>NC_137777.1:56210990-56810990 GCF_963455305.1 Plecotus auritus | reverse complement strand
AGAACCCCACCATTCTGCCTCCACAAACCCATCCTTCCGCCACCAGAGAACCCCATCCTTCTGACCCCAGAAAACCCCATCTTTCTGCCTCCACAAACGCCATCCTTCTGCCCCCAGATAAACCATCCTTCTGCCCCCAGAGAATCCCATCCTTCTGCCTCCACGAACCCCATTCTTCTGCCCCCAGAGAACCCCATCTTTCTGCCCCCACAAAGCCCATACTTCTGCCCCCAGAGAACCCCATCCTTCTGCCCCCAGAGAATCCCATCCTTCTGCCCCCAGAGAATCCCATCTTTCTGCCCTCAGAGAACCCCATCCTTCTACCTCCATGAACCCCAGAGAACCCCACCCTTCTGCCCAGAGAACCCCACCCTTCTGACCCCAGAGAACCCCATCCTTTCTGCCTCCACAAACGCCATCCTTCTGCCCCCAGATAACCCATCCTTCTGCCCCCAGAGAATCCCATCCTTCTGCCTCCACGAACCCCATTCTTCTGCCCCCAGAGAACCCCATCCTTCTGCCCCCAGAGAATCTCATCTTTCTGCCCTCAGAGAATCCCATCCTTCTACCTCCACGAACACCACCCTTCTGCCCCCAGAGAACCCATCCTTCCGCCCCGAGAAAATCACATCCTTTCCTTCTGCCTCCATGAACCCCATCCTACTGTCCCAGAGTACCCCATCCTTCTGCCCCCTGAGAACCCCATCCTTTTGCCCCAGAGAACCCCATCCTTCTGCCCCCAGAGAATCCCATTTCTGCCTCCAACAACCCCATCCTTCTGCCCCCCGAGAACCCCATCCTTCTGCCCCCAGAGAACCCCACCCTTCTGCCTCCACAAACCCATCCTTCTGCCACCAGAGAACCCCATCCTTCTGCCCCCAGAGAACCACATCTTTCTGACTCCACAAACCCCATCCTTCTGCATCCATGAACCCCATCCTTCTGCCTCCACGAACCCTATCCTGCCCCAGAGAAGCCCATCCTTCTGCCCCCAGAGAACCCCATCCTTCTGCCCACAGAGAACCCCATCCTTCTGCATCCACAAACCCTATCCTTCTGCCTTTACGAACCCCATCCTTCTGCCCCAGAGAAGCCCATCCTTCTGCCCCCAGAGAACCCCATCCTTCTGCCCCCAGAGAACCCCATCCTTCTGCCCCCAGAGAATCCCATCCTTCTGCCCTCAGAGAACCCCATCCTTCTGCCCCCAGAGAACCCCATCCTTCTGCCCGCACGAACCCTATCCTTCTGCCTCCAGAGAACCCATCCTTCTGCATCCACGAACCCTATTCTTCACCCCCGGAGAATCCCATCCTTCTTCCTCCACGAACCCCATCCTTCTGCCCCCAGAGAACCCCATCCTTCTGCCTCCACAAACCCCATCCTTCTGCCCCCAGAGAATCCCATCCTTCTGCCCCCAGAAAACCCCATCCTTCTGCCTTCAGAGAACCTCATCCTTCTGCCCCCAGAGAATCTCATCCTTTTGCCTCCACGAACCCCATCCTTCTGCCCCCAGAGAACTCCATCCTTCTGCCCCCAGAGAACCCATCCTTCTGCATCCACGAACCCTATTCTTTACCCCCGGAGAATCCCATCCTTCTTCCTCCACGAACCCCATCCTTCTGCCCCCAGAGAACCCCATCCTACTGCCCCCAGAGAACCCCATCCTTCTGCCCCCTGAGAACCCCATCCTTCTGCCCACACGAACCCCATATCTCTGCCCCCAGAGAACCCCTTCCTTCTTCCCCCAGAGAATCCCATTTTTCTGCCTCCAACAACCCCATCCTTCTGCCCCCCGAGAACCACATCCTTCTGCCCTCAGAGAACCCCATCCTTCTGCCCCCAGAGAACTCATCCTTCTGCCCCCAGCGAACTCCATCCTTCTGCCCCCAGAGAACTCCATCCTTCTGCCCCCAGCGAACCCCGTACCTCTCCTGACTCCCCAACCCTGGGAGCCTCCTGCTCCAGGAGCTCATGCCGACCAGGGGGCCCTGGTCCAGGCCCACATCCTTTGTGGGTGACCACTGGCCTTGCCCCCAGTCTGGCCTGGACATGTGAGAGTCATGCAGCCATGTGGGCATGGTCCCCTGCCTCAGTTTCCCCTCCTGCTCTCCCTGGTCTGACACTTGCAAGTGACCTTTTCCAGCTCTCACCCTAACTGGCTCCTGTTAGGAGGTTTCTGAAAAGGCATGTGGAGGAGGGAGAGTGCTCTCTCTGCTTCCGGAGCATCTTTTCAGAGGCCTGCCTCCCGGGAGGTCCAGGTGCCCCAGTCAGGCCTTCTCTTGGGGCCCAGAGAGGCTGTGCCTTCTGCAGCCTGGCCCCCCTCCTCTGCTTGCCTCTGAGCTCCCCCACCTTCGTGACAAGTGCCTCCTGTCCACCCTGGGCACAGGCACCAATGTCCAGCCCTCCTGGAATGCTCGCGGGGGAGGAGCAGGGGGACGGGTAGGGAGAGGGTATGGGGAGGGGGAGGGGAGGGACAGGGGGAGGGGAGGGGAAGGGGAGGGACAGGGGGAGGAGGGAGGGGGATGGGGAGGGAGAGGGAAGGCGAGGAGGAGGGGAGGGGCAGGGGGAGGGGGAGGGGAGGAGGAGGGGAAAAGCAGGGAAAGGGGGAGGGAGGGGGCAGGAGGAGGGGGGAGAAGGGGGAGGGGGAGGGGGGAGAAGGGGGAGAGGGAGGGGAGGCCTTAGGCTCCTCTGTGCAGAGTCCTGGCTCCACCCGGGGCGGCCCCCACAGGCCAGGAAACACAGGTCCGGAGCAGGGGCGCTGTCCGACATGCCATGAGGCAGCCCAGCCGCAGAGGGGACAGTTCAGAGCTCACCCCGCGGGGAGCTGCACTCACCACCAAACTCAGAGCTGCTTCCGGGAAACAGACCCGTTGTTTTTCCGGGAAAGGTGATCATATCACTAGAAGGCCTGAATTTTCAAATACAATGTGGCATTTTGAAATGTATGTAAATGCAACAGTTCTCCATCAACATCAGTTCTGGAAGCATTGCTAACAGCTTGGAGGAGCCAGAGCTGCTCCCATCCCCCGCTGTCCTTTAACCCGGTCAGAGGGGTGGCTCCGAGGGGACCCCGCGCCTCCAGGCCAGGCGCCCCCTTTCTCTTCACATTAAGACACGACTTTCATCCTGGGCTCTCGCTGCACTGTCGCTTCTGTCTGTTTCGTCCCTGTCACTTTCTAAAACATTCACTAACGGAGTGTGATCACTGTCCTTGCCGCCCCGCTGCCCCGCTGCGCCCCACGCTGTCCCTGGAGACACACTGGAGGCTCTGGAGCACATTGTCGGGGTCTCTGCCTCCTAAACGCAAAGGAAACGCTGCTGGGATTGAGCAGTGAAGCTGAACTCTCCCCCGGCATGCAGGTCCCGTCCTCGCCCACCTTGGAGAGTACAGGTCCCGTCCCCGCCCACCTTGCTAAGAGCCGTCAGAAGCTGTGATGCTCAAGGGGAGCACTGGCGTCTGGTCTGCGGTGTGAGCACGTCCTGCTCTTTCATCCAGAAACCCTCCGTTCTGTGTGGCTGATACTTTTGAGGGAAATGGTGTGGTTTTGAATTATTTTACAGCGTAGTTCTAAAATGTTAGAGCAATGTCTGTATATATGAGATAGAGAAAGAGATTCCAAGGAATAGAAGGACAAAAAGGACAAAAACTAAGAGAGGGAGCTCCATTTAAAAACAACAACAACAAAGTAAAAGTAGAAAGTGGCGGAAGTGCTCTGTCCCTGGAACCCTGACTCCCACGGAACCCCGGGCCTGTGGGGGCCTGGACACGGCGGGCGGTCACGCGGGCCCTTGGCTCTGTCCCAGCTGCTGCAGGCAAAGCTGGGAAGGTGGTTGGGGAACTGGGGAGTCAGCATGGTGATGGGAAACCAACATCACTAGAAGGAAAGGGTGGCCTTACCCAGCTGCCATCCAAGATCCGTTAACTGTTCCTAGAAAGGAAGCTGGTGGTAAGGAGACTGTCCACTTCCCAAGCCTGGGGCAGGGGAGGGGCGCTGCTGCATTTTCCTTTATCGACCTGGGTGCTCGAGACAATGCAAATAGGGGACGGTTTCCAATACAGACGTCAGCAGCTGGGCTCAGAGAGGAGACCTGACAGAACACACTTCGAATGTTGGCAGCAGCCTGTTCCTGAGCAATAAGACTTTCAGAGGTTAGATAGATAGATAGATAGATGATAGATAGACAGATAGATAGATGATAGATAGACAGATAGATAGATAGATGATAGATAGACAGATAGATAGATGATAGATAGGTAGATAGATAGATAGATAGATAGATAGATGATAGATAGATAGATAGATAGATAGATAGATGATAGATAGATAGATAGATAGATGATAGATAGATAGATAGATGATAGATAGACAGATAGATAGATGATAGATAGATAGATAGATAGATAGACAGATAGATAGATGATAGATAGATAGATAGATAGATGATAGATAGATAGATAGATAGATAGATAGATAGATAGATGATAGATAGATAGATAGATAGATGATAGATAGATAGATAGATAGATAGATGATAGATAGATAGATAGATAGATGATAGATAGATAGATAGATAGATAGATGATAGATAGATAGATAGATAGATGATAGATAGATAGATAGATAGATAGATGATAGATAGATAGATAGATAGATGATAGATAGATAGATAGATAGATAGATGATAGATAGATAGATAGATAGATAGATGATAGATAGATAGATAGATAGACAGATAGATAGATAGATGATAGATAGACAGATAGATAGATAGATGATAGATAGATAGATAGATAGATAGATGATAGGTAGACAGATAGATAGATGATAGATAGACAGATAGATAGATGATAGATAGATAGATAGATAGATGATAGATAGATAGATAGATAGATGATAGATAGATAGATAGATGATAGATAGATAGATAGATAGATAGATAGACAGATAGATAGATGATAGATAGACAGATAGATAGATGATAGATAGATAGATAGATAGATAGATAGATAGATAGATGATAGATAGATAGATAGATAGATGATAGATAGATAGATAGATAGATAGATGATAGATAGATAGATGATAGATAGATAGATGATAGATGATAGATAGATAGATAGATAGATAGATAGATAGATAGATAGATAGATGATAGATTATAGATGATGGATGATAGATAGATGATGGATGATAGATGATGGATGATAGATGGTGGATAGAGTTATATCTGCATTTCCACCTTTTCTAGGTTCGTATTGTGATGCATTCAGAACAGAAGACAGCTTTAGTATTCTCTGTGCGCTTGCCTTTACTAGAGGTGCCACTTAAACCACTCCCCACCACGCACCCTCTACATGTGCTCCAAGATGCAGAAAGGCCTGCATCCTAGATGTGCAGGAAGTCTTGTTTGGGTTTCAGTGGGGTTCTTACCTGGAGCATAGAACAGGCCATTTCACATGGACAGTGTCCGTGAGGGTTACGACATTTCTATTTCTGTGCAAGTCAGATGCAGGCACTGCTGTCCACAGGCTGCGAGAGTGGCCGCTTCTGCCCCAAGCTGGGTGGTGTCCACCGGCCCTCAGGAAGCAACCTCAGCGGCAAGGCCGTGGCAGTGCCCTCGAAGGGCAATGCTAACTAGAGAGTTGTGAGAAACGAGAAAGCCTTTGCGTGTTTTTTAAAGAAGAAACACGAATGTGATTCCTATTATTGAGGTTAAACATATTAATTTATTTTTCAGGGAAAAACCACAAAAGATTGACTTCATAATTTTAAATCAGAGAATAGTGTAAAAGCCAACAAAAGCACCTGAGCCAGGCTTTGAAGAGCATTTTAGGTAAAAACCATCCATTAGGGAGGAACTCATCCCCAGTCAAACAAGATCTTGTCAGCTCTGCCATGAGACTCAGAAAGTGCTGGGCCGTCTCCCCAGTCTCTTGCAGCCTCATGGGGCTGGGCCAGGTCTGGGCCACGGGAGGGATGTCACCGTACTGAGGAGGAGGCAGGGCCACAGCTGCAGCCCCTGGGCCTGGCCAGCAGCTGTCAGGATGTTCTTAAAACTGCAGGGGCCTCGGGGCAGGGGAACGCATTTCAAATTCATTGTCCTTTTTTATGTGACAAAAAATTCAGCCAGGCTCCTATGACAATCTCCGTAAGGGAGCTGCCCACATACCTGACAAGTGACGGTCCCTGGTGCCCCGTGTCCTCAGGGGTGCTGGGCGCCCTGTGGCTGGGAGTCTGTGGACGGACAGTTGGGTCTTGAGTGTCACTGAGAATACCCTTCCTGGTTGGCTCCCTGCTTGAGTTTTGGGAGCCGGGTGTGTTTTCCGTGTGCAGCAGTCTGGCTTCTAGGGTAGCCACGCCGTGACCTCTGTTCAGGGAAAGGGGCGTGCTGTGATATCGGTCGGGAATGAGGACAAGGACCCTGCTGAGCACTGTCACACTGTCACCGAGGGGACAGTCTCATCTCTAGGCTATGTGCCTACACTTTTAAAAACTGAGATTTTTAGTTATCAGATTTTTAAAAGATATGTTTGCCTATTATTGACTCTATCCTATATAATAAAAGGGTAATATGCAGATTGACCATCACTCCAAAACACAAGATGGCCGCCCCATGTGGTCAACAATGGCTGCCCCCATGTGGACACAAGATGGCCAGCAGGGGAGGTTAGTTGTGGGTAATCAGGCCATCAGAGGAGGGCAGTTGGGAGGGACCAGGCCTGCAAGGGAGGGCAGTTAGGGGTGATCAGGCCTGCAGGGGAGGGCAGTTAGGGGTGATCAGGCCTGCAGGGGAGGGCAGTTAGGGGCAATCAGGCTGGCAGGGGAGCAGTTAGGCATCAATCAGGCTGGCAGGGGAGTGGTTAGGGGTGATCAGGCTGGCAGGCAGAAGCAGTTAGGGGCAATCAGGCAGGCAGGCAGGCAAGCAGTTGGGAGCCAGCAGTCCTGGATTGTGAGAGGGATGTCCGACTGCCTGTTGGACATCCCTCCCTCGAGGGGTCCCAGGTTGGAGAGGGTGCAGGCTGGCCTGAGGGATACCCCCCCATGCACGAATTTCGTGCTCCAGGCCTCTAGTCTATATATATAAAAGCTTAAGCGACCAAATGACCGAATGACTGGCTGACCGGTCACTATGACATGAGCTGGCCACCAGAGGGTAGATGCTCAGCTAATGGGCGCCAAAAGCCAGGCTCACGGCTGGCAAGCGCAGCTGTGGTGGCGTGAGCCCCTCCCACCTCTGGGGCAGTGCTGCTGAGCAGGGCAGATGCAGTGGTGCCCAGCCCGGGTTCAGGCTCCTCCCTGGCAGCCTGCTGCTTCGCATACTGCTGCGTTCCTCAGAGACGTCGGACTGCCAGTTTTGGCCAGCCTGCAGGGATCGGGCCAACACCGGCAGTCCAACATCCCCTGAGGGGTCCCAGATTGTGAGAGATAGCAGGCCAGGCTGAGGGACCCCACTGGTGCACAAATCCGTGCACCGGGCCTCTAGCAATAAATAAAAATGAGGCAGGCTTCTGCATAGAATGTAGCTGGAAAGACTGATGCTCCCTCACTAAGAAAAATCCAGAGAAACTACAAATTCCACTTTGTGAACCTGTCCGAGAATTGAGGTACTTAAGTGAACAAAAGGGCCAATTCACAAAAAGCACATAAAAGGTTAAATGTGTGTACATTCACAAGATGGCTTCAAATTTCCTGAAGCCAGATCTAATAGACTGGAAGGAGAAATACCCAAAGCAAACAATTGCTATTGAATATTTCAACGTTCTTCTTCCAATAACTAACAGAACAAGGAGACAAATTGTCCTCAGGACACAGAGACGTGAACAACCAACTTTACCAAATCAATTCACAGAGCTCTCAGCTCGACATGCACAGCACACGCACGTTCCAGAACAAGGAACATGGGCCATGGCCTACGTTAATGAGAAATCTGAAAAGTTCTGAAGTGTTTGTGAATGAATCTAAATCACTCACTAGTCCCAGAGAAAGTTTCAAGGAAAATAAAAATGTTTGGAATAGAAGGGAAATATATGCACAATGTAACAAAACCCGGAAAAGGCTAACGTAGTGCTAGATGTTGCTACTGATACAGTATCAGGGCGACTGTGCGGCCAGGAGAGGATGTGAAGGCCATGGGTCAGCTCTCAGAACCTGGTGGCCGTGCGCCAGCGCCAGGCGCTTGTTTGTAGCCTTATCCCAGCCCCAGTGGGAACGGCGGCACCTGGGCAGGCGTGGAGCTCTGGAACAGCCCCACAGAAGGCGTGGCACGGGCGAGCGTGGCATTCCTGGGGGAGCGTGGCATTCGAGCGTGGCATTCCTGGGGGAGCGTGGCATTCCTGGGGCATGCCCACCAGCCTGCCTACGTGGCAGCTTTAGTTTGGGGAAGGGGAGGCACCAGGTTGGACCTGTAAGAATCCATGTTTTCTAGGCAGGAAGAGCCAAGAAGAAGAGCGGTTGAGGTGCCTTTCGAGGGGCACGTGTAGAGGCCACCTTTTACGTTTCCTCAGGAACGTAAGCCTGGCAGCGCGTGCAGGGAGGTAAATCCGCAGACCAGCATGGACGAGGCGGGCCAAGAAGCGGTGGCTGCTGTGCACTGGAAGGTGGTGTCTGGGTGAGGACATGTTTGTTCCCAAGAAACAAAATCCCAGTTAACTTAGGAAAAGACGTTTCAAGAATACAAGCTGCAAGTTCAAACACTGCAGGACAAGAAAGGGAGCAGGAGCCGCCTGCAGTGGGCCAGACGCCAGCAGGGAGCCTCTCCCTGGCCCAGCAGCTCTGCACTGGCTCAGTGTCTGCTGCTCCCCTTACCAGTGCCAGAGCCTGGCCTGCCCCCTTCACACAGAGGGGCGAACCCCCACTGTCCCCAGCCCCACCTCGCAGCACTAACCCCCCCACAGCCCAGCCTCGCAGCACCACCCCCACAGGAAGCTCTGGCCCAGGGAGGCTCTAAGCACCTGGCTCAGGTAGTGGCTGCACAGCTGTTGCTGTGGGTTTGCAGGAAGGAGGCCTTAAGCTGGGCCTGGAAGGCAGCCATGGCCTTGAAGAGAAAGAGGTGGTCTCCGAGGAAACACAGAGGATTTGGATGGAAAAAGAATATTCCAAAGCTGGTGTAAAACTTTAAATTTAAGTGACTAAGAGAATCATTGTGCTTTAACACGGGGGAGGGCAGGAGGGAGAGTGATTGGCACAGACAGGCAGAGAATCCTATTTGAGGAAACGGGAGGTTTGAGGGAAAGAAGGACACTTACATGGAATTGAAGCATCCATCTTATATAAAAACTGGTGTTTGAAATTTTCACCTGCTATTCTGGCTTCTGTAAAAGTTCACTTGCTTAAATAATAAGGGAAATAAGACTACTCCCAATCCAGAGAGGCCATAAACTGTGCCCCAGACAGAGTTGTCAGTGCTGGCACCAGGCCAGGCCTTGAGATATGGTCTCATGGCCCCTTCCCAGCACACTGGCCTTCTTTCCCAGAAGGCCCGGAAGTCTCATTCCAAATTTAGGAGGCAAAAGAGCTAGAAAAGATATAAATAGAAAAGCTTTCCTCCATGTTGGGGGGCTCAGAATTTGAGAGACACATTTTTCTCTGGGCCTGCGCAGAATTTAATAATAAAATGTAACTCCCTTTCTCTACACATGGCTTAGTTTTTCTCAGGTCTTCTGCAACAGAATGAGACAGAAATATGGGATTGGATCTGAGGTGGTGAAGAGACTTGGATTCTCTGCATTAGAGTGAGCCACAGAACGGTGAGTTAACATCCTTAAAACGCATGCTGCAGTTTATTCCTGTGTGTGGTGTAAGTTAGTGGTCTGGTTTCATTTTTTTGCAAGTATCTTTCCAATTTTCCCAACACCACTTGTTGAAGAGACTGCCTTTATGCCATTCTATGCTCTTGCCTCCTTTGTCAAATATTAATTGAGCGTAATGGCTTGGGTTGATTTCTGGGGTCTCTGCTCTGTTCCATTGATCTATATGCTGTTCTTGTGTCAGTACCAGCCTGTTTTGGTTATGGTGGCTTTGTAGTATAACTTGAAATCTGGTATTGTGATTCCTCTGACTTTGTTCTTCTTTCTCAACATTGCTGTGGCTATTTTGTGTTTTTTATAGTTCCATATAAATTTTTAGAGAATTTGTTCTAGATCTGTGAAATATGCTGTTGGTATTTTAATGGGAGTGCATTGAATCTGTAGATTGCTTTGGGTAGTATGGACATTTTAATGATGTTGATTCTTCCAATTTATGAACACGGTATGTTCCTCCACTTGTTTATGTCTTCCTCTATCTCTTTTTTCAGTGTCCTGTAGTTTTCTGGGTACAGTTCTTTTACCTTTTTGGTTAAGTTTATTCCTAAGTATCTTAAATTTTTTTGTTACAATGGTAAATGGGATTGTTTGTTTAGTTTCTCTTTCTTTCTTTAAAAATATATTTTATTGCCCTAACTGGTTTGGCTCAGTGGATAGAGTGTCGGCCTGCAGACTGAAGGGTCCTGGGTTCGATTCTGGTCAAGAGAATGTACCTTGGTTGCAGGCACATCCCCAGTAGGAGGTGTACAGGTGGCAGCTGATTGATGTTTCTCTCTCATCAATGTTTCTAACTCTCCCTCTCCCTTCCTCTCTGTAAAAATTAATAAAATATATTTTAAAAAAATAAAAAATAAATAAAAATATATTTTATTGATTTTTTACAGAGAGGAAGAGAGGGGGATAGAGAGTTATAAACATCAATGAGAGAGACACATCGATCAGCTGCCTCCTACACACCTCCTTCTGGGGATGTTCCTGCAACCAAGGTACATGCCCTTGACTGGAATCAAACCTGGGACCTTTCAGTCCACAGGTCGATGCTCTATCCACTGAGCCAAACTGGTTAGGGCTGGTTTCTCTTTCTGAGAGTTCATTATGTAAGTTGTGAAAATCATAGAAGAAACTATAGTCAGCAAAATCTCAGACATCTCTCATAGCAATATGTTTGTGGATATATCTCCTAGGGCAAAGAAAACTAAGGAGAAAATAAACAAATGGGACTACATCAAAATAAAAAGCTTCTGCACAGCAAAAGAAGCCATCAGCAAAATAAAAAGGGAGCCCACTGTATGGGAGTAAGTATTTGCCAATTATTCATCTGATAAGAGGTTAATTTCCAAAATATATAAGGAACGCACACAACTTAACAAAAGGAAGACAAACAATTCAATTAAAAAATGGGCAAAGGGCCTAAATAGACACTTCTCCAAAGAGGACATACAGATGGCCAAGAGACATAAAAAAATGCTCAAAGTCACTGATCATCAGAGAGATGCAAATTAAAATGACAATGAGGTATCACCTCACACCTGTCAGAATGGCTACCATCAACAAATCAACAAATGACAAGTGCTGGTGAGGATGCGGAGAAAAGGGAACCCTCGTGCACTGCTGGTGGGAATGCAGACTGGTGCAGCCACTGTGGAGAACAGTATGGAGTTTCCTCAAAAAATTAAAAATGGAACTGCCATTTGACCAAGTGATCCCACTTCTAGGAATATATCCTAAGAAACTAGAAATACAAATCAGAAAGAATGTATGTAATGCCGGGGTGATATCCAGCATCTAGAAGGGTTCAGGAATCTGGAGAAGGCGCGTGTGTAAATTAATAAAGTGACTAGAAATATAATATAAACTTGTAATCCATGGGGGAGCCAGAGGAGGGCTTAGCTTCAGTAACCAAGTTCTCTGAAACTCTGGACCCCTCTCTCTTTATTAACACAAATTGCCCCAAGGCAAAGTAGATATACTTATCAAAGGCTAAGGTTTTGTATACAGTAGGCATTGTCAGTTTTGGGGGAACTGCCTTCGGTTGTTCAGGTGTTTGGCCAGCAGGAGGCAATAACATGTAGATTAAAATGCCCTCAGCTGTCTGGCAGGAATCAATCATTTATGTAAATTCAGATTTGGGGAAATGCTTTTCAGCCACTCCAGTAGGCAATAATATGTATCTTCAGCCCTGCTGAAGCCTCAAGTTTCCATCAACCTTTTGATGAAACTTCTTGCATTTATGATATGCTGGAATTAGCCTCCAGCATGTACGTACCCTATGTTCATAGCAGCACAATTTACAATAGCTAAGATCTCAAAAGAACCCAAAGGTCCATCAGCAGATGAGTGGATAAAAAAGCTGTGGTACATTTACACCATGGAATACTATGCAGCTGTAAAAAAGAGGGTTCTCTTACCCTTTGAGACAGCATGGAGGGACCTGGAGAGCATTATGCTAAGTGAAATAAGCCAATCAGAGAAGGACAAGTATCACCTGATCTCTCTCAGATGTGGAATCTAATGAACCACATAAACTGATGAACAAAGTAGATCCAGAGACAGAGAAGCATGGAACAGAGTGTGGTATCTCAGAGGGAAGGTGGAGGAGGCGGTGTGGGTGGAAGAGATCAACCAAAGACCTTGTATGCATGACCCATGGACACAGACAAAGGGTGGTGAAGGCCTGGGGTAGGAGGGCTAGATGTCAGTGGGGGAAATGGGACATAGGTAATACTTTTGGCAATAAAGGTTTTTGCTTTGTTTTTAAAAACATGCTGGAACGGGATTCCTTCCAAGCAGATGCCAGGCAGGAAGAGCAGGCTGGCCCAGGACAGGAGGGTCCATTAGTAAATACTCAGCAAGGAAAACAGAATGAGTGGTGAGAGCAACACAAGAAAAATAGGAATAGGATCTATAATAATAAAAGCATAATATGCTAATTAGACCAGACGCCCTTCCGGATGACCTTCCAGACAAAGCCGGGGTCCCGGGTGTCAGAGGGAAGCCAGTGCGGCAGCCAGGGGAAGAAGGCCTACTCTTGCACAAAATTCGTGCATCGGGCCTCTCGTTATGTCATAAAAGGAGAAAGAGCGTCAACTCCTCTGGCATTTATTTGACTCCTCCCAGTCTGTCTTTAGAGAAGGAACCCTCAACCAGCCAGCCTTTTCCCACTTCTTTATCCCATTCTTAATTTTTTTTTCTGAAACCAACACATTTTTCCAATTTTAAATGTCAATTATTTAAATTCCAATATTTCCTAAAATATTTATCAGGATTTTCTCTATTAGGACATGAGTCACCGCTACACTGATAGCTGGAGAAAGTAGATGGTTGTCATTTAAACATTCTTCCCTCGTGGACTCACCGAGCTAAGGCTCTGGTTATGAATTTTCAGCTCACAAGGGACCCCTCTGAGAACAGGCGTTGGTGGCAGGAAGCCTGTTTTCAACAGACACGATAGTCAGACATTGCCTGCGTCTCCCTCCCAGACAAAGACCAGGGAACCTGCATTTGAAAGTCTGAAACTCTTAAAAAAATAGAAAATAAGGCAAGCGTCCCGAAGGAAAACAAACAGGAGCAGACAGGCCCCAGCTGCCCGGCCACCTGGCCTCGCCAGCAGCTCCCACACCAGACGGCAGCAGCCGATCCAACTCCTAAATACAAGCCTGGCCCCGACACAGGTGCCCGCTCCTCGCAGCGGCTGCCCAGGCACAGGCACCGAGATGCCAGCACCAGCCCCGGGTGGGCATCAGCTGCAGCAGGTCTCAGGCTGCAACCGGGAAGGAAGGCGCGTCTCTCCTCCAGCTCCGCCCCGCCTGCTGGGGTCCTTGGGGTTATGGTGTCAGACCCACCAGCCACCTCATAGCTTTCCGCACCCCCAGAAGCAGCCGGCTCCAGGGTTATCCCGTCATTCATTCTGAAATACTGGCTCCAGTTCCGGGCGGAGCAGCCGAGTGCCCTTGGCCTCCGGGCCGCCAGGAGGGCCCGGCTTTCACCTGGGGGCCAGGCAGCAGCGGGCTGGGTGGGCTGTGGGCCAGAGGCGGCACCGGGGCGCCGGCAGGTGAGGCAGGGCCGCAGCTCCTGCTGCATCGATGGGGTTCTGCAGCCAACACAGGGACCCCACCTCAGCGCTTCCCACAGTCCCCAGACCAGCAGCCTTGCCGCGGGGGGACCTGTGGGAGACGGGTCTCGGCCTCCCCATACCTGCGCATCAGAAACTGAGGAGGCTCGGAATCTGCGTGCTTATGTCCACGCCGGGGCTGTGCGGCGCTAACATGTGAGCGCGGCCGGTGCGGGCAGAAACAGCCTTCCATCAGGATCGGTGAGGGCCACTCCGGGACGCTCAGGAGAGACGTGGGGCACCAGGTGACGTCAATGGCCCTGATGGGGAGCCCAGCTCCGCCATCGTCCTCTGACCATGCCATTCAGATTCCTGGTTCACATTATCTACCTCAGCAGACAGCAAAAATGTGGGAGCACCCAGCACACACCACAGCAGCCCTCAGAGCACCCAGCACAGCACCCAGCACCACCTGTGGCACCACCACATCTGGTAGTAATAGCTCGGCTGCACGAAGCCAGGGAGGGGCCTCACAGCTGCACGGACCGCAGGCGGCTAGCCCGCCACGTCCCTCTGGGTGAGCAGAGAGCGAACCGTCTGCAAACATCTGAACAGCTGGCCATTCCTCCGTCTGAACACGGGTTTGTCACTCATCGGCCTAAGAAGGAAGAATTGGCCAGAAGATGTGGATTCAGACTAAAACGTCCAACCACACAAAAAGCCGGGACGGGGATGTACTGAGAGGGGCGGCCGCCTGTCACACAGCTTCCCCCCGAGTTGGCCGTGCGGGGCTGTGCCGCTCCCTGCACACGGTGAACACGCGCAGCACACTCCCCTCACGTGCTGCCGGCGTTCACCCACTCGTCCAGCCGGCCCGTGTCACTGGGGGCGTCATGTTAAACTCATCTACTTCCTGCTCACTTTCTTTTGCTGATGGAGTCTTTGTTCTTTCTGAAATGAGGTAAGTGCATTTTTTGGATCTGAGCAAGGCCTGGGATCTATAAAAAGAGACGGGATCCTTTGAGATTAAATTTCAACGCTCACAGAACTACATCGGAGCAATTAAAAAAGAGAGCGTTAAAGATAGCTCTCCCCTGACGCTGCCTGAGTAGGACACGCCGCCCCTCCACCTGCCCTCCAGCGGCGTGCTGCGGGCCAAGCGCATGGCATTTAAATGATGAGCATGAGCAGCAAGGATGGGGCTCACCAGGGGTGGGTGGTGAGCGGGCTCGCACACCAGATTCAGAGACACGGTGAGCACACGTGGGGTATTTAGGCCACAGGAAAGTAGGCAACACCCCCGGGGACGCTCTCGGGTGCCCTCCGCGGAGACCCACTCTCCCAAGAATCACTGGTGACACGATGCCAATTTCTGTTCCGCTCTGAGTTTGCTGTCTCGTGAAATCAAAGAATGAGTTCCCGGGCAAAGATGAGCAAAAGCCAAGTTTTATTACAGAAAAGCTCCCTGCTGTCGGGAGGGCCCCGGGCGGGTTGCCAGGAAGCTCCGTGTCCAGGGGTCCATGTGCCCTGATACCTGCCCGCTGGTTAGTCGGAAAAATTCGGCCCTAGAGACGTCCACACATTTTAAACTCTAGGGTTCCCGCTCCTTGTCCCACCCTGTGGTCCAGCCCATGATCAGGGCCCTTTGCTTTTGCGAGTTTACACAGGACAGGGTGTTGACTGACGAAATGGTCCTGCTCACGCCCTCAGGGTTCAGCTGCACCTCCCTTTACCTCCCCGCTCCCCACATAGTCCCGTCCCTGACTGCTTCGCCCCTAACTCCTCAACAGCCCCTGCTTAGCCCGAAGTGCCATAGCAGCAGGGGCCTGACGGTGAAGTGTGTCTCGCTCACAAGGTCCCTGCCCACCTTCACCCTGAGCCTGGGCAGGCGCTGCTCACAAGGGTCACTGTGTGGTGCCTGTGGTGACTGTCACATGGAGAGGAGTGAGTGTGGCTCATAGGCCGACAGGGCGGGCCCGTGGGAAACAGGGCAGGCCCGTGGGCAGGGCAGACACGCAGCCTGAGCAGCCTCATCACAGGAACCAGCCAGGCAGGAACCACAGGATGATTTCAGACTCTGAGCGGGAGGCCTGGGACCGAGGGAGGGCCTACAGCAAGGTGAATGGACGGACGCACAGGGGCAGGGATGTCCAGGTGCGTTGCTGGGCAAGAACAAAGAGCGAGCCAATCAGGTGATGACAGGTGTAGACATAGAGCAGGCTTGCAGCACTGGTACACCCCTAGACTACAAGGCTTCACCGGCAACTGTTAACATAAAAACATTCAAACCTGTGAAGAATTTTTGTAAGTTTATTTGAGTCAGACTGTCGACAATTGCCGGGAAGCAGAATCTCAATGGATTGAGATAATGCACCAGAGAATGGCAGTTCTCCTCTATTTTTATACATTGCAAAGAAGGGGTGGAGATGGGTTACATGAAATCCATTGGTGATAGACTAGAGAGAGGGGAAACCCCTGGGATCGGATAAAAAGCAAAATGATGGACACATGCTTAGGTGGGTGCAGGAACAATTAACATGATAACAATGAAGGAATTTGTGGTCTCTGTCCTGGCACCCAGCACATTAGCTTGTGCCCCAAGGAGTCCAGAAAAAGGGAAGTTACAAGTTACCCAGACATTTCAAGGGTATGTTATCATAGATGCAAAAAGACAGATAGGCTCAGTTAAGGTAAAGGTTGGCCTTGTCAGGGAAGATACCGGCCTAGGACTAACTACCCACCATCACTGTGTTTAGTTAAAGTTTAATTTCAGACCATCCTTTGTGGTGACTTTAGGTCTCTGAGGTTGCAAGACCGCCATGCAGGCCTCCCCTGAGCTGTCAGGTCAGCATGTGGCCCCTTTCGTCCACACATCCCCCTTTTGGTCATAAATCAATCCAAAGGATGCATTGATGACCAACCTTTTGTTTGGATAATGGAGTCCCACGGAGCTAGGAAGGCTCATTCCCAGGATGTCTCAGTGTCCTTGTTAAAAAGTATTCTGGATCATTTCTAATTTTTGAGCCACCATGATCCCAGTCTTTTTGCTGTTTGTCAGGTTTTGTTTTTCTGCATCTAGTATAACATTTACATACCAGGAACGAAAGTAACAATAATAAACCAGTAACATTGATTAGGAACAGAGAATGTCTATTATTAGATAAGGAACAATCTGAGGGAAACAAGTATCTGCTATTAACCAGAAGTTCCAATTTTTCTTCTGGGCAGTTAATTTCATCCATTCCTAAATTTAGACAATATTCATCTAAAATACTCATCTAGATTAGATCTATATATAATTCTACCAGGGGAATTATTAGGGAGGTGTTCTTGGAGAGATTTGACCAACATAGGTCCTTTATAATAGATACAGCCTAAAAAAGGCACCAAAGCTTATATTGATAGTAGAACACCACCAGTGTGTGGCCAACAAAACATTAACTTCATTATCACAGCTGATCATCAGAACATCACTGTCTAGTAGGTGGGAAATTTTTCATGTCTAATAGGGAAAGGGGTCTAGGGCGACAGATATTGTTTCTACTAGGAAACCATAAGAAGGATAATGGCAGTATAAAAATCACTTTACATTCAATCAGTAACAATTAGGTGATATAAGAACAAGGTTTGAGCAGCACCAATTTGTGAGCATACAGGCCTTGTTGATGTCTTGGGATGGCTGTCTACCTCCTCCGTAGTCGGTGGCTTCTCATCCTTGAGATGAAGGCAAGTGTCAGAGACAGTGGCAGATTTCCATTCATGATTAGGTACCTGATAAGGTAAGGTCCCTTTAACAATGTTGGAGAGCGTCTTTCATTAATGTATTTCCCAAAGGACAAAAATCTCCGGGTTGTCATAGTCTTTGAATCTTTGTCTTCTGTGAAATGAATGTTACTAAATTGTTAGTTCTTACAATGCAGAATGTTTGCTTTTTAGTTTTCCTTATATTTGGGAAACAAAAGATTTAAAAATCAACAATATTTTAAATAGTCATAAGAATAATTATTCTCAATTCATTTAGTCCCATAGTTATTTTTGTTTATCCTGATTATTTGCCAGTAGTTTTTAAATTCAGTTATTCTTTGAAGTTCTATAAATCTTCATCCAGTTCAAAGATGTGACATCCTTAGAAGCCTGCAATTTAGAGTAAGTCAGAGTCCTCTTCATGGATTTTTCTAAAGATAAATATACCTACAAATGCATCAGAGTAAAGCAACGGCTGTCCATGAATGACAAAAATTAAAAGTGGAATGGTGTTAGATTTGATAAAAAGTTTGCTTTTCTCTAAGATTCCAAGACAATTTTTGATAAATAATAATTCCTGTAAAATGACATAGATAATATAAAATTTGCATACTTTTAGATTTAATATGTAATTTCAGCATATAAAATAAGATTTTAAAACAGGGCACATGGCTTATTGTGAGTGGTGTATTGAGAATTGAAAATAATCCATAAATTCCCAACATGTGAAATGCAAATACCCAGAGCATCACTGGCAGACACCCCCACAGGGGATCATCACGCTTGGCTTGCCTGGTGTCCCCGACTGGACATATGCTACCCCTGAGAGTTTCCTGTTTGAACTTGGCCCTGAATCTTTGGAAGTTCCTTTCTGAAGCAGAGTGAAATTCCTATAACATTCATTTTAACAAAATATATGTATATAAATAGAACATAGTTATTAACTCTTATTTGACAAAGCTTCCCACATAATTTTAAGTATATTAAATCGGCCTAATTTAGTTCAAAAATATTTCTTTTAAGAAGAGAGACTAAATCCTTGAGTCATTCCAGGGCCCTTGAAATGTCCCAAAGCTATCTCTCAGTTAAAGTCTTGAAATTTAACTTGGAAAGACTGTCAAATATACATAACCCAAAGATTATATTACACTCTTTGTACTTATTCTAAAAGACATCAATGAAACTTATACTGGTTTTAATATTAAAAATTTGGTTCAGACCTGATTAACCTTTTTTAAAATTAGACCAATGAAATGTTATATCTTAGGCTGAAATTTTACCACATGTAGTACACAGACACACATACACATAAAGACTATAGTATATTTTGAACTACTTTTTCCAGAGAAAATGCAAGAATTATTTTCCTAAAAAAATGAATTTCCATATTTCATACATTCTATTATCACAACCATATAATTTCTCCCAACTTAGTTTGAACTTTTAACTCTTAGAAGGTTCAAATTTTAGGTGGCAAGTTAAATACTTAGTATATCTCAGATTAGTAACACATTCACATTTTTAAGGATATATTTTTAAAAAATAGACTTATTTAATTAATAGATTCAAATCTAGCCTCTAAATGCTCCATGCAAGGCAAACTCGGATTAGTGTTTCAGTATCCTGTCATTTCAAAATACCTAGGTATTAAAAATTATTATTATTATTATTATTATTATTATTATTATTTATTTATTTACTATTGAACCCAGCAATGCTCCAAAGCTTTTAAGTTACCAATTAGGCATATGAGGCTGGAGAAGAGGCAGAGCGGGGAGGGAACAGGCCCTGCAGCCTCTTTTAGGAGCTTTTTACATTCTGTCCTTGCAGTTCTCTAACTTTTGTAGTTTTCTTGAGATGCCAGGCCAACTATTGGTGACCAAGGTAATTTTAATATTCTGTGGATTATCCCTGAAAGGCTTTAGTCATAAACCCTTCCTTTTAGTTACATTTATTTATTATATCTTAACAACTTTGAGATTTTAAAGCCAATTATTACTTCAAGTATTTTCTTGACCAATTTTGTAACAGGGATAACTCACCAGCCTTCAGTGGCTTTAATGTGAAAGTACTATTTTATTTTATTTTCCTTTTTAAAAACAGGAGTGCCTCCACCCCCCACCTTCACTGCTAGAGGGTACTTCTACAGAACTGTTCCTCCCAGTGTTATGGGGAAAAATAGAACATTGGGGACTAGTTATGGTTATGGGAAATACTGATTATGCTGTTAACCATGGTTGTCCTTTCTGTTCAAAGGGCAATCAACCTGGCTGGGAGTCCCTTGCCCCTGGGACCTGAGAGTAATGCAGTCCATTATACTATTTTGGCTCATGCATGTGGCTTGCCTGGTTGCCTTGCATATATTCCCCTTGTGTCATTTTCACCATCTTCCAATGAAAAGCGGTCTTGGGCCTATTCTATAGCACCTGTGAAGAGATGGGCCATGCGCAGGCCAAGAGGCCACCCAAAATCAGATGGGGCGTGCCTCCCCTTAAACCAGCCTTTCCCTCTCCACAGGTACAGAAGTCCCAGACGCATCCCCAAATTGTGAGAAATGGCTCACCTATCCAAATTTCAAAATATGGACTAGGAAACAAAAACATGGTGAAATGAGACTTTTAATAACTCTCCTGAGAGCGGGCGCCCATTTTACAGGATCAAAATAAAGGCGAGAAGCAAGCGACCTGGTAATTAATGGGCTGGGGCCTTTTCTATTGCCTCTGCCTCCCTTTGTCTAGGGGAATCATCCTAGGACCTGTGCCGTCGCCACATGTACCGCTCATACCCTCTCCCCACCCCACATCCTGTTTGCTCTGGGGAATTCAGTAATGGGCTGGCCACATGCTGTTTCTTTTCTATGAAGATAAATCAGAGGCATGCTTCCTACAGGGGGGAAACCGGGTGTAGGCATTTATTAACTTCAGAACAGTTCTGAGACAGTCTCTAAAATTTCTTATTAATTTCCACCTTTTTGGAAGAATTTTTTTATGCTTTTCCTCAGAAGCTTCTAATTTCCAAATCAAGATATGCTTCCCATATAGTCATTCAGTTTAATTTCAGAGCTGGCATTTTTCTAATTTCTACATGCAAATTATTAATGTAGGTACCCAAAACAACTCCATTTTGGCCATTTCTAAGTTGATATTTCTAGTTAAATCTTCCCATTTCTGTAAAGCACTTGCAAGTAAAGGCTTCCTATCAGGCGTATTAAATGAGGGCTAGGGTTTGGGAGCTTCTGGCCTTGGAGGCACAATTTCCCATGTTAATTTTTTTTAATTTTTTATTTTTGGATATCTGTAGTCTGAGCAAACTTTCTAGATATGTTATGTAGTGGGTCAATCAAGTGTGGTCTCAGTTTCTCTCCCAGCTGTCTAAAACCACAGGAAAGGTTGGGGGCCCGGGCAGACCAAGCCTTATGGTGGCCCCCTAGATGAGCCATTTAGTTAATTAGAGTTGAGTTGGGACTTCCCTATGGGGCTCCTGCATTTCTGACACCTCCACAAAGATTCTTAGTCACCTAAGAACACCCCAGAATTTGACTGAAGGGAGGATGGGCCCCTTTATCTTCAGAGCTGAATGAGTTCAGCTCATTTATATGGCGAAGGTTATTTTTGCTCAGACTCTCAGCAATTCTAATTGAAGAGCCAAAATCAAAACCAGCCACCCATTTTTTCCTCCAGTCCCACCTTGGCCTGGGTTCTGTCAACCCTGGTTCCACCAGGAGGATTGTAAACACAGCTCAGATAAAGTCAGACCCTCTGCCAAAGCAAGGGGAGGTCCTGGATCCAAGAGACAACTCACCCACGTTTACCCAATGGGCGGAGAACAGCGGGCTCACCGGGCCCTTTGCTGGATCCTAGCACCGAGTCCGTGTCCAAGGGATGGTCCTGGGTGAGCTTCTTTGGAATCTGCCGACTACGCCAAGTAATGTTAACATAAAAAAATTGAAACCTGTAAAGAATTTTGTGAGTTTATTGGAGCCAAACTGTTGACATGCCAGGAAACAGAACCTCAACAAATTGAGATGATGCTCCGGAGAATGGCGGGTTACATCTGTCTGTATTTATACGCTAGAGGCCCAATGCACGAAGATTCATGCAAGAATAGGCCTTCCTTCCCCTGGCTGCTGGCACCACCTTTGCTCCAGCCTGCGCCACCTTCCACCTCGCACCTTGTCGAGTCAATTTGCATATTCCCTCCTTATTGGCTGTGGACACCGCCATCTTTGTTGAGGAGTTACAGTCAATTTGCATATTATATCTTGTAGAGAGCGTCTGGGAAGGCACATGGGCATTTCTTAATTATTGTCAGCTGAATCCAGTGGCATCAGCAAAGCCATGTCCTGGAAACATGCTTTGCCAAAAGGCAAGAGTGTTGTCAGCTTGACCTTCAGCCCAGATGCCAGGAGGTGGGTTTTGTTACTTAAATCCAGCCAAGCACCAGGAATGAATATGACTTGGGCCCACCCAAGAATGCGCATAATCTTCTTTATCTTGACTTTTAGTAAAACTTCCTGTTTTTTGCTGTATAAAATAAACACGCTGCATTGGCTCGGGGTCACTGTTCCTGTTCCTGTCCCTGTCAGAGGACAGTGGTCCCACCTGGCCCCAGCTTTTTCCTTCTATCTCTGTGTCTGTCTTTTTCTTTCATTTTCTCAATCCCCAGTTGTACCTACTCAGGAACCAGATTGCTCTCTAGCCGTGCTGGACGAGGAAAAGAGAGAAATATTTACACTGACTTTATTAGATAGGATTGCAATCAAAGGAAGGGGCTTAGGTTGGGTACATAAAATCCATTGGTGATAGACTAGAGTGGCAGGAGAAAGCAAAGCGGGGAAACCAAAGCAGGGAAACCCCTGGGATTGGATAAAAAGTAAAATGATGGACACATACTAGGTGGGTGCAGGAACAATTAACATGATAACAATGAAGGAATTTGTGGTCTCTGTCCTGGCGCCCAGCACATTAGCTTGTGCCCCAAGGGGTCCAGAAAAAGGGAAGTTACAAGTTACCCAGACATTTCAAAGGGTATCCTATCTAATAAAGAGGGAATGTGCTAATTGACCATCACTCCGTCACAAAGATGGCTTCACCCACAGCTGAGGCCAAGTTCCCATAAGGAGCCTTAACAAGCAATCAGCAGGGACCTGAGGCTACACCCACACCCTCCCCCGCCCCCATGCAGCTTGACAGGGGACCTCAAGGTGCACTTCCCGTCCTGGTGCTGGGCTAGGGGACCTCAGGCTGCTCCCCCACCCCAGCGCCAGGCTGGGGGACCTGAGGCTGCACCCCCCTGCCTGGCTGGGCTTGACAGGGGGCCTCAGGCTGCGCCCCCTGCCCCAGCACCAGGCCAGGGGACCTGAGGCTGCGCCCCCCTGCCTGGCTGGGCTTGACAGGGGGCCTCAGGCTGTGCCCCCCTCCCAGCAGGGTTTGATGGGGGACCTCAAGGTGCACCCCCAGTGCTGGGTCAGGGGAACTCAGGCCACGCCCCTGCCCAAGGGGCTTGATGGGGGACCTGAGGCTAAGCCCCCCTTTGGTGCTGGGCTGGGGGACTTGAGGCTGCGCCCCCCCACCTGGTGGGGCTTGACGGGGGACCTCAGGCCATGCCCCCCACCCAGCTAGGCTTGACAGGGGATCTCAGGCCGTGTCCCCCACCTGGCAGGGCTTGATAGAGGACCTCAAGGCATGTCCTCCACCCCAGTCTGGAGTGGGGGAACTCAGGCCATGCCCCCCGTCCTGATGCTGGGCCAGGGGACCTGAGGCTACGCCCCCTACCTGGCAGGGCTTGACAAGGGTGGGACTGGCTGGTCTGGATCTAGCCCATTGTGGGGGGGGGGCCGGCCGGGTCTAGGTCTCACATGATTTTGAGGTGCATGTGGGTGGGCAGGGACTTGACTCTGGGTCCCATGGTGAGCCCCAGACTCTGACAGGAGGAAGGTTTTCATATACATTTTACTAATTTTCTTTCATCTCTGACACTTCTATTATAGAGAAAGGGCAAATAGCAATATTAAATTATTTCCTCTAATTAATCTCCTTTTAATGTGCACCAATTTCGTGCACTGGGTCACTAGTGTTATCATAGATGCAAAAAGACAGATAGACGAGATCCAAGATGATGGTGTAGGTAAACACCTAAACTGCTGCCTCACACAACAATTTCAAAACTACAACTAAAAGACAAAACGTCTATCACCCAGAACCACGGGAAATCTGGCTGAATGGAAGTTCTACAACTAGAAGAAAAGAGCAAACAGCATTGAGGGGTGCACAAGCGCTGAAAAGCTGAGTTACGGAGACGCGCGAATCGGGCTGGCGACGGGTGACTGGGAGCGCTGTTGTTTTCAACCCAAAGGGAGATAAGCTCCCGATTACTCCGAACTTGTTTCTGGGGAGACGTGGGGGACCCAAACTCCTACGGGGAGAAGCTGGACTGTCTGCCGTGGGGTCGGAAAGTGAGGGAGGCTTGCTTGCAGGGCTGCGCGCAGGAACAATTGTTTATTGTGCTGGGGTGCTGGACGCGGGGACACGGTGGGAGACGCAGAGCCGGCTTACTGGCAGCCATCGCTGTTTGTCACGCCCTAGCCTAGTCACGCCCTGAGACCCGGCCCTGCACAATCTACGAACCCACCCAAGCTCCAAGCAGCGGCTTTAGCATATGAATGGCCTGCCCTATCACAGCTTAACCTAGCAAACTTGCAGCCCAGGTCAGACAGCTCCAAAACCTCCAAACCCCAAGCAAAGAGGAGAAAACTGTAGTTCTTGCTGTAGCTCCTGCTGGGTGGCCTCAGACAGTAGCTGACCTGCACCCCATTGGAGATCCAGAAGCCAGTGTACCTAGTGGTCAGTGTGAGACACCAGATTTCAACTCCTCACATCCATAAGTGATACATTCAAGAGGCAGACTCAGTGAGCACCAAAGCCCCACTGAAACAAGTCCTACACCATAAGCGTGTCTCCAGCACAGCAGTTCTTCCATTATAGACACAGCCGGTCCTCACAGCCAATTGGCCTGGAGGTCAATTCCTCCCAGTGTACCAACAGCAATCAAGGCTTAACTACACCAAGACTTTGCACTCAGCCCACAAAGGGGTGTGCCAAAGGCGTCCACCTCAGGTGATTGGGGAGGCTGAGCTACTGGCCCCTATAGGTCACCTACCACACAAAGCCACTCCATCAACACAAGGAAGCAGCAAAATGTGGAGACAAAGAAACATGTCACAAATGAGAGAAATGGAGGAAAGCAAACTAATGGACGACATAGAGTTCAGAACCACATTTATAAGGTTACTCAAGAATCGTCTAAAAACCACCGAGAAACTTGATGAGACCTCCGAGGAGCTTAGTGAGACCTTCAAGGACCTTAATGAGAATGCCAAAAAAATGGAAAAGGACCAGTCAGAAATTAAGCATACACTGTCTGAAATAAAGAATATACAGAGGAAAAACCAAGATGGCGGCATAGGTAAACACCTAAACTGCTGCCTTGCACAACAATTTCAAAACTACAACTAAAAGACAGAACGGACACCATCCAGAACCACAGGAAAGCTGGCTGAGTGAAAATTCTACAACTAGAAGGAAAGAGAAAAGCTCACAGAGAATTGGAGGTACGGCAAAGGGTCTTTGTGTGCGCAGAGAGGAAGGGCGGCTGAGAGCCTGGCTGACTTTCTCTGGTGGAAGGGGGAAGGAAGCCCCTGACCGCACTGAACCCCAGTTCTGACTGCACTGAACCCCAGTTCCGGGTGAGCCCCTGGGGACCCACGCTCTTACGGGGGGAGTCTGGACTCGCGGGCGGAGACTCGGGAGCCGGGGAAGGCAGAGGACTGAAAGCGTGCGCGCGCCAGTGCGCACAAAGGCTGCAGAGGTTGCCACAGGCTTTCCCTAGTGGGAGGGAGTCAGAGGCTCCTGAATGCACTGAGCCCCAGTTCTGACTGCA
Source organism: Plecotus auritus (assembly GCF_963455305.1). Lineage (NCBI taxonomy): Eukaryota > Metazoa > Chordata > Mammalia > Chiroptera > Vespertilionidae > Plecotus > Plecotus auritus. Next base: position 56,785,452 of record NC_137777.1, on the reverse strand, counting down.
GTGAACCCCAGTTCCAGGTGAGCCCCTGGGGACCCATGCTCTTGTGGGGGGAGCCTGGACTCTCGGGCGGAGACTCGGGAGCCGGGAAGGCAGAGGTCTGAAGGCATGCATGTGCGCACAAGGGCAAGGCAGACAGGAAGCCAAGACTGAGACTCCACCCCATCCAAGCTGAGCACAGAGGCGATTGCAATTTGGCAAGTCTAATCCTATAAGGCTGTCTCCAGCACCGAACTTCTCCCAGCATAGACACAGCTGATCCTTACAGCCAACTGGCCTGGAGGTCAATTCTTCCCAGTGATACCAACAACAATAAAGACTTAATTACAACAAGGCTGTACACACAGTCCACAAAGGGGTGCACCAAGAGTGTCCACCTCAGGTTAACTGGGGAGGCAGACCCACTGGGCCATATTGGAAACCTAGCGCACAAATCTACCTTACCAACTCAGGGAAGCAGTCAAAATGCGGCGTCAAAGAATCAGATCACAAACGAAAGAAATGGAGGAAAACAAACGACTGGATATAGAATTCAAAACCACGGTTATAAGGCTTTTTAAGACTATCCTAGAAAAGGCCGATAAATATAACGAGACCCTCGAAGATATGAAAAAGGACCAACTAGAAATTAAACATACACTGACAGAAATAAAAAATATTATACAGAGACCCAAAAACAGACAAGAGGAACAAAAAAATCAAGTCAAAGAATTGAATTACAAAGAAGCAAAAAACACTCAACCGAAAAAGCAAAAAGCAAAAAAAAAAAATCCAAAAAGTTGAAGATAATGTAAGAAGCCTCTGGGACAACTTCAAGCGTACCAACATCAGAATTATGGGGGTGCCAGAAGAAGAGAGAGAGCAAGATACTGAAAACCTATTTGAAGAAATAATGACCGAAAACTTCCCTCACCTGGTGAAAGAAATAGACGTACAAGTCCAGGAAGCCCACAGAACCCCAAACAAAAGGAATCCAAAGAGGACCACACCAAGACACATCATAATTAAAATTCCAAGAGCAAAAGACAAAGAGAGAATATTAAAAGCAGCAAGAGAAAAACAGTTAGTTACCTACAAGGGAGCACCCATACGACTGTCAGCTGACTTTTCAACAGAAACTATGCAGGCCAGACGGGAGTGGCAAGAATTTTCAATGTGATGAATAGCAAGAACCTAAAACCAAGATTACTCTACCCAGCAAAGCTATCATTCAGAATTGAAGGGCAGATAAAGAGTTTCACAGACAAGAAAAAGCTAAAGGAGTTCATCACCACCAAACCGGTATTATATGAAATGCTGAAAGGTATTCTTAAAGAAGAGGAAGAAGAAAAAAGTAAAGATAAAAATTATGAACAACAAATACATATCTATCAACAAGTGAACCTAAAAATCAAGTGAATTAAAAACCTGAGGGACAGAATAATCTGGTGAATATAATAGAATCAGGGGCATAGAAAGGGAGTGGACTGATAATTCTCAGGGGGAAAGGGGTATGGGGGGTTCATGAAGAGAATGGACAAAAATCATACACATATGGATGAGGACAGTGCGGGGGAGGTAAGGGCAGAAGGTGGGGTGGGAAATGGGTGGAGGGGAGCTATGGGGGAAAAAGGAGAAACAATTGTAATAATCTGAATAAAGATTTATTTAAAAAAAATAAAAATAAATAAAAAAAAGAATATACAGAAACTCAACTGTAGATCAATGTACCCCAAGAATCAAACCAAAGATCTGAAATATGAGGAAACAAAAAACACCCAACCAGAAAAACAAAAAGAAAAAATCCAAAAATATGAAGATAGTGTAAGGAGCCTCTGGGACAACTTTAAGCATACCAACATCCGAATTTTGGGGGCAACAGAAGAAGAGAAAGAGCAAAATATTGAAAACCTATTAGAAGAAATAATGACAGAAAACTTTCCCTACCTGGTGAAAGAAATAGACTTACAAGTTCAGGAAGCACACAGAACCCCATACAAGAGGAATCCAAAGAGGACCACACCAAGACACATCATAATTAAAATGCCAAGGGCAAAAGACAAAGAGAGAATCTTGAAAGCAGCAAGAGAAAAACGGTTAGTTACCTACAAGGGAGCACCCATACGACTGTCAGCTGATTTCTCAGCAGAAACTATGCAGGCCAGAAGGGAGTGGCAAGAAATATTCAAAGTGATGAACAGCAAGAACCAACAACCAAGATTACTCTACCCAGTAAAGCTATCATTCAGATTTGAAGGTCAGATAAAGAGCTTCACAGACAAGAAAAAGCTAAAGGGTTCATCACCACCAAACCAGGATTACATGAAATGCTGAAGGGTGTTCTTTAAGAAGAGGAAGAAGAAGAAAAAGGTAAAGATAAAAATTATGAACAACAAAATGACATCAAATACATACCTACCAATAAGTGAATCTAAAAATCAAGTGAATAAAAAATCTGAAGAACAGAATGGATTGGTGAATATAATAGAATCAGGGACATAGAAAGGGAGTGGACTGACAATTCTCAGGGGGGAGGGAGTGTGAGGGGTGCGGGAAGAGACTGGACAAAAAGCTTACACCTATAGATGAAGACAGTGGCGGGGGGTAAGGTCATGGGGTGGGGTGGGGAATCAGGTGGAGGGGAGCTAGGGGGGAAAAAAGAGGAACACCTGTAATAATCTGAACAATAAAGATTTATTAAAAAAAAAAAAAAAAGACAGATAGGCTCAGTTAAGGTAAAGGTTGACCTTGTCAGTGAAGATACCCGCCTAGGATGTAACTACCCACCATAACTGCTTTTACTTAAAGTTTAATTTCAGGCCATCCTTTGTGGTTCCTTTAGGTCTTGTTGGAGAGTGGGAATTTCTGAGCATGCTTACTACTCCCATTCCAGAGAGGCTGTGGACTATGCCCCAGATAGAGTTGTCAGTGCTGACACCAGGCCAGGCCTTGAGATACGGTCTCATGGCCCCTTCCCAGCACGTAGGCCTTCTTTCATAGAACACTGTCAGCTTTCTGAAGAACAGGATGACCCTGTGAATAACATGGTTGTCAATGGCATGACTCTGACGTTGCTTGGGAAAAACTGTTTTGTCTTGGGTTACTTGTTCTGCAAAAACAGGATGTGGTTAATGTGCTTAAAAGTGGTCCTGCACAAAAGGTCGGGGCTGCTCTCTGGACTCCCTGTGTGGAGAAAGGCAGAGCAATCACCGGCCGCTAATAAAGGCTCCCTAAATTTTAATTTGGTCTGGACTCCAGTGATCGTTCACTCGCGCTCGTTCCACAACAGTCTCTGAGTTTGCAAGACTGCCTTGCAGGCCTTCCCTGAGCTGTCAGGTTAGCACGTGGCCCCTTTCGTCCACACATCAAATGTTAGAGAATATTCCCCCACATTGACATGCAATACAGTGTGCTTCTTTACTTGGGTTTTCAGACCAATAAGGTTAAAAACCCCTCGTGGCAGGTCACTGAGACAGGGAGGGCTTTCTTGCACTCCTGTCACTGAGTCTTACTATCTCACTAAGCTTTACTCCTAAACAAGAGAAAAAGCCTCCCAATTCTATCGCTGTCATGTCATTAAAAACAACCTGGTTGGAATATTCAGTCTTTCTGCTAGCTGCTCATCCTGGAACATTTTATAAAAGTCTGAGTATTTCCTTTTTAAAAACCTTCAGTGCAACTTTTGGTCCCATGATTTGTTACAGGTGACATCACTCATTGTTGTTCCTTGTACTTTTATCCCATCAAAATAGAGAGAAATATTAATTCATGAAGAATTGCATCTTGATGCAAAGGCAACTTGGTTGTACAACTGAAAAAATTAAAATAAAGAAAAATAACTAATTGTAGCAAGAGATTTAGTTTCCTGTAGTTCATTCCTGGTCAAGAGCTCCCGGAAGTCCTGGCATTATTTCTGTCCATATGTAACGCGTTTGTCGTCAGCTGCCTCTGGACATGGTTATTCAAAAGCATTGATGCCACCCAAACACCAGTGGCTGCTACAGATCCTGAAAGACTGAAAACTGAAACCCGGTGCCAGCAGCGGGTGTGAGTGGGGCCCCTGAAAACCCTCAGGAAAGCCAGGTGCAGAAGGCGTGGGCAGGGCCTGCAGGTCCTGGAGCCTCCGGAGCTCCAAAAGAGCAGCCCAACATGGGGGGTGTCCTCCCAGGGAGAGTGGGCACCCCAGCAGGTCCTATGATTAACCTCTGGACGAAGGTGAAGGTGGGCATCCAGGAAGTCCCGCGCATCAGTGCAGGCGTCTGCCCACTCTCTGCAGGTCTTTTAAAATTCTTTCTGTGTTTCATGGTTTCAGTGTTAAAGTCTTGCGTTGCTTTTGTTAGACATTTTCCTAAGTATTTTATTCTTTTTTGATGTTACGGCAAATGAAATTTTCTTAATTTTTTCCAGATTGTTCCACAAACCAATTTTGATTAATCTTATTGTTCAGGAATATTTTCTACTTTTCCATTGCTTTATGCCTCCTTCCATGTACAACTCTTATTATTTTTCTATGTCTTGCTTTAAAATCTAAAACAATGCATCCTTGGAGCTGACAGGCTCATGCGGTCACAGCACAGCTGGGCGGCCTGAGGCGACCTGATCGTGTGGGATGTGAGGAATGAATCGCGGGACGAGCCTCTGACTCTCAGTGTGGGACTTTCGCTCTTTAGGAGACCATGACTTCAATTTTAAACCTGCCTTTGGTTTAAATTCTCACAGAAAGAGGAGTCTGCCAATGTAATGAGCTAACAACCCACCCGGGCTTCACATGGGCTTATTTCCGTATGATAATCACATCCATGGGGCCACGGTCCTGTGGGCCATGGACTCCTTTAAGAAACGTGTGTATTTTAAGAATTTCTCTCATTAATTCCTGCCTACGAGGCTTGTGAAACAGTTTTTCACATAATAATTATGTAGGTCAGTGTGACTGAAAAGGGGGAGAACTGGCCAGCCTCAGGTTCTCAGGACTCAGGATGGTGACACTTTGTTCCCTTTGACACAGAGTTCAACAGCATCCGGAGCCTGTGCTGCTGAGAAGAGCCATCCATCATTCCGACTCCCTGACTGAGGACAGCGGAGTGACAGACCTCATCCCTCACTGGGCTGTGCCCCCTCCTGTGTCCAGCGGGTCTCACCTGGCGCCCCGTCGGGAGCCTGGCTGGTGCCAGTGCCACTCACCGCAGGGAGGCTGGTCAGACTTCCAGGCAACCTGGAGAGGGCACAGTCGCCTTTCTGTTACATTCGCAGTTACCACGTTTCTCCATGTGTAAGAGCCCCCATGTATAGGACACTCCCTACTTTTCCAACCCAAAATAAGAAATCAATATTTTAAACACAAAACAGAACACATTTTTGTTTAGTAACTAGGGGCCCAGTGCACGAATTCAAGCATCTTGAAAGAAACTGTGCGCCACAAAGCTGCAGTGGGCACAGAGGCAGGTCTCGGCCCATCCTCTGCGCCCCCACCCGATCCCTCCCACCGCAGCCCCTTGGTCCCCTGTCTGCCAGCAGCCCCATTCCCACCACCGCCGCTCCCACACTCTCATGGCACCGACCCCACTCACACCCGCTGAGGTGCGGAGCAATTGGGGCCGGTGCCAGCAGCGGGTGTGAGTGGGGCCAGCATTGTCAGAGGGTGCGAGTGGCGGCTGCTGCCCAATCACCCCTTAGGAGCAGGTTCAATGTTTTTCTCTCTCCCCCTTTCCCTCTCTCTGAAATCAATAAACATGTCCTTGGGTAAGGATTTAAAGAAAAGACGGCCATTTAATTGCTCTACAATTAATCAGCACCCAAAACTGTGCAACGATGAGCAGGCTGATATTTCCTGGGAACCCGTGACCAGCCGATGGTGCCATGATGGCATCTCCGTCTCTGAGGTGATGAAGACAGAACCAAGGACTCTGGGGCTCCACGCCCTTCACAGGCTGATGGAGCCCAGGTCACAGACAACATTTAATGCCAGTGGTCTTGATCCGGCATCTAGAAGGGTTCTGGAAACCTGGAGAAGGGGCTGTGCATAAATTAAATAAGAGTCCAGAGATGAAATATAATTTTGAAAGGCATTTGGGGGGGCAGAGGAGCTTGGCTGAAGAAACCAAGTTTTCCTCGTCTTAGGACCCCTTGCTTTTTATTAACACAAATTGTCCTAAAGCGAGGTGGAGATATACACATCAAAGGGTAGGGTTAGGTACAGAATCCATTGTCAGAATGGGGAATAGCGTATGGCTGTTCAGGTGTTTGGCCAACAGGAGGCAATAACATGTAGATTAAGATGCCCTGAACTGTCTGGCAGCAAGCAATCAATTTAATGCATCCTTTTCAGGTTTGGGGAAATGCCTTTAGCCATTCCCAACAGGCGATAACATATGTGACTCAGCCCTTGTTGAGTCCCCAGGTTCCATCAACCTTTCGATGAAACTCTTGCAATCATGACATGCTGGAACTGGCTTCCGGCAAACATCAGCCTTCAAAGTGCAAAGGGCTCGGCAATGCCGGGGCTGGATTCCGTGACCATCACTGACCACTTCTTGTCATTGAAATGCACTTTAGACCCTAACTGGTTTGGCTCAGTGGATAGAGCGTTGGCCTGTGGACTGAAAGGTCCCAGGTTTGATTCCAGTCAAGAGCATGTACCTTGGTTGCAGGCACATCCCCCGTAGGAGGTGTGCAAGGGGCAGCTGATAGATGTTTCTCTCTCATTGATGTTTTTAACTCTCTGTCCCTCTCCCTTCCTCTCTGTGAAAAATCAATAAAATATATATTTTTTTAAAAAGAAATGCACTTTAGCATGTGCTGACCTGTTGTTCCTGTGTTAGTGGCCATTCTTCAAGAGAGATCTCACCTCTGTGGGTAGAAACGTTAGGACAGGGGCTTCGACCCGGGATTCTAGGAAAGGCATTGTTTCATTGCCTCAGAGTTTGTCAGGTCGCTCAGAACTGCACCAGGTCTAGGGTCTGTCCATGCCCCGTGGGGGCGGCCAGGTACGCAGCACGTCAGCCCCTTGGAGAGAAGCTGACGCGGAGCGGCCATTTCTGTCCCTTTCCTGTTCCTCGTGCTCCTTAGGCTCCTGGACCTGGAGGGCGGTCTCTAATCTCTAACGAACCCGGCGCTGCAAGGCTGCTGTCACAGTCGGTGGAGCGACAGGCAACTCTGGTGTAGCTGAGTGCATAGGGAAGAGGGGGAGTCACCCCCTCAACACGGGGCATACTTGTTAGTTTTCGTCGTGTGTTTGGGTGTGATGCTGATAACACTTAAGTCTGACTTGTTTTAATTTGTGGGTGGCCATTATGAGGCCCAGGTGCTTCTTCTCTACCTGGACATCAGCGCGTTGCCTTGTCCAATGTGCGGGGCCGTAGGCGTGTCGTCTAATCGCACCTCCTCTAAAGCGCTCGCCAACTCCCATTCCGGAATGTTTGCAGAGTCGCCCTTCACAGGGGAGACACCAACAAAGTGTGACCAGGTGACCTAGCAAGGGTGGGCCAGCTGCGGGTCCAACACCGGCGGCTGGACGGTGGGTCTTGGGCACTGAGCACGGGGCTGCCCTCTGGCCCGGCCTGCGTTCCCAGGCCTGTGCTGAAGCCACGCTGTGCTCTAAGGAGTGTTTCCTTGTTTCCAGGTGAGGCACCTGGTGGAGAGCAGGGAAGCAAAGAAGGTGAGCGATGCTCATCTCAGCAGATGAGCTGGTGACCCCACATGAAGCAGCATTGCAGAGGCCACGGCTCTGCTGCATGGCGGGGGGCGGGGGGATGTAGTGTGAGCCAAGGGCCAGGCTCCTCTTCTCCCCGCGCAGGAGTCATCACCTCCGGGTTCTCATTCTGAAAACAGAATGTGTCTTCTGTAAGCACACACCAAGTGCCTCCTTTTTCTCCTTCTACCTCAGAGCCATCAATGTTCCCGAAAGAAACAATTTGGTTCAGAACAAGGGCTTCTGACACTCTTTCACTAAAATTAATTTCAGAGAAGCTTAAGCTCCTGGTGGTCGGGGTCCGCATTCAGAAGGAGCCGTCGGTTCAGACAGCGCGTCCAGCGCTTTGGGTTCAGTTCTACTCTAAGCCGCTTCACACAGTGCAGAGCGGGGGTGCTGGGCGAGGTGGCAGCTGGCACTGCAGGTCTCGGCCGCGAGCCACCCCGTGCGGTGGCATCTAACCCAACCTACCCTGACAGGCAGGCTCTCCCCCAGGGGCCGGAGGCCCATCGCAGATGTGAAACGCGTGTCCTTTCTCCGGGTCTAAGATGCATGGGTGGTGACGCCATGAACACCATGGGCAGAGGGAAACGGCTGATTTTACATCCAGGAAGGAATGAGTCTTCAAGAATGTCGCCCCCTCCACTGACCAGGCCCACCACCAACCCAGCAGGAGAGACCCGAGGCCGGGCGCGCCACCAGGCTCATCTCCAAGGCGCTGCCTTCAACCCTCCCTCCGCAGCTTTCATGCTAAGAGTTTTAATTTAACAAAACAGGAGGGCTCAAAAAGTTAGATTTAGAAACAACTGCCTGGGCGAAGATCCTATGACACTCCATTTTATACCCAACTCAAAGGGCACCTTTCGTTTATAGTTGCTAATATTTTTACAAAATCGCTTTACTTTCACCATTGTTTCCACTTACCATTTTTTTCTATTTTCACCTTAAAATGTTTCCCCAGGGCAAGCACTGAAGGCACCGTCCTGAGCCGCAGAAGGCGGGTTCAAGCACGTGCCCCTGTCCCCAGAGCCACCCCTCCTGGGCCTGGACCTGCGGATCCCTGTGCGGCCCCACTCTGCGCTCAGATCCTTCCATGCAGTCATCCCACGAGCAGGGCTCCTGCTGCCGCCAGTGCGCGAGGACAGCGAGCAGCAGGTCCTGGGGGCACTCCCAGCAGCACGGACACTCAGGGGCCTTTCCTGCCACGTTTAGGGCGGCGACCTGTGGCTCTGGAAAAGGAACCTTGGAGCTGGTCGGCCTCGGAGCAGGGAGGAGGTGGGCTTCCTGGTCTTTGAAATAAGCGTGATGAGCTAGAAGGTGGAAGAAAAGTGTGGTGTGCTCCAGTGTCTTTGACTCACTGACCTTTCAATTCTGATACTAACCTCAATGACACAGAACGATGGACTTTAGAATCAAATGGAAACGTGTGAGCAGCAGTGACGTTAGCCCACATGCCCCAGCACAAACTGCTCGCCCACAGGAAGGGTTGGGGTGAGGGGCAGAGTGGAAAGTTACAGGGAATTTAGAAATCATCATATACAAACCATTTCTCTCTTTACTAAAAGGTAAAACTATCCACATATGTTTAGCTATTTCACCCAATAACGAAGCTTTAAAAATATAACTTTGACAATGGCTTTGTACCGTTTAATCCTCACAGTATGAACATTACTGTCCACTGTCGCACATGCAGAGAAGTGCTCTCAGGAGGGCGAGCAACTTACTCAAGGCTCACAGACCCATCCATGCCTGGCACCCAGTGGTGCTGAAACACAGCAGCACCCAGACCGGGAGGTCCAGATCAAGGGGTGATTCCAGCGGAGGCCAACCCAGCGCCCAGGCCCCTCTTGGTGGACGAGTCAGGCAAAAGGCTGCCCCGGGAACCTGAGCCATGCGTGTGCAGGTCACGTAATCATGTTAAGAATGTCTGTGAAAGGCCCCGTTCCGTCCCCCACGCCTCCCCCCACCTTAGGGCGATGGCTCCCTCTCAGGCAGCTGCACGTTGCAGACCAGCAGTGGCTGGTCCTATGATGACCTGACAGCTCTCGGGCCACTCCCCGCCATGGGAAAGTGGCCATAAATGAGCGTCAGAGGAGAACAGCGTGTCACTGTGGAAGGTTCCAACAGAGAGGGAGACGTGCTGGCCACCGGCCACAGGCTGCTGCCGCCTACGCGGTGACCGTGAGGAGGACACAGGCACCCAGACCGGTCCTGACTCAAGTCAAGCTTCGCAGCCCCGAGGGATACGTGTCTCCTTGAGTGGCTCCGGCGATGGGGTGATTTGGACTCTTCCAGGCAGATAACCTTCATGTTTAACCTCCTAGCCAATGCTCTCTGTGCTAAACAAAGAAGCTGGAGGTGAAGAAATGCCTGCCTTTAATACCAAACATGAAGCTAGGCATCACGTTGGTCAAATATGAGCCTCTCTTCTTTGGGCGCTAAAGACTCGCAACTCCGAGTGCCCAAGGAGCAGCAGGGAGAACCCCCAAAGAGCACAGAGCACGAGGGGGTGGCCCCAGAGGGGCGTTTATCAGGAGAGTCCAAGGCACTGCTGGCAGCATCGGGTCTTTGCCATGATGTGGGCGATGGGGGGTTTGAGAGCAGGCTTTTCAAGTCTCATCTATCAGGGACAAAAACAGTCTAAGCATCGGAACACTTTAGACCAGCCATGGGCAAACTACGGCCCGTGGGCCAGATCCGGCCCGTTCGGCTGTTCTATACGGCCCACGGAGCCAAAAGAGCAGAGGGTACTCTTGCTCTCCCCTCTGCTCCTTTACTTTGAATTTATATTAGTTCACACAAACACTCCATCCATGCTTTTGTTCCGGCCCTCCGGTCCAGTTTAAGAACCCATTGTGGCCCTCGAGTCAAAAAGTTTGCCCACCCCTGCTTTAGACGCATCTTCCGGGCAACATGAAAGCAAGATGAGAATGTTGAAGAGATAGCAGGTATTTTTTTCATGCTCAATACCACAGACTTCTTTTTTAACCTCAGAAGAATTACAACAAAAACATTACTCCTCTGGCTTAAAAAAACCACCATATCCTACCCATTTTAGCGATGAGAAGCAGAAGATCGAACTTTGATATGAGTGGGGTTAGCAATAACCAAGAAACTCCTATGACGAGAAGCAGCTGTGCCCATAGGGAATGTGTGACCATGTCCCGAGCAGGGCACATGATTACCGTGCTCACTGCTTGGGGAGCTAGGTCCTATTTGATGGAAACGAATGTGATTCACTTAAATCATGTCCTGTGCTCCCACGAGAACGTTCACTCTGTTTTCAAAAACAAAGGACAATGCACGTCAGCATGATGGGAAGACTGTGGGAGCCCATGCTGAGAGCACATGGTAACCTGGGCAGTGACAGCGTCAGTGTTACTAGGACACTGTGTAACCTGGGCAGTGACAGCGTCATTGTGACTAGGACAATGTAACCTGGGCAGTGACTGCGTCAGTGTGACTAGGAAACTGTGTAACATGGGAAGTGAGTGGATCAGTGTGACTAGGACACTGTGTGACCTGGGCAGTGACTGCGTCAGTGTGACTAGGACACTGTGTAACCTGGGCAGTGACTGCGTCAGTGTGACTAGGACACTGTGTAACCTGGGAAGTGACTGCATCAGTGTGACTAGGACACTGTGTAACCTGGGAAGTGACTGCGTCAGTGTGACTAGGACACTGTGTAACCTGGGCAGTGACTGCGTCAGTGTGACTAGGACACTGCATAACGTGGGAAGTGACTGCGTCAGTGTGACTAGGACACTGTGTGACATGGGCAGTGACTGCGTCAGTGTGACTAGGACACTGTGTGACTGTCAGTGTGACTAGGACACTGTGTAACATGGGAAGTGACTGCATCAGTGTGACTAGGACACTGTGTGACTGTGTCAGTGTGACTAGGACACTGTGTAACCTGGGAAGTGACTGCGTCATTGTGACTAGAACACTGTGTAACCGGGGGAAGTGAGTGCGTCAGTGTGACTAGGACACTGTGTAACGTGGGCAGTGACTGCGTCAGTGTGACTAGGACACTGTGTAACGTGGGAAGTGACTGCGTCAGTGTGACTAGGACACTGTGTAACCTAGGAAGTGAGTGCGTCAGTGTGACTAGGACACTGTGTAACCTGGACAGTGACTGACTCAGTGTGACTAGGACACTGTGTAACCAGCAGCAGGGGTGCTATATGTGAATGAATCACCTAAGAAAGAAAGGCAGACACAGCACTTAGTAGCTCTCAGGGCTACTTGGAAAATCCCTGGAAAAGAAAGCAGTTTGAGGAGACCAGGACTCATCAGCTGGCCCAGGGTGCGACCCTGACCCCTCATTGCATCTGAGGTTCACTGCCTTTTGGCTCCCTGCTTCCAAATCAATCTTTCTAGAAACCAAACCACTATGTCACCCCCAGTTCTATCACAAATACAGGCCCACAGTCAATCTCAGTGCTTCAGTGCCTTCCTCACACGCTCTTGGGAGGCTTGTTGTTGTTGGCTTTTTTAATTGATTTGAGAGGGAGAGAGGAAGGAGGAGAAACACGGACGTGTGGTTGCTCTCATTCATGCACTCATTGGCTGATTCTTGCATGTGCCCTGACTGGGGATTGAACCCGCACCTTGGGGTATCGGGAGGGCGCTCTAACCAACTGAGGGTCCTGGTGACCTGGGAGGCCCTGGGTCTCACACACTCACCTCCCACTCCCAGGATGCTGAGCACCTACGTCCTCCATTCCACACCAGGGGGTCACTCCCTCCACCTGTGCTCCTCAGTGTCAAGGTTGCTGTGGACACCGAGCTGCCGACCTTTGCCTTGGAGGCGAGCTGGCAGCTGGGCCTCCATTTCTCCCTAGAGGACCTGCTGGACAACACTGTCCCAGTTGCTCTGGCGGTCCCCGCCCCCACCTCCCTGACACTGCCTGGGCTGAAATCCTGGTTTCTGTGTCCCTGGGGGAGCCACACCCAGACTTCCCACTTCCCGGAGGCTCTTCCCTCTTCCTCATCCCCCTGAGAGCTCCAGGGAGTCCTTCCAGGCAAAGCTTCTCAGAAGCGAATGTTCTGCATCACACAGCGCGGGCCAGCCCCGGGCGCACAGCGGGCCTGGGCTGCTGCACCTGGATAGGCTTCCACAGGGCAGTGCAGACCCTGGTCCCACATCACCCCCTCCTGCCCCCTCCCCCAGCAGCAAATATGAAGGCACAATACCAGCCCTTCCCCTCTGAAGTCGGCCCAGAACTGACTCATTCCTGCTTTGGGGGCTGATTTGTCTTTTTCTCTGTTTGCTGCAATGTGTGTGGGCTCCTTACAGATCTGTCCTCCAGGGCCTGCTCCTGTGAGGGGAGTGCTCACCTGTGTGCCCATAGGACTAGCATGTTCCCTGAGGAATTGCCCCTACCTGTGAGCTGACAGAGTTGGTAAACATACATTTTTATGGCATGTTGCACCAGAATATTTATATGCACATCTATGTGCTCTAGCATGTTCAGCTGAGTCAGCAGGTGTGTTGTAGTATGAACTCTACAAATTCCTCAGCGCTGTGTTATTTTCCATGTGAAATCGCAGACGCCGGGACTTGTGAACAGGGCGGGATGTAGAATTGCTCTGTAGGGACACTGAGCAGATAGGACCTCCCTGTGACGGAGGTCCTCTATCGAAAGGCAGGGAGAGCCCATCACTTTGATACCTTCCTCTTCACATTCAACATCTGCAATTTGTGTTGGGCAATGGGGTCACTCACTGCCGCAGAGTGGGTGTCGGAGGGAGGAAGGAGGACGGGAGGGCGGGAACCCCAGGCCCAGGGCAGGAGAAGCACATCACTGCTCCCCTTCACCTGCGATCAATGGCTCACAAATGCCACTGTCCTCAGAATCTCAGAAGTCAACTCCTGGTTCCTCCTACAGAAAAGCCGGCGGTGAAACCCAAGCTACCATGGAGGAGCTGAGACCCCACTCCTGGAGGGACACCTCATGGGAACAGTGTCTGACCCTCTACTTCAGACGAGAGCAGAAACCAGAGTGTTGTCAGCACATCAAGTTCCGAACTAGATGGCAGTCCTGATAATGCGCTAAGGTGATACGAAATGTGACGCTGGAAGTCAGCTCCCGTCTATTCCAGCTGAGTCCTTTACTTTCAGGAACCAACCTGAGCACCTGGGACGGTGTCCCCAGGAGCAGCGGAATGGACTGAATGACCTTGACATGCAGAGATTCACTGGACCCAAACTTGGATCCTATTTTGCACTTTATTTGGATCCATGAAATTGTACTGTAGCTCTTACTGCCTAGGTTCATGTTTCTAAATAGGCAAGTCAAGTTCTTGAAGACAGGGATTGTGTCAATTCACCTTTTTATCCCAGAACATCCCTTGACCTTTGTAGGTATTCAGTTAATCATTGCTAAATGAATGAGTAGATGAGTGAATGAATCAATGAATGAATTATTGCCACACCATACTTTTTAAAACAGCACAAGGCAGTAGATGAAAGTACTAACTAGGCCCGACCCTGCTTAGCTTCCGAGATCAGATGAGATCTGGCGCGTTCAGGGTGGTGTGGCCGTAGACCAGAGTCAAAGATTCTGGTTTCTCAAAGATTGCATGCTTACAATTAAAACCACAGTGAGATACGACTGCAAACCCACAGAGATGGCTCTGAGCAAAAGACAGACAGTAAAAGGGTTGGTGACAATGAGAAGAACTGGAACTCCTAGGTACAACTGGTGGGATGTAAATGGCACATCCATTTTGGAAAACAATTGAGCAGTTTATTAAAAGGTCAAACATAACTTTACCCTTGCCCAGAAATTCACTCTTAGATATATATTCAAGAGAAATGAGAACATGTGTCCACACAAAGACCTGGGCATGAATGTTCCCAGCAGATTATTCATAACAGCTAAAAAGTGGGAACAACTCAAGCGTCTGTCAACTGCTGATGGAGAAGCAAAGTATGGCCCATCCACCGAGACACTCCTCCGCAGTAAAAAAGCACATTCACAACATTGACAAACAAATATCTCTAACAGAGCCCTGTCCTTTAGGGTGTCTTTCTCCACCCTGCGAATTTCCTCAGGTTGCTATACCCACTGAACACCTTCTCCAACACAACCTTGTTGTAGACAGTGTTTGTTTTACTCTTTAAACAATAAAAAAACTTATATTTTATTATTAATGTTTAAATAAACTTCCCATTACTTGTTATCAGATTGGACTTCAGCTCAGGAGTTTTTGTAGCCTAACATCACTGTGAGATTGCCATCTGTGATGGTTAATTTTACGTGTTACCTGAGGCCCTTGCTGGCAATCGCCCAGAAATCAGACTTTGAGGGAACCAGGATCTTTTGTCTCACCGATCTAACAGATGCAGGGGCAAATCATAACTCTCCTACCACCTATAAATTCTAATATGCTATTTAGTCAGCTAACTGCTAACATCAAAACAATGAAACATAAATATCAGCAGGTTTGAAGAAGGGATGTTGTCCCTACTGGAGTCCCATCCTCAGGAACCCAAGTGAAGATTTCTGGCTGTGAGTGGGTATTTAAAGACACCTGCGAAAGGTTTCAATAGTAAGAAACTCACAGTGACCTACATACCTGAGGCATTTTCCTAAAATGTTTAAAATAAATTCTCATATTTGTTCGGTTATACCTCTAGCCACTCCTAAAAATAACTGTCATTTTTCTCTGAACTTTCCAAACTAACAAATTGGAAAACCTAAATGTTCTTGGATTTCTTTTGCTTGTTTGTTTTTATTGAAAAGTTAGCTCTGGACTCTGACAACCATTGTATATTTATTACATGAATGTGTCACCTCTGCCATTTAACTATAAGGCCCTTTTACAGCTTCCTGGAGTACAAAGTGGACACGAGTTAACTGCTGTCCACCAGCTGCTCTCTGACACCACACAGTACAGAACAAAAATAACTTCCACTCACCAAGTAGCTGGCAAGTGGAAGAGAAGGCAGGTCTCGGCCAGAGAGGATTAAAAATGGCAGCAGAGTATATGGAAGCTACACTGACACTCTCCCAGGACCAAACTGGAATTACAAATAAAATACAAAAACACCATCCTGAATAATCAACTGAAGACTCTCTGGAGAGAACCCTAACAACTAAGAAGGAGAGTGGAGACTGCATAGCAACTGATAGGAGGGGCAGAGGTGCAAAAGGGCTGGCCTGGCTCCCACAGACAGCAGCTGAAGTTCCAGAGAGATACCTCAGCTGTGGGTGTTCCCACTGAGAACTCTGGATCTAAGCACCAAGCTGCCACCCCCCAGCAGAGAGCACCAGAACTGACAAATAGCACAAACATGTGGCTGTGAAAAGCACTAGGGTTGCTGTCTGTCAGGGAGAGATGGCTGGAAATGCAGGCACCCTCTTAAAGGGCCAATGCACAAAATTCCCTGTGGAGCCACTCACCTTGGGCTCTGCCAGAGGGAGGGCAGAGTGGATTGGAGTTGTGTGAAAAAAATCCAGGGTTGGGGGCTCTGGGGTTGGAGCTTGGAAGGCAGACACCTCAGTTTCCTGTGCTAAGTCATTCCCTCACACTGCAGAGGACATCTTTCTCATGCAGACCTTTGCTAGTCAGGTGGATTTTGCCTGGGGGTAATGCAGTTGCCCCACCCCATTAGAAAACCCCTTGCCCCATCAATTGGAGTTGCTGAGGCCCATTAAAAGACTGAGAATAACAATTAGCATCTGGGCAGAAGCAATTGCCCCACCCTGTTGGAAAATTTCTCATCCCACCTGTGGACAATTGCCTGAGGCTACACAAGACTGATTACAATTAGTCTACAGGCAGAGGTGAGTCTCTGGAGGCTTTGAGTCTTTGCCTGATCTAATTAGTCAGAAACAGTGTTTGACACTGTCCTGCACTAGAGATTGGGAGGTGTAGCAGATCTACCTAATTCATAGTCACAAACCCAAACAGGCAGCCAAAATGGGGAGACATCAAAGCAACCCCCAAATAAAAGAACAAGAGAATTCTCCAGAAGAAGAGAAAATGAAATGGAGATAAGAAATTTATCAGTCAAGGAGTTCAGAATAATGATGGCAAAGATGCTCAATGGCATGGGAAAGATATAATAACTATGAAAAATGACATGGCACTAATAAAGAACACACTAGAAGGAATACACAGCAGATTAGGGGAAGCCAAGGATCAGATCAGTGAATTATAAAACAGGGTAGAAAAAATCACTCAATCAGAGAACCAGAAAGAAAAAATAATTTAAAAATAAGAGAACAGCTTAAGGGAGTTGTGGAACAACATGAAACATAATAATATTCACATAATAAGAGTGCCAGAATGGAAAGAAGTGAGCAAAGGATAGAGAACATGTTTGAAGAAATAACAGCAGAAAACTTCCCTGACCTGGTGAAGGAAAAAGTCACACAAGTTAGGAGGTACAGAGAGTCTCAAGCAAGAAGAAACCAAACAGGCTCATGCCCAGACACATTATAATTAACATGCCAAAAACTAAAGACCAAACAAGAATCATAAAGGCATCAAGAGAAAAGCAATTTGTTACCTACAAAGGAGCTCCCATAAGGCTGTCAGCTGATGTTGCACTAGAAACTTTACAGGCCAGAAGAAAATGATATGAAGTATTCAAGGTAATAAAAAGCAAAGATCTGAAACAAAGTTTACTATATCCAGCAAGGCAATCATTCAAAATAGATGATTAAACAAATAGCTTCCCAGACAAAAAAAAAAGTTAAAGGAGTTTATCACCACCCAACCAGCACCGTAAGAAATGCTAAAGGGACTGCTGTGATTAGAAGAAATAGAGAGAGACAGAGGCATACAGAATTAAAATGGCAATAAATAAGCATGTATCCATAATAACCTTAATTGAAAATGTATTAAGTGCTCCAATCAAAAGGCATAGAGTAGCTGAATGGATACAAAAGCATGACCCAATTATATGCTGTCTACAAGAGACCCACCTCAGAAAAAAAGACACACACAGTATGAGAGTGAAGGGATGGCAAAAAAATTTCCATGCAAATGGAAAAGAAAAAAAAAAATCCGAGGTAGCAATATCCATATCTGACAAAATAGACTTCAAAATGAAGGCCATCACAGGAGATAATAAACATCACTACATAATAATAAAGAGACCAACCAAACAAGAAGATATAACCCTGATAAACATATATGCACCCAATATAGGAGTACCTAAATATATTTAAAAAACTCCTGGAGAACTTTAAGGGAGAGATCGACAGCAACATAGTCATAGTAGGGGACTTTAACACTGCACTGAATTCACTGGATAGATCTTTCAGACAAAAATTTAACAAGAAACAATGACTCTAAATCATACACTGGAACAGATGGATTTAATTGACATTTATAGAACATTTCACCCCAAAGCTGCAGAATCTTCTCAAGTGCACATGGATCATTCACAAAGTTAGACTACATGTTAGGACACAAAACAAGTCTCTATAAGTTCAAGAAGATTGAAATCATATCAAGCATCTTCTCAGATCACATTGGAATGAATTAGAAATCAACTACAGTAAAAACACCACAAAACATTCAAACACATGGAGGCTAAATAGCATGTTATTAAACAACTAGAGGCCCGGTGCATGAATTCAGGCACAGGTGGGGTCCCTCTGGGTGGCCTGCAGTGATCGGGTCAAAACCCACAGTACAACGCCACCTACAGCTCCTACTGTGCTCCGGCTCATCCCGGCCCCACTGTGCCTGCTGTGGACTTGCACCCAATCAATCCCGATCAGGAGAGGCTCTCGTTGCCACCGCAGTACTTACCAGCCATGAGCCCTGCATCTGGTGCCCTCCCAAGGGGAGTGGCCTGAGGGATCAGGCTGAAACCGGCTCTCCAACATCCCCCGAGAGGTCCTGGATTGTGAGAAGGCGCAGGCCAGGTTGAGGGACCCCACTGGTGCACGATTGGGCCAGGGAGGGACCGTAGGAGGGCTCTGGGGCATGTCTGGCCCATCTCACTCAGTCCCGATAGGCCAGACCCCAGCAGCAAGCTAATGTACTGATCGGAGCATCTGCCCCATGGTGGTCAGTGCACGTCATAGCGAGCAGTTGAGCAGCCTTAGCATATCATTAGCGTATTATGCTTTGATTGGTTGTTTAGTTGTTCTGCCATTTGGTCTATTTGCATATTACCCTTTTATTATATAAGATGAATGGGTTACCAATGAGTGCAAGAAAGAAATAAAAAACTTCCTGGAGACAAATAAAAATGAACACACAATAACCCAAAATCTCTGGGACACAACAAAAGTAGTCCTAAGTGGGAAGTTCATAGCACTACAGGCCTACCTCAAGAAACAACAAAAAAATTAATAATAAACTATTTAACCCTACAACTTAAAGACTTAGAAAGAGAACAACGAGAAAAGCCCAGAGTAAGTAGGAGGAAGGAAATAACAGAGATTAGAGAATAAATAAATGCCATAGAGACTAAAAAAAAAAAAAAAATCAATGAAACCAAGGGATGGTTATCAGAGAGATGCAGATTAAAATGACAATGAGGTATCACCTCACACCTGTCAGAATGGCTACCATCAACAAATCAACAAACGACAAGTGCTGGTGAGGATGTGGAGAAAAAGGAACCCTAGTATACTGCTGGTGGGAATGCAGACTGGTGCAGCCACTGTAGAAAACAGTATGGAGTTTCCTCAAAAAATTGAATATGCAACTGCCATTTGACCCAGTGATCCCACTTCTAGGAATATATCCTAAGAAATCTGAAATACCAATCAGAAAGAATATATTCATCCCTATGCTCATAGCAGCACAATTTACAATAGCCAAGATCTGGAAACAGCCCAAATCTCCATCAGTAGATGAGTGGATAAAAAAGCTGTGGTACATTTGTACATGGAATACTATGCAGCTGTAAAAAAGAAGGATCTCTTACCCTCTGAGACATCATGGAGGGACCTGAAGAGCATTCTGCTAAGTGAAATAAACCAGGCAGAGAAAGATAAGTGTCACATGATCTCACTCATATGTGGAATCTAATTAAAATAATAAACTGATGAACAGAGAGGATCCAGAGACATGGGAACATGGAACAGAATGCATGTTCTCAGAGGGAAGATGGGGGAGGGTGGGTGGGTGTGAAGAGATCAACCAAAGAACTTGTATGCACATATGCATAACCCATGGACACAGACAATAGAGTGGTGAAGGGCTGTGGTAGGTGGAGAGGGGTGGGCTATAAGGGGTCAATGGGGGGAAAAGAGGGACATATGTAATACTTTCAACAATAAAGATTTAATAAAAAAGAAAAACTGCCACTGACCTTACAGGATAGAGTTTAGGAGACATAAAATTGACATTTCACATAGCTGCCATGCCCTGGCGTTATTCATTGAGGAACTAGCATTTTTGTCTTTAGGGGGCTCCACAAATCCCAAATAATATTCTGTCTTTGTTATAGTTTTAATAAAAACGTTTCATTGTCTTACTGTGACCAGCAAGCATTGTCCTGACCTGAGAAATATGTGACCAACTTCAGTCTATAGATGGACATGAATGTTAAGAGTTTGATGTTTTGTTTCCAAATTCCACAGGCAGAGACCTTATAGTCTTTGCAGACTCCTCCTTTTTCCTGGTGTGAACTCACGGTCCTCTGTGGGTGTGTCTCTTGGGCATCTCAGCACCTCGAGCGGCAGCACACGTGGTGATCACGTGGTTCTCTTCTATTTAGTAACCACAACCATCGGGGCCTTTCTTTCTACTTCTATATCTTTTCCTCTGGATGTTTCATGAGTGTGAACAATAATGGTGAAGTCTCACTTGATCATATTTATATCCATTTATATTGCGAAATGATGCTGCTGACGGTGGTGCCATTTGTCCTTCTGATTCAGCGATGATGGAACAGTTGGTTGAAAGTGAGTATGTGAGGATGCTTGTCTGCAGTCACCTGAGTGGCATAACTCTTGCTTCCCTCCCAGCACCCTCCTCCTCAACAGGAGGGGTTCAGATCTCCCTGCTGGGAGGCAGCATTTCTGAACGAGGAGTCAACAATATCTATGAGGAATCAGGTCATTTGAATCCAGGGAGGAAGCCCTGTGGGCCTAGATCAAGAGAGCATCGGAGAGCTGCCTCAATGTCCTGCTTCTGAAGAAATCCAGTTGTTCAGCAAGCAGGAGCAGACTCAGATGCGGGAGCTGGTTGCCTGGCAACCTGGACCAACAGAGAAGCCACTGTGCCTGCACCACCTACAACCCCCAGAGCAGATTCTGCAAACAGTGGCTTTCCCGTTGGGAAAGACTCCCTTCTCCCAGAGTGGCTCGGTGGTTGAGCGTCAACCTATGAACCAGGAGATCACAGTTCGATTCCTAGTCAGAGCACATGCCCAGATTGTGGGCTCAATTCCCAGTGTGGGGCATGCAGGAGGCAGCTAATCAATGATTCTCTCTCATCATTGATGTTTCTGTCTCTCTCTCCCTCTTTGTTCCTCTCTCTGAAATCAATAAAAAATATTTTTTTTAAAAAAAAAGAGTGAACTACTGAGCATAGAAAACAGAGCCACCAGGTGGAGGAAATAATTAGTGATATCAAAGGTAGGAATCTAGAAATGATGCAGAGGGAAGAAGAGAGAGACCTGAGCATAAAGAAAAATGAAATAGCTCTATGAGAACTATCTGACTCCATCAGAAAAAGTAATATTAGAATTATAAGTATTGGGGAGGAGAAAGAGAGGAAGCAGGAAATAGTCTATTCAAACAAATAGTCAATGAGAACTTCGAAAACCTATGAAAGAACTATATCCTCAAATCCAATAAACAAACAGAACACCTAGTTACCTCAATCCAAAGAGGCCCTCTCCAAGGCCCTTGGTATTGAAGCTGTCAAAAATTAATGACAAAGAACAAATTCTCAAAGTAGCCAGGAAAAGAAGAAAATGACCTACAAAGGAAAACACATCAGAATTTCATCTGACTTCTCAGCAAAAACTCTACAAGTCAGAAGAGATAGAACCAAATACTCAAATGTCTGAAAGAGAAAAATTATCAGTCACAAATAACATATCCAGTAAAATTATCCTTTAAATATGAAGGAGAAATAAAGACATTCCCAGACATGCAGGAGCTAAGAGATTTTATCATCAGAAAACCTGTATTGCAGGAAATACTCAAGGGAGTTCTTCTACCTGAAATAAAGAACATAAGGTCACCACACTATGAGTAAGATGACCAAAAAACTTACACATAAATAGGGATAATTTGTGACAACAAAAGGGAAAAAAAGCCACAGTATATATGCAAATTTGTTCTTTTTTAAACTTAATGGTAACCACACACAAAAATCCCCAAACCAGGACACACAATTTTAAAAAAGAGGAAACAGAGGAAAGAAGTATGAAATACCACCAAACAAAAACAACAGATGGAAACATAAAGGAAAATAACCAATGGAGGCACAGAGCTACCAGAAAACAAAAGATAAAATAGCTATAGAAATCCTCATACATCAATAATTACTCTAAAAATAAATGGTCTGAATTCGCACAGAGTAGCAGAGTGGATCTAAAAATACAACCCAACCCTATGCTGCCTACAAGAGACACATCTAAACTGACAAGACAAAGGTAGATTCGAAGTACAAGGGTGGAAAATGATTCTCCAAGCAAATAACATCCACAGAAAAACAGGTGTAGCCCCACTTATATCTGATAAAATAGATGTCAAGGTAACAAAGATAACAAGAGATAAAGATGGACACTTTATAATGACAAAGGGAACTACATCAAGAAAACATAACACTTCTTAATACATATGCACCCAACCAGGGAGCACCGAACTATATAAAACTACTCACAGAGCTAAAGGGAGAAACAGATCAAAACACAACCATAGTTGGAGACTCAAATACTCCATTGACAGCACTAGACAGATCAACCAAACAGAAAATTAATAAAGAAATATTGGCCTTAAATGAAACACGAGACCAAATGGACATAATTGACATTTACAGAACATTGCATCCCAGAACATCAGATTCTACATTTTTCTCCGTGCACATGGAACATTCTCAAGGATAGACCATATGTTGGGTCACAAAACTAGCATCACCAAATTCAAGAAGATTGAAAATATTCCAAGCATATTCTCTGACTACAGTGCCTTGAAATTAGAAATCAACTGCAAAAAGGAAGTAAAGAAACCCACAAATACATGTGGATTAAATAACAAACTACTGAAAAACGACTGGGTCAAAGAAGAAATAAAAGATGAGATCCAAAGATGTATAGGGACAAATGAGAATGACAATACAACATATCATAACCTCTAGGATGCAGTGAAAGCAGTAATAAGAGGGAAGTTTATGTCATCACAGCCTATCTCAAGAAACAAGAGCAATCCCAAGTAAACAACCTAACATCACACCTTACAGAACTAGAAAAAGAACAAAAGCAACCCAAAGTCAGCAGAAGGAAATAATAAAATTAGAGCAGACTTACATGAAATAGAGAAAAAGACTCTACAAAAATTTAATAAAACAAAGAGCTGGTTCTTTGAAAAGATTAATAAAAGTGGCAAACCCCTGGCTAGACTCACTAAGGAAAAAAGGGAAAAGACCCTTATAAACAAAATCAGAAATGAGGGAGGAGAAGTCACCACAAACATCACAGATATACAAAGGATCATACTAGAACATTATGAAAGACTACATGCCACCAAATTCAATAACCAAGAAGAAATGGATAAGTTCCTAGAAATATATAACCATCCTAGACTAAATCATGAAGAACTGGAAAATCTAAATAGACCGATCAGCAGTGAGGAAATTGAAACAACCATCAAAAACCTCCCCAAAAATAAAAGTCCAAGACCAGATGGCTTCACCAGTGAATTCCACCAAACATTCAAAGAAGATTTAAAGCCCATCCTCCTCAACTCTTCCAGAAAATTGAAGAGGCAACACTTTCTAACACATTCTATGAGGCCAATATAGCCCTGATTAAAAACCTGGAAAGATAAGACAAGTAAAGAAAACTACAGACCAATATCCCTGATGAATACAGATGCAAAAATACTAGCAAATTGAATACAACAGTACATCCAAAAAATAATACCTCAGCATCAAGTAGAGTTCATTCCAGGGGCACAAGGATGGCTTCACATATGCAAATCAATCAACATAATACACCACATTAGCAAGACAAAGGATAAAAATCATCTGAATGTATCAATAGATGCAGAAAAACCACTTGATAAGATACAGCATCCCAGAGAGAAACCAAGATGGCAGCATAGGTAAACACCTAAACTGCTGCCTCACACAACAATTCCAAAACTACAACTAAAAGACAAAGCAGACACCATCCAGAACCACAGCAAAGCTGGCTGAGTGGAAATTCTACAACTAGAAGGAAAGAGGAAAGCACATTGAGACTCAGAGGAGCTGCAAAAGGCTGAGAAATGGAGACGCGCTCGGAGAGGACGGGCGGCTGAATGCAAGGGCGGCTGAGTGCACGGCTGGCTTTCTAAAGCGAGAGGGAGATGGAAGCTCCTGACTGCGCTGAACTCCAGTCCCGGGTGAGACTCTGGGAAACCAGACTCATTTGGGGGGAATCTGGACTGTCAGGAAAAGAGAAAGCACACTGAGACTCGGGAGCTGCGGAAGGCAGAGGTCCGGAGGCACGCACATGCAGAGAGGACTGACTGCTGAATGCACGGGCGGCTGAGTGTGCGGCTGGCTTTCTAAAGCGGGAGGGAGATGGAAGCTCTTGACTGCACTGAACTCCAGTTCCAGGCGAGTTTCTGGGAACCCAGACTCATTTGGGGAGAAACTGGGCTGTCTGGCAGCAGGCGAAACTCGAGGGCGGCTTTCTCTCAGAGGTGCTTGCAGTGATTACTGAGGGTCACTGAGACCCAGGGGCCTCATAGGGCAGGGCTGACAGGAAGCCAAGTCTGTCAGCTCCGCCCTGAGACTCCGCCCCATCCAAGCTGAGCACAGAGGCTTTTGCAATTTTGCAAGTCTTGTCTCATAAGGATGTCTCCAGCACAGAAGTTCTCCCAGTGTGGACACAGCTGATCCTCACAGCCAACTGGCCTGGAGGTCAATTCCTCCCAGTGATACTAACAACAATCAAGACTTAACTACAACAAGGCTGAGCACACAGTCCACAAAGGGGTGCACCAAGAGTGTCCACCTCAGGTAACTGGGGAGGCTGAGCCACTGTGCCCTATAGGACACCTACCACACAAAGCTACTCCACCAACTCAGGGAAGCACTGAAAATGCGGAGACAAAGAAACAGATCACAAATGAAAGAAATGGAGGAAAACAAACGACTGGATATAGAATTCAAAACCTTGGTTATAAGGTTTTTCAAGAATTTCCTAGAAAAGGCCGATAAATTTAGCGAGACCCTCAAAGATATGAAAAAGGACCAACTAGAAATTAAGCATACACTGACTGAAATAAAAAATATTATACAGAGACCTAACAGCAGACTCGAGGACCGCAAGAATCAAGTCAAAGATTTGAAATACAAAGAAGCAAAATAACACTCAACTGGAAAAGCAAAAAGAAAAAATAATCCAAAAATTTGAAGATAGTGTAAGGAGCCTCTGGGACAACTTCAAGCGTACCAACATCTGAATTATGGGGGTTCCAGAAGAAGAGAGAGAGCAAGATACTGAAAACCTATTTGAAGAAATAATGACCGAAAACTTCCCTCACCTGGTGAAAGAAATAGACGTACAAGTCCAGGAAGCCCACAGAACCCCAAACAAAAGGAATCCAAAGAGGACCACACCAAGACACATCATAATTAAAATGCCAAGAGCAAAAGACAAAGAGAGAATCTTAAAAGCAGCAAGAGAAAAACAGTTAATTACCTACAAGGGAGCACCCATACGATTGTCAGCAGATTTCTCAACAGAAACTATGCAGGCCAGATGGGAGTGGCAAGAAATATTCAAAGTGATGGATAGCAAGAACCTACAACCAAGATTACTCTACCCAGCAAAGCTATCATTCAGAATTGAAGGTCAGATAAAGAGCTTCACAGATAAGAAAAAGCTAAAGTAGTTCATCACTACCAAACCAGTATTATATGAAATGCTGAAAGGTATTCTTAAAGAAGAGGAAGAAGAAAAAAGTAAAGATAAAAATTATGAACAACAAATACATATCTATCAACAAGTGAACCTAAAAATCAAGTGAATTAAAAACCTTAGGAACAGAATAATCTGGTGATATAATAGAACCAGGGGCATAGAAAGGGAGTGGACTGACAATTCTTGGGGGGAAAAGGGTTTGGGAAGTGTGGGAAGAGACTGGACAAAAGGCGTACACCTATGGATGAGGACAGTGGCAGGGAGGTAAGGGCAGAGGGTGGGGT
This sequence comes from Plecotus auritus, assembly GCF_963455305.1. Lineage (NCBI taxonomy): Eukaryota > Metazoa > Chordata > Mammalia > Chiroptera > Vespertilionidae > Plecotus > Plecotus auritus. The sequence goes on along the minus strand of NC_137777.1, from coordinate 56,759,432 downwards.
GGGAACCAGGTGGAGGGGAGCTATGGGGGGGGGGAGAGGAACAATTGTAATAATCTGAACAATAAAGATTTATTAAGTTTTTAAAAAAGATACAGCATCCATTTATGATTTAAACACTCAATAAACTAGGAATAAAATGAAAGCACCTCAACATAATAAAGGCCATATATGATAAACCTTCAGCTAATATGATACTCAACAGTGAAAAACTGAAAGCGTTTCCTCTAATATTAGGAACAAGACAAGGATGTCCATTCTCACCACTCTTATTCAGCATAGTGCTGGAAGTCCTAGCCAGAGCAGTAAGGCAAGAGATCTAAATAAAAGGCATCCAAATAGGAAGAGAAGAAGTCAAACTGTCACTTTTTGTAGATGACATGATTCTGTATATAGAAAACCCTAAAGTCTCCACCACAAAACTATCAGAAACAAATACAGTCAAGTTGCAGGATACAAAAACAACGTGCAAAAATCCATTGCCTTGCTGTATACTAACAACAAAACTTCAGAAAGAGAAGTGAAAAAAAATAAACTATTCCTTTTGCAATAGCAACCAAATGAATAAAATACTAAGAACAAATTTAACAAAGAATGTGACAGACTGATATATTGAAAATTACAAAGCATTATTAAAAGAGATGGAAAAAGACACAACAAAATGGAAAACTATTCCATGTTCATGGATTGGGAGAATTAACATTGTTAAAATGGCCATATTACCCAAAGCAACATACAGATTTAATAATCCCCATCAAAATCCCAATGTCATTTTTTAAAATGAGTAGAATGAGAAATCATCAGGTTTGTATGAAACCACAAAAGACCCCGAATATCCAAAGCAATCCTGAGAAAAACGAACGAAGCTGGGGCCTCAGCTACCTGACTGCTGATCACACTGGACCAGTGGTTCTCCACCTTCCTGACCCGCGACCTTTAACACAGCTCCTCCTGTTGCGGGGACCCCCAGCCATGAAATCATTTTCGTTGCTACTTCATAACTGTCATTTTGCTGCTGTGATGAATCGTCATGTACATATCTGTGTTTTCCGATGGTCTTAGGCAACTCTGCTCGGGTTCTCAGCCTGGGGGTGGCGGCGTTAGGAAGGCTGAGAGCCGCTGCCCGAGAGCCAGGACAGCCAGCAGAGACGGACACACAGACCCAAGACACTGACAGGCTGCGTCCCTGCGGGCTCCAGGCTGACGGGCACACCTAGGGCAGCACTGAGCCGGCCAGCTCCCCGCATGTTGCGCGGGCCCAGTGCTGGGCTGCGCGCAGCCTCCTCACAGGCAGCGGGCCCCAGGCCCTGCATCCCAGCTCCCGCAGAGAGTAGGTGGGACGGCTGCCCGCATGGCGAGGGCCGCCGCAGCCCAGGCATCGCCATCCTGACGGCCCGGGCCCTGGGCAGAGAGGTCACGCGCATGGGACACTGCGCAGCGGCGAGGCGGCGGCGGGCCGGGGCTCCCTGTGCACCTGGGGCGCAGACCCTCCTCGGATGTTGGAAAAGCTGTGCATTCCTCTCTCCCGCCCCAAATGCACGTCTGAAGCCCTGACTGGCCTATGACGTTGGGGCTCAGGACAGTGTGAAACCCACCCCGACCCCAACTTCAGGATTCCCTGCTCTTGTCCAAGAAAATCACGCTCCCCTGATTCCTTCAAACTTCAAAGCTGCTTTCAGCCCGCGTTCTCGGGGGGGGGGGGGGGGGGCAGCTGTGGGTCCCCCACTCAGCGCCCACTCCTCAGCCCACCCTCCGTGCCACTATGGTTTGGGCATCAACAGGCCAGCCTCCATCTCTGGTCCTTTCCCGCCTGTTCCCCAGCTGCCTTCCGCCGCTATAAACGGTGTGAACTCAGCGCCCCCCTCATCCCATCTGGGCCGCCCCGAAGTTAAAGAAAGCAGGCCTGACCAAAACACACGAATTCCAGCAACACCCACTTCCTGAGGCTCCACTGGCCCATGGCTCCACTCGCCGGGAAACCAGGCCACATTTCATGTGAGCTCATTTCATGCAAATGTTTGGAATTTTTCTGTTCTCTTCTCCACCAGGTTATTTCCTGAAACATCTTTGGGAAGAGTCAGCATCACCATTAAGTTCAGATTGTCTCTCTTTGTGGTTCTTCAGATGCCTGTGGGGGCAGAGGGTGGGTGAGACGCTCACAGGAATGAGGAGGGAGCCTCATGCACGCCGCCGCCCTCCTGGGGGACGGGCAGTCCGTGGTGGTCAGCGCACGCGTGGGCTTTCAGGGAACCCCAGAAGCAGCACGAGCCTCAGTCTGGCGTTCCTGCGCCCACCATGGCTGACCCATAGCGACCGTCCCTTAGGGCCACCGTGCACACCTCCGGGGGGCAGAGTCCCAGCTCCTGCTTCACGCAGACCCCGCGGAATGAGAGGAGATCGTGGGACTGAGGGGAGGGACCTGTACGGACAGTCTGAGTCCGCCCATCTTCCTTCTGGCGACCGGCCCTGGCTGGGGCTCCCTCCCGATGCTCCTGTTCTGAAATGTAAGACGCGGCCCCGCACCAGGAAGAACGGAAACAATTTTTCAAACTCGTGTGGAATAAATAGAGCATCATTAGCTCCACTCTCATGCAGAAGAGAAACGGAAATAACCCTTTCACACGCAGATGTTCTCCAGGAAGAGCAGAGGCGCTGGCTGGCGGCAGCGGCTCAGCTGTTTCCTGCCTCTGTTCACTTGGAGAAGAAAGAGGCCGCCCCGAAGGCTGCAGGAGCTGGGGCTCGGCCACAGGCTCGTCCCCAGGAGTTGCCAGTCATTGTTTCAACAGAGACTGCGCACCCACAGGGGGAGACACTCACTGTGAGGGCAGGAGGAACCTCAGGGACCCAGTGGCCCTGCAGCCCCGGGGACAGAGCGCCTCCGGGAATGGAGCTGCCCCGCTGCCTGCGGGCACCCCGCTGAGGCCAGGAGGCACTCCAGCCAGCAAACCCGCCCACAGCACCGGTGCAGCGGAACCCCGCCAGGCGCCCCTGCGCCCAGACTCCGCTGGTGAGAGGCCCAGGTCCTCGGAGGGTGTGGGTCTAAGAAGCCGGCCACTCCACAGCCAGGGCCTGAGGCGCGGACTCGGGGAGCCGGACATTAGCCCACCTGCCCTGCGACCTGCCGGGTGGTTTGCTTCACAGGGAAACGTGGTATTTGTCAGGAGGCTTTAGACCAGTGGTTCTCCACCTTCCTGACCCGCGACCTTTAACACAGCTCCTCCTGTTGTGGGGACCCCCAGCCATGAAATCATTTTCGTTGCTACTTCATAACTGTCATTTTGCTGCTGTGATGAATCGTCATGTACATACTTTTTAGACTTTTTGATGCTTATGCCATTTGTGGTGTTTGGAAGACATGTTTATTCTAGTTTCATTGCCTATGGTCTGCAACGCACCGCTGGTGAAAGAACAGCTCCGACGCCGTGTAACGCACCGATGCTGTGGGCCACGCATGAGACGGGCTGCAGAGCATGGCAACAGCCCCTCGGGCCTCTCACTGCTGCACACCTGCCCATCCCATCTGGGCCATCCTATGGGTGGATGTGAACGAGGTTTACATTTCAGGAAACGAGGTGAGGGACCTGCAGCCGCACGGCCGCTCGGGCTCCTCCACGCCCCACCGCGTCTCTCACTCCAGACCTCAGTTCGAACGGCAGGAGGTGGCTCCCTCCTTCCCACGTCCGATCACCTCGCTCCCCCGTCACCTGTCACTCCAGGGGTCCAGCAATGGCAGGGGCTGGGAGACCTCACCTTTGTCATGAACTGGTAGGCTGTGCCTTTGGTTAAACCCCAGCTTTGTTTTATAAACAAGATTTTTTAAAAACTGCCCGTGTGGCTCTGAGATACTCTGGGGGAAATATGTGAAGGAGCCAGACTAAGACAGGGGACGCCCGCTGCGTAACCTGACGGTGTTTTCCTGAAGAGCTTTCCATTCCGATGACACAGACGGTCAGGTCTCTGCGGTCATGAACAGGGCTGTCCGGCTGCACCTGAGCATGGCTCCATCCAAGATGACGCCCCAGGGTCCCCGGGACACTGCTCGGAACACCCTGCCAATCACGCCCTGGACGGAGGCCCTGGGGACCCTGCATTTCACAGTGGAGCACCCCAAGCAGAAGAAATGCGGTCCGATCGCAGCAGCAGAGAAGCCGGCGGGCCCGGGGACGGCCTCTCGAAGGGCGGGCTTCTTCTCTCTGCCTTTCCTCTGCAGGCCCCCAGCCCGGCCGAGGGCTCACCATCTTTATTGTTAACTAGAGGCCCAGGGCACAAAACGTGTGCATGGGGGGTCTCCTCAGCCCAGCCTCTCCAATCCAGGAACCCTTGGGGGATGTCTGACTGCTGGTTTAGGCCTGATCGCCCCCAACTGCCCCCCCATCGGCCTTGTTGCCCCTCATGGCCCCCCTGCCGGCCTGGTTGCCCCACGCAGCCTGCTTGTTCAGTCGTGTGGTCGTCCCTCACTAACCCCCCTGCCAGCCTGGTTGTAGGCAGTTATCTTGTGAGGGCATGAGGGTTAATTTGCATATTACCTCTTTATTATATAGAATTAGCCCTGCTCTCATCTCCTCACATGTCCAAACTTCTGGTTCATCTCACCTGCCAACAGGGCGGTAAACAGGACATGTAAGTCTGACCATGTCGTTCGCAGACTTAACATGTATCTTAGTTCCCCTCGAGGCTGAAACCAAGCTCTTCGTGTAAGTCAAGGGGCCATTCCTCACTGACTTCTCATGTCACGGTGCCCGTGCCCGCCCACCAGGCATTGTCACCCATTCCGAGGGCCTTCCACTAAAGCCCTTTGTCAGCTTTTCCGTGTCACAGCTCAGCTGACCATATTAACAGTTTAAACTGCCCAATCCCTCACAAATCTCCACGCTCCTGCTAAGTGCTTTAAATAGTGGTATCTCCTTTAACTCTTCCCAAAGCAGTACATGCATCCATGTAACACACGTGTGTGTGTGTGTGTGTGTGTGTGTGTGGAAACTGAAGCTCGCAGTGGTTAAGTGGCTTCCCAAGTGGATGGTCAGCAGGACAGCTAAACCTCAGGCTCAGGCCTGCGGAGCCCCATGTGCGGCCGGAACAGGACGACTGCGCACAGGTTAGCGCCCTGGGTGTCTGCCTCGTGCAGCTGCAGGCCGGGCTCCAGGAAGGAGGGCTCAGGCCCGCCCCGCCCGCATGGCCCCAAAGCGCCACCGGAAGAAGGCACTTCTGGGAATGTGACCTTCAGACTGAGGGGCAACGCTGTGCTGAGGCGCAGTGTAAGGAGTTGCCACGTCTTGACTTCATTCTGTAACTCTCCCTTTGTTTTCGATTTGTGTAATTTTCTCAACTACATTTATTTTGTGCTGTTTATTCATTACTCCAATCATGAGTAAGACCATCTGTGCCTCAAGTGGCCATGGAGAGCTTTGCGTTGTTTTCATTCATTTAACACATGATGGTAGATCACATGTTTTGTGCCAAGAACTGCTAGGTGCTTCTGCTCTAGGTTCTGGGAATCACCTAGATGTGAATAAAAAACACCAAGTGATAAAAAGCCTTGTGAGGATTATATACTAGTCCTGGAGAAAGATAATGAACAAGGTAAATAATTGAAATACTGAGCACACCAGGTGGGGTACCTGCCAAGGAGAAATTTTGTACTAAAAGTGGGGCTGGGACATTGGGGGCTGCGTGGATGAGAAGCAGGAAAGTTAGGAAGAGAAGGACTCTTGGAGGGAAGGAGAGCTAACTGAAGAGCTGAGACGCTGAGATGCTGGGCCACCTAATGGGAACCCAGGGTGAGAGCCTCAAAGGGCGTGAGAATGTCAGCTTCCCCTGGCTGGCGTGGCTCAGGGGCTGAGCATTGACCCATGAACTAGGAGGTCGCAGTTTGATTCCCTGTCAGGGCACATGCCTGGGTTTCAGGCTCAATCCCAGTGAGGGGCGTGCAGGAGGCGGCCAATCTATGTTTCTCTCTCATGATTGATGTTTCTATCACTCCTTCCCTTTCTCTCTCTGAAATCAAATTAAAAAAAAAAAACAAAAAAAACATTTTAAAAGTGTTAGTTTTTACACTGAGAGAGATGAAAAGTCACTAAAAATTCTTTAGCAGAAATTGACACGATGGGACTCGGGTTCTAACAGCATCCCTCCTGTTTCTGTGCTGCGGACAGCCTCAGGCCTGGGCGTGTGCGCCGTGGTGGCGTGGACAGGGCGTCGTGGTGGCGTGGGACAACCGGATCCCGGAATATTTCCCAGGAGCAGCGGCATCGGGTCTGAGGGGCTGGCTGTCGACTATCAGAGATGAGAGAAGTCAAGAACGGTGCCGAGGTTTTGGTGTGACCCTGGAAAGTGGAATGCCATGAGGACGTGCGGACACTCCGCGGGGAGCTGGGAGGGGCACTGGCGCGCTCTGTCCAGAGGCACTGGGACACTCGCTGTGTTTCCAAGTGAGGAGCCACAGGCGCTGAGCCCGTCAGAGGAGAGGCCGGCTGGTGCCGTCCTTGCTACTCTCGTCAGGAAACTCGAAGAGCTGCCACGCAAGCAGCCTGGACAGAGGCTGGAAACCAGGCGGAGAATCAGCGGGAACAGGCCACCCTTGCGAGGAGCTTTTCCCTCAGGAAGAGAGAAAGTGGTTGTTTGAGGACAGGAGACATGAGAGCAGAGCTGTCTTGAGAGGGGAGTTGGGGCTGCGGGAGGCGGGCCCGTGCGGGAGAGGAGGGGAGGGGAGCCACGCCCCGGACTGACCCAGACGGGCAGGTGGTGGGTGGGCAGGCAGGTGACACGGTGCTGAGAGCTTGTGGACACCCCTCTGTCTGCTTCTATTTTTTGGACAAAGCAGGAAGCAAAGTAATGAGTGTGAGAGAGAAGGTGCCAGGAACCCAGAGGCGGGGAGGCTTGGAGAGGAATGCAGCGCGTCAGGAGAGGGAGAGAGTCCCGGGCCCAGTGCAGAGGAGCAGGACCTGTGGAGGCTGCGGGCCTCTCGCCTGGTCTCCTGTGCAGACCCAGGCCCAGGCAGACGATGGCCGCTCCAGCCCGCTGGGACGCAGAGGGGCGTCAGGGGGGGATGAGAGGACGGTGACGTAAGTGGATTGAAAATCTCCACCGCAGGATGGCTGGCATTTCAGATGCCACACTCCCTGCACCTCTTAGGCCATCCCTTCTGCGTGGGCAAGGCCAGGGCACCAGCACCAGCAGGCACCGTGCGACCCTTGGGGAGGCACCCCCCCTCCGGTCCCGCCCGCAGGGCCTTCATGGCTCGGCGCCTGGGGGTGCAGGATGTCAGTCCCACAGACTCGAGGTGCGTGGGGGCACCTGTGGTTGTCTTTCTTTATGTCGCTGGAACAGCAGAACACAGAAGGACTTGCACTTGGTCACAGCCTGCATCTGTACCCCGGGGAGATGAAGACAGTCTCTCGTGGGGCTCCCGCTGTCTTCACCACTTCCTCATGGTGAATGTCTGACCACTTCGTCTCACATGACGCACCAGGCGACGGGCAGTGACAGTGCGACTGCTAACAGGGCTGCCGCGAGGATGAAGTGCGTTTCCATGTGCACAGCCCTCAGAAAAGCCCTCCATAAACGTCCCCTTTGCACTGCCAACGGTGCCTGCTCCCCTCTCCCCTCTCACCCGGGAGGGCTCCATGTTCTCCCGTCTCCATGAGAACTTGGTTGATAGCAAAAGAATAACGTGTGTCTGTTCTGAACAGTTTTAGATTGGTGTGTGTGTGCATGTGTGTGTGCATGTGTGCTCATGTGTGTGCGCACGTGCCTGTGCCTGCACATGTGCGTGTGTGTGCATGTGCTTGTGTGTGCATATGTGTGCATGTGCCTGTGTGCGCATGTGTGCATGTGCCTGTGTGCGTGTGTGTGCATTTGCCTGTGTGTGTGCATGTGTGTGCATGTGCTCGTGTGTGCATGTGTGTGTGCATGTGTGTAGATGTCCCCTCTGTGCTTCCCTCAGTGTTGGGTTCTCTGGCTGAGGCAGCTCCCAGCATGGAGAACGTTCTACTGCGTCGTGTTTGTTGACATGGACTGAACAAAACCAGGGAAAGGTGGCTATTTGCTGGAGAACTGGCTGCTCAGAGGACAAGGGCGGCCCCGAGTGTCTCCGGGCAGGAAACATGGGGACAGGGAGCAACAGGAAGACAGAGCTCTAGCTCCCCTGCCCACGCCCCTGCGAACGCCCTGCTCCCCCGGCCTGCCAGTGGGAGCAGCATTGGTGCTGCTGTCACATTGAACCAAAACGAATTTCCACCTGGACGGACAGAGAGGCATCATTTACCAAACACCTGTCAGAGCTCCACCTGGCGGGTGTTCAAGGGCCAATGAAATCGACAGAGTGAGAAACACGCTAACTCCACATCTCCTCTCTCCCTGTTGCCTTCTCTTTTCCACAAAACACCAGAATTCCAAGTAAAAACAACCCACTCCCACTTCCTTTTTCTGGCAAATGCGTTTGGTTCACAGACACTGAAGAAGGCTGTTTTGATTTAAAACCTGAGGAAGTCCCTTCGAACAAAAATGCTTAAGAACTCAGTACAGGTCGTAATAGCTGTATTAGTGAAGTCCAGGGTTTTAGAGAAAAGAACTATGATGCTGAGACGATTAATCAGTGAGAGGCGGGAGGGGTGGGGGGCACCTGGAGGTCTCCACTCACACAGCGAGCAGAGCAGGCCAACTGCCCCGCGGCCGCTCTGGCGCCAGGGCTGTCGGTCCCTGAGGCGCCTGGTGACCGGCTGTCGCTGGCAGCGCCGACGGATGTGCAGCTGGGCTCGGGGCGACTCTGCAGCGCCGTAGGGCATCCGTGTGGCAGGACTTCCCATGCATCCAGGCGACATGAGACAGGCCAGCCCTCCCGTGAACAGACGAGGTGGCTGAGCTCCCTCCAGCGCTGAGCACCGCCCCGGGAAAGCTGCACGGGAAGCCCTGCTGCGGCACCTACCCGTCCCGGTGTCCGCGGCCCCTGCCCAGCTGCCCGGGTTTCGCAGCGGAAGTTGCAGCCGCGGCGAGGTGGCTCCAGCCAGCACTGGCCGGCCTCTGGGCGAGACGCCTCCCTCCCCACGTTAGAGCGGAAACGGACAGTCACTGCCACCTGGTCGGCTCCCCCGCCACCTGCAGTCACAGGGACCAGGACAGGCACCTCCCATCACCAGTCTCCTCTGGGACAGAACGGCCTGGAGACAAGGCGAGTGTGCAAGTGTGAGGAGGGGCCCGGGGTGCCATCAGAGAGGCAGTCACACTGGGATGCACAGGGCGGGTGCGGGTCTCTCCCTACGTCTCCTGAACTGCACAAGGAAGGAGCCGCTGTCCTTTCCCAGCACCTGAGCATGTGACTGCATATGTGACTGCCCACATGACATACAGCTGCACATGTGACTGCCCATGTGACATACAGCTGCACATGTGACTGCCCACGTGACATACAGCTGCACATGTGACTGCCCACATGACGTGCAGCTGCACAGGTGACTGCCCACGTGACGTGCAGCTGCACATGTGACTGCCCACGTGACGTGCAGCTGCACATGTGACTGCCCATGTGACATACAGCTGCACATGCGACTGCCCACTTGATGTGCAGCTGCACATGTGACTGCCCACGTGACATACAGCTGCACATGTGATTGCCCTCACGACATGCAGCTGGGGATGAGGAGTGAGTCCATCCTGGCACCACCAACCACACTCCTGGTCTGGCCATGGGACGTGGGGGTCTTTCCAGAAACCAGGAAAATCATCTCCCTCTGCCTCATCACAACGTGCCCAGACCTGGGAGCACATGAAATGGACCAGCAGACCCGGAAGACTGATGGATGGGTCTTTACCACCGTATTTCATGGTCTATTGTGTTTTTCCATGTGGTCTTCCCACCACGACTAAGATCTTTCCACTTGGACGGGAGCCACCCCATGGCTTCCAGGCACAGACGAGCCAGTGTTAACGCCACTGTGACGAGCCCCCCACGTGGCTGCGACAGGTGGATGCCACCTGCATGCATCTCCACAGCCACCATCCGCTCAGAAATTCTTTCCATTCTGGGAAAATCCCAAGCAGGGCTCATCCAACGAGGAGGCAATGCGCCTCCAATGTGCTCCACTCAGAAGTGGGTTCTGCCTGAGCAGGCACCTCCCGAGAGGCTCGGGGGGTCGGGTTCTTCCAGGCTCTGATTGCCTGAGCCCGCGTGACGCCATAAGTACGTACTCCCGTTAACAGGCTGTGCCCTAAAACGCACGTGGGAGCCCCAGGGTCAGAGTGTTCACATTTTTCAGAAAATGAAGTTGTTTCAGTCTCAGGCACAAGCCAAGCTGTGCGGCTGACGGCATCTCCTTGGCTGTCACCCCAGTTAGTTCGGGGGAGAACCACTCGGCGCAGGGAGAGAGCGCCTCCTCTCTGCTCTGGCAGTGCAGCGTGCGCGCAGGAGTCCATTGTCAGCTCTCACAGCTTCTGGGAAAGCCCCTGCGAGCGGCTTGAGCCGGCCACTGAGCCTGAGCTGCAGCGTGGGCAGCACAGTCGCTGTTACCATACAACACGCCTGTTACACACCCCACGTGCTAGCCCTCCCAAAGAGGGAGAACATGTGTGGTTTGAGGGCAAATGCACACACACACGCACACATGTGCACACAAACAACACATGCATGTCTGCGCACACATGTGTGTACATATGTACACACGTGACTGCACATGCACGCATACATGATGTGTGCACACACCAGTGCACATGCACACATGCAAATGCATGCATGCACACACTTTCTTCTAGAACACTCGATCGCCTTCCTCACATCGCTGTGACCTAGTGTCTGGTCGGGACGGTTCTCCTGTGATCAGCCACGTTGCAGGGCGGTAGTGCGGCCTGTGAAGGCTCAGACGGGGCAGTCTCCCGCATTCTCTGCTGGTGTTCTTTGCAAGAGCTGTGCTGGCCTGCTGCCTGCGGACATTTACGCCAGGACTGTCAGCTCAGCTCCCCTCACTGAGGACAGCACAGTGGCCCATGGGGTCTGAGAGAGGCTCCGAGAGGCTGCAGCACGTCGGGGCGCCCAGAGCTGGAGACCAGGGTGCAGCAGGCATGTGGCTGCTGAGACTGGCCAAGTGCAGGTCACGGTGACCTTGATGGTGAGACACTTGTCAGAAGTGGGAGAAGTGGGGGCTTAGAACAGATGGGGGGCGGGAGGCAGAGGAAGAGGGCACTGCATGTCTGAGGCAGGTTTGTGAAGGGGGTGTTATTGTGTTGGGAGGTGACGTGTGAAGGAGACAGTTGTTGGAGCTGAGACGCAGGGACAGGAAACGGCTTGTCTAAGGGCGCGGCTTGGCCAGGGCCCGTGCTGCGGCTCATCGGGATGCAATCTGGGCACTGATGGAAGGCCGCCTCTTATCGTGAGAAAATGGAAGAGGGGTTTCTAGAGGAGGAAGAGCTGAAGGCTCACAGCGTGCCTGCTGTGATCAGCAAACAGAAACGAAATGCAATGGAAAGTCACATGGCTGTGTGTTCCCAGAAGAGACCACCGAGCCGCTGGTGCACCCACAAAATCTAGAGTCACCCCAAATCTAGGTAGTCACCCCTCCTGTTCAAAGCAGAAGGCACATAGCTATGCTTAGAGAACTCCAGCACAGGAAACCTTACGAAAAGGAACAAAGGGAGGGAAACACACACACACAACACACACAAAGAGAGGGTGTTCAAACGTCTTTTTAATTTTAAATAGGAAGTGGAACTTTCCAGAAAGTTTAATTTTGGTGCCAGTGTCATCCTTTTACTAATCAGTAGCAGCATAATTATAATCAAAGTAGCTTATATTTCACTTTCGGAAAAGGAAATGATTTTGTCCTTAGTTTTTAAAAAGGATTTCATGAGATACCCTTGTAATTAGATTTTAAATTGTCTTTATTTTCAGCTCTATCTTTAAATAGCTATTGGTAAAATAAATTATTCTCAAATTTTTCTTGCCAGAATATTTTTGAAAATTATCATGTAAATAGAATTTTATAATCTCTCTAAAGAAAAAAAATAGCATAAAAGATAGTATTGTAAAGCCTATGCTATAGATTGTTTTTATTTCTTTACTTATTTTTTAATATTTTTATTGATTTCAGAGAGGAAGGGAGAGGGAGAGAGAGAGAAACATCAATGATGAGAGAGAACCACTGATGGGCTGCCACCTGCACGCCCCCTACTAGGGAACAAGCCTGCAAACTGGGTATGTGTCCTTGACCAGAACTGAACCTGGGACCCTTCAGTCCCAGGCTGATGCTCTATCCACTCAGCCAACCTGGCTAGGGCCACTATAGAGTGTTTTTACAGTTCTAACATTTTCCATAAAAGTGATTTCTGAGAACACTCCCAATGACATCTAACTTTCATTTTGGTTCAATAAAATTTCCCTTAAAGTAAAAGTGGTCGGTCAGGGGATGGAGCTGAGGAAGGGGCTGCGATGGTGGAGACCGGGGACGATGGGGAGCACTGTGAGGATGGGGAGACCTGGGAGGATGGGGAGACCCGGGAGGGTGGGGAGACCCGGGAGGATGGGGAAACCCGGGAGGATGGGGGACCCAGGAGGATGGGAGACCTGGAGGATGGGGGACCCGGGATGATGGGAGACCCAGGAGGGTGGGGACACCCGGGAGGATGGGGAGACCTGGGAGGATGGGGAGACCCGGGAGGATGGGGGACCCAGGAGGATGGGGGACCCGGGAGGATGGGGGACCCGGGAGGATGGGGAGACCCGGGAGGGTGGGGGACCCGGGAGGATGGGGGACCCGGAATGATGGGAGACCCAGGAGGGTGGGGACACCCGGGAGGATGGGGGACCTGGAATGATGGGAGACCCAGGAGGGTGGGGACACCCGGGAGGATGGGGGACCCGGGAGGATGGGGGACCCGGGAGGATGGGGGACCGGAATGATGGGAGACCCAGGAGGGTGGGGAGACCCGGGAGGATGGGGGACCCGGGAGGATGGGGGACCCGGGAGGATGGGGAGACCTGGAGGATAGGGGACCCGGGAGGATGGGGGACCCGGGAGGATGGGGAGACCCGGGAGGATGGGGGACCCGGGAGGATGGGGGACCCGGGAGGATGGGGAGACCCAGGAGGATGGGGGACCCGGGAGGATGGGGGACCCGGGAGGATGGGGAGACCCGGGAGGATGGGGGACCCGGGAGGATGGGGACACCCGGGAGGATGGGGGACCCGGGAGGATGGGGGACCCGGGAGGATGGGGGACCCGGGAGGATGGGGAGACCCGGTAGGATGGGGGACCCGGGAGGATGGGGGACCCGGGAGGATGGGGGACCCGGGAGGATGGGGGACCCGGGAGGATGGGGACACCCGGGAGGATGGGGGACCCGGGAGGATGGGGGACCCGGGAGGATGGGGGACCCGGGAGGATGGGGGACTCGGGAGGATGGGGGACCCGGGAGGATGGGGGACCCGGGAGGGTGGGGACACCTCGGAGGGTGGGGAGACCCGGGAGGATCGGACACCCGGGAGGACGGGGAGACCTGCAGGCCTGACGGTGCAGGGGCTGGGCTTGGGGACGGTCCAGCTCTGAGGAAGCAGGAGGCCAGGCTGCCAGACAGAAGCACCGTCCCCACCAGCTCCCAGCATCTCCGGTAAGACTTCCCTTTCATTAAAGTTACTAGTGCGGTAGGCCCCCTCTCCTCTCCCCTCCCCCACCCCCCCACCCCCCCACCCCCGCCCACCTGCCTGCCCGGCTTGCTGCGATTGGAGCCTGTGGGCCGCGGGGGAGGGACTGAGAGGTGCTCAATGCACCTCATGGCGACTGGTCCAGCGGAACTTCAGTCATGAGGCTATGGCCTCTGGCCTTTTATTAGATAGGATTGGGGTGACATCAGATAATAAGATGATTCGGGTTTTAGGGGCACCGTTCCACACATCTCATCTGTGCACTGTATTGTATGTTCACCCAAGCCACGTCTCCTCATCGCTGAGGCGGGCACGGGGAGTGAAAGAAGACAGAGAACGCCTGGCCGTGGTGCCGGCAGCAAGGGGAGTGTGGGAGGATGTAGGAGGGCACGGGGGAGGGGGTAAATGATGATGGGAAAATAGAAAAAACATAAATGAAATCAAACTTTTCTTTTTAAGAGTAAACATGTATGTACTGAATATTCACTTACAGGTTCCTGTTCCAAATGCTATGCAGGATTTTTATAAACTGCAACAAAATCACTGCGTTCAGGGAGATTATAACCTAAAAGAAGTGATACAGTCGTGCTGGCCACCGAGCAGCGCCCCGAGTTTCCGTGACAACATGCACCCTCTCCTGATGGGCCTCCCCCCACTGGCCTGCTCACTGGGGTTCAATGCTCCTGGCCCATCAGAGGGAGCAGGTGTCACTGGTGTGGAACCCCAATAAATCTGGGAAATCCCAGTGTCCTCACCACCCAGGGCAAATGCGAGACGCGGTGGAAAACTAAACTAGAGTGAAAAACAGACTGCAGGGACAGAGGAAATGGCTGGAAGCTGATAATCTGGGCTCCCAGCCACACTCCAGACCATCTTAGGTCCAGCTCCTGAGGGCGCTGTGACCTGGGCCCCACATGGCGACCCCCTCACCTGGAGCTGCCCAGCGCCTCGAGGTCCCCTCCCGAGAGGCAGGAGCGACTTTTTCGCCACCGCCCAGACTCCTGAATTGTTTCCTGACCTCCCTCGCGGCCAACATCACGTCTCCCTGACGATGCCCCACGGTCCTGTCACTGCGCCCGGTGGTGCGACTGCTGCCACCACACGTCACGGAGCCAGTGAGGACATGGGCCAGGCCCGGCACCGCCGCTCTACGCAGTGCCCAGGTCCAAGGGAGCCAGCCGAGGCCAGGAAGCATGAGCTGAACTCCACCCAGATCCGCCCGGTTCCTGGTCCGAGGCCCCTGCTGTCCCAGCGCACAGCCAGGCTCCCAACCTGGAGCCGATCGCACTGCTCCCGCTCCAGGGCACGGGCCACACGGGCGTGGGCTGGGCGCCGGCCATCACAGGGCGAGCGGGCGGTCATGACGCTGTGTGGACAGTGATGGCTGCCCACATGCATGTCTCCTTTACCCCGGATGATGGCGCAGACGGATAAAGGTAACCAAAGGTCTGTGCCGGCCCAGACACCGTCCAGTGAACACCGAGCCTCCGGGACAAGCGCCGGGAAGGTGAGGCCCGCTCAGCCCGGGCGCTCCCAGAAGAGGGGTCATTATGCCATCCCAGCCTCCGACACCGAACTTTGGTTTCCAACGACTCTCGGCAAATTCCTGATGACAGGTGAGTGCCTGTCTCACTCCTCTGGCCTGCACGTGGCCAGGTGACCTGCCGTGATCACTCCAGCACCCGCCGGGGCCTCCCCGCGGGCAGGGAGAGGTGGCAAAGGCGTAATCGAGGGCACAGTGGCTCTCCGAGGGCGGCCAGCTTGGCATTTCTGAAAACAGTTTGTCCCACCAAAGGACCCCCACAGCGGGCGGGCATGTTAGCCCAGATCAGCGCACACGGACAGGGGCGTGGCCCCGCACGAGGCCACCACGCAGCTCTGCGCCCAGCGACGGGCCGGCAGAGTCACGCGCGTCGGTGGAACAGCGGGGTGAGGACGAGTCGGCTCTGCAGCCAGGGAGGGCCGGGCTCAGTGCCTGTGCCAGTTAGAGCGGCCACACCACCACTGGGGGCGCCTGCGGCGGTCCCTGGGCCACAGTCCCCAGCTCAGCTTCTCGCTGTCCCGCCCTGCTCCAGCCTGCCTCCCCACTGCCCCGCAGGAGGCAGGAAGCTCTAGCGTCAGCCTCGGGAGAGGCCGGGGAAGGCGCCCCCTGATGAGGGAAACCGTGCCGTGACCTTCAGTGAAAAGGCTGCTGTGACTACGCGGTGCGGGAGGTGCCAGGTCCACGGGCGAACACGTCGGTCATACATGTCCACCCCTGGCTACACACCCAGGACCAATACCCCGCTGTATGTGGGTTGTAATTGGAAAATAAAATCATTATTTAGAAAGTTGACATCACTGTCCATCCCGTGTGAGGGGACACAGCACAGGTGTCCTGCGATGCCCCGGCGCACCGGAGGTGCCAGGCTGTGTGCTGACCCTGTGCTGACCCTGCCGGCCGCTCACGCCCCTGCTGTGTTTGCCTGGAAACCTCCCTTTGGATGCAATCCTCGCAGCAGTACATGTAGCTGCCCCTCGTTTCTGAATCTGTTGTTGCTTTTGAAATAGTTCTGCAAGTGACTCCACTCGCCACCGTCACCAACCACTGTGAGAAGCAGTTTGCACACGCTTGTTCACCTGTGTGCATCCTTGGTGTCTCCCACACCCATCGAACACTTGTTTTGTGTCCCAAGTCCACCACCACATCGTCTTCCAGGCCTCAGGGAGCGGCCCTCTTCCCCCGGCTGCCCCCCAACGTGTTCCCCCTGGCTGTCCCCCTTCACAGTCTCTCTCCTTTGCTGACACCAACCTCCTGCTCAGAGTCACCAGCCTCTCCGGCTTCAGGTGACGAGGTGGCACCCTGCCCACCTCAGCTCCGTCCTCCCATAGACTTGCCCGCCCACCTGCCCTGAGAGCTCACCTTTCTGAGAGCTCACCTCCCTGAGAGCCCCCCTCCCTGAGAGCTCACCTTTCTGAGAGCTCACCTCCCTGAGAGCCCCCCTCCCTGAGAGCTCACCTCCCTGAGAGCCCACCTCCCTGAGAGCCCACCTCCCTGAGAGCTCACCTCCCTGAGAGCCCACCTCCCTGAGAGCCCACCTCCCTGAGAGCTCACCTCCCTGAGAGCCCACCTCCCTGAGAGCCCACCTCCCTGAGAGCCCACCTCCCTGAGAGCTCACCTCCCTGAGATCCCACCTCCCTGAGAGCCCACCTCCCTGAGAGCCCACCTCCCTGAGAGCCCACCTCCCTGAGAGCCCTCCCTGAGAGCCCCCCTCCCTGAGAGCTCACCTCCCTGAGAGCTCACCTCCCTGAGAGCCCACCTCCCTGAGAGCTCACCTCCCTGAGAGCCCCCCTCCCTGAGAGCTCACCTCCCTGAGAGCTCACCTCCCTGAGAGCCCACCTCCCTGAGAGCTCACCTCCCTGAGAGCCCACCTCCCTGAGAGCTCACCTCCCTGAGAGCCCCCCTCCCTGAGAGCTCACCTCCCTGAGAGCCCCCCTCCCTGAGAGCTCACCTCCCTGAGAGCCCACCTCCCTGAGAGCCCACCTCCCTGAGAGCCCCCCTCCCTGAGAGCCCCCCTCCCTGAGAGCTCACCTCCCTGAGAGCCCACCTCCCTGAGAGCCCACCTCCCTGAGAGCTCACCTCCCTGAGAGCCCACCTCCCTGAGAGCTCACCTCCCTGAGAGCCAACCTCCCTGAGAGCCCCCCTCCCTGAGAGCTCACCTCCCTGAGAGCCCACCTCCCTGAGAGCCGGCTGCCAGCTGCTGGCAGGGGGGTTACACTGAGATTCATAGGCGGGCAGTGAACCCTGGTCTGGACGATGCCACGTGTGCCCACTCCCATGTGGGCATCGGAGTGTCATGAGATCACAGAGGGACTTTAAGAACTCGAAACACTTAGATGTCGGCAGAAACAGAGCCAGAGAATGTTGGACCTGGAAGGTTTTCAACACGTCTCCGGGGCCGTCACTGTTCGTGGCGCAGCGATGGGGCGGGCTCACAGCCTAGCAGGAGGCAGTGGAGTGTGGCTGTGTCTGCAGGACGGAAATATAATGCACGTCCCTCGGGGCCTGCTTCTCATCCTCTGGCACGCGACTTTGAACAGCGTGGATCTCATCCTTGTGTTTGGAACGTTGAGCTTCAGGAGCACCAAGGCCGGCGCTGGCCCCACGGGGTAGGAGGTGGGATGGAGCCCGAGGGCCTCCCTAGCATGCGTGCAGGGCTGGGCTCTGGCTAAAGCGCACGGATCTGGGCTAATAAAACAGGAAACGCGGTGATGACAAGGACTAAACAGGAGCTTTACGCAAACACAGTCAGTGGGGAAGGTGTGGGAGGGCCTGGGCTTCCAGAAGTCGCCCGTCACCCGGGAACCTGCTGACAGTTCTGGGTCCAGCCCCTCTCTCCTGTCCCCCACCACCTGCTCTGTTCCTCCTGCATGAGGACTGGCAGCCTGTCCCCTGCAGGGGCTGCAAGCCTTTCTTTCCCTAATGCCCCCTCTGCCCGGCCAATGCCGCCTCCTACACGACCACTTTTCCGTTGACAACTTCACAATGTGTGAGCCGCGCAGCGACAGCGAGGACTGTGCTGCGCGCTGGGACCCTGACTCTGCTAGTCCTTGCCTCTGAGCGGGAGGGACGCTGTCTCTCATGGCCGAGTCTGAGAAGGCACTGTCTGTTCTCTGAACAATCCGGCCCATTTCCTTTTGACCAAGGCTCTTGAGCATTTCCTTTGAAATTAATATCTTCACTGACTTAGAGCAGCTCTGATATTCTCTAAAATTTAGTTAGAGAATAAACCCTTGAAAAACACAACTGGCCCCGCAGGAACCGGGAAGACAGCGGCAGCTGCAGCGGCCGGACCGGCCACACTGATGGCGGGAAACGTTCCCTGGAGAGAACAAGGCCCCACGGCGTCTCTGACGAGTTCCTTCAAGTCTTTAACCAACAACCTCCATCTCACACAGAGTGACACGAGGATCGAAAAAGCGGATGGACGTCTCCCCTTTCCTAAAAGGCCAACGACATCTCCAAAGGTTTTTTCACAAACATTGGCAAGCTGGTTTAGAACGTGACGGGCCAGGGACAGTGGGCGCCAGGAGCCAGGGTGAAGGAGGACCGCTGGATGGAGACCTAGGCTCCAGTCCTGGCTCAGGGGTAGGACAGACAGACGCGGGGACAAGAAGGAGTCGAGATGCACAGATGCAGAGTCATCCCGTTCAAGGCACAGTCACTGCCCAGGACACAGCCCCCACCAAACAATCAGGGTCGTCCATTCATAGAAATAAACCCGTGGTCCGGCCGCGGCTCAGTGGATGCGCACCAACCTATGAACCAGTTCTATCCCCAGTGTGGGGCGTGCAGGAGGCAGCCGATCAATGAATCTCTCTCATCATTGATCTCTCTCTCTCTTTCTAAAATCAATAAGCAAATCCTCGGGTGAGGATTTTTAAAAAATGAAAATGGAGGTACAGACCAGGAAAAGGGTTTTGCAATGTGCATACATGAGATAGGACTCCTGTAATAAAGACAGACAATGCTGTGAAAAGAGAGAAAAGACTGGCAAACAGTCACAGGAGGGCCTGTGGGAAGGACTCGTGTGGAACGGTGGCACCTGATTCCTTCCCAGCAATGTGCACGTGACACCAGCGAGCGGCGTGAGGAGCAGATGGGCTGCGGTGACAGGACCGCCTCTCGCGTGCCACACGGCCGACGGGTGAGTGGTGCGTCTCTGGGAGAGGAGCTGCTAGCGGTTCCTGCGCCCCACGATGCCGCTCCCGGGAGCGGGCACCACAAAGCTCACCGGGGTCCTGGAAGGCGTGCAAGAAGCTCACGGCACAGACCTGCAACAGCCTGAGGACAGAACACCACGCGTGCTCAGCATGGACACGTAACCGGTGGTGTGGCCAGGCCGTGGACACTGCATAGCCACGGCTAACACTGAACCGTGGTTCCCCACAACACCATAACACACATGCCATGAAGGGAGAGGGGCCAGACAGACAAATCCACCACTCCCTCTGCCAGACAGGTTCCCACAGGCGGGGTCCCCTCGGAAGGGAGCGCTGGAGGCGGGGCCACGCTGGGCGCCAGGAGAAAGCTCCAGGCAGCGGGGGTTGTCTCTGGTCCCAGGGCGGTTATGAGGGGTGTGTCCTGTGTGGACGTTCCCAGACCCGTTTCAGGCATTTTTCTCTGCTTATGTGATGTGTTGTTTTTGTTTTTGCTTTAATCCTCCCCCAAGAACATGTTTTCATTGATTTTGTAGAGAGAGGAAGAGAGAGAGAAAAAGAGAAACATCAGTCGATTGCCTCCCCTACGTGCCCCGACGACCCTGCAAGCTTTTGGTGAGGGACGACGTTCCAGCCAACTGGCCTAAGTGACATTTAAATAAATATTTTTTAAAAGAAACAGAAACAAAAGCAGAGACGCTTTGGTCTTCCCTAGTCAGTTGTTCTCTTCGTCACCCCTTACCGCTGTTTCTCAGCCTCCCTGCTCCTTGTGGACTATCTTTTTCCTTAGAAATATTTAAATACCCAGTGGACACATCAGGGGCATGCCAGACACACGCTCCCTTCCTGCCATCGATAGAACTTGTCACTCTACGTGGAACCGGAACAAGAAGTCAGGCGCGCAAATTACCTGAGAGAACTGGCCCCTTTAGCCCCGGAGCTCGGGGCACACTGACCCACGATGGGTGCCGTGGGACTGTGCTGCATGTCTGTCGCTTCCCACATGTCAGAAATTCCTCCCGATGCGGGAACAGACCTAGTGGGACTTTTTCATCCTGTTCGGATCGTAGTCTTTACCACAAGGTACACTCAGTAAGTACACTGCTGCCCATCAGAAACGCCGGGGGTCAGGGATCGCTGTGGTGACCCCAAGAGCAGCCAGAGGGAGGGCAAACCCGAGAGCAGCCAGGGGCCTGGGCGAGGCGCTGAGCCACTCAACTAGGGCAGGAGGGGTAAGTGCCTTCCTCGCTGAGTCCGAGGTGCAGCAGCTTCCTGGTGACATTCACAGCTTCCCTTCCGAACCCAGAACCGGTGACCTACTGCTGAGACTTACTTTATTCCTGGCCTTTCTGCTCATTATCTTCCGTTTCTTTAATAAATAGTGCAATTTGTATTTTTTGGTGCTTTCCAAATTATTGCTATATGAGTTCAAAAGATCAAACTATCAAATTTTTCATTTCACACGTATGTTTAAAATCCATAGTTCTGAATTTTGTGTCCATGATTCAGATTCATTTCCAAATATGAAATTCACACCCTGGCAGTGAGTGGGCCATGTGACAGAGACCCAGGCACGCTGCACGGCCATCTTGCTGCAGAGAACAACCCGTGCGCAGCCTGTCGGGTCGCATGTTGGAACCACAGGAATCATCAGTGACGGAGCAGTTGCGCCTGACACACTGGGGTTCAATCGAGAAGATGGAGGGGAAGCCCACGGGGCCAGCAAAGCCACTGGAGCAGGGAGAAGCCGGGGAGTGCGAGTGTTGTCTCCCTAAGCATCTGATAAATGTTAATCGTCCTTCCTTTTATGTCTAAAGTGACAGTGACAACCTTCCAAAATAGGAGTTTGTTAAGTAGAGAGAATTTTAATGCAACTAAGCTCTCTTCATAGCTTTTCATGCTTGAGCTCTCCTGAAGTTCAGGCTGTGCACAAACCGTGACTTCCTTAAAAAGTGCTAAAGTCGCTGTACAATTTAATTTCCCGGTGATTTTGCTTCTATACGGTAAGAAACAGATGCAATCTATGTGCTCATAGACAATTATACTTCTATCCAAAGCCTAATTGTTATTTTATCAAAATAAGAACTAAAATGGGTACACACCATCTCTGTACTTTGATTCCTTAGTTTATGACAAAACCCAGTTTAAATGGGACCTTTATTGTTCATAAACCGCACATTATTTCCAAGTTCAAGAGCGTTGCTGACTTCGCGTCTCCTGCGGCTCGTTTCTCGTTGCCACATGGACGTGGGGGTCCTTCCCTTCCTCGTGCTGCAGGTGCCCAGCCCCGTGGCTCTAAGGAGAGAGGCTGACTCCCACACTCTCCTGTGGATAAGGATGCAAGGACTGACAGGTCTCCTTTCTCAGCCCCAAGCAAAAGGGGTTGCAAGATCATGTTATTCAACTCTGAGCCCAACTCTGACTCTGCAAGATCGTGACACCAGGTGGATGGAGATCATTTCAGTAAATGTCACCACCAGCGTGTCTCCCACGGCTCCTCCGCCGGGGGACACGGAGGAGCAGCTGCTCGTGAGGTAGCCCGTCCGTGGGGGTCGGCTCAGCCGGCTTTGGGCGAAGTGGCAGATGTTGTCTTGGAAGTGTAACATTCCCTCAATAACTG
This sequence comes from Plecotus auritus, assembly GCF_963455305.1. Taxonomy (NCBI): domain Eukaryota; kingdom Metazoa; phylum Chordata; class Mammalia; order Chiroptera; family Vespertilionidae; genus Plecotus; species Plecotus auritus. The sequence goes on along the minus strand of NC_137777.1, from coordinate 56,737,491 downwards.
GTTTTCTAAACCAAGTCACAGGCAGGTAAGGGCTGGAGGAAGGAAGGTAACGGAACAGAGCTGAGGAGGCAGGGCCAGAGCAGAGGTGGGGACGTCCAACAGCGGGATGGAGGGCTGACCCGCAGGGACAGGGCAGGTGGCGAGGCCGCGCAGAGGGCGGCGACGGGGCCTCATGGTGACGGGTCTCTCTGGGGCAAACGCAGGTTGACCGGCAACAGGAGGACATGCCTCCTGTGCTTGTTTACGATGTAAAATTTCTCACTGAAGCCCCTTCTCAAACCAAAGACCGCCCCGCAGCCCAGGCTCCTGGGAGGGGGAGTGTTTAAATCAAGTTCACAATTCTGCTATTTCTTAGACCTAAGCATTTCAAAATGCCACATTGACATTGCATTTTGAAAATAAAACTTTGTATTTATTAAAAGTGACCAGGAAATTCAATATGCAAGTTTTCTAAGAAGCGGGGAGGGTTGGAGGAGTCTACCGCTAAGTAAACTCTAGAGCGACGGTGGGAAGCAAGGATGAAATCCCACGAGGTCACCTGCTCAGCGTCCCGTCACAACACTCCTAGCAATGGCGACAGTTACTAGCGACTGCCACACCGGTGGTGTGTGCACTTGACACACATGAGCTCAGGTCATCTCCATGGCAACGCTATTAGTTTGATAGTACAGTTTCCACTTGAGTCAGCGCAGAACCAGATGCAGGGCTGGTGGTCGGGGTCGTTTGCAGACCTGCGCTCACCAGCAGGCCCTGAGGGCATCGCAGGTGAAAGGAAGCAGCTTCTGAGGACCTCCTGGGCTCTGCAATAGAACCTGCCAGGCAGCCAGGTGACAGCAACCGGCCCCGCCCACCCCCAGGCGCCTGAGTGACAGCAACCGGCCCCGCCCACCCCCAGGCACCTGAGTGACAGCAACCGGCCCCGCCCACCTCCAGGCACCTGAGTGACAGTGACTGGCCCCGCCCACCCCCAGGCACCTGAGTGAGTTGCAGACACTGCAGGGGAGGAGGTGGGATGCAAGCTCAGGCCTGGGACTTGCTCTTCCCGCAGCACGTGCAGGACACGCCGCGTAGACATTTCACACTGTAAGCAGTGCAGGCGCACACAGTCCTGGGGACATTCAGCCACGCCGGTGACAAAGCCAGGAGCCCAGCTCAAGAGCCCCACCCTTCCCTCTCCTCACTCTCCCAGGGCACAGAGCCTCATGCTACTGAGACAGAGTCCGTGAGCAGCACTCGCCAGCCAGTCACCGAGAGTGAATAATTCAGGTATTAAAGTCTCACCTGCCCCTCGAGGAGAACCAAGATGGCGGCATAGGTCAGCGCCTGTACTCGCTGCCTCTCAACCACATCAAAACCACAGCCAAACGGCAGAACAGCTACCACCCAGAACCGCGGGAAAGCTGGCTGAGTGGAAGCTCCCCAACTAGAGAGGTGAAGACAGCGCAGTGAGGCTGTATGAGGTGCGGAGGCGCAGAGAGTGCTGGCACCTGCATGTGCTGCTCTTTTAATCGGGAGGGAGATACACGCTCCGGCTTCCCCTGAGCTCCAGTTCCGGGCGAGACTCTGGGGGACCCAGACACATCCGGGGAGAAACTGGACTGTCTGGCATCCGGCCGGAACCCGAGGCGGCTTTCCCTCAGATCAGAAGTGCTCGCAGCGATCATTGTTCCTGCAGGGGGGTGTGGGACGCAGAGAACCTAGGACCGCTCCAGTGCAGGGCTAACTGGCAGCCATTGCTGTTTGCTCCGCCCTGGTGATTCCCAGAGACCCCGCCCCACCCAATTTACAACCCACCCAAGCTGTGCGCATCGCCTTTTGCATATGAATGGCCTGTCCTTTTGCCTAAAACCTGTCAAACTGCAGCTGGGTCAGAGAGCCCCAGAGCTTCCAAAAGAAGGCCCAAGGCCCGGCAGCAGCAGCCTGCCTTGCTTCACAGCTAGGCCTCCTCTGGGCATCTCCAAACCCCAAACAAAAAGGAGGAATCTGCAGATCTCTCTGTAGCTCCTGCTGGGTGGCCTCAGGCAGTGGCTGACCTTGCACCTCCTTGGAGATGTTACAACTCTTCACATCCATAAGAGACACACTCAAGGGGCAGACTCAGTGAGCACCAAAGCCCCTCTGAGGCTTGCCCCATAAGGGTGTCACCTGTGCAACAGATCTTCCAGTGTAGACACAGCTGGTAATCACAGCCAAGTGGCCTGGAGGTCATTTCCTCCCAGTGATACCAATAGCAATCAAGGGTTAACTACAACAAGACTGTGCACCCAGCCCACAAAGGAATGCACCAAGAGCATCCACCTCAGGTGAGTGGGGAGGCTGAGCCACTTGGCCCTATATGACACCAACAACACAAGGCCACTCTATCAACTCAAGGAGACTTAGCAGCTACCCAGTACATAGAAACAAACACAGGGAAGCAGCCAAAATGCGGAGACAATGAAACAAGTCACAAATGAAAGAAATGGATGAAAGCAAAATACTGGATATAGAGTTCAAAACCACGGTTATTAGGTTACTCAAGAATCTTCTAGAAACCTCCAAGAAATTTAGTGAAACCCTCAAGGATATGAAAAAGGACCAATCAGAAATTAAGCATACACTGACTGAAATAAAGAATAATATACAGAGATTCAACAGCAGACTAGAGGATCCCAAGAATCAAGTCAAAGATTTGAAATATGAAGAAGCAAAAAATACCCAACCAGAAAAGCAAAAAGAAAAAAGAATTCAAAAATATAAAGATAGTGTAAGGAGCCTCTGGGACAACTTCAAGAGTACCAACATCCAAATTATGGGGGTGCCAGAAGAAGGGAGAGAGCAAGATATTGAAAACCTATTTGAAGAAATAATAACAGAAAACTTCCCCTACCTGGTGAAAGAAATAGACTTACAAGTCCAGGAAGCGCAGAGAACCCCAAACAAGAGGAATCCAAAGAGGACCACACCAAGACACATCATAATTAAAATGCCAAGAGCAAAAGACAAAGAGAGAATATTAAAAGCAGCAAGAGAAAAACAGTTAGTTACCTACAAGGGAGCACCCATACGATTGTCAGCTGATTTCTCAACAGAAACTATGCAGGCCAGATGGGAGTGGCAAGAAATATTCAAAGTGATGAATAGCAAGGACCTACAACCAAGATTACTCTACCCAGCAAAGCTATCATTCAGAACTGAAGGGCAAATAAAGAGCTTCACAGACAAGAACAAGCTAAAGGAGTTCACCACCACCAAACCAGCATTACATGAAATGCTGAAAGGTATTCTTTAAGAAGAGGAAGAAAAGGGTAAAGATAAAAATTACGAACAACAAATACATATCAATCAACAAGTGAATCTAAAAATCAAGTGAATAAACAATCTGATGAACAGAATAAACTGGTGAATATAATAGAATCAGGGGCATAGAAAGGGAGTGGACTGACAATTCTCAGGGGGAGAGAGTGAGGGGGGTGCGGGAAGAGACTGGACAAAAATCGTACACCTATGGACGAGGACAATGTGGGGGGTAAGGGCAAGGGGTGGTGTGGGAACCGGGTGGAGGAGAGCTATTGGGGGAAAAGAGGAACAACTGTAATAATCTGAACAATAAAGATTTATTTAAAAAAGTCTCACCTGCCCAGCGTGTCGGAATTGGGCACAAACCACAGGGCGTGCTCCCATCCCGCAGAGATGGGCATCAGCACCTTCATGGAAACCGGAAGTCCTCTCCGGTGTGTCACATCTCTGGGCGCATGTCAGGGCTCCACCAGTCCTTCCCTCTGACCCTGCAGCCTGCCGAGTGGGCGCCACTGAAACGGAGACGGTGTTCTCTGCGCCGCGCTCTGCGTGTCACCGCTCGCGAGGACCAGGGCATCCACGGGCAGCCTCCACCGCAGGTGGGCTGTCCCTGACCAGAAACAGGTGCACATTGTTGTCGCTCACAAATACATTTTTACCTTTTTAACCGAAAAGTATATCCATCTTAAAGCAACGCTTCAACAAATAGGAGCAGCAGAACCAGCCATTTCCCATTCCTTTTCTGAACCCATCAGTCGCCCTTTTAAAAACCCGCCTGCCTCTGTGAGTACCTGGATGACATTTTGATGCTTTAACTCATTGCATAGCAACTAGGTCCTCCGGAAAAGCTCCCAGAGCGTGAACCCGGGTGAGCCCTGAGACGCTGCGCCCTCCAACTGAGCCTCACCGTGGGCGTCAGCAGCTCCAAGATGCCCCGGCCAAGCCGTGGCGGGGTGCGCTGGGGCAGCTGCACACGCCTTCACGGGAGTGTGGTGTATGGAAACCTGCGCACACACGGGTGGCGGGGCACGGCTCACCGCCCACTCCATCCAGGCGCAGCGTGTTATGGCAGAGGCTCAGGGGTTCGGAGTTTGGGGGCTGGGTGCCCTGTCCCGGAGGCGCTGGGCCTGACTCCCCGCAGGTGCACAGCAGGAGCTGGCCTGGGGTCTCTGAAGCGCCTCTCGGGGAGCAGCCCCCACGTCGGGGCTCTCGACAGCACCCAGACACGGAGAGGTGAGAGCCAGAGCCGGCGGGGTGTGCTCACCCAGCACCCACAGGACACAGGTGTTGTCTAAACCAGTGCTCGCTCGCTGACCTTTCGGACCTCATGGACCATCAGGGGTCCTCAGACCATGAGACCCCGGGGGGCGATCGCAGGTCTAAACGCGGAGTTTACTGACACCCAGAGTGTGGGTGGGAGTAGGGGCCCATCCTGGCTGTCACTGCCCTGGGGCTGGGACCTCCCTCCTCCTGTCCCAGGCGACCTCACCTGAGGGCTCTGTGTCAATCATTCCAAAGACTTTCTGGGTGATGGACCCCACAGAAATGCAGCTGAGCAACAGGAGGCCTGGGCACGGGCACCCAGCACCCGCTCGGTGCTCGCTCCACTGCGAGGCCATTGTTCTAAGCAGTGTGGAGGCAGCCCCTCCGTCCGCTCTCCGTCCCTCTGTCTGCACCCACCTGGCTTCAGTTCTCCCCATATTGGGTCGAGGAGAGGGTGAGTGTGGTCCGCTGCCTCCTTTTTTCTCTAAAAATGTCAGGACATTTGTTCATGGGGGACTGACATGGCTCAGCTATGAGACCAGTAGCCTCTAAGGGGCCGAGTGTCCCACGTTCCTGGTCCCACGAGGGCCTCGCTGTGGTAGCAGCCACCACGCCTCGGACTCGCGGAACACAGTGGTGACCTCTGAGCCTGCGTCGGCGCCTGCAATGACTCAGGTGAATGTGGTGGAAATTACAAACCACCGACGTCAAGACTTGATTCTGTTCCGCGTGCTATTACACATCACCTTCGCACTTACGTTACTGGGAGCATTTACTACTTAAAGGACCATTTGGATGTTTTGTCACATTTTTAACTTTTCGGAGCGGAGTTGGTAGCTGGTGCAGTTTGCACCAGAAGCACGAATACCAGCACCACACGGGAGCCGTTCCCCAGCGTCAGGAAGCACCTGCCAGCGCGGGCGCACCGGCTCCCGGCCCGCCTGGCGATGACAGCGGGAGGAGGCGGGTAACTGTGCGGGAAGCTGGTGAGACGCCAACACAGACCCTCAGCGGGCAGCCTCACGCCAAGCTCGACGCCCAGGGTTCCACCGGGACAGAGACGTGCTGCCAGCGAGGCATGGGAGACGCGAGCGGAAACAGATTTGTGAAACAGTAGCCAGAGCCGCAGCTCCGCAGTGTGCGTGCGAGGCACGGGCACGTGCCCACGCCCCTGCCCCGCCCGGCGCCCAGCACAGCTGGCAGCTGCTACCGATGCGCAGGCTGCTCCTGGGCAGGAGCGAACCCTCGATCCTGGGTGTCAGCCGCGGAAGCAGTTCCACACCTGCCCGGAGGCAGGGCCGGTTCTACCGCACGATCGTGGGCCGTTTGAACGAACACAGCGGTCATTTCAGCCCAGAATGGAGCCTGCTGAGGAGCACTGAGCACAATTAAATATTATTTCGACATTTTAAAAGAGTGACGCCTCTTTAACTGTAAGTAATTGGCAGCGCCTGTCACTGCGGAGCAGACGGACGGTCCCGGAGCCTCACCAGTAGGCGTGACCGCGGCCACGGCAACGTCCGGTACCTGCGGCTGCACGGCCAGTCGCCCATGGGCCTGGTCGCTAAAACAATGCTCCCAACCCTCACCGAGGACATGCTTTCAGAGAGGGGAGGGCCTGATGGCCGCCTGCCGTACATGCCCAAACGGGACGCGAACCCACAGCGCAGGCATGCGCCTGACCGGGCATCGACCCCACAACCTTTCGGGGCACAGGATGCCCTCTACCAGTGGAGCCACCTGCTGGGCTCAACACCACGACGCTCCCCCCAGGCCTCACGGCCCCGAGGTGCATGGGCTCGGGCCGCAGTCCTGCCTGAGGCCTCACCCGCCGCAGCCAGACCAGACAGGGCTCCCCTGCCAGCCCAGCTGAAGTGCCTGGGACATTTGAGGGCCAGCCAGGCCCCCTCCTAGAACTAATACAAAGTAACAGTGAATACCAACTGTGCTTGGAAAAAGAAGCAGACTGGCGTCTTTATTTAGCTCACTGGCCGTGCACCGTCACTGACCCAGTCCCACCGTGGGCACGCGCCGCCCGGGGCCTGAGGGTCACACCTGGGGTCACCGCGTGAGGGACGGGTCCTGCGGCCCCTTGCAGCCAGGCCCAAGTCGCAGGGTCCCCATCGGGCTGACGCAGCACGGAGGCGGGGACCCCTCAGGAAGGGCATCCTGCTGGCCTGGCACAGCGGCCAGCTCCCCGGGCGACGTGCTGGTGCTGGGGACCTGTTTGAGGCTCGTGGTAGCTCGTGATCCACTGAGAGCTCCCTCGGCTGCTGCGGAGCTGGCTGCGAGCAGGGTGAGCCTTCCGTCGGCCATGGCCATGGGTATGCGTCTATAGCGTCATTCAGGGCCACGCAAAGCTGCAGCTTAAACATTAGCCGCTGGGCTGGGGGTTGGGGCCCACATTTAATGAGCTCATCCCAGTGCCTCGGCAGGGCAGGCCTCGTGATTTCCCAGGCGTCCCCACCCCGCCATGGACCAGCCCCGGCAGAGTGACGGCGAAGGAGCAACCCTACCCCTGGGCTGCTCACGCTGAGGGACAGGCTGCGGGGACGGGGGACTGCGTGGCGTGGCGGGGTGGGGACGGGGGCCAGGGTGGCATGGCGGGGTGGGGACGGGGGCTGTGTGGCGTGGCGGGGTGAGGACGGGGGCTGTGTGGCGTGGCGGGGTGGGGACGGGGGCTGTGTGGCGTGGCGGGGTGGGGACGGGGGCTGTGTGGCGTGGCGGGGTGGGGACGGGGGCTGTGTGGCGTGGCGGGGTGAGGACGGGGGGCTGTGTGGCGTGGCGGGGTGGGGACGGGGGCTGTGTGGCGTGGCGGGGTGAGGACGGGGGCTGTGTGGCGTGGCGGGGTGGGGACGGGGGCTGTGTGGCGTGGCGGGGTGGGGACGGTGGGCTGTGTGGCGTGGCGGGGTGAGGACGGGGGCTGTGTGGCGTGGCGGGGTGAGGACGGGGGGCTGTGTGGCGTGGCGGGGTGGGGACGGGGGGCTGTGTGGCGTGGCGGGGTGGGGATGGGGGGCTGTGTGGCGTGGTGGTGTGGGGACGGGGGCTGTGTGGCGTGGCGGGGTGGGGACGGGGGGCTGTGTGGCGTGGCGGGGTGGGGATGGGGGGCTGTGTGGCGTGGTGGTGTGGGGACGGGGGAGTGCGTGGTGGTGAGCAGCATGACCCATGGCTGCGTGCGAGCTTGTCTTGTTGGCACAGAGAGCGCCTGGGACTCCTGGGAAACCCAGCCTGTGGGTCCTCCGTGGCCCACCGTCGCCATCTGATGTTGCTTCGCAGACGCACCAGCTGCCTCTGCGCTTCGCCTGCCCCTGAGCGCGGGGCTGTGCATGCGGCTTGGTGTGCCGTTGTTGAAGGAAGCTCTTCTGCTCTCACACCCCGATTTGGTTTGATTTTGTCCTTTTTTACATCAAGGGAGACTTCAACTAAGTAACATGGTTTCACTCTTCAACTCCCTTCTGCAGTGAGCGTGTTTCTCGTGGATCCATCGTCGCCTCGGTTCCCCGAGGAAAGGCAAACAGGGAGGCAGCCTGCCCACGAGCGGCCTGCGGAGCCGCCGGCACCTGTGACCTGGTCGTGCGGGACGCAAGCGAAGGTGAAGCCTTCCCATCAGGCGGGAGGGCACCGGTCTGTGTCCCGGCGGCAGGACATCAGGCGATGGGAGAAACGAGGCCACGTTGCAATCCTGAGACTCGCGGACGGAATCCCGAGGCATCACCTCCTTCTTGCTGTTGCCACAGTCGGAGACACCAGCCTCCTTTCCGATGAAGGCAGGGACCACTGTTCTGTGAGACCGCTCGCCGCCGCCTTCGCATCCCTAACAGGGGACTGCTGCTGTCTGCTCAGGCTCAAACAGGCAGTACATTTTCTAAAGGAATGGCAGTCGTCAGAAATGCCACAGCACCAGCTGTTTCCTGACTGTGGGTCAAATCCAGCCTGGGAGGCCCGGGAGGTCACTCATGGTCTGACGGTCAGGTTCCTGTTCCTTCCTTCTGAGTCCTGAGGACTGGTCCAACCACGTCACTTCCACAGGCTTCCGGCCACGGCGACTCCCCTCTCCTGCTCACAGAGTCCCCCTCAGGGTCACGAACAGTCCCTTCCTGGGGGCCTGCCACGCCCTGGAGGGTCACTGAACGGGCAGGACCCATCCTCACTACTCCTCTCCCCTCTCACTCCATCCTCATCTGCCTCGGTTTCTGGCATCACCATCACCACTCGTCCACGCCGGACCCCGCACCACCTTTTCCGTCATCACCTCCCTCTCCGCACATCCCGGGGCCCCCGGCGTGCCCTCCCACCTCTGGTGGGTCTTCTAAGTAGGTTTCTGGCCTCCACGTGGACCCCCTTTGTTTCAAATCCTCATGTCTCGCCTTGACCTCGGAAGTTGTTCAATGGCTAGAAAAATGGGTCCACTCGCCTTTGTTCTTCCCTCACTCACACTGATGCCTGGATTAATTTTCTAAAATTTCTTCACATAAAATAGTCAGTGACTGCCACAGCCCACAGGATAAAGGCATGACTCAAGAAAAGTCTGTGATTCCTCCCCTCCCTCCCAGGCATGAGGTGCTGACTGCAGGAGGCGGAGGGGTCCCTTCACTCAGCGCTCACATAGCTACACCGGGCCGGGCTGAGATCCAGCACGACTGGAGGCGCGGTGCCCGGGGGTCGGGGGTCCCCTGGCGGCACTGAAGGAGTGTGCAGTCGGACCATCCTGAGGATATGGAAGCTGCCTAGAGAGCAAGGCCAGGTTCTTCCTGTCCTTTGCTGAGATAAAGACACTGAACCAAGGGTCTCAAGTTCAAGTGCCTTTGGTCCTAGTTCACAGTATCATTTACTCCAAAGAAAACAGGTTCCATTTTTTTAAAAAAATGCTATTATTGATTTCAGAGAGGAAGGGAGAGGGAGAGGGACAGAGAAACATCAATGACGAGAGAGAATCATGGCTCGGCTACCTCCTGCACGCCCCCTCCTGGGGATCAAGCCCTTAAGCAGGGCATGCGCCCTGACCAGGAATCCAACCGTGACCTCCCGGTTCCTGGGTCAACGCTTAACCACTGAGCCATTCCCCCCTGGGCTAGGCTGCATTTTTTTAACCATTTGGTTGAAAAAGTAATTCCTGGCACATTGTGATGCTTTTTATCACCTGAGATTTCCATCTCAGAGCCGTGTGTCTGTGCCGGCATGCAGGAGGGGCGAGGGCGGTGGGGTTCTGTCTGGACTCCATCAGCTCACCAGACATGACATGAATATGTTAGCGTCGTCCTCCAATTTACCCGTCAGAGTATCAGCTATTCTCCAACACGCTGTGCTCACATCACTGGTGGAAATTAAACTTGCCAACTTAAGTGACTGTTCAGTGTTTTCTGTCTTTAGATGTGAGCTCAGAAACGCGCCTCTCAGAGCTCCCGGCGGCGGCTCCGCAGGCTGGTCTGGCCCGCGCAGCACCCCGCTGTTCCCCTCACAACAAGCCCGTCAGAGAGCCGGACCCTTTCTCAGGCCTTCCCGTGTCTCATGGGCAAGTGGTCCACGTGTCAACCATAGTTCTTGCAGTTGCTCACATAGTGGTCTCTGGAGTTGTATGTTTTAGACAAAACCCATTTTGCATATTAAATGCCGACGAACAATCTTTACTTTTGGAAAGCAATGTGCTCTCATACGCCACCCTCTCGGCTTATCCCTGCTTCTCTCCTTTGACAAGGATACACGTACAGGAAGCCACCCTCCATGGCCAGAGAGTAATGGATGCCGCGCCGGGGCCTCTCTGAGGCTGATACTAAGCTCAGGAATCTGGGCCCAATGACCAGATCTTCTGATTTTTCAATGAAAGACAAACGCCTGGGATTTTCTACACAATTGCCAAATTCTCCCGTGTTGAGAAGCAGTTAAACACGCACGTGAAGCGTGTTCAGTCGGAGCAAAGTCAGCAGAGGCTGCGCTCAGCCTGGACCGGCTGGTCCCTGTGCCAGTCCTCACCCCCAGGAGCAGGGCCTGGCCTCTCCCTCCCGCAGGCCCGGCTCAGAGATTCCCCCGCAAATCAGTGCCACGCAGCACCACCCCCACTCGAAGGGAGAGCTGGACGCTGGCTCCAGCGTGACTCCTCCGTCAGAGGTGACACCCCCACCGACAGGTCTAGGGGAATAGGTCTGGGGGAAGCCCGGGGCAGAGCGCTCTCCTGGCCTTCAGTGACCGCCCACCTGGCGCCTGACACCAGGCGCTCCCCCTGGACACCAAGGGCCACGGAGGTCGCAGTGAGCACACCTGGAGGCTACAAAGACATCTCAATAAGTGGCCCCCGCCAAGGCCAAGAGCCAGTGTCCCTCCAACCAGCGAGAGCGGCAGGCCCCAGGGCCGTGACAAAGTGAGCAAACACCAGCAGACACTCCGACACTCCGCAGGCAGCTCCTCCGGGCCACCGGCCACGCACGCCTCGCGGGAGCCCCTCGGAAGGGAAGCTGGGAAGTTATAAAGCCCGAGGGGGTCTTTTCTGACCACAACTGCTTGGGAGCAACTGGGAAGTGCAATGGAGGCTCCACAGCGTCCCAGGGCTGGGAAAGCCGTCCAGCAGGCGCCAGCCCCTCCCCTCCCCTCCCCTCCCCTCCCCTCCCCTCCCCTCCCCTCCCCTCCCGCGTGGGCAGCCCCTCCCCTCCCGCGTGGGCAGCCCCCAGTGCAGCAGAGCTTCGCGCCTGGGACGCGCCTGCTCGTGAGTGGACATCTGAGGTGAGGCCTGAGGGAGAACGAGGACCTCGGAGCTCCCAGTGCCCAGACAAGCTTCCATTAATAAATGAAGGTCAGTCCGCCTCGGGGTTCAGTGGTTGAGCATCGAGCTATGAACCAAGGAGGTCACGGTTGGATTCCAGCTAAGGGCACATGCCCAGGTTGCGGGCTCAATCCCCAGTAGGGGGTGTGCAAGAGGCAGCTGATCAATAATTCTCTCTCATTGATGTTTCTATTGCTCTCTCCTTCTCATTTCCTCTCTGAAAGAAATAAAAATATGTTTAAGAATAAATAAATAAGTAAATGTGAATGTTGTGTGTGCAGGATGGGCAAAAGGCATTGATAGTTGTTCATGTTGATAACTACACGATAATTAATAATAATGACACGATAATTAATAATAATAATGATATGATAATTAATAATAATAATGACACGATGATTAATAATAATAATGACATGATAATAATAATAACGACATGATAATTAATAATAATAACGACATGATAATTAATAATAACACAAAAATAAACCTGATGTTTCATGAGCTCACAGCTGCGAACCTGCTTCTGTCCCCTCTGTCTACAGCCACATTCACAGTTTAAGGGACGGTGTATCGCTCCCACCTCAGAGGAATCAAAACGTTCTTTCTTTAAAAATCTGTAATAGTAGCTAGCTGTCAATTACCTCACATAATAAGTGTAAAAAATAACAATACTATGTTTTCCCCAATTTTCACAAGTTTGTTCTCTGTGAGGAGGTCTAGTCTCTAGAGCGCAGAGAGATCACACCTGTGAACATGAATGATCAATTTAAGTTCATCACATTGACCCTTAGAAACCAGAGGAGAGTCCGGGAGACCCTCAGGAAGGGAGAGGAGGCAGAGCCATAGGATGACGAAGCTGGTGACCAGAGCAAGTGGCCGCGGTGAAGATGTCTTCGGATGAAGCAGGCAGCGCTGTTCAGTCTGAGTGGGACCCTCAGTGGGGTGTGAGATGATAACCCTGCTTGTGTCTTTTTGTTTTTGTTGTTGTTAATCCTCAACTAAGGATATTTCCCCATTGATTTTTTAAAAATATGTTTTTATTGATTTTAGAAAGAGAGGAAGGGAGAGGGATAGAGAAATAGAAACATTGATGAGAGAGAATCCTTGATTGCTTGCCTCCTGCACGCCCCATAATGGGGATCAAGCCCACAGCCTGGTATGTGCCCTGACCAGGTATTGAACTGGTGACCTCTTGGTTCACAGGTCGATGCTCAACCACTGAGCAACACTGGCTGGATTTCCCATTGACTTTTAGAGAAAGAGGGAAGGAGGGAGGGTGGGGGAGGGAGGGAGAGAGAGACATCAATGTGAGAGAGACACATTGATTGGTTGCCTTCCACATGCACCCTGACCCGGGTCAGGGATCACACCTACAACCCCAATATGTGCCCTTGGCTTGGAATTGAACTTACCACCTTTGGCGGACAAGCCGATGCTCTAGGCCAGTGGTCGGCAAACTCATTAGTCAGCAGAGCCAAATATCAACAGAACAACGATTGAAATTTCTTTTGAGAGCCGAAAACCAACTTCTGCGCATGGGCCACGAAGTTTCAATCGCACTGTACGTGCGCGCCCGCACCGCACGTGGTATTTTGTGGAAGAGCCACACTCAAGGGGCCAAAGAACCGCATGTGGCTCGCGAGCCGCAGTTTGCCGACCACTGCTCTAAGCACACCAGCCAGGCTGCCTTGTGACTTGAAGGGTAAATGTCTGTTGTTCAAAAGAACACAAGAGGCGAGCAGACGTTTTAGTAATTAAGCAGATAATGGCAAACCAGGGAGGTCCCAGAAGCAGCAATCTTCAGCAAGCGGCCGCTCTGAAACCAGTGTGTGCACCAGGACTCCAGACATCCTTCCTGAACAGGGGGATGAGCCTGGAATGATCTACCCGTAAACTCTTTTTCTTGTGTGAAAGCAAACCTCTGTTCCGTGAAGAATGAATGGCGATGAGAATGGGAAGAACCTGCAGGCAGAAAGCATCCCAACAGGGACAGCGTGAGCCCCGGCAGCAGGCACAGCCTCTCCTCCCTCGGGCAGGCCGGGCTTCCCGCCGGAGCTAACACCAGGCTGGCGGAGCCCTCTGCCCGCAGGTGAAGCCTCCGGAGACGCTGGGGAAGCGCCTCCCCTGACAGCGGGTGGACAGGGCCTCCCCGCCCTCTTACCAGCCCACAGTAACTCTCACTGGTTTCCAGTCTGGCCCCCGCTGCTCCCAACACAGCGTAGGCGCCTCCCTCGTGTCTGTCCCCACCCCTCACTCTTGGCCCACACTTCCTAGAAACTACTGGCCCTTGAAACCGAGCTACAGTAACCCTTCTGCCCCAAACAAGCAGTAAACATGTACTTCCAACGAAAGCTGTGATCGGCCCTGGCCAGTGTGGCTCAGCTGGTTGGACTGTCTTCCTTACGCCAAAAGGTGGCGGCTGGTTCCTGGTCAGGGCACATGCCCAAGTTGTGGGCTCCATTCTGGGCCAAGGCATGTACAGGAGGCAACTGACTGACGTTTCTCTCTCTCCCTCCCTTCCTTTCTCTAAATATCAATTAAAAATTAATTTTAAAAAGATCAAGTAGGAGCTTTAAAAAACTGTTATAAATGCACAAAAAGGACCACAGAGATGCTGGAAGGTGCAGCTCCCTCAAAAGCTGGTCAAGCAGGAGGCATGCAGTGACGAGAAGAGCTAGCAGGAGGCGTGCAGTGACGAGAAGAGCTAGCAGGAGGCGTGCAGTGACGAGAAGAGCTAGCAGAAGGTGTACAGTGATGAACTAGCAGGAGGTGTGCAGTGACGAGATGAGCTAGCAGGAGGCGTGCAGTGACCAGACGAGCTAGCAGGAGGTGTGCAGTGATAAGCTAGCAGGAGGTGTGCAGTGACGAGAAGAGCTAGCAGGAGGTGTGCAGTGACGAGAAGAGCTAGCAGGAGGTGTGCAGTGACGAGAAGAGCAAGCAGGAGGTGTACAGTGGTGAACTAGCAGGAGGTGTACAGTGATGAACTAGTAGGAGGTGTGCAGTGACGAGAAGAGCTAGCAGGAGGTGTGCAGTGACGAGATGAGCTAGCAGGAGGCGTGCAGTGACAAGAAGAGCTAGCAGGAGGCGTGCAGTGACCAGATGAGCTAACAGGAGGTGTGCAGTGACAAGATGAGCTAACAGGAGGAGTGCAGTGACGAGAAGAGCTAGCAGGAGGCGTGCAGTGACGAGAAGAGCTAGCAGGAGGTGTGCAGTGATGAGCTAGCAAGAGGTGTGCAGTGACGAGAAGAGCTAGCAAGAGGTGTGCAGTGACGAGATGAGCTAGCAAGAGGTGTGCAGTGACGAGATGAGCTAGCAGGAGGCGTGCAGTGACGAGAAGAGCTAGCAGGAGGTGTGCAGTGACGAGATGAGCTAGCAGGAGGTGTGCAGTGACGAGAAGAGCTAGCAGGAGGCGTGCAGTGACGAGAAGAGCTAGCAGAAGGTGTACAGTGATGAACTAGCAGGAGGTGTGCAGTGACGAGATGAGCTAGCAGAAGGTGTGCAGTGACCAGACGAGCTAGCAGGAGGTGTGCAGTGACGAGAAGAGCTAGCAGGAGGTGTACAGTGATGAGCTAGCAAGAGGCGTGCAGTGACGAGAAGAGCTAGCAGGAGGCGTGCAGTGACGAGAAGAGCTAGCAAAAGGTGTACAGTGATGAACTAGCAGGAGGCATGCAGTGACGAGAAGAGCTAGCAGAAGGTGTGCAGTGACGAGAAGAGCTAGCAGGAGGCGTGCAGTGATGAGAAGAGCTAGCAGGAGGTGTGCAGTGACAAGAAGAGCTAGCAGGAGGTGTGCAGTGATGAGAAGAGCTAGCAGGAGGTGTGCAGTGATGAGAAGAGCTAGCAGGAGGTGTGCAGTGATGAGAAGAGCTAGCAGGAGGTGTGCAGTGATGAGAAGAGCTAGCAGGAGGCGTGCAGTGACGAGAAGAGCTAGCAAAAGGTGTACAGTGATGAACTAGCAGGAGGCATGCAGTGACGAGAAGAGCTAGCAGAAGGTGTGCAGTGACGAGAAGAGCTAGCAGGAGGCATGCAGTGATGAGAAGAGCTAGCAGGAGGTGTGCAGTGACAAGAAGAGCTAGCAGGAGGTGTGCAGTGATGAGAAGAGCTAGCAGGAGGTGTGCAGTGATGAGAAGAGCTAGCAGGAGGCGTGCAGTGATGAGAAGAGCTAGCAGGAGGTGTGCAGTGACAAGAAGAGCTAGCAGGAGGTGTGCAGTGATGAGAAGAGCTAGCAGGAGGTGTGCAGTGACAAGAAGAGCTAGCAGGAGGTGTGCAGTGATGAGAAGAGCTAGCAGGAGGTGTGCAGTGACAAGAAGAGCTAGCAGGAGGTGTGCAGTGATGAGCTAGCAGGAGGTGTACAGTGATGAACTAGCAGGAGGTGTGCAGTGACGAGAATAGCTAGCAGGAGGTGTGCAGTGACGAACTAGCAGGCTGTACAAAGCAGGTGGGAGCTGCCAGTGACATGGGTGAGAACATGGTCTGAGACCTACCTTTGCCATCTGGCACCTGACCAAGACACGTTCCCCACTCAATGGACAGATGGCTCTACATCACTTACATTGCTGCAGAGAATAAAGAGGGTTTCACTCTTGTTTTTATGAAGCCAGTGTAACTTACAATATAACCATACAGCAATCAGTGTCTCCTCAATATCCGTACAGTCATGTAGCTGTGTGAATGGAGCAGTCCCACTCACAGTCCTACTGAGACAAAACCTATTATTGGTAGAAATAAACCTAAAACCCCGGTCAGTGGGGCTCAGTGGTTGAGCATCAACCTAGGAACCAGAAGGTCGGGGTTCAATTCCCGGTCAGAGCACATGCCCAGGTTGTGGGCTCGATCCCCAGTGTGGGGCGTGCAGGAGGCAGCCAACCAATGACTCTCTCTCTCTCATCATTGATGTTTCTATCTCTCTCTCCCTCTCCCTTCCTCTCTGAAATCAATAAAAATACATTTTAAGAAAAGAAAGAAACCTAAAAAGAACTATAAAAACCCCCTCTGAAGGAAACTATAAAATGTACTGATAGGAATAAAAAAGCTTCTAAATAAAGTTCAATAAACTTTCTAAATACAGTGCCAGGTATGATTCTCAGGGAGGAGCACTCACTACAGTAAAGATGTGGTTTTTCCCACTATAGCCATCAACTCACCGCACCTCTAATTGAAGGCCCTGGGACTGATGGCTGGGGTGCCAAGATGGCACGGGAGGCCCCCGCGGCATTGTCAGTTCCATGAAGAAGCTCATCAGGGGATGACCAAGACATTTTGAAAGGGAAACGTAAGGCGGTGTGCTCTGCCAGGTGATGAGATTTGTTAAAGCTACGGTTATTTAACAAGATGCCATTGCCAGAGGAACAGACAAAACAGGCAAAAAAGACAAAATAAGATCCAAATCTATAAGTATATTAACGCTCTACTATAATAAGTGTGGCATTTCCAGCAGTGGGGGAAAGGGATGAATAAGTATAATGAATACTTTTGCATAGCTAGATAAACAATTGGAAAAATAGGAAGTCTCCAACTTGCACAAGTCCAGATATATTCCTTTTTTTATTTTAAAGAAAATTATTATTCATTTTAAAGTTTTTTAACAGATTTATTACAACCAATCAAAGAAGTATATTATATTTAATGTTGAAGGAAAAGGCAAGAACATCTTTCTTAGGTGTAAGAAATAAAAAAAACACTATAAAGTTATATTATTTTTAAACTTTTTAAGGCAAAAACACTATGAACAAAATGAGAAGATAACTAAACAGAAATACACCACAAGGTATACAAATGGCAACCAATATTCATAGTAGAAACACCCTAGTATTGTATTTCTTAGTGTTGTGTTGCATTTTCATAATATATAAATATTATACTATATATAAATATACATACTATATAACAGAAGAGTAGGCAGAAATGAAACACATGCAACTTACAAAATAAGGAAACCTAATAATGAGCCAAGATACTCAATGAGGAAAGGGGAAGCGGGTCCGTAAATGAGGTTGAGAAACTGGATCGCTACGGCAGGAAGTGAAATTGGAGCCTACACACTCACACACATTAGCCCAGAATGATTAAAGATAAAGACTTAAACACAGGCCTGAAACCTTAAACTCCTGGAAGAAAATAGGGAATAGGGTTCTTGACATTGGTCTCCACAATGTTATTATGGACCAAAAACACAAGCCACAAAATCAAAAATCAACACATCAAACTAGAAGCTTCCCAAGCTTCTCAGGATCACGAACCACCAGGGAAACAGAAATTAAAGCCAGTGATAAAGCATTGACTGGAGATTTTCAGGCAGTAATGCATCAACAACAACAACAACAACAACCACAGTGAGAGGTTGCCTCACCTGTCAGAGCGCCTATCCGCAATACATCAATGAACAACAAGTGCTGGTGAGGATGTGGGGGAGGGCACCCGCTGCCTGTGGGTGGGCTGTACATGGGTGCAGCCACTGTGGGAAACAGTGTGAGGTTCCTCAGAAAACTAAGAATAAGAATGACCATGTGACCCGGCAATTCCACTCCTGGGTATCTTTTCAAAGGAGATGGAAGCAGGATCTCAAAGAGATGTATGCCCGCTCTGTTCATTGCAGTGATTAACAATAGCCAGGATACAGAAACACCAGGTGCCACCATGCGCGAACGGATCGAGATGTGTCGTGCACATGTGGTGGCATCTCACTCGGCCGTGAGAAGGAGGAGCCCCTCCATTCGCAACACGGATGGCTCGAGGCATCATGCTAAGTGAACCAGCCAGACAGGGCCTGACAGACACTGAACAACGTCGTGACTTGTGACATCTAAAAGAACTAACCTCATAGGTGGGGTTCAACGGGGGCCCCCCGGGCTGGCAGCTGTTACTACAGGGCACAGGCTTCCCACTAATCAAGGACTAAGTCCTGGAGGTTAACACCCAGCACCGTGGGCAGTCAGCAGCGCTCTACCATGCTCTTCAGCGTTGCTAGGAGACAGACCTAAGCATCTTCCACAGAGAAGCAATGCCAACCACTGGAGCAGAGACCTGACCTACAGGCTGGAGCCACTGCAATATGCAAATGTATCCAGTCACACCTGGGATGCAAACTTAAACGATGCTGTGTGTCAACTATGTCTTAACAAGAAAAGTTATTTTAAAGAAACATTTTAAAGGATGGAAGAAAGTACACTAAAACATTAACAGTAAGTAGCTTTATAAGGTGAGATTTAAATATTTCTGTTTCATAATATTGACCATGATTTGCATTACCAGGAAGATATTTTTCATTTTGAAACAAAAATGAATAAGAAATACCAAATTTTACTAGGAGAGTCATTCTGGTTCACATTTTTATTCCTAATTGTCCTTCCAATGAAATTACTGCTCTAAACAAATATTTATGTCAACCATGAGCAGCCATGAATAAGGGATTTATTTTTTTAAAGCTTATGAATAAAGTTGTGATTTAAAGCAAAGCACATTTTTGATACTGGACCTGTCACAATAAAGCTGAGTTTTGGTGGTTTTGAGAAAAAACTTATACTAAGAAAGCTACATCTATAGCACCAAAGTATTTGAAACTTCTGCCAGAGACTCCACATACAATAGGAAAAGGGAGTGGCTACCTTTTCCTTCACATATGAAGGCTAATGTGGAAGATAAAATCCCCATAAGGAAGGATGGTTGGAATGGCGGGCTTTGCAACCAGCTTAGACAAAGTCACTCCTTTGCGCCTGCTCTCCAGCTCCCCAGGTGAGGGGGGGGGGGCGGCGTTACAAAAGCAAAGGGAGGGAACTTTCATTCCAGCCACCGAAAGGAGCTGGTGCATTATTTCTTCCAAAGTCATCCATTAGCTTTCATGAAAAGGGTATGTTTGTGCCACGAGAATATATTTCCTTTGTGTGTCTGCTCAGACAAACTAACATTTTCATTTATAGTAAAACTAGAGGCCCGGTGCACAAAATTCGTGCACGGGGTTGTGTGTTCCTCAGCCCAGCCTGCACCCTCTCCAATCTGGGACATCCCTCTCACAATCCAGGACTGCTGGCTCCCAACTGCTTTCCTGCCTGCCTTCCTGATTGCCCCTAACTGCTTCTGCCTGCCAGCCTTATCACCCTCTAACCACTCCCCTGCCAGCCTGATTGATGCCTAACTGCTCCCCTGCCAGCCTGTTTTCCCCTAACTGCCCTCCCCTGCAGGCCTGGTCACCCCTAACTGCCCTCCCCTGCAGGCCTGGTCACCCCTAACTGCCCTCCCCTGCAGGCTTGATTGCCCCCAACTGCCCTCCCTTGCAGGCCTGGTCCCTCCCAACTGCCCTCCCTTGCTGGCCATCTTGTAGTGGCCATCTTGTGTCCACATGGGGGCAGGATCTTTGACCACATGGGGGCAGGCATCTTGTGTGTTGGAGTGATGGTCAATCTGCATATTACTCTTTTATTAGATAGGATAGAGGCCTGGTACACGGTGGGGGCCAGCTGGTTTGCCCTGAAGGGTATCCCGGATCAGGGTGGGGGTTCCCTTGGGGCGTGGGGCGGCCTGAGTGAGGGGCCTGTGGTGGTTTGCAGGCCGGCCACACCCCCTGGTGACCCAAGCAGAGGCCCTGGGATCTGAGGTTTATTTATCTTCTACAATTGAAACTTTGTAGCCTGGAGCGGAGCCAAGCCTTCTGCTCGCTCAGTGGCGGCAGCCATTTTATGGGGGATTTATGTATCTTCTATAATTGAAACTTTGTAGCCTTAAGTGAGGCCTGGGCCATCCAGGTTGTGCAGAAAGCTTGGCTTCCTCCATCGCCGGGGGCAACCCTAGCCTCCTGCTCTTTCCAGCTCAGTGGCTGCTGCCATTTCTGTTTGGGTTTATGTATCTTCTATCATTGAAACTTTGTAGCCTTGAGTGGAGGCCTGGGCCAGCAAGGGCAGGCGGAAAGCTTGGCTTCCTCCATTGCCAGGGAAACCCAAGCCTCCCTCCTGCTCTCTGTGGCGGTAACCATCTTGGTTGGGTTTATTTGCATATTCGCTCCTGATTGGCTGGTGGGCGTGGCTTGTGGGCATGGCTTGTGGGTGTACCGGAGTGATGGTTAATTTGCATATTACTCTTTTATTAGATAGGATTTTACTTCCACCACAAAAAGACATGTACATTTTTCATAAACAAAGGATCGCATCTAACATGTTAGTCTGTATATAAGGTAAGTTTATATATAAGGCAAGTTAGTCTGTATATAAGGTAAGTCCAAATCAAATTAACCAGCCAATCCAGTGACTTTTTAAAAAAATGTTCTACACCTGGCCGTGTAAAAGCTCTGTGTGCTGCGGACATGTTGGCCCTGAAACAGCGCTGTCTGCAGCACAAGTAACATGCACAGTCCGTGAGAGAGCTCAGCAATGCAGCCATCATCTACTCAGGCTCAGCCCTGGCTTGGTCGGCTAACAGAGAGGGTTTGTGTGAAGGACGTAAGGAGTTGTCTACTAGAAACAGCATATTCATAACTGCTCACCTGGACCTTCGACCATCTAAAGTCATTTTGCAGATAAACACATTAATTCGTAAACACACTCCTGGTCCCCGATTTCTCTCTATTTAGCAAACTAATCAGTAGGTGGGCCCAGAGTTGCAGTTTAATTTTCAAAAGCTATATTCCCAACACCTCTGATCTCACCCAATAACCGAAGTACCCCTCTATCATTTTGATTAAATTGTGGAAAAGGCAGCCCATTGGATGAAAAGCAACCAGGAAAGCCATTATTTGGTGTAAAGGCCAAGCAGTGGGGTCTTGGTAAGTCACCTTTCTTTTGACTGCCCGGGCGCGGCCTGCCGTCCAGGACTGTCTGCGGGTTGCTCAGTGCTGCGCGGAGAGGCTCCAGGCGCTGGGCCCCGTCTGGCGGGAGGCACAAGCGGGATATGGACGCGCTGACGCTGGAACCATTCACCGGCTCAGGTAAGTCATCCGGTCCGCATGTCACAAATGAGGAAGCAGGCGTAAGAGAAGGGCAACCCTTTTCCCAAGGCACAGAGGTCAGATATGTTGGGTTCCAGCTCTAAGCCCACGTTTCTGCCGCTGGGCATTTCCGGGTCTGCGGGAAGGTCAGCGGGAATCGCTGCTCCAGGAGCCAGGGCGAGCAGCAGCCGGCCAGACCCCTCGGCCCACGCGTCCCGGGCGCACAGGGATCTGAGTTCTGAAAGCAGTGACGGGCGCACCTCGCCCCATGGCACTGCGCTGGTAACCCTTCATGATCACTACAGTGATTTAAAAGGCAAGATATGGAGAGAAAAAAACGCCCTATTTCAGTATCGGGCTGTGGGTCCCACTTCAGAGCAGCCAGGACTGCTGGTGCCCTGGCAGCTCTGGTTTTGCTGAGGAGACACTAGACACGGGGGAACTGGGAACATGAGAGGGGGGAGGGGGGTTGGGGGAATTGGGGAGAGAGAGAGAGAAGAGAGGGAAGAGAGAGGAGAAAGAGAGAGAGAGAGAGAGAGAGAGAGAGAGAGAGAGAGAGAGAGAGTTTTTCTAAGAAAATTAAAATAGCTGTTGTTTTGCCCCAAAGTCACCATCACTTGGAGGGAAAGGAGGAGAGAAGGTAAGTGTCTGGTTTGCCTTACCAGGTTGTCTCTGGGGTTGGGAGCACCGTCAGGGGACCCTCCTCACCCTCATTCCTCCGGGTCCAGCTTGCACCCCGCGCGCTCTCAGGTCCCACTGGCTCCACAAGCAATGGAACCTCAGCGGGTGCCCCCAGCAGGAAGTCGGAGGCTGGAGAAGTGCCTGCTAAGTGGCCATCTTGAGGAGAGGGACCACGCCTGTAGAAGAGAAGGCATACAGACACACACAGTTCAAGAGCCTGTCCCACCAAATACAGTTTCTCTTGGCCACTGGTGACTCTGAGTTACTGACATGAACAGCCTGGCTCATGAGGGTGACATCACACAAGGACTGGGAGCACTCGGAACCATTGCATCTTCCCTAAGCAGGGGCGGGGGGGTGGGGGGGCTTCCAGCTTTAAAACCTGTGCATCCCTTTCCCTGCAGAGCAGGAGCAGGAGTAGGAGGGGAGACCTAGCTCCACTGACAAGGAAGACTTCATGTGAAGTGACGGGCACCAAGTGCTGGAACAAGGTAGAGAAAGGTCAAAACAGACAGAGATGCGTGTTTGCCACAGAATGGAACGTGTGTCTCCTGGGAGGGTTCAGTGAGGGCCCAAGGCCAGCCCCCCTATAAATCTGAGAAGTCCTGGTTCACATCACACATTAAAAGATGGACCTTTCTTACCCCTTCCATTTATAGGCAAGGAAGTACAAAAGCTTTTAAAGTAAAATCAACAGCAATGAAATTGGGAAAATATATAGAAAACTGTAAAATATACTTATTTAATGGCAAAATTCTATAAGGAGAAGCATAAAGGTATTTTAATATGTCAGACAAATAATAACAAGAAAACAGTGCTTTCACTACAAAAATGAAAAATTAATAAAATACGGAAGGAAGCTTTGAATCAAAGTTCTATCCTATCTAATAAAGAGGGAATATACTAATTGACCCTCACGTTGTTGCAAAGATGGCAGCGCCCACAGCCAATAAGGAGGGAATATGCTAATTGCCTGCCCCGCACTCAAAGATAGCAGTGTCGCCTTCCCCTGATCACCAGGTTCCCTCCCACCCCTGAAGGCTCCCGGACTGTGAGAGGGGGCAGGCCGGGCTGAGGGAACCCCCTCCAGTGCATGAATTTTCATGCACTGGGCCTCTAGTATATACATAAAGTTCATATTGTTAAAAACAAGACAACAGGCTCAAAATGGAGTAGCTGATGCTAAGCTTCATGTCAACAAACCAAAAATAATTACAGCTCATTTTCCCGTGTCGATCAGGAAGCACCAGGCCAGCATGTGAGGTTGCTGCCGGGGGACCTGCCTCCCCTGGCCGGAAGCCAATTTGCCACAACCAAGGCTCTTTTGCCCTGTGTGACCTCCCATCCCGTCCCTGCAACCTCTTGCCTGTGAAAATCTTCCATTGTGCACAGAGCCTCCCATCTGCCCTATGCAAATGGACTTTTGCTCAAATAAACTCTTAAAATATGCACTATGCCTCAGTTCTCTTTTAATAGTTCTGGTATCAGAAGAGGACCCAGGAGATCTGAAGGCCCTCTCAGACCCAGCCTGCTGCTTTTCTGTCCTGAGCTTTCAGACCACTCGATCAGTTCTTCTTCCAGATGAGCCCCCAAACCGGTAGTCAAACTGAGGCCAGAAACCAGAACCAACCGGGGTTCAGGTGTGTTGACATAAGAAACGTCCAAGCCTGTAGAGAATTTTTATGAGTTTATTTGAGCCAAACTGACCGCATTGCCGGGAGCAAGATCTCAGCCACTTCTGAGAACTGTGGTTTGCATTTGAGACTGCTGGGAGGGGCGGGAGAGGGACCCAGGCCAGGCCTGTGCTCGGGCTCTGGAAGGGGGTCTGAGGGCCTGTCCAAGGTGTGCTAACCTGTAAGCCACGGGCAGGCATGGCTGCAGGCGGAGGTGAGCCTCTTAGGAGAGGAGGCGTGTGCCCGGTGCCGCCCACCCTGGCCTGTCCAAGTAGGATTCTGGGATCAGATCGCCCAGGAGGGGACCTCCCACAGGACCCCTTTCTCATCCACAACTGGGTCTGACTGGCAACCAGATCCGACCTAGAAGCAGGACCCAACTAGTCAGGCTGACCCAACTTAGAAACCCGACTGGGTGTGGGGTGGGAATGGGTTCCGTGTGAGGGCTCAGGTGAATAACATTTTGTTTTAAGGCTGAATAAGCAGATTCACCTCCTCAAGGATAACCCTGAAACACAGCCCCCAATCCAGGAACCCTGGACATGTGGGACCCTAGAAATCTATGGAGGCGGAACAGGGACGTCTTAGGGAGTTAGGAATGAGACAGGCATCCACGCGCCTGCCTTTGAAGGCCCTGATCTGACCTAGCCACAGTCACCTCAGGAAGGAGAATCCAGATACCCCAGGCCCCGCCCAGCACCAGAGATGGGACTCAAATCCCATGCTGAGTCCAGGACTGGGACAAAACGTGCATGATGGGGGCAACTCATTATTAAATCCCAGGACCCAGGACAGACGGTGGGAAAGACCTGAGTCAGGGGGGCGGGGGGGGGATGGGGGGGGAGCTTGACCAATGGGCTGCAAAGGGCTGGCCAACACCTAGAATGTTGAACATGCCTCCACTCCTACATATGTGTGCACACATGTGGGTCTGTGTATACGCGGATACATGTGAATATATGTACATTTGCATTCATAATACACGTGTGGGGGACAGGGCCCTTCCAGTGGATGTTCAAGGCCACTCTGAGCAAGGACACCGCGATCCTACTGTGCGCACTGCGCGGGCTGCCTTCCTATAACCAAAGACTGATGTCACTACTTGGCAAGAAGCCCTCTTCTGAGTTGGCATAAAGGTGTTACGACCAGCTGGTGCGAGGCTGCTTGGTGTGGGTCCGTGTTCGCGGCGGCATCTGCAGTGGCTACTATGTTGTGCCGCTTCTCTGTGAGGCTGCCCTGAAGAACCGTCTTGTCTAATGGCTCCTCAGGCTGCGGTGAAATCTCCTGTGCAAGCCTGTGACTGCTCCTATCTCCTTCGTCCAATACCAGGCGTCCGTGAAGGCCCAGTGCCTGCCGAGAAGGGCCTGAGCTCCCAGTGTGTGTGCACGCACTTCAAACAGTAGACAAACCCCTTCCCTCTAAACCAGGGGTCCTCAAACTTTTTAAACAGGGGGCCAGTTCACTGTCCCTCAGACCATTGGAGGGCCGGACTATAGTTTAAAAAAAAACTATGAACAAATTCCTCTGCGCACTGCGGGCCCGGGACGAGTCGGCTGCTAAGCAGGACAGGCAGCGGCACCCGGCGGGCCGGATAAATGTCCTCGGCGGACCGCATGTGGCCCGCAGGCCATAGTTTGAGGACGCCTGCTCTAAACCCACCACAGGCAACCCTCCCCCTGGGTCCCGCCTTTTACGTGACTGGGACACTTTTATTAACCAAGTCCCTAACCAGCCCGGGCCTCCGGTCCCAGTCCCTTCATCTCGGCCTGCATAACACATTACTAATCACTATACAAGGCTCGCAGTTTGATTACAAAGGGATGTTGAAAAAATCTAGTCTCTTCACCATTAGCAAATAAACAGAAGACTTCCAGGGAGAGCGCTCAGCAAATGAAGAGGAGAGGAGCATTTTGCCTTGTTCGGCTGTGTCTCTCCATTTGCAATGTTTGGTAGCTGCAAAGAGAAATACTTCCTCCTCCACTATTTACACTTCACACCCACTCATGGCCATGGCAGTGACACTTGGGAAACACCCCTGCTGGCTGGCTGGCATGATCCCGCTCGCTGGGTGACTCCACGCTGAGGGACAGGTCTGCAGCAGCGCAGATTCTAATTCTGCTACCAGCTTCCCTCTCACCCTCCTGCCTGTGCCGGGGCCGATGAGGGGCTGGTTAACCTTTTTGGTGAGTGAGATGCCAGTCATACAATGTGCTTGCTTTTGAATCACATTCAATCGACTTCCTTCCATAACAAAAGCATTTGGAATTACACCATTCAGAACCCCCATTTATTTCGGGGCTGCTGGGACTTGCTCCACCCAGTTCCTGACGTGAGGATTTTCTCAGGGGGAATCAGGGCCTCATGGATTCGACAGGTACCAATGGAAACAGATTAAACGCGTGTGGGCAAACATTCGCTTCACTAGCTGAGATCCCAATGCTCGGAAGCAGTGCCAAGTGCTTCTGCTTTAAGTTAAAAACACATTTATTTCACATGAGGGCTAGAGCCCTCTTTTTTCATGAGAATCATTCAGAACACACAGCAATTGTATCGGGCTAAATATTAGAGCATTTTTATGAATGGCTGGTCATGGAGTTCTCAGTGTTAATGTAAAAAAACCATTAAAACCTGTAAAGAATTTTGTGAGTTTATTTGAGCCAAACTTTCGACATATGCCGGGAAGCAGAACCTCAACGAATTGAGATGATGCTCCAGAGAATGGTGGGTTACATCTGTATTTATACATTGCAATCAAAGGAAGGGACGTAGGTGGGTTACCTGAAATCCATTGGTGATAGACTAGAGAGGCAGGAGAAAGCAAAGTGAGAGAAACCCCTGGGATTGGATAAAAAGTAAAATGATGGACACATACTAGGTGGGTGCAGGAACAATTAACATGATAACAATGAAGGAATTTGTGGTATCTGTCCTGGCGCCCAGCACATTAGCTTGTGCCCCAAGGGGTCCAGAGAAAGGGAAATTACAAGTTACCCAGACATTTCAAGGGTATGTTATTATAGATGCAAAGACAGGTGGGCTCAGTTCAGGTAAAGGTTGACCTTGTCAGGGAAGATACTGGCCTAGGACTAACTACCCACCATCACTGCGTTTAGTTGAAGTTTAATTTCAGACCATCCTTTGTGGTGACTTTAGGTCTCTGAGTTTGCAAGACCGCCATGCAGGCCTCCCCTGAGCTGTCAGGTCAGCATGTGGCCCCTTTCATCCATATCAGTATGCTGAACACATGTGAACATGCCAAGGACACGGCCATCAGGGCTCCTGGCACCCCTGGACAGGCCCCCACCAGCTGTCCCTGCAGGGACTGGAGTCGCTGAGGGCCTCAGGGCCCCCCTGGAGGGGGGCTGTCCTGGGCAGAGCATCCCTTCCTCCTCCACAGCCCACCCAAGACCGCATTTCTGGTTGGTTTTGACTTTCACTCTTTTTCTCAACTTTTGGAATCAAATTTTCTATCCATTGGTCTTCTCAGGTTACTTGTTAATAAAAGGCAGGAGGACAGGAGGTGGTAGAGGGCATGCTCAGCGCCCAGGAATCCACACCTAGAAACATCCATGGCAGCAGACAAGTCCGCCCGCTCTCCAGCCAGAGGCTCAAAACAAGCGCTGCTCAGCCACAGGGGACTCCAGACAATCGCCGCCGACTCCACCAACATCACCAACTGCTCCTACCCCTGCCGGCAGAGTGGAGCCTGACTCCCAGCCTGTCCTGGGGGCAGTGCCCACTGCGGGTGTTGGGGGCGCTGGGGAAGCAGGCCTTCCTCCCTCCTGGGAGCTGCCCTGCAGGCCCGTGCAGGCCACCCAGGCGGCTCCACAGCCCAGTGTCTGGAGAGGCCATCACACCACAGAGGGCAAGACCCAGTCGCATCATCTGGTGCCCAGGACCCAGGGGCACCTGCCGGGCACAGCGGGCTCTGTTCCCCCGGTGGCCCCGCCCCTCCCGGCCTCACCCCACCGCCCACTTCGCTCCACAGTAAATCTCAGGAGGCACCGCGCAGGCCACCCCACGCCAGCCCTGCCACCTCTGCGTCTGTGTGTTTGTTTTTCTGCCTAGAAGACCCTCTGCCAACACCCCCATCCCTAACCCCTTCACCCACCACCATCACCAGCCCCAAACCCACCTTCTCCCCACTTTGCCCAGATAACTCCTCCCGCCTGAGACACCGACTCCCCAGGGAGCCTGCCTGCCCCCCGGACGGGACCTCCGAGGCCCCCTGCAGGCAGCACCGTCTTCCTACAGCGCAGCCGCCATGGTGGGACCCCTCGCTTTCTCCTCTGTGCCTCTCACTAGCGGATAAACCGCTGGCTCACAGACCGCTTGCGGTTTAGCATCAAGCCTCACTAACTGCTGGAAATGGCTGTTAAATAAAAACGTCACTCACAATGCCAGGCCGCTCTTGGCCTCTCAGTCTCGCTGTCCTCCGGAACCCGCTCCCAGCTACACGGGCGGCCGGGGGGCAGCGGGGTTTGCCGGATGGGAAATGGCTCCAAGTGCGGCTTCGTGAGCGCGGTGTGTTTCACAGTGAGCGCGGCTCTCGCTGTGCTTGAACATGTGCTCGGCGCTTCCTAAAGCGAATCTCTCTTCGCTTAACTTGCAGACAGCGCTCGCCTTTGCTCAGATGGGCGCCGTGGGTCGTCAGGGAATCGCATCCCCACGCCCCAGCTCCAGCTCCAGCCCAGAGCACAGCCTCGCCGACTCCCGCCCCGCCCCCCCGTCCCCCGCACCCCCCCCCCATCCCCCGCCTCAGCACACTGTTCGCTGCTCTTCACCTCGTCTCTGGGCACACACATGACGTTTTAAGGGAAAAACAACTAAAATAGCATTTTCCTAGATGAAGCTTCGAGTCTGATGCTAAATCTCTCCGTCTGACTTAGCCTTGGCCTCACCGAGCTCTGATATTGCAGCCTCAACCCCGATTCCAGCGCTCGGAGGCCCTGCTGCCGGAGGCGCTCACCAGCTTGCTCCGTGACCAGGAGGTTCTGTTTGTGTTGCTTTACTTCTCACGCATGATCTCTAACCCTCATTTCCGAGGGGCCTTAAAGTCATCCCTCTTGCATCTTCCATGAAAGCATTTGCCCAGGATGTCTTGATCCTGTGTGATGGCGGATCGGAAGGAGCATCCGAGTCACGGAGGCCATGCTCAGCCTTTAAGCACCCCAGACCCTCTCGCCACCCCCAGTCACCCTCCCAGGCGGCTCACGCCGGCATTGCTTTGGGTGCAGGAGTCTAGGTCCAGCTAACAAACCATGGCCTGGGAGTGGAAAGTGACAATGGCCACCAGGACTGGGCACCAGTAAATGCGTGGGATTTGGAGTCACCAGGGCTGGGGCAGTACCGCAGTCAGGGACCACAGGTCAGCATCCGCTGCATCTCAGGAACAGGCGCCAGTTCTGACTGACCCTTGGCTCTGCTCGCCTGAAGAGGTGCTTGAGATAATGGCGCTGACCATTAGTATCGGCCTGGCTAGCTCCCTACCAGGCACTTGTCCTGTGATTCCCGTTCAAGTTTACAATCCCATGAGGTAGGTGTCACCATTGCACACGTTTTAGAACTACTCTTGACCAAGGTCACAAAATTAACAAATAGCAACACAGGGTTTTGAACAGGTCTCCTTGCAGCGAAGCCTGCGCTGTCCGTGGATCCTGTCAGAGCATGACTCACAGAAGAGCAGTAACAGGAGTTAATTGTTTAATCTATAAACTCCCCACAGGAGTTAATTGTTTAATCTATAAACTCCCCACACACTCAAAAAAATGACACCTACTGCATGTCACGCAGCAACAAAGAGGAAGTAAATATTGACCTATTACAACATGGGTGAACCTCAAAGCACTAGAAGCAGATGCAAAAGACTCCACACTGTGTGGTTCCATTTACATGAAATACCAGGAAAGTGGGCTTGGTACAGACAGAAGCAGAGGGTGGCTGTCCAGGCTGGTGGAGTGTAAGGAGAGGTTTACAACAAACAGGCTTATGATGATTCGGGCTGTGACGGGAAAGTCCCACAGCTGTATTCCGGCAGCACATCTATACTAATAAGAAAGGAATATGCAAATTGTCTGGGACACAGTCACATAACAACCAATCAGGATGGGGGTGGGGCTGCAGCAGAGAGCTCTCAGCATGCCTGCACCAGGGGGTCCGAAGGGCTCAGAGAGAAAGGGAGAGCAGATAGGCAGTTAGGGGGATCACGCCAGGATGGGAGAGCAAATAGGCAGTTAGGGGGATCTGGCCAGGAGAGGAGTGCAGATAGGCAGTTAGGGCAGATAGGAAGTTAGGGCAATCATAGCAGATAGGCAGTTAAGGGGATCAGGCCAGGAGGGAGGGCAGTTAGAGAGATCAGGCCGGAAGGGGAGAGCAGTTGGGGGCATCAGGCTGGCAGGGGAGCAGTTAGGGGCATCAGGCAGGCAGGCAGACAGGTGAGCAGTTAGGAGCCAGTGGTTCCGGATTGTGAGAGGGATTCCGGATTGGTGAGGGTGCAGGCCGGGCTGAGGGACCCCCCCCCCTCCCATGCACAAATTCCATGCACCGGGCCTCCAGTACATTTATAAAAGTCACTGAATTGTGCACTAACAGTAGGAAAACTTCTTGCCAAGTTTTAACAAAGCCATTAAAAAGTACGAAACAGAGAGGATTCCTCAACCCTGGTTGCATATTTTAGATCCCTGGGGACTTCTAAGAAATGCTCATGTCTGCAGCACACGATCCAATATTTGGGTTTAATATTCCTGGGATCTGGACATCAGGAATCTTTAAAGTTCCCCGGTGACTCAGATGTGTGCTCATGGCTGTCCTTCCTTGAAGCCTTTGGCTCATGGTGTGCTAACCTCTCTGTTCCCACTCTCGGCTAACCGATTCCACAAGCCCCTGGTCACACACTGTCCCCACACGGTGTGGCCACTGAGCACAAACAAGGAGGCCGCCATCTCCCCCTCCACAGACGGGTGGACCAGGAGAGGGACAACCCAATGGCCACAGCCCTGGGAGCACTTCTGTAGCAGCAAGTTCCAGGCCGGTGGAGTACAAACACAAAGAATGGCCAGTTCTGAGCAACAAAAGAAAAGGTAAGAAAGGCTAGGAGAGTGAATCTCAATCCTGGGAGATGAGAAGGAGAGGAAATGGCAGAGAAAATACACAAAGCAAATCGTGTGGGAGGAAAAGCAAGTGATTCAGAGCAGATGAAAAATGGGGACAGAAAAAAGAACGTTGAGAGACAGACCTATGAGGAGGGCGATGAAGGCAGGGTCTCAGCGGCCACGTGGTGGGAGGCACACTGAAGGCGACATGGTCAGTGTGTCCGTGAGTGGGACCCCTGCAGCACCGGCGGCGGATGTTCATGTCGGCCAAGATGGGGCAACAAGAACCAAATTCACACACACACCTGCCAGAATGGCTGCTGACAAATCAGCAAATGCAAGGGTGGGCCAAGGCCTGGGTGGGGGGTTACCTGGAGGGGGCAATGAGGGATTGGGGAGAACATCTATAATACTTTCAACAATAAAGATAAAAACAGGAGAAACCAAGATGGCAGCATAGGTAAGCACCTAAACTGCTGCCTCGCACAACAATTTCAAAACTACAACTAAAAGACAGAACAGACACCATCCAGAACCAAAGGAAAGCTGGCTGAGTGAAAATTCTACAACTAGAAGGAAAGAGAAAAGCTCACAGAGAATTGGAGGTACGGCAAAAGGTCTTTGTGCATGCAGAGGGAAGGGCGGCTGAGAGCCTGGCTGACTTTCTCTGGCGGAAGGGGGAAGGAAGCCTCCGACCGCACTGAACCCCAGTTCTGACTGCACTGAACCCCAGTCCCGGGCGAAACCCCATGGACGCAGGCTCATACAGGGGGAGTCTGGACGGTCAGGTAGAGAGAAAGGCACCCAGAGACTCGGAGACCCGGGAGAGACCCGGGGGAGCCCTGGCGGACAGGGGTTTGGAGGCATGCGCACCAGTGTGCACAAAGGCTGCGGAGGTTGCCACAGGCTTTCCCTAGCAGAAGGGAGTCAGAAGTTCCTGACTGCATTGAACCCCAGTTCTGACTGCACTGAACCCCAGTTCCAGGCGAGCCCCCGGGGACCCACGCTCTTGTGGGGGGAATCTGGACTCTCGGGCAGAGACTCGGGAGGCGGGGAAGGCAGAGGTCTGAAGGCGCGCGCCTGCGCAAGTGCAAGGCTAACTGGAAGCCAAGGCTGTCTGCTCCGCCCTCAGACTCCACCCCATCCAAGCTGAGCACAGAGGCTATTGCAATTTGGCAAGTCTAATCCTATAAGGCTGTCTCCAACACCAAACTTCTCCCAGTGTAGACACAGCTGATCCTTACAGCCAACTGGCCTGGAGGTCAATTCCTCCCAGTGATACCAACAACAATCAAGACTTAACTACAACAAGGCTGTACACACAGTCCACAAAGGGGTGCACCAAGAGTGTCCACCTCAGGTTAACTGGGGAGGCCGACCCACTGGGCCATATAGGAAACCTAGCACACAAATCTACCCTACCAACTCAGGGAAGCAGTGAAAATGCGGCGTCAAAGAAACAGATCACAAACAAAAGAAATGGAGGAAAACAAACGACTGGATATAGAATTCAAAACCACGGTTATAAGGCTTTTCAAGAATATCCTAGAAAAGGCCGATAAATATAACGAGACCCTCAAAGATATGAAAAAAGACCAACTAGAAATTAAACATACACTGACTGAAATAAAAAATATTATACAGAGACCCAACAACAGACTAGAGGAACACAAGAATCAAGTCAAAAAAATTGAAATACAAAGAAGCAAAAAACACTCAACTGAAAAAGCAAAAAGAAAAAAGAATCCAAAAAGTTGAAGATATTGTAAGAAGACTCTGGGACAACTTCAAGCGTACCAACATCAGAATTATGGGGGTGCCAGAAGAAGAGAGAGAGCAAGATACTGAAAACCTATTTGAAGAAATAATGACTGAAAACTTCCCCCACCTGGTGAAAGAAAGAGACTTACAAGTCCAGGAAGCGCAGGGAACCCCAAACAAAAGGAATCCAAAGAGGACCATACCAAGACACATCATAATTAAAATGCCAAGAGCAAAAGACAAAGAGAGAATCTTAAAAGCAGCAAGAGAAAAACAGTTAGTTACCTACAAGGGAGCACCCATACGATTGTCAGCTGATTTCTCAACAGAAACTATGCAGGCCAGATGGGAGTGGCAAGAAATATTCAAAGTGATGAATAGCAAGAACCTACAACCAAGATTACTCTACACAGCAAAGCTATCATTCAGAATAAAGAGCTTCACAGATAAGAAAAAGCTAAAGGAGTTCAAAACCACCAAACCAGTATTATATGAAATGCTGAAAGGTATTCTTAAAGAAGAGGAAGAAGAAAAAAGTAAAGATAAAAATTACGAACAACAAATACATATCTATCAACAAGTGAACCTAAAAATCAAATGAATTAAAAACCTGAGGAACAGAATAATCTGGTGAATATAATAGAATCAGGGGCATAGAAAGGGAGTGGACTGATAATTCTCAGGGGGAAAGGGGTATGGGGGGTTCAGGAAGAGACTGGACAAAAATCATACACCTATGGATGACAACAGTGGGGGGGAGGTAAGGGCAGAAGGTGGGGTGGGAACTGGGTGGAGGGGAGCTATGGGGGGAAATAGGAGAAACAATTGTAATAATCTGAATAAAGATTCATTTTTTAAAAAAGGATAAAAACAGAAAAACTTATGAAAGATAAGAAACCATAGTTTGCAGACACCAGATATCAGGCAACAAAACACGAGAATCCTGAGATGGAGACTAGGAGGGGGGATGACTAGGAGGGGGGATGATTAGGAAGTGGGGTGACTAAGAGGGGGGCTGACTAGGAGGTGGGGTGACTAGAGAGGGAGTGGCTAGGAGGGAGGTGACTAGGAGGTGTGGTGACTAGGAGGGGGTGACCGTTGAGAGGCCCCAGCGGGGCGCAGGGGGAGAGACCTGTGGGCACAGCAGGGCCTGAGCCTGAGGCGAGTGAGGGGCTGGAGCTTTGAGCCTGAGCTGCAGAGAGGAGACCATGCTCGGAGAGGACTGGCACCCAGAGGCTCCTCCTAACTCAGCGCAGTGCTGCCCGCCCGCCGTGAGGAGCCCTGTGAGGCCGGCAGCGCCATGCCCGCAGGCAGCCCGAGCCCTAGTCACTCCTGAGCTCGAGGGCGCAGGAGGGTTTCACCTCAGTGCTGGGGACAATGGAGCCTGGCCTCACCTGCAAGTCTGTAAGCATCCATGGTTCCTGCCGCACCCCACTGCTGCACCACACAGCAGCACCCCAAAGCCACACCCCACAGCCATACCCCAAAGCCACACCCCACAGCCGTATCCCACAGTATATCCCACAGCCGCACCCCACAGCATATCCCACAGCCGCACCCCACAGCATATCCCACAGCCGCACCCCACAGCATATCCCACAGCCATATCCCACAGTATATCCCACAGCATATCCCACAGCATATCCCACAGCATATCCCACAGCCACATCCCACAGCATATCCCACAGCATATCCCACAGGCATATTCCACAGTATATCCCACAGCATATCCCACAGCATATCCCACAGCATATCCCACAGCATATCCCACAGCCACATCCCACAGCATATCCCACAGCATATCCCACAGCATATCCCACAGCCACATCCCACAGCATATCCCACAGCATATCCCACAGCATATCCCACAGTATATCCCACAGCATATCCCACAGCATATCCCACAGCATATCCCACAGCATATCCCACAGCCACATCCCACAGCATATCCCACAGCATATCCCACAGCATATCCCACAGCATATCCCACAGCATATCCCACAGCATATCCCACAGCCATATTCCACAGCATATCTCACAGCATATCCCACAGCAGCACCCCACAGCCGCATCCCACAGCATATCCCACAGCCACATCCCACAGCATATCCCACAGCATATCCCACAGGCATATTCCACAGTATATCCCACAGCATATCCCACAGGCATATTCCACAGTATATCCCACAGCATATCCCACAGCATATCCCACAGTATATCCCACAGCATATCCCACAGTATATCCCACAGCATATCTCACAGCATATCCCACAGCATATCCCACAGCATATCCCACAGAATATCCCACAGCATATCTCACAGCATATCCCACAGCATATCCCACAGCATATCCCACAGCCACATCCCACAGCATATCCCACAGCATATCCCACAGCCATATCCCACAGCATATCCCACAGCCATATTCCACAGCATATCCCACAGCATATCCCACAGCATATCCCACAGCATATCCCACAGCATATCCCACAGTATATCCCACAGGCATATTCCACAGCATATCTCACAGCATATCCCACAGCAGCACCCCACAGGCATATTCCACAGTATATCCCACAGCCGCATCCCACAGCATATCCCACAGCATATCCCACAGCATATCCCACAGCCACATCCCACAGCATATCCCACAGCATATCCCACAGCCACACCCCACAGCCGCACCCCACAACGGTGCTCTAGAATTCACACTGGAATACGCAACACCCAACAAGGGAAAAGGAGCAGTGTCTGGAGTCCAGTAACCCCCCACCACCACCACCACAGGCATGCAAACAAGCACAAAACACGATCCATTCTGAGGACATAAATCATGTTTCAGAAACTGGCCAATGAGGACGCTGAAGCAGTTGTAAGGCTGCAGATCTAAATGTGAAGTGGAGACACTGAAGATATAAAAAGGCCCCCACTGAACGGCTAGGGATGAAAACCACAGGGCAGGAGATGAAGACACACTAGCTGGGAGGTGACGGGGCAGCAATGGCAAACTTGCACACAGCAATCAACTATACACAAGGAAGCATGAAGGAAACCATCTTAAAACGGACAGAACGTCAGTGGACACGGGACAACTCCCAGTGACGAATACACATGTCGAGTTTCTGGAGGGGGAGGGTGTGAAGAAATAATAATAAGAAGAAGAATTTCAAATTAAAAAAAAAAACACAAAACCCTGCAAATCCAAGGAGGAAAATGAAATCTGAGCACAAGGAACAAAGCAAGTTATACTGAGGCACATCCCAATCAAACTTAGACCAGCGACCATGAGGAGACGTAAAAGCAGCTGGGGTGGCGGGGAGGTTTGACACACAGAGAAACAAAGATGAAGCGGATTCCTCATCGGAACAAGGCGAGTGGAGGACAGTGGCGCCCGTTTCTGTGAGCACCTGAACAGAGGCCCGGCCAGAAAAGCTAGGCAAAGAAGAGTGTTTTCACATTTGGGCATTCATATGCCACAAAATAAGATTTTACATAAAAAATTAATTCCAAAAAAAAGAAAAAAAAAAGAAGAAAAAAAAATTAATTCCAAAGGGATCATAGACCTAAGTATAAAACCTAAAACTACAAAGCTTCTAGAAGAAGGCATAACAGAAAATAGTTATGACCTTACATTAGGCAAAGGTTTCTGAGCAACACCAAAACATCTATATATATAAAAGGCTAAGTTGACTCACGCATGCGCGATACATATAGTAGTAAAGCTCTCACTGGTGCCAATTGCATGAGTGTGTTTCGATCTGTCATTGTCGATTGTGAATTTGTGAATTTGGTTGACACTTCTATTATAGAGAAAGGGGAAATAGTGATATTAAAATATTTCTTCTCCTTAACTTCCTTTCAATGTGCACGAATCCGTGCACCCGGACACCAGTAACCTATAAAAGAAAAAAAGCTGTTGTGATCTTCAAAAGGCAGTATTAAGGGAGGCTGGGAGAGGGGTTGGTGGGGGGAAGGGGGCATCTGTAATACCTTCAACAAAAAGGTAAGTTTAGGAAAAGATAACACTCCTCATGACTGCCGAGCTGGGACATGAGTCCTTTCCTGCCTCAAACTTGAACTGAAATGTCAGCTTGTGTTCAATCTCAAGCCAGCTGGGTTTGGGCCAGCTGGGTTTGGGCCGGCTGGTGTACCATCCGCTCTGGGTCCTCAGCCTTTGGCCTGGGGCTTATATACCACGGGCCCTGCTGGCACTTCACACCGCCCCCCCCCCCCCACACACCAACCTCGGGACTCTCCTCTTCACAGTCACAGGACCAGCTCTTTGCCGCTGATCACTTTCTGCAGAAGTACATCCTGTGGGTCTGTTTCTGATTAATTCAGGGGTTTAAATTCTAAAAATATATATAGTAGTGCAAAATGTTTGTGTGTGTGTGTGTGTGTGTGTGTGTGTGTGTGTGTGTGTGTGTGTGTTTAAAGATAGTGGTAAGAGAGTAAGAAGACAAGCCACAAACGAAGGGAAATTATTTGCAAATCCATGGCTTGGAGCACTGAATAGCCATTAACCAAAATGTGAATAAAGGCCACGGGGTGGGGGAGGGTGGCTTACTGAGGTTGTGAAGTCAGTGGATGTAATGTCCCAGCGCATTTGCAGCCACATGCCACAGCCATTCCCTTCGTCTTACATTTGCTGTGACTGATTGATCATGCTTTCCCCCATGAACACCTTCTCCCGACCCACCTCTTGTCCATCCTCCCTTCCCATGGTAAGTTACAAACGCAGAGCATCGTTTTAAAAAGAGGCAACGCACTGAAGGTTCAGATCGGTAATTAAAGATCCATACGTCTTTGTGTTTAACAGCTCATTTTTCAAACCGTGTGCTGGTCACGCACTGTGCCCGGCGCTCACGGAGCAATGAAGGGAAGACAGGCTGGTCTCCGCCCTCGTAGAACCTAGAATCTGGTGGGAAGAGATGTTCCCAGCTGGAGTGGAGGGTGTCTGGACAGGGGTTGCGCAGAGATCGCTAAGGAAAGGGCTCCTGGAAAAGTGATGTTTAATTGTATTCCCACAGGATGATCTAGAGTCCGTCTGGCTAAGAGAGGGTGTGGAGAAGCTTCCAGAAGATGGAGCAGGTGTGCAAATGCTGGAGAAAAGGGGTCAGTAGAGATGGGGCACAGAATGAATACAACAGGCCACAGGCAGGAAAGGGGGCTCAGAGAGCAATCACACACCAGACCTGTGACTTTGACCCTTGAACTGTACATACTCCTTTCACTGATTAATTAGCTTTTCATTTTCCATTACATTTTTAAAGGCTAATTTGTAAATTCATTGCATGTATTGATGAGAAAGTTCCACCTTGCATACTTTTAAATTTTACAAAAGTCTATTGCGGGGGGGGGAAAGGTACAATTAGAAATTCAAAGATATTAACATATAATGGCTTTCGTCTAGTCAGGTATTAATTCCAATTAATATCAAGCTGTGACAAATTTCCTGCCATTATGAGGCAAATTTAGTTCCTGAATATAGTCCCTGTTTTCTGTGCCATTAAAACCACTTTATAGTCCCAGACAGTGTTTCCCAGTGGTTAGAACATCATCCTGTGCACCGAAGGGGCTCAGGTTTGGTTCCCAGTTAGGCCACATGCCCAGGTTCCAGGTTCGATCCCCAGTCAGGGCTCATACAGGAGGCAACCAATCAATGTTTCTCTCTCTCTCTCTCCCTTTCTCTCTCTCTAGAATCAATGTAAAAAAAAATCCTAGGGTGAGGATGAAAAAATAGTAAAAATAGCCCTAGCTGGTTTGACTCAGTGGTTAGAGCGTCGGCCCATGGACTGAAGGGTTGAGGGTTCAATTCCTGGTCAAGGGCACGTACCTCAGTTGCAAGCTTGATCCCTGGCCACTGTCAGGGTACAGATGGGAGGCAACCAATCTCTGTTTCTCTCTCTGTCTCTCCCCTTCCTTTCACTCTCTCTAAAAATCAATGGGAAAAGATCCTCAGGTGAGGGGAAATTTTAAAAAGAAAAAATAAATAAAATTACTTTACAAATAACTGCATAATCCAGTTGAGAGGCCGGACAGAGAAGCTCAAGCTGCGGGAAGTCATTGCACAGACAGAGCTGTGTCTCCTGAGAGAGGCCCAGCCCTCCAACAGGGAGCGTGGTGGCAGGAACAGGTGAACTTCCGGGAAGAGAACACGAGGAAAGACGCTCCCAGGAAGAGAACACGAGGAAAGACGCGCAGCGCCCTGCGCAGCTCTCAGCCCAGGGCTGGTGCTGGGGGATGGTGTTGGAGAGGGGGATGGTGTTGGAGAGGGGGATGGTGTTGGAGAGGGGGATGGTGTTGGAGAGGGGGATGGTGTTGGAGAGGGGGATGGTGTTGGAGAGGGGGATGGTGTTGGAGAGGGGGATGGTGTTGGAGAGGGGGATGGTGCTGGAGAGGGGGATGGAGAGGGGGATGGTTCTGGAGAGGGGGATGGTGTTGGAGAGGGGGATGGTGTTGGAGAGGGGGATGGTGTTGGAGAGGGGGATGGTGTTGGAGAGGGGGATGGTGCTGGAGAGGGGGATGGAGAGGGGGATGGTTCTGGAGAGGGGGATGGTGTTGGAGAGGGGGATGGAGAGGGGGATGGTGTTGGAGAGGGGGATGGTTCTGGAGAGGGGGATGGTGTTGGAGAGGGGGATGGTGTTGGAGAGGGGGATGGTGCTGGAGAGGGGGATGGAGAGGGGGATGGTTCTGGAGAGGGGGATGGTGTTGGAGAGGGGGATGGTGTTGGAGAGGGGGATGGTGCTGGAGAGGGGGATGGTGCTGGAGAGGGGGATGGTGTTGGAGAGGGGGATGGTGCTGGAGAGGGGGATGGTGCTGGAAATGGGGATGGTGTTGGAGAGGGGGATGGTGTTGGAGAGGGGGATGGTGCTGGAGAGGGGGATGGTGCTGGAGAGGGGGATGGTGCTGGAGAGGGGGATGGTGCTGGAGAGGGGGATGGTGTTGGAGAGGGGGATGGTGTTGGAGAGGGGGATGGTGTTGGAGAGGGGGATGGTGCTGGAGAGGGGGATGGTGTTGGAGATGGGGATGGTGCTGGAGAGGGGGATGGTGCTGGAGAGGGGGATGGTGTTGGAGAGGGGGATGGTGTTGGAG
Organism: Plecotus auritus; assembly: GCF_963455305.1. Taxonomy (NCBI): domain Eukaryota; kingdom Metazoa; phylum Chordata; class Mammalia; order Chiroptera; family Vespertilionidae; genus Plecotus; species Plecotus auritus. Next base: position 56,697,981 of record NC_137777.1, on the reverse strand, counting down.
AGGGGGATGGTGTTGGAGAGGGGGATGATACATCGTGCAAATCTTTAGGTTCCCGGCTGAGAGTTTAAATTCTAATCTTCATGGAAATGCTACTTGCTGACATTTTTTGAAGGGAATCAGCCATTTCCATCGGGTTAAAATGCTGTTGATTTAAGATTCGTGGCTGCAGGACACGAGTTGTAAGATGCGGCATCCCAGTGTCAGAGACAGGAAAGGGAGAAAGCCTCGGATCGGGTCAGCACTGAGGGAGCGCTATGGAAGCAGGAGCCTGATGCCTTTTACTATCCGCTCTAAATAAAAAGGCAAATTTTTATATCCCTTTCTCCCCACAAATCAGAGGATTCTGTGTCTTTAAAAAAGTGAAAGTACAGTGAGTGTAAATGAAAATACTTGTAGCTGCGTTCCCCAGTGTCTGCAATTAGGAGGTGAGCGCGTGGCTTCATGAGGCCCCGGCCTGCAGAACCGTCCCAGGGGCCGTCAGCCACCAACACCAGTTTTGCTCAAGCCACCACCGTCTGCGCCGCACTGGATGGCTCCTCCGCAGGTGCACACAGACACTTCGCACGGAAACACCAGGCCAAGCGGAATCACGAAACTGAAGACTTGGGAAGGCTCCCGGGAGTCCCCGTGAGGGGCCCTCGTCACAGCGGGTGTCCACGCAGGTCCTCGCTGCCTCGTCCCAGGGGGCCCGGAGGAGCCCCTGTGCTCAGCAAGGGCTGTGAGCCCGGAGTGGGTGCGTTGGGGGACAGTCCGGCAGAGCGGGGCTCTGGGAGTTACTGGCGTTGCGCTGGACGCCATCTCTGGGGCCTCCACGTGAGGGCCTTGCAGGTACTTGAGGCCGCCTCTTCTCAAGTCCACCGTCTCTGTTTCATTCCATGATTGCCCAATCTCTGTTTCCGAGACTTCCTACTGCCCCGGCCCGGGCTGCATTTGGGGGGGTCTAAGCCCTGTGGCACCAGGAGGAAATAGAATTACTCCCATGGCTGCCTCCCCGGCCAGAGTGGACGCGCTGACCACGTCTTCCCAAGCCCTCCCCAGCTCTTGAGAATTGCATCACATGGCCAGTGGACGCTGACAAGGCCGCACAGGGAGGGACCATGGACCCCGCCCAGCGGCTGATTCATCTGCAAGGAGCTGGGACGGGAGAGCTGCGGCGCATTTCCCCTCCCGCGCCCCGCGCCCCGCAGGAGCCAATTGCGGGAGCTGCCCTTTCCGGACGGAGGCTCAGTGAGCACTGGGGAACCTGGGAAGGTCGTCTCCCCCTTCGCACGGCGCCTTGAGCCGCAGTGGCCCAGGTGTGAACGGAAAATGCAGTTTCATTGCCCGAGATTTCTTTTTTTTTAATCCTCTCCCGAGGATGTTTCTCCACTGATTTTTAGGGAGAGTGGAAGGGAGGGGGAAAGACAGAGAAACGTCGATGTGAGAGAAACACATCGATTGGTTGCCTCTTGCATGAGCTCTGACCAGGGCCGGGGCTGGAGAGGATCCTACAACCGAGGTACGTGCCCTTTTGAGCGGAATCGAACCTGGAACCCCTTGGTCTGCAGGCCAATGCTCTACCCACTGAGCCAAACCGGCTAGAGCAGATTTTTTTTACAAATAAGTTGCTTCTACTTTTATGACAATATTGGATCATTAACTCATTCCCCTTAACGTGGGGTAATGAGGCCCTCAAAGCAAGTCATACACATGCTTTGCTTGCAATGCTATATTTAGAAACTCCAATCTCATGGACAGATTTTTCTCACCATTAGAAGTATTTGCAGTTCTTTGACAGCCCTAAAAACAAAGGGTTCCCATGCAATTAGGACCCTACTGTGATTCAGAACTGAAGGACTGGAGGACAGTGGGGAAGTGTTTCTCAAGTTATTTAAAATGTGTCGCCATAAAGCATAATTTAATCTAGAAATGGCTGAAAGTAGTCTGAAAAGAGATAGTTTGAGATTACAGTCTGGGACACAGAACAATAATAGTTTCAAGAAAACAATTTTGCCTGGCCAGTGTGGCTCAGTGGTTGAGCCCTCAACCTATGAACCAGGAGGTCATGGTTTGATTCCCATTTGGGGCACATGCCCAGGTTGCAGGCTCAATTCCCCAGTAGGGGGCATGCAGGAGGCAGCCGTTCAATGATTCTCATCATTGATGTTTCTATCTCTCTCTCCCTCTCCCTTCCTCTCTGAAATCAATAAAAATATATTTTTTAAGAAGAAAGAAAAAATTCTATAAAATGATATTTCTTCTATTAAAATATATGATAAAAATTCTATCTTAAACTAAAAAGTAAACTTGAAGAATTAATAGTGAATGTTAACTAAGGGGAAAATAATGACCTATTGTATTACCCATTAGCTTATAGAAAGTTTGAAAGGCAATAACATCCATAGCTGATGAGAATAAGTCATCATCAGACTTGGTCATTTGAGAACAAGTTGCTACAAATTAGAGATAATCACCTGGCAATGTGTATTAAATGTAAAATATGCATAGATCTGAACAACAATACTGTTTTTGTATCTAAGATATATGCATGAAGCTGTCTGTTGCAGCATTATTTGCCACAGTAAAAACTAGAGTGAACTTAAATGTCTATAATATGGTTAAACAATGAAAAATATTATTTGACTGCAAAAAAAAGTATAAAATAGATGATGATGTTAGTACTGGAGCAGTGACCTTGGATTAAAAATAAGTTACAAAGTAATATAAAGACTACTAGAGGCCTGGTGCACGAAATTCATGCACAGGGGTGGTGGTGGTGTGTGTGTACCTCTGCCCAGCCTGCACCTCTCCAATCTGGACATCCCTCTCACAATCCAGGACTGCTGGATCCCAACTGCTCGCCTGCCTGCCTGCCTGATTGCCCCTAACCACTCCCCTGCCAGCCTGATTGATGCCTAACTGCTCCCCTGCTGGTCTGATTGCCCCTAACTGCTCTCCCCTGCCAACCTGGTTGCCCCTAACTGCCCTCCCCTGCAGGCCTGGTCCCCCTCAACTGCCCTCCCCTGCAGGCCTGATTGCCCCTAACTGTCCTCCCCTGCAGGCCTGGGTCCCCCGCAACTGTCCTCCCCTGCAGGCCCAGTCCCCCCCAACTGCCCTCCCCTGCAGGCCTGATAGCCCACAACTGCCCTCCCCTGCTGGCCATCTTGTGGTGGCCATCTTGTGTCCACATGGGGGTGGCCATCTTGTGTGTTAGAGTGATGGTCAGTTTGCATATTACCTCTTTATTATATAGGATAGTATTTTTTCTGCAAAATCAATAACAGCAACAAACCCCCACACATGTGTCATGGTGTGTTTGCAGGAGCATGAAGCCTTTGACACTGATTCCCCAGTGCGAAGGCACCACGTGATTAAAAGGAGCTGTCCCCTCTCTCACCAGGAGCCGCTCCACGGGGACATGAAGAGAAGTGAAAAGAGTGCTTGCTGCTTGCACACAGCTCCCCACGCCCTGGCGTCACCACCTGTACACACAGCATGGAAGTTCTGAAGCTCTGCAGCCTCAGAGACTTGGAATGGAAGAGTGAGTGAGCTTTCATATGCTTGTCCTTTTCTGCTTTTAAAAAGTTACCATGTAATATTTTTGGATCTTAATATGAAACTCTAAAAATAGTCGTGGTGGGTCTATTTAGGAACCCTGTGTGAAGCGGGGTGGGGGCTGGAAGGATTGGTTGTAATTACCAAGAAGAATAGAGTGTATTCCCTTCCCAGCGATTTGCCATGGTCCCTCTCTGGCCCTCTGTCTCCACTACACCCGAGTCCAGACACAGCTCGCTGAGAACAGGGAGGGTCAGCTGCTCCGCCAGGGGTTCCCTGTCAGCACGTGCTCAGCCTGGTTGCAAGGGTCACCTCCTAGCATTTGCTTCCCAGCCCACCTCAGCCACTTCCCATCCACGGCCCTGCTGGGAGTGGAGTGCAGCACAGGGCCTTTCGGAGAACTCCTTTCCAGGAGCTGCTGACCACTTCTCCTCAAACCAACAGCGCCAGGGAGGGGCACGTGTTCTCAAGCAAGTCAGCGACCCCAGCCTCAGCTCCAGCGCAGACAGAGCAGGAGGCGTGTGCCAGCTCCCATCCTATCCAGACACCCTGTCGTGGGGTCTGGTCATTATCCCCATGAGTCTAAGTGTTTAGCAAGCACGGGCCAGGCCTCTTCTTCATTGTTTTCAGTGCTTAGCATTCTGCTTGGCATAATACGTACTAATAAATGTTCAAAGCATGACTGAAAATGTAAGTAATTGAGCATTTAATGACTACCTATTTAGTACAAGAATACAGTTTATCTACTTCTTGAGTAAAACAAGAACACAAGTATTGCTCTGCATCACAGCTTGGAGACTAAACGTGAGCCTCTGAGAAGGCAGCTGAAGTGCGAGTCATCTGTTAGTGCCAGTCTTGTGGAGAGAGAACGCTGTTGCGAAGTTGATGAGAGACCAGCTTTGAAATGATGGGTCTCTGAAAAAAGTGCCCCAAACCCACGGCTGGGAGAGGCGCCGTCTCAGGAGCGCAGGGGTGTGGGTCCTCAGACTCAGTCCCCCAGGACAAAAAACAGAGCATGGGAGTCCACTTGATGGCTGTGTTCCCATGTTTGGGTTTTCTCTTGTGCCTCCACTGTGATTTCATTCCACTGTAATCATAAGGTACATCCTCAGTGGACTCAAAAGATTAAAAACCAAATGCTACTTAAGAAGTATTTATGTAAATAAGAAATCATCTGAATATATCATTTATTACACTAAAATACACAAATATAGTTCCCAACGCTGATGGTAACTTCCCGTTTCTCAAAAACTCCTTAACAGGGATGCTCAGCTCTGAGAGGGGGAGCGGTCCCTGTGCTCAGCCTCTGACTGGGCCTTGGCTGGCCACTGACCCCATGGGCACGGTGCTTGGACCAGGTGCTTGGTGTCTCTTTGCTTTACTTTCTTTTTTCAAACTCAAGGAGGTAGGCCGTAGTATTTCCAAGATCACTTCCTCCTCTTAACATTTTAAGATTTTGTCATTTAATTCTATTAGTTTCCAATTATAATTCTACTTCAAGCATAAAATAAAACCACATAATCCTGCTATCTCAGGTTAGCACAGCTTGTTCGTATAACCCAGCTTAAGAGAGATTTGTAGGGCGGCCTCCCGGGCATAGTATAGCGTGGGTGCTGATACTGCGGTCACTGCTCAGATCGATCTAATAGCTGCCAGCTTCCCCTGAGTGTTCACATGAGCACTCAGATGTCTCAGCGCCACGTTCCGAGAGCATCAGCTTTCCTCCTCCGCCTGCCCTGCACGTGGAAACCTGCGCACGTACCTTATTTTACTCTTAATTCTCAGGAATGAGATGCTTTCCGAGCCAGGCGAATGTGGGGGATTGAGTGTGAAGCCCCTGGCCTGCTGCTTCCCGGGTGGGCTGATGGACCGCCACAGGGGGGCTGCGGGATGATGGGCGGGGCGGACCGTGTGGCGGTGGGCGGGGCAGGCGGGGTGTCTGTGGGCGGGGCGGTGGGCGGGGAATAAAGGCTGGAGCCCGCGCGGGACCCAGCACCGAACTGAGCTGAGCTGAGCTGCGCTGCGCTGGGCTGAGCAGCACCGCGGACAGCGCCCGGCCCGAGGCTCCCTGAGCACCGATCCACTCGTGCTGACACCCTCCGCTGCGCGATGGCAGAATCCCACTTGCAGTCGCCCCTCATCTCGGCCTCACAGTTTTTCGAGATCTGGCTTCACTTCGACGCTGACGGTGACTATCTCCTCTCCAACCTCTCTATCACCCCCTGTCCATCCCTCCCTCTCCTCAGTCTCCTCTCTATCACCCCCTGTCCGACCCTCCCTCTCCCCAGTCTCCTCTCTATCACCCCCTGTCCGTCCCTCCCTCTCCCCAGTCTCCTCTCCACCTCTCTATCACCCCCTGTCCATCCCTCCCTCTCCCCACCTCTCTATCACCCCCTGTCCATCCCTCCCTCTCCCCACCTCTCTATCACCCCCTGTCCGACCCTCCCTCTCCCCAGTCTCCTCTCTATCACCCCCTGTCCGACCCTCCCTCTCCCCAGTCTCCTCTCTATCACCCCCTGTCCGACCCTCCCTCTCCCCAGTCCCCTCTCTATCACCCCCTGTCCGTCCCTCCCTCTCCCCAGTCTCCTCTCTATCACCCCCTGTCCGTCCCTCCCTCTCCCCAGTCTCCTCTCCACCTCTCTATCACCCTCCCCAGTCTCCCCTCCACCTATCACCCCCTGTCCATCCCTCCCTCTCCCCAGTCTCCTCTCCCGCCTCCCCCAGCTTCTTTCCTTTACTTCTCGCTCCTCCCGCTCCCCAATCTTACCTCCAGGCTGGCGTAATTGTGAACTTGGAAGTTTATATATTGTGTCTACATTATTCTGAACCTTAAACTTATTTCTCTCCAAGAAAGTGGGGCTCAGGGTTTGGGGAACACTGCTCCTCAAAGGTCCCGTGGCCATGCTCAGCACCCCCACACCTGGGCAATCCAGGTCGGGGGGGGGGGTGGAGGGAACCTCTGGGGTGGCCAGAAAGACACCAGCCCGGGACACTGACGGGGAGGGACGGGGTGTCTGACACCTGGCACCTCTGTCTTGCAGGGAGTGGGTACCTGGAAGGCAAGGAGCTGCAGAGCCTGGTCCAGGAGCTCCAGCAGGCGCGGAAGAAGGCGGGGCTGGTAGGTTGAGTTCAAAGGAGGAAAATACAGATATTCTACATTCGCATCAAGAGCCAGCAGGGCCCAGTGGTTTCTAGGGCGTGTGAATTCTATTGACTGAGAAAGGGGAAGAAGCAGGCCTTTCCAAAGTGTGTCGGGTAAAGAGGAGAGACAGACAGAGACAGAAGGGGGGGGGACAGAGTCAGAGTGAGGGGGAGACGGAGACAGAGAGAGGTGGAGATAGATAGAGACAGAGAGAGGGGGAGACAGAGAGGGGGGAGTAAGAGAGAGACAGAGGGGGAGACAGAGAGACAGAGAGAGGGGGAGACAGAGAGACAGAGAGAGGGGGAGACAGAGAGACAGAGAGAGGGGGAGACAGAGAGGCAGAGAGAGGGGGAGACAGAGAGACAGAGAGAGGGGAGGCAGAGAGAAACAGAGAACAGAGGAAGAGAGAGAGAGAAAAAGTCTGAGGTAGAGAAGCATAGATAGAGAGAGGGAGAGACACAGAGAGAGACAAAGTCAGAGAGAGAAAAGCGAGTCCCTGAAGGGGAAATCCGTGCAATCTGAAACCAGAGCTTAAAGTCAGCTTCTACGCTTGCATGCCTTCCGGTGCATAAGAGGCAGTGAGCCCTGTGGGCCTGCGCCTGGGACTGGGCTGGTGAGGTAATTCCTAACTTCCCTAACTGCTTGAGCGGCCGGTACACGTCCACTCTGCCCCTCCGTGGTCAGGAAGCAGACCTGCAGATAGGGACCATTCCTATCGCCAGTTTTTGTTGTGATGGTGAAGTGGTGGGAGATCGGAAAATGACCTTCCTCTCTGGGGAAAGCGGAACAAGTTGCAACATGATAATGAGCAAAAATTTAGCAAGAAAGGTGTTCATTTCTGCCCAAAGGGAGCAACCCAAAAGTTAGAAATGTAAAAAGTAAAGAAATTTTGACAATTCAATGTTTTTAAAGTGATGCTCTGATGGTAAGCAATTAATGGCATTTTGAAAATAGCTATATTTGTAATTTAAGCCATTAATTAATTAAACAACTCTTACTAATTCTGAATGACTTCCTTTGGTCATGCTGTTAAGAAAATATGTTGTCAGCATAAAATAAAGTGCCCACCTTTAAATCATAGACGAGATGACTGTATAAAGGAAAATAGGTTAAGAATTTCACTAATCTATTGGGATTTATATGAAACTGCATTTCAGAAGCAGTGCTGGAGTGGAGCTATTAGATAGTACTCTTTGGCTTTTTTGACTACCACTAGAAAGAGATTATGTATGCAAGGTTCGGCAAAAGTAGGTTTACAGTTATTTGTATGGAAAATAACACAATAATTAATAAATAATATAAGAATAAACTCTGTGTTCTGTGTACTCATGGCTGTAACCCTACATTTGCCTCATCCTGTATATATATCTGGAGGAAAATATAGGTACGTGTGACTCTTAGCAGATCACCACCTCTAGCACTGAGTCATATATAATTTAAAATTACATATATATCACTTACACATCTCTGTTCAACATATTCAAAAAGAACCCCAGAGGACTCTCAAATGCAACGCATCACTGATCTATCAGTTGCTAAAATCATTGACAGAATCGACTTAAAGCCAGACAACATGCTGGGGATTGTCTCAGCCAGATTTAGACTCTGTAACCTGGAGGTATAACTGAATGGGATCAAGTAAAATAGAAAATGTTTCACACATTCTTTCTCTCCCCCTCCTTACACATTACCATGTAAATAAACTTATGCAATACTATCATTACAGCTCTATGTATCTTTTACTAATAAAGCAAAAACAAGTATCTTCATCTTTCAAAATATGTATTTAAAATATTTGGTAGGAAAAAATCTTACTTGTTAAAAAATTTCAAATTGAAACCTTGTAAGATGCTTCCAGCAAATAAATGAATATATTTTAATTTTTCTAGAAGTAATTTTAAAATTGAGATTTATTTTCATCTTAGAAATTAAAATATTTAGAAACTATACATTTTTTCAGATTTTTCTTTTCCTCTTCCTATTTTAATTTTTATACGTTTTTGTAAATACTGACCTATGTTAGAGGTTTGAAGATTTTAGAGCATAATTTTCTTTTCCTACTGCCTAGACTCCAATTTTAGAATACTTGAAGCTTTAATTATTAGATTATAATCCAACAATACCGACTCTGAACACAGACACAGGGTTATCTCAAGTTGCTTGGTCCTTTGATTATTTACTATTTTTTCTAAGATGATTTTAAGAGTTAAGAACAAATGCTTTGTTCTATGTGTACTTTAAGAACTGTACATTAGAATGGATAGTCCCACTACGGTCACTCTCACTTTTTAAAAAATATATTTTTATTGATTTCAGAAAGGAAGGGGGAGAGAGAGAGAGAGATATAAAGATCAATGATGAGAGAGAATCATGGATCGGCTGCCTCCTGCACACCCCACACTGGGGACTGAGCCGGCAAGCCAAGCCTGTGCCCTGACTGGAATCGAACCCTGACCTCCTGGTTCATAGGTCGACGCTCAACGGAGCCACGCCGGCCGGGCCACTCTCACTTCCTTACAGTTGTTGCTATAGTAACAGTTAATAAATACAAGTTAAATTAATCCGTACCGGAGGAGGTTTTGTTTTAAATATGCTTTTATTTATTTTTAGAGAGAGAGGAAGGGAGAGGGATAGAGAGGTAGAAACATCGATAAGAGAGAAACATCATTGATCCTCCTGCACACCCCCCACTGGGGATCAAATGGACAAATGGTCTTCATGTTGTGGCCATATTCAACTGGCAGTGGGCGTGTTGGCTCTGTTAGAGGTCCCTGGAAGTTCAAAACACGGTGCCAAATCTTAGCTTTTGGTGATGACTTCTGTCTGTGAACCAACCCGGGCATGTGCCCTGGCCAGGAATTCAACCAATGACCTCTTGGTTCATGGGTCAATGCTCAACCACTGAGCCACACTGACTGGGCTAGAAGAGTTTTTCGTTTGCTTGTTTGTTTTTTAAGACTACATTATAATTAAATTGCTTAATTACTATCTGCTTCTTCAGTTCTACCAACAATATTTACTTTGGTTCAGAAAGGATTTTGTAAAACTTGTAGTAAGGATATTCAGCCTCAATATAGCCCTTAGATTATACTAACTGGTCTATCCCTAGAGCAAACGGTGCCTCTTTCTAGTTATGACAAAAACTGAGACCTTAATTTGTTTTGCAAGAACACAGAATGGCACAGCAAGAAAGGCTGACCTATTTTAAACAGGCTGTGGCACTTCAGCAGGCTGTTTCCAACGGGCTACATCCAACCTCCTGAATGCTAGCCGGATGCCATAGTCCCTAGATCTCCCGCCTGTCAGCAGGGCAAGAGAGCAGATTGCGGGAAGCCATGTGGCGGGTGCATTCAGTAAGACGCTCCACATGTCTTAGTGAACTCAAGCTCATTTAGTCCAGAACAAACAGAGACAAGGAAGCACTGGGATGCGGGACCCATGACCAGCGGCTTAAAATCAGACCCTCAGCGTCTGTCTCTAGTGAAAGCACACGTCGTTTTTATCTGACACACATTTTTCTGATGTTTCATTTTTTTACTTATTTAATCGATGGATGCCACATGCCTACAAAGTGAGTCGCTCCTCAGTGTTCACTTCCTTTGCTTGTCCAAACTGAAAACATGGATTACGACCTCCCAGGGATGAGACGTTGAGAATAAGGACAAGGTTGCCGCCAAGCTGGGGCGGCACTGGGACAGACTCTCTTCTGAAGCATGTGTCAAGTGACCATTATCTTTCAATTCATGATAGCTCATCAGCCCAAAACTAATAGAAGAAAAATCATAGCAATCAATTCAGAAATGATCATGATAATTATGACTCCTGCATTGGAAACCAGCATATACTGTTTATCCATTGTCTTTAATTTTCATGAGAATGGTTAATCAGTATGAGTAATTCTAAATGGTTCCAATCCCAGTTTTTCTTTGCAATAACTTACTAACACCATCACAAACATGACTGGGTGTGGGTCTTATTCTCACAGACTTTTTCTTGCTTTTATATAATTTCAGGAGCTGTCACCTGAGATGAAAGCTTTTGTGGACCAGTACGGACAGAAGGATGATGGGAAGATAGGAATTGTAGAGGTAAGAGACGTGTTTCCAATACAGTTTGGACAAATGGTCTTCATGTTGTGGCCATATTCAACTCAGATATGACCTGGCAGACCCTTCAGAGAGGCTTATGTTGCCTAAGTATCAGAAATATAAAATAAAAACCGGAGTCCTCAGCTACGTTTAGACGAGACCCTGGGACCAGGGCCAGGGAAGGGACCTGCCCACACAGACGCCCGGCTCGCTCCCAGCCCACAAGTGTGCCTGCCTCGGCCGCCGTGACCCTGCCATGGGCATAGCCGCGGGCACTGCTTACCACTCAGCACCGTTAAATGTCACGGAAACGCCGCAGCCCCACGGCAGTGTCAAAGCCGCAGCCTGGGTCCTGAGATTCTATTTTGAACTGGCAGTGGGCGTGTTGGCTCTGTTAGAGGTCCCTGGAAGTTCAAAACACGGTGCCAAATCTTAGCTTTTGGTGATGACTTCTGTCTGTGAACCAAGGAGGCAAAACCGGTCCCACATCAGTGCTCCGTGCCCCTCACTAAGTCCCCCAGAGGCTGGTGCCTCGCGGCTCCTTAACCCTCTCCACCTGTCTCTGTCTCTATTTCCATGAGAGAACTCGAGTGCACAGCTTCAGAAAGTTAATCAGCTCCTATTTTAAAACACGCCACAGCACAAGGATCATTATGTTCTTTATGTAATGCCCTTAGTCTACTAGACTGTGACATTCTGAATGTTAACAATATTTAGTCATAATTTACCTTTGATTCTGAGAACTAACCTGGTTTTCAAGTAATTGATCTCACAGGACAGCCGCGTGTCAGGATGGAATACACTTCCTTTTAAACTGCTAACACAGATAGAGTTACAGGAGGACGTACTATTATTATCTTTGTAATTAAAGTATTTCCCTGGAGTCTGCACTCCCCTCTGCCGACATGTAACGCATTGCTGTCTGAAGAGATGGATGTATAGCTGCAGGACTTGCCAACGGAGAACCAGGCCAGCCGATGCGGGGGGTCGCAGGGCCTACGCAGAGGCTCGCAGTCAGCGAGGCAGAGTCAGGGAGGGAGGGAGGCCCCGCCATGTTTTAGGAGGTTCGGGGATCCCGCATGTGGGATTTTTGCTAGATGGGACCCTTGGGAAAAACTAGCCAAAACCCTCACTTTCATGATGAGGAGACCGAAGCCAAAAAGGTGGAATGATGCATGCAAGTGCCCACAGGCAGGAGTGATAAACCGGATCTGGCTCTGAGCTCCAGCCTCAGCTCAGGAGTGGGGCTGCTGGCAGGTGGGGAGGGAAGAGCGGCTGGGAGGAGGCCGGCTGGGAGGTTCCTGTGAAAGTCGGCTCTGCCCAGGGTGTTAGTCAGGTGCAGGGGGAAGGAGAGGTTCTGATCCTCATGGGAAAAGAGACGGGGAAGCAGCTGAAGGAGGGAGGAACGCCTGCAGGGCCAGGTGCCCTCCTGTCACAGGAAAGGGGCATTAAATCAAGTCCATCCCTGCTGGTTCCCAGTCCAGCACAGGCGGCACCTGCTGCGACCCCCGCCCTGTGACATGGGGCGCACACCTCCCGGCAGCGGTGAGGGAAGTGACCCGCGTGGCCGGATCAGCACGCCCGCCCACGCACCACCGCCACCTCGCCGTCGCAGGGAAAGCTGGGTTTGACTAAATGTTATGCCTACTTCAGAGGTGACTCGTGGTTCATCACAACCGAATCCGAGTGAACCAAACGCGTCAGGCACCGTCCTCTCAGACTGAGGACTGGAACTGGAACGTGGGTGGGAAAGATCCGGGGACACACATCAATTTCCAAAGTTCCGTCCCTACGAAGGTGACCACCCCCCTCCAACCCCGTGGCTTTGACACCTGGACACACAGATGCAGTTCTGTGATAGATTGTTAACATGGAGAAAAAATAGGCGAATTGGAATTCCAAGGTAATTTAACAAATACCACGGCAGTCAAAAATGCTCTAAAATTGACTGTGACGAAGGACCCGATTGCAGAGAAGGCGGGTGAGAATAATTACAGAGGGAGAGGAATGACTCGGAGATGATGGAAATTCTCCTCCGAGCTCCCCTGGCGGGAGGCAGATCCACGAGCTTGCACCTGACCCTGGTCGTGAGCAGAACCGCCTGTCTCCCCGTCGCTGCGCCTGTCTGTCCAGGTCACTGCGCCCACTGCAGACGCAGATCTAAAAGCTGTTTTAATCTTACACCTGCAGCAGCCTCTGCGGGAAGCGGAGCAGCGTCTCTGGCCGTGCCCTCCCTCCACGGGGGGCCTGGGCTCAGACCCGTGGACGCGATGTTCGGGCAGGCTGCTTTTTCATCCGAGACCTTGGGGAGTGATGGACAGTGAACTATGATTTAAAACTGCCTCTGGATAGAATTTTTAAATGGTTTATTATGAAAACTTTTTGACTGAGGTTTTAATTAAGGGTGATGATGGTAAGGGACCAGGGTCTTAAAATCGAGAAAGTCAGGCTGTCCAACTTCTGATCTGGCTCAAGCTAAGAGCCGCATCGACACAGCCCGTCTGTCCGGAGCCTCTGTCTCCTTGGCTGTGAACGGGTGTGGCGTCTGAGTAGCGACATCAAATGTGACAACATGTGCCAAGCAAATAGGTAAAGCTGGCACACTGCACAACTCATAAATGTGTCAGCTGCTGCTATTCCAAATGGAAAGGGCTCGCTGGGAACCTAGCACGCTCCTCCGAATGCCAAGCCTTTCCCCACTTCTTATACGACTGGTCATATTCAAACTAAAATTCAACCAGACCTGAAGGAGAGGCAATGGTTTGCCTCCCAGATTTCCTGGACGCATCTCTCCGGTTCCCAAATGAAAACAAAGGTTCTGTGATGCGCCGAGGGGTCAGCACGCGACTGTTGTGGCGTTGGGCTGCCCGTGGCTGGCAGAGTCCCTCGGTGCTGCCCTGGGAGTGCCTCCTCCTGGTACTTCGCCCTCTCGCTCTGCTCACTGCCTGCTTTGACTCGCCTGCCCCCTGTAGAGTCTTTCCAGGGGACTGAGTCCCAGCCCCAGCTCATGCTCACAGCAGAGCCCGGGGTCACAGCAGGAATTTGGGGCAGCTGCAAACATACAGCAAAGGCTGGGCCGCACCAGCACTGACGAGGCTGTGGGCCGGCTCCCTGGGAAGCAGGCCTGCTGGGAGTGGTGAGGAGGTTTGCTGGCAGAGCTCTCGGGGTCAGCTCCTATGGAAGGGGAAGGACAGAGCAGGACTGGGCAGAGGGGCCTGGGCTGTGACAGTCACTTGACTGGAAAGACCCTTCCAGGTGTCCCCGGTTTTGAGTGAGAGGATAGAGCCTTTGCAGTCCATGTGCCTGGGGACACAGCTCCCTTCAGCCCAGGTCACCTCCCAGACCTGCCAGCTGAGGCCACAGCAGCACCCTGGCTCCTGGAAGCAGGTCTGAGGGTGCCTCATGCTCCCCTCCCCACCCCTCTGCCCTCCTCAGAGTGTGCCCAGGAGCAGCCTTCACTCCCCGAGTCAGGTTGGCTGCAGGCACTGGGCCAGGAAACTATGGGTGAGGCCCAGCCCACGTGCCCCAGATTGTGCACACCAGGGGGCAGTGGGGCAGGTGGGAGAGGTTCCTCAGCTCAGTGACAGGCCCTCCTCACAGGTGAGTCTGTGTGGCTACAGATACCCGCCTTCCACTCATTCCCTCCACGTGTCCACCTCTCCTCCGGCCCACGAAAGCGTTTTGAGCTCAAGGACTAGGAAATCACCAGTCATCTTGGGACAGGCGACAGGACACTTCCCTGGCCAAGCAGGGACCTAGGTGACCTACCCTGCAGCGAGGCCTGCACTCGGGAGCAGTGAGACTCGGGGCCACACGCGGGTGGCACCTGGGGGAGGCGCTGTGCCCGGTCATGGCGCCCATGCTACCCACACAGTCACCCCCCTCTTTTTTTTTTTATAATCCTCACCTGAAGGTATTTTTCCATTGATTTTTAGAGAGAGTGGAAGGGAGGGGGGGAGAGAGAAAAACATCAGTGTGGGAGAGACACATCCATTATCCATTGGTTGTCTCCTGGGTCTATCCTGCAACCGAAGTACATGCCCTTGACCAGAATCGAACCCGGGACCTGTTACCAGGAACCCCCCGGGTGGGCTCGGGCTGCCTGTCGCTGTGTCCAATCACGAAGGCCGGGTTGAATCACATAAGGCGTTTATTGATAAGGCCAGCCAACCAAGAAGACGGGGCGCTTACAAGCATCAAATCCTGTCTTCTAGCAGGTGCAGGGGACAGGACTATAAAGGGGAAGGGGCCGGGGTGAGGCTGGGAAGGGAGTGCAGCTACGTGCAGCCCTGGGGGTCCTCAGACGTCCGCTATTGTCCTTGTCATCAGGCGATGAGATGATGTTGACGAGATGATGTTTTGATTCCTGGTGGGTCGGCCTGACCATGCTTATCGGGTCTGCTTGCTGGATTCACAGCTGAGTCACCTCCTCCATCGCTTCACACAGGCCTTGAAAAGAAACTTAAGAAAAACTTAACCCCTCTTCACATATAAGAAACTTAACCCCCTGTTCACATAAGTGTATGTGTTCTAAGATTTAAAATGATTATTTTTCAGATTAATCCAGGTGCTCTATCCATCAGATTATAGGTCCCCTATCAGACCCTCGGTCTGCAGGCCAGCATTAGCCACTGAGCCAGGCTGGTCGGAGCCCTCCTCTCTCTCAGCGGCCGGTGCATCTTATTGCCTCCCACATGTCTACAACGTCCAGCGGCTGTAAATAGGACAGGGCTGCATTCAGTTTAACATAACAGTTCGGTGAGATTAAAAGACAGAATGTGTTGCACATAGACGTTTTTAAAAATTAATTAAAATGAGTAGGACAAAATGGAATGGGCAAAGAAATTTACACTAAAATGAAGAGTGATTTTGCCATCTCTGTGTTTGACTTTCCAGAGGTCTCTGAACTTCATGCGAGATATGTGAATTTTAATTTTTGAAGCAAAGATGGTTAAAATTTTCCTAACTTTACCCTTGGTCATTGCTTACTCGCTTTTTTTTTGTTTGTTTGTTTTATGTTTTATGTACTTAATGGATTTTGATAAGTAGAATTTAAGAAAAAATATGCTTTCTGTTCAAAACAACACACAATAATTATGAAAATCTAAGCAATATAGAAAACTACGATGAAGATAGTAAAAACAAATTATTCACTATAAATCACAGTAAGTGGGTATTTTTATGAAGTAAAATTGTCAGCCAGTCCACAGTCTATGTCAGGCACATGTGGGCTGAGTGTTTGGGGGACAGAGACCAAGAATATCTGCCCTCAGTTTGGGGCGTCCACCCAAACTTCACAGCGTCTCTGACAAGCCCCGAGCCAGCGGGCACAGGGTGGGCCCTGGCTGTCCCCGATTCCTAAATGAACGCTATGCTAATGCTCAACCACCTGTGACCTTCGTTCAGAATAAACAAGCAGATGTTTTCTGGCTGAGTCGCACTCACATCCTTAGGGACTTCGAGTCCGTCCCTGGGTTTCAACCCCCTGTACCCTGCCTCTAAACGGCATGTTCCAATTTGAAATGTTATTTCAAAGATCTAAAACCCAGGTGAGTCAGAGGGCATTTGATGCGGGCATAAAGAAGCTGAGATCACCTGCATGTACGGTCAAATGATACAGATTATGTTAAACTAGGAGCCCAGCGCACGATTCAAAATTGTGCCGTGCCGCCCACCCTCGAGTCACCAGTCCGGCCCTGCCTCGCTCCTCGGGCCGCGCAGCAGCCACGGCCGCTGCCAGTCCAGCCCTTAAAGCAGCCACAGCCACTGCTGCTCAGGCCCTCCCCCGGCGCAGGCGTGAGGAGGCCCCTGCCAGCCCACTCCTGACGCTGCACGCGCAACCTCCTCCTGTTTGGTCGGCCTGTTACGGCGTCCCAGTTAATTAGCATATTTATTTTATAGATAGATAGATAGATTTTAAAATTTCAGTGGACCTAAAAGGATGAAATCTGTTAAAGTGTGAGAGTCTTTTCGATAGTTTGGGAGAACCTTGGACCACATGCTGACCTGAAGATTCCTCTGGAGCCACGGTTCCCGGTGACATCGGGTGGGGCCCACACCCAGGCAGGGCTCCCAGCACGATGCAGCCTCTCCCCCCGCCCCACAACCCAGCACCCACTGCGCACCAGCCCAGCTCTATTTCGGCGCCTCCCGGTGGTGAGGATGGAAGTGGCCGGAGGCCCCGGGACCACAGCTAATTAGCAACCCAGCAGGAATAGAACCAGCTGTGCTCGGCCATCAGTCCACCTCCCTCCCGGCCCCAGAGATGGATCATGTTCATCCTAGAATGGGAGCTGGAGCCCCCTTTTATTTTTTCCAAAAAAAAAAGCATTTAAGTTATGAGATGAGATCTAAGGAGAAATATCATAGCATCATGAAAGGGAAATTATAAAAGAAGCCCAAGAGCCATCTTCAGGCAGAGGACGTCCCCAGCAGTCCTCAGTGACCACCACTGATAGGAGCTGTCTTCTCACCTCACTCCAGAACCTTCCAATTGTTTGGGCTCATCTTCCTTCTCAGACTTGGGAACCCACTTCTTCCTGGCCTCCTTTCCCCACATCACTCTCCTGCCTCTCCCCTGCAGTGCACGCCCTCGCCCTGCCTCTCCCCTGCAGTGCACGCCCTCGCCCTGCCTCTCCCCTGCAGTGCACGCCCTCGCCCTGCCTCTCCCCTGCAGTGCACGCCCTCGCCCTGCCTCTCCCCTGCAGTGCACGCCCTCGCCCTGCCTCTCCCCTGCAGTGCACGCCCTCGCCCTGCCTCTCCCCTGCAGTGCACGCCCTCGCCCTGCCTCTCCCCTGCAGTGCACGCCCTCGCCCTGCCTCTCCCTTGCAGTGCCCTGTGCCAGAGAGGAGCTGTGAGGCAGGTGGAGGGCGGGCACAGGCTCCAGTGACGGGTGATGCCCTGGCCCGAGGACAGTCCAGAGGAGCACAGTGGCTCTGCAGGAGCCAAGCCGCAGGAAGGGCAAGGAGGTCCCGGCACCGCTCTCCTGGGTCTCGGCAGCGAAACTGCCCGTGAGCGCCTCCAGGGCGGTGCTGGCCTTGCCGCGGCCCCTCACCCTCGGCCTCTCTTGCAGCTGGCGCACGTGCTGCCCACGGAGGAGAACTTCCTGCTTCTGTTCCGGTGCCAGCAGCTGAAGTCCTGCGAGGAGTTCATGAAGGTGAGGCAGCTGCGGGCGGTCCCCGCCTCGGAGCGGGAGGGCCGTCTGACCGCAGCTCCCTCTCCCCTCACAGACATGGAGGAAGTACGACACGGACCACAGCGGCTTCATCGAGACGGAGGAGCTGAAGGTAAGCCCGGCCTCCCGGGTGTCTTCCTCTCAAACGCAGGGATGGACTTTGTCGCCTTCTAAAACCTCCCACAGAGGAAGCTAACGTTGAGCAAGGGCACACGATCTCCTGCATCTCCACATCGTAGATGAAGAACCAGCTCACGGAGGCCTCGAGCACTTCCGCTCAGCAAAGCCAGGGGTTAGCATTTTCCGTGAGGACACAAATTATCCTGTGACACAGAGAGAGATAATGAGCACTCGGCTGAGCACGCCACTCCTTTTCCCCCGAGCGAGAGGTGATAGTTTATAAATTAAACATCTCTGTCAATAGGTTTCTCTCTCGGGAGAAAGACGTTAACAATTACTGGACACACACTATCTGCCAGGTACATTGCCCACCACCGTGTCCAGCGTCCAGTGTCTGGGTGAGCTTGGTGTCCTTTCACCCCCGTGAGGAGGAGGTAGGAGGTAGAGAGAGGGCCTCAGGCCTCACAGAAATCAGACACAGGGCCTGGGGGCGGACCCAGCTCGTCGGCCTCTGGCTAGGACCTTCCACACGCCGGTTCCTCTCGAGAGCAAGGCCCTCAGATGCCCCCGCCTGCATTTCTGAGCTTTAGCAGCCATGAAGTGAGCGTGCCTGTGCCTCGCACAGGCTGCGGGAGCTGGTGAGGTGCAGGGACAGGAGGACGGCCAGGAGCCCGAACGGTCCTCCTCTGGACAGTCTTCCCCTCCCTGGGGGTCCTCCTCTGGACAGTCCTCCCCTCCCTGGGGGTCCTCCTCTGGACAGTCCTCCCCTCCCTGGGGGTCCTCCTCTGGACAGTCCTCCCCTCCCTGGGGGTCCTCCTCTGGACAGTCTTCCCCTCCCTGGGGGTCCTCCTCTGGACAGTCTTCCCCTCCCTGGGGGTCCTCCTCTGGACAGTCTTCCCCTCCCTGGGGGTCCTCCTCTGGACAGTCTTCCCATCCCTGGGGGTCCTCCTCTGGACAGTCCTCCCCTCCCTGGGGGTCCTCCTCTGGACAGTCTTCCCATCCCTGGGGGTCCTCCTCTGGACAGTCCTCCCCTCCCTGGGGGTCCTCCTCTGGACAGTCCTCCCCTCCCTGTCGCCGCACGCGAGGACCCGGAGATGGCCTGGGCCGCTGCAACGTCGCTAAGACATGTCCAGCATCGCCTCTGGGAAGGTAAACATTTTTAAGTGAAATCACAGAAACGATGTCTTTGGCAAACGTGCCGTTCAGCAACGTGGAGGCCGCAGGTGGCAGCAAGCGCTTGTGTGTTTATCCCATTGAACCAAAAACGTCCTTTTGAAAATCACCTCACGTTCCTAACAAAGAGCTTTAGCTCATTTCCAACCGCAGAGCACCCGGAAGGTCTCCTTCTTGGCTCTAAATGTTCTTCTCAGGAAGAGGCTCTCAGCAGAGCCTCCTCTCCGGGCGTCTTGGAGATCAGCGGGCTCCTTTCGATGGCTCTTTCGAGAAAGCTAATTTAAGGCTGCAGCAGAGTGAAGCGCCGCCTGCTCTGGGACGCCGTGGCCTTGTCCCGCGCTTGCTCCGGGCTATTTTTGTGACCACCATTTTTGTCTCTGGTGAGGACTTGTAACCCAATTAATCTCTGACAAAAGCCTTCTAAGACTCAAAATAAAACTCACCTCATAGATAAGTTGGAAGTTTCCATCTTCCCTCGGATTGGAAGAGGAACGCTGGAGGCGGAAATAGATGTGTCAGCCCCGCTCCTCCTGAGAGAGGAGAGAGCAGGTGATGCCTCCCAGCGGGGACACGAGGGGGACAAGCGCCTCGCAGAGCCAGACCCTCCTCCCGACCCCCTCCCCAAGACTCCACTCCCGCGCAGCGTTTCCCCAGGAGATCGGAGAGAGCCACAGCACGAGAACAGGAGAGGCTGGCACTTGCTCACCGTCCCCTGTCATTTCTGTGGGAGCTCCTGTTTAAAAGCGTTGACGTCACTCCTCACCTCTGCCTGTGACCTGGGCAGCCACCTCCACCATCCTCCCGGCATCCCTCTGTCGATACAGTCACATGTCCTCGGGGATGAGATGGCATCGCGGTGCCACCTGGATCAGGAAGTCGGCCGGCGCGGCCTGAAGCTCACTGAGGGGCGCACTGCGGTCAGGGCTCACCCCGAGGCTCTCCCCAAGGAGGCCGAGGCGCGGGCCGCGCTCCCGCCGAGTGGCGAGCATGGGTGAGGTGTCCTAGAAACTCGCCCACTGAGCTGGCCGCTTCACAAGGTTTGCTCAGACTCCTGCCCGTGCACAATCCAGACCTCCTTTCCCGAAACCATAAGCGCGGGGCCACACAGCACCCGGGAGCGGGTGCGGGAAAGCAGCCGCCGCAGGGCTGGCGTCTGCGGGAACCCAGGGGACTGTGGCTCTCCCCTCTGCGCTCCTCCTACAGTGCGACCCTCAGAGAGACACTGCCGCCCCCAGGGCAGTCACTGGTGAAGTGTCCCTGTGTGTTCTCTGTCCTAACAGAACTTTCTGAAGGACCTGCTGGAAAAAGCGAACAAGACGGTTGATGATACCAAGCTGGCCGAGTACACAGACCTAATGGTAAGACTTCCTGAAAAGACTGCGGCCAAGGCCTGCTCCGAGGCCGCGGTGAGAGCAGTCCCTGGCAGCCTCGCTCACTGGTGCCGCTCACGTGGAAAGCTGACTCCCCAGGCTGCGGCCGTGCCACAGGCTCCAAACGGGCAAGTCTCTTCTCGTGCAGTTGGCAATTTTGTCTCAAAAGATCACTTGTTTTTCTTAAAAGCCAGTGTATTACATCACTAAATTCTATAACTCAGATATATGTAAGTCACATTATAGATATATGCGTTATATCACTAAAAGTCATTTATTACAGAAGTTCTCAATCAATTTTTATCAGGAAAAGCATTAGGAAAGCACAGGTTTTGTTAGAGCTTAGAGAGAACTTATGCTACCTTACTCATTGAGAGACTGTGGCAAAAACGGGTACTTCTGCCTCTGCCTTTTGATTTTGTTATTTTGGAGCCTCATCTTGGTGTGTGGGGTGAGGAAATCCAAACACGCCTTTATTCTGATGTCGGGGGACAGTATAGCGAGATCTGCGGTCAGTGCTGACCATGGAGCTGAGAAAGCTGCTTCACACACGCACCCATGTTTTAGGAACGCAATGTCAAATGCGTCATGAAGCCCCAGAGAAAGCCATCCATGCCTGCGAGGTTAACGGGCTTCCAGTGGGTGAGTGGGCTCATGCTGATTCCTTAGGACCACGAGGACTTTTCCTAAACTGCTTCAGCCGTGGGCAACACTGTTTTAATTGTTTATTTCTTGGAATTTAAAGTTTCATTATTCAGTCAGCGCGTTTGTATGTCCATGCTTTAACTGTGACGTTGCAGTGAATTCTTACCTCATGGATTTAAATAGATAACCCATACAACATAAGAGCACATTATAAAATTGTGTTACATTAGACGGATTAAGAATTTAGACTCTTCAGGTACCCTTATAAAAGGTTTGATTACGTTTGACGTAGCTGAGGTCGGCTCTCAGCCTGCCAGCCTACTTTATGTGGGGAAATACCTCCGGAACGGAGCTGTGGCCGTATTCGCTCACAGTGATGTGTGCTATAAAGCGGGCTGACATCTAGTTTCAAAACAACCCATTTTCATGATGTCCTCCGTGCATCGCACCTGTGGAAGCATCAGCACAGAACTGTGTCACGGAGGGCCACCCGGCGCCGGCTTCCTGGAGAGGACAATAACCTACATCCACCGGCTGGCGGTTCTGTGCGATCTTAAGGGATATCTATTTAGAGTAAAGACTCCTCTCCAGGTAGAGCTCTGAGCTGCCTTTTAAAGCCACTCAGATGGGAGTTTGCATATCTGATTAAATGTCATAAACCAGTTCAAATCGGAGAAGTAAATTAATCAAGAACTAATTAACATTTAAGTATATTTGTGGGGAAATATTTCCCTGTGGGCACTGATCCGTGTGACCTGGTGTCCAGGGCTCAGTGCTGGTATTAGTGGGACAATGAATTATAAAACGTGTCAGCATCTGCCTCCCCCAGACACACCTTCCTTCTGTCCCCAAAGAGGCCCCATTCTGACCCTCATCACATTCCTTTACGAACAAAAATAATGCACTTTTCCACATATGTCGTGTACATATTTGATCTATTTCATACACAGTTCTTCTATCAGCAAAAGCACAGCAGTATTCCTACCTGCCCCCGGGGCGGTGAGTAGGGTTTCCAGGCATGTCTGCCGTGTGGGGTGTGTACGTGCTGCGGACAGGCTGAGCTTTACAGCGTACCCAGCATGCAAAGGGAATGAAAACAATTCCAAATTACTCAAAACTTCTGTTCTCCAAGGATTATTCATAGTGTCTGCCTATTGCTGTGGGTGTCCCCCATTATGTTCCTGAGAGAAAAGCAAGTATTTATTTCACACCACTGTGCGGGGAGTCAGGGGGTGCCCCCGCAGACAGCCACAGCCCAAACCCCCACCCCCCACGTCTGGAGACATGCGCACGTCTGTGTGAGGAAAACCATGGCAAGCTTCTAGACGTGTGGGGACCACCACTGCTTACTGCTCTAAGTTGTTCTGAGACACTTTGGCAATTATACAAGTCATAGAACTGAAAACCCTGCACCAATAGTTTAATAAGTGCTACTTTCTACAACTTTGCTGTCTATATAAGTAATTCATAACTCAAACAGCTTTAAGTTGAATTTTCTTGTCCTTCATGCAATAAACCATTATTCAACAGCTACAATAATGACTTTTTGTCTTTCAGCTGAAATTGTTTGATTCAAATAATGATGGGAAGCTGGAGTTAACCGAGATGGCCCGGTGAGTTAGGGGCTGCGCACACATTAACACAAGCTGATCCCTGTCAAAAAAACTTATCTATTAACGTAATGTTTTTCTCTCGAAAGGCTACTACCAGTGCAGGAGAATTTTCTTCTTAAATTTCAGGTATTTCTCTTTTTCTCTTCCATAGATGGTATTTTCCTTCAACAGTCACAATGTGGGAGAGTTACTGAGGGAAACGCGATAAAGCTTACCAGCCGCATTTTAACCTTTGCTCCTTCTCTACCCTCCAGGGCGTCAAAATGTGTGGGAAAGAGTTCAATAAAGCTTTCGAGTTATATGACCAGGTAAAAGTCTGTTCTCATCTGTAGTTCTTCAGAATTTGGAAAAATGCTAAGGGGGAAAACCCTCAGGCTCCAGGCTCCTATGAAAAGCAACATGAGTCACCCAGCTGCCTCCTTCTCACCCAGGAAATGTATCATGGTGTGTCCCAAATTAGGCAAATCTTGACGCAAACCCCACGCTATGACTGACCTGCTATGAAGCTTTGAATAAGATCCCAAAGTCCTCTGAGCCTCAGTTCCTTAACTTGTAAACAAAGACAGCACACCTGTTCTGCAGGTGGGAGGAGGACTAATCTGGATGAAAATGAAAATTCCAGCCGTTTCCTCCACCCAGTGAAAGGCTCTGTCGTGTGTGTGTGTGTGTGTGTGTGTGTGTGTGTGTGTGTGTGTAAAAGGCTGTTTGCAAGGTCACTGTTAACCTCCTTTATTTGCTCTTAAAGTCTCTACCCCTGGACCAAACCAGTGTGGCACCAGCAGGTCACATGGCTTTCGGGCCTCACTCATACGAGCACATTGGTGACCAGGCACCTCCACAGGAGGTGATGTGAGCATGAAGAGACGTGTTAAATGTGAGGCTCTTTGAAACGCTCAAAGCGTGTTACAAATGTAAGGTGCTGAATGAGAGGCGACTCTGGAACCTCGGAGCAGTCAGACATGGCGGGATCTGAGAGGGGGGTCAGGGTGCAGTCCGGGACGGGGGGCCTGAGCATGTCCTTCATGTGTGTTGTCGCACTGCCATGGTGTTGGAGACCTGCTCTGCTTCTCCTCCCTCAGGACGGCAATGGCTACATCGATGAACATGAGCTCGACGCTTTGCTGAAGGATCTGTGCGAGAAGAACAAGCAGGTAACTCGTTACCGGTTCTTACTTCTTAGGCAGGTTTTACGGATCCATCCGGAAGCAACCACACACCATGTCTGGAACTCTGAACATTTGGAGAGGGGCAGGAGTAGCTTTCAGTACCTAACCTGATTTGGCAACTGGGATCAATAGATGTTTGTTTATTTTATTGTTTATTAATCCTCACCCGAGGATATTTTTTCCATTGATTTTTAGAGAGAGTGGAAGGGAGAGGGACAGGGAGGAGAGAGAGAGAGAAACATTGATGTGACAGAGACACATCAACTGGTTGCCTCCCACTCCTACCCTGACGGGGGCCGGGGATTGAACCCACAACCTTGACTGGAAATCAAACCCATGACCCTTCAGTCTGCAGGCCAACACTCTAATCGCTGAGCATACCAGCCAGGGCTGGGATCAATAGACTTTACAACCACCTTGTGATTACCCAGCTCCTCTCCAGGGACCTATGTACGAAGCAGTTTCCTGCCACACCCCCTCACCTGGACACGCTGACTCACCTCCACATTAACCAGGCCGCATTCCCTCTGTGCTCTGTGCAGGACCTGGACATTAACAACATCCCCAACTACAAGAAGAGCATCATGGCCTTGTCCGACGGGGGGAAGCTGTACCGGACAGACCTCGCCCTCATTCTCTCTGCTGGGGACAACTAGAGTGGTAACTCGGCCACTCGCTAGCGGTACACCTTATCTAAAAACAAGTGTGCACTCTAAGGGAGTAGGCTGTTTCCGTTTGTAGCTGTACATTTAACTGCCCATAGATGACTGTACGGGTGTGTGGCACAACCTTTCCACTTGTTTCTATACTGCTTGTAATGTACAGTTTTTGTACCACAGGACTGAAAAGGAGATTGTCTATGCTTAAGCCAGTCAATACACCCATTAAAAAAATAACCTGACATATTCCTGCTTTCATACATGGAGTTGGACAGCATTTCCCTAAACAATTCATCAGGATTAATCTCTACAACTCTAGTCTCTGATGTGTTAATGCAAGTTTTTCACTGAAGCATTCTTATTTCAGACAATCACAGGTCAATCCCACGAGATCGTTCTAAGCTGTACTTCCAGTTACTAGGAGGCGTGTGCTTTCACATCTAGAGTACTGGCATGTCCCCCGTAGTTAGTTAGCAGGCCCTGGGGCAGGATGTAGTCTCCTGCTTGACCTCACCACGTGCTGGGCAGGCGATATGGGGACAAGACAGTGCCCGGCGGACGCCACACTGTGTCCGATCCTTGTGTGTCTCCCACACGCTCACTGTCGGAGGACAGCCTCAGCTCACTTTCTGAACAGTTCTCACGTGTTGGGGACGATTATTCTAGAAAATGATGTTTTGATGTCGTGTTCTGTCTCCTCCAATTAAATCCCACGTGCCGAGCAGCCTGGTGTCTAGTTCGCATCCTTCCGGGACTTTCTTCCCACGCAGAACTTCTCATTCTGTTCGAGCGTCTCTGCTGCCCCCAAAAACATCCTCTATTCTCACTCTCCTTTTCCCAACGTCACTGATCCCAACATCAGGCCAGGGCCCTGCTGGCTGAGTCACATCGGTAGCCATGTATCCTGTGAATTTGTCTTTCATGTTGAGGTGAGCATTCAAAATAATTGTATTTCTGTCTGCAAATAGTTTCAAATGAGTTAAAAATAACCGTGAAGAGAAATGCTGTGTAACCCGTCTGGTCCATAGGGAGATGCTAGCACGGCCTGACCGCACAGTCCGCTCCTGCCGCGGGCACTGCCTGCTGGGGCCTCGGGTGGCGGCTGCCACTCCTGGACGCAGCTTCGGGCCCGTCCGTGAACTCAGCACCAACTTTCTCAGTTAACAGAAATAATATGGAAGTGACATGTCTCTTTCCCCACAAGAATGAAGAGAGGACGTGCGCCCAGGAATGGAATTTCCGGGCCAGGTGGGTAGGCTGCAGGCCAGCGAGTGGTGCTGAGGATGGAAGGAGGAAAGGGAGTGAGGCCCCTGCATTTGTGTTGAAAACCTCATCCTGGGTCAGCAGGTGGGGACGCAGGTGCTCAGATGGTAAATGTCACCTGCGACCCGGAGCCCCGACTCACGGAAGGAATACACACTTAGGAATACACTCTTAGGAATAACAATTTGGAAATGTACATCAATGGTCCTTAAAAGCTTTATAATCTTTGATTAATAGTACTAGAGGCCCGGTGCATGAAATTCATGCATGGGGTGGGTGTCCCTAAGAGCAGCCTGCACCCTCTCCAATCTGGGACCCCTTGAGGGATGTCCGACTGCCCATTTAGGCCCGATCAGGCCTAAACGGGCAGTCGGACATCCCTCTCACAATCCAGGACTGCTGGCTCCCAACTGCTTGCCTGCCTCTGCCTGATTGTCCTAACCGCTTCTGCCTGCCAGCCTGATCACCCCCTAACCACTCCCCTGCCATCCTGATTGATGCCTAACTGCTCCCCTACTGGTCCAATTGCCCCTAACTGCCCTCCCCTGCTAGCCTGGTCACCCCTAACTGCCCTCCCCTGCTGGCCTGGTCGCCCCTGACTGTCCTCCCTTTCAGGCCTGGTTGCCCCCAAGTACCCTCCCCTGCAGGCCTGATCGCCCCCAACTGCCCTTCCTTGCCAGCCTGGTTCCTCCCAATTATCCTCCCCTGCAGGCCTGGGTCCCCCCCCCAACTGCCCTCCCCTGCAGGCCTGGTCCCCCCCAACTGCCCTCCCCTGCTGGCCTGATCACCCACAACTTCCCTCCCTGCCGGCCATCTTGTGGTGGCCATCTTGTGTCCATATGGGGGCAGGATCTTTGAGCACATGGGGGCAGCCACCTTGTGTTTTGAAGTGATGGTCAATTTGCATATTACTCTTTTATTAGCTAGGATTACTTCAGGAATCCATCGTGAGGAAACAATTCCAAATTTTAAAGATGTTTTATACCCAAGGAGTTCTTCACAGGTGTATATATTACACCAAAAAATAAAATAATCTACTTCCAAAAATAAAGTATGATCAGTATAAACAATGAAAGCCCTGGCTGGGTGGCTTAGTTCATTGGAGCGTCATCCCATACACCAAAAGGTTGTGGGTTCGACTCCGGGTCAGGGCACATACCTAGGTTGCATGCAAGTTTGATTCCTGGTTGGGGAAGTACAGGAAGCAACCAATGTTTCTCTCACATTGATGTTTCTCTCTCTAAAATCCAATAAAAAAATACAGCCTCAAGTGAGGCTTAAAAAATACCTCTCTATATATATGTATATACACACATATATATATATATATATATGTGTATATACATATATATACATATATACAATGAAATATGAAAAAATCATTTTTATGAAAAAAAACAGGATCTGTTTTATCATGCAATCTCAACTTTTTTTAAAAAGAAAGAGATTATGAAAACATTGGGGGAAAACAATATTTATAAAGTTATAAAAATGTGAACACAGTATTAATTTAACAAAATATATGGATGCAGTTGCACTGGTAGAATTAGTGGGAGGGAGGCATGTAAAGTCCAGAAGAAGAGGCACAGCTCAGAGCTGAGATGGTTCCCACCAGGAGGCCTTCAGAGCGGCACTACAGGAGGGCTTGCTGCCTTGGAGGTGGCACTTCAATGGCAAGAGGAGGGAAAGGGGCGCCCTAGGGCCAGAGCTGGGATGGCGGGGATGGTGAAGCCACTTCTCCCAAATAGAGCACACCCGGCTGTGTACCCGCCTAACGTGCAGTAAGCATTCCACGCGGGCTCAGCGACACCCTCACCCGAAGGAACTGCTCCCGGGAGGGCCCCTTGGAGGAGGCAGTGGGAAGCTGGGCCCCTCCCAGGAACTGGGCTGAGGGGACAGTCAGTTGCTTGAGCGTGCACTGAGCCATTCCTAGGAAAGTAAAATAACCCTTTTAAAACATAAGCTTGAAATTATAGCTGCATAGACTTGAGACTGTGGCTTTCTTATTATTTGACTAGAGGCCTGGTGCATGAAATTAGTGCACGGGGCCGGGGGGGTGTCCCTCAGCCCAGCCTGCACCCTCTCCAATCTGGGATCCTTCACACAATCCAGGACTGCTGGCTCCCAACTGATCATCTGCTTGCCTGCCTGATTGCCCCTAACCGCTTCTGCCTGCCAGCCTGATTACCCCTAACCACTCCTCTGCCAGCCTGATCGATGTCTAACTGCTCCCCTGCCGGCCTGATTGCCCCTAACTGCCCTCCCCTGCCAGCCTGGTCACTCCCAACTGCCCTCCTTTGCAGGCCTGGTTCCCCCCAACTGCCCTCCCCTGTAGGCCTAGTTGCCCCTAACTGCCCTCCCCTGCAGGCCTGGTCCCCCCCAACTGCCCTCCCCTGCAGGCTTAGTTGCTCCCAACTGCCCTCCCCTGCAGGCCTGGTCCCCCCCAACTGCCCTCCTTGTAGGCCTGGGTCCCCCCAACTGTCCTCCCCTGCAGGACGGATCGCCCCCAACTGCCCTCCCCCGCTAGCCATCTTGTGGCGGCCATCTTGTGTCCACATGGGGGTGGCCATCTTGTGTGTTGAAGTGACGGTCAATTTGCATATTACTCTTTTATTGGATAGGGTTCTCAGGATGACAAATCAGTCAAGGCAAATACGAACTTAAGTAAAATGATACATAAGGACACTTACAAGCTTTGAGTCTCTTCCTACAAAGAGAATCTGGTTTTCTTTCGAGGCAGGGGCAGATGCGACCTCCTCAGTGTCCCCTCCTCTGACCTCGGAGGCAGATGAGTCACTTCCCCACACGGTGCCAGGGGGAGGGTGTTTGTCACCGATCGGAACTCCTTCTTCGGGGTGTCCAGCCTGGCGGCCAGTGAGTGTCTAAGGGCAAAGGCTGTAGGTTAGTCACACACGAACAGAAAGCCGGCTACAAAGGGGCCTGGCAAGATTTGTTTGAATTAATACTGAGTGACCCAAAGAAGATCACAGGTCCCATGGAGAGGGAACAATTGGGAGGCAGAGTCCATTAGGACCCCCAGACCTCGACTGTCTTCCGCTCAGGCCCCATCCCTACAGGCGCCATTTCCCATGCGGCTCCTGCCAGTCCCCCGCCTTTCCTGGTGCCTCTCCCACCGCCATGCACTTCTCACCTCTGTAAAAGCCTTTACTCACTCCCCCCTTTTTCATGTTTAAAATAATTTTGAAGGAACCAGATCCCATCTCATGAATCTTGAATATACAATGCCTACCTACCACTGGCCTGGTACACAGCACACACTCAGTGAATGTTTGTTAATTAACCATTTATTAGACTTGAAAATATTCAAAAGATTATAGGCAGCTTGTGTCATTTCCACGGTAACCCAGATGAAGGCTGGGTGTCTTAGGAGCCTTTTGTCTTCCTGATCAGCTCTTCCATGGTGTCCCACTGCTCCTTGGTGACCTGACCCAGGAAGAGAAAGGGCAGTTTGACATGGTCCTTGCACGTTAAAGCTCAGTATCCGGCTGCTAATAGTATATTACATTCACAAAATGGCATTACCTTCTTCAGGCTGTTGAATTCTCCTGAAATAAATACTTCCTCTCCACCATCAAATCTAATGACCTGAAAATAGAAAATAAAAACTCTGAACCTGCCAAAACCGGTTTGGCTCAGTGGATAGAGCGTCAGCCTGCGGACTGAAGGGTCCCAGGTTCGATTCCGGTCAAGGGCATGTAACTTGGTTGCGGGCACATCCCCAGTAGGAGGTGTGCAAGAGGCAGCTGATCGATGTTTCTCTCTCATCGATGTTTCTAACTCTCCATCCCTCTTCCTTCCTCTCTGTAAAAAATCAATAAAATATATTTAAAGAAAAAAAAAACAACAACAAAAAAAAAAAACTCTGAACCTAACTCCTTTCTCATCCTTAGGTCTCTCAATCAAATCCCAAATTTTAAAGACAGACTTGATTAAACCTAAATTGATTTATTTTCTTTAGAATCTTCTTTCCACCATCTCTACAATTTCAAATTGTACCCAATCTTAAAGGCACATCTACCAGAGTAATTTTTATTTAATAAAATGAATTTATCAATAAATTGATTCCATAGGCTAAGCAATGTATATTAAATTTGATATTATTTAAAGCTAATTAACTATTTTAAACCACATTTATATTCAAGATCATCAGGATTGGTTCCACAATGTGCCTCCCTCCTCCCCACTCCCAAAGTGAAGAGGCCTCCGTGCTTACGGCCCCATTGATCCAGGAAGCATAGTCGCTGCACAGGAAAGCGGCGAGGTTGGCCAGCTCCTCCACGGTCCCCAGCCGGCCGCAGGGGATCCTGTCCACCATCTCTTTCTCAAACGCTCCGGTCGGGTCCAGGCGGCTGAAGGCACCCTTAGCAATGAAGGAAATCATCAGACTGCATCTTTTAATGCCATGCCTTTCCCATTTAAGAAACAAATTGGCATAAAGCGGAATGTTACTATGGCTACCTGTTCACACCTTAGGCTTTGTAAGCAACAGATAATTTTGCCAAATTCTTCCACAATAACTTTAGTTCAAAAGAGATCATTTTGTCTCATATTGACCTAAAAAAACCACCAGAGAGTGTGACCTTTTAACCTACGTTTCCTAGTCTAAAATCAGGCGCCTGTCTCGGGAGCACCCGGGAGAGGGCGAGGACTGTCCTCTGATGCAGACGAGCCCCGTGTGGGGCCGGGGTCCCTGTCGCAGGGCTTAGCAAACACAGAAAATGCCTCAAATAGGACATATTTAAGAGGAAATTCCTTTTCTTCTCCTTTCTTCTCAATAAGAGGAAAAGGAAACAAGTGTGCAGGGATATTAACAAGTAGATCTAGAGAGGAAAACTGTGGTGCGCCTTGTACATTCGCCATGGCCTCCTCTTGTGATGCCGAGGCGCAGACAGGTGGGGCGCGATGGCCCCGGAGCAAAAGGCCTGGACTCTGCTGCCCTGGAGCCTGGAGGTGACCTGTCCTCAGTGACAGGCTTCTCCCGGAGCTGCCACCCCCAGGCAGGTGTGCAGCACCAGGGACAGAGCGGGCGGAGGCCCAGCCCACTCTACCGCACTCGGCCCCCGGCCCTCCGGGTTTCTACTCTTGGTTTTTCTTTCATCTCTTTAAAACGATTTGCTTGTGATTCGCACCTCACTGCAAACACAGTGGCAGAGGTTTCTGTGTCTGTCCCAGCTTCCTCAGCACCTCTGCACACAGTAGGCACTCAATAAATGTTGAGTAAATGGTAAAATGCAGGAGGTCCTTCCTGGTCGAGGCCCTGAGGACGCTCCGTGACTAGAGGCCTGCGCACCGGCCACCTGGCATGTGTTTTGACATCAGCTTTGGAGTTGCCCCACGAGCTGTTCAGCGACACTGCACTCACGTTTCCCCCCCTTCACCTGCCGAATACCCAGCACAGCCGCTCCCTGCTGTGTCAGCATTAGTGCCCAGAACCACCTACAGCCCAGAAACTCCTTCGCATCCTCTCCCACGTGCTTCGACACCTGGAACAAGTTACCGAGCATCACCTCAGTCTCCACACTACATGCAGACTGGGCTGTGACCCTGCTTTAGTGGGAGCCCGGGTGAGGCCGCCGCCCCGTGGGTGGCATGAGGGAGGAGGCCATCGGGAGGGTGTTAGCCAGAGGGGCTCAGGGCGGCGGTGAGGTGGGGAGTTAACAGGCACAGATGAGGGTCAGGGCAATGCTCCCAAGAGCAGGCCAGGCCGCCAGGTAAGTTCCCACAGCACCTCGCCCACTAACAGCACACATTCCCATCATTCCTTTAAAAAGCAGTCAAAGTCAGAATCTTTAAAACAAAGTAAAAAGTAAGAACTATAAGATAGACGCAGATCATTGAAGCAAACCAGGCAAAATGCCAAAACTGAGGGCATGAAAGCTCTCAGCAGATGAACACACGGAGAGCCACGACGCCTGCCTCCCACCCCTTCCTCAGCCTGGAGGCTGCAAACCCCTCCCCGACCAGCTCAAGACACAGGCCTCCCTGCGCGTCCTTCACACAGTCAGACAGACCCTGCGTGTCACCCCTAACCACTCCCCGGCAACAAGCAGACTCACCTTGGTCTTGATGGGCCCTGGCTGAATCACGTTGAATCGCATTCCATATCTACCCCACTCAGCTGCAAGAGACCTGAAAATTCAAACAAACAACACATAAATTAGACTCCATGTTGAAAATAATAACCAAGCTTAGGACACACCAGAGGCCACACCCCAGCCGCAGGTAAAATGACTGCCCCCATGCTACAGACCAGAAGTGGAGTCGCGAGGTGAAAGCCAGCCACCCGCTGCCGGGCACTGACACTGGCATGTTCACCCGTGCCGCTCGCACGCCTCAGAGCCAGGTGCAGCGCCAGCCCTGGGCAGAAAGCCTTGGGAAGCATGGGCCCTGAGGCCCTGGGCTCAGTCCTGTGTGGACAGGGTCAGTGTGGTAGCGGAAGAAGGGTGGGTTTGAGGGCGTGGTGTAGTGGCGGAGGGGCGTGGCAGAGGGGCGGAGGGGCGTGGCGGAAGGGCGTGGCGGAGGGGCGTGGCGGAGGGCGTGGCGGAGGGGCGTGGCGGAGGGCGTGGCGGAGGGGCGTGGCGGAGGGGCAGAGGGGCGTGGTGCACTCACTTGTTCATGGCTTCCACCCCGGCCTTGGCGGAAGCGCTGGGCACCACGAAGCCGGACCCGCTCTCCGCGTAGATGGTGGTGATGGCGAGAAACGCTGCTCCTGGGACGAAAGAGGACGGAGTCAGCAGCCACATCTGCGGCTCTCACGGCCTCTCTGGGCGTGTCTCCTCGGCCAGGGCAGCAAAAGCAAAACTAAACATGTGGGGCTGCATCGAACTAAACCGGCTACACAGCAAAGGAAACCATGAGCAAAACGACAGACAACCCACCGAATGGGAGAAGGCAGTCACAAAGGACATGTCGGATGAGGGGTTAATATCCAAAATATATAAAGAACTCACATAACCCCAAAACCAGCAACCCTAATAAAAAATGCGCAGAGACATTTGTCCAAAGAGGACAGACAGAAAGCCAACAGACATATGAAATGATGCGCAGTGTCACTGACCATCCGGAAACGCAATTAAAGCCACCAGGAGGCATCGCCTCACACCTGTCCGAATGGCAATTACTAACACACCAGCAAGACAAGTGCGGGAGACCGCACTCCGCCGTGGGAACGCAGACTGGTGCAGCCTCTTTGGAAAACAGTATGGAGGCTCCTCAAAAAATTACAGATAGAGCTCCCATGTGACCGTGACCCCAATTCTAGAATGTATCTGAAGGAAATGAAAACACTACTCCGAAAAGACAAACACCCCTGTGCTCGCTTCAGTGCTATTTATAATAGCCAATATGGGAGCCGTCTACATGGACAGACAGCTGGATAAGGAAGTTGTGGTACATATAGACAATGGAATATTAATTAGCAATAAAAAGAATAAAATCTTACCATCTGCAACAATATGGATGGCCCTAGAGCAGCAATTTTCAACCTTTTTCATCTCATGGCACACATAAACTAATTACTAAAATTCTACAACACAGCAAAAAATATATTACATTTTTGTTGGCCTGAAAAAAAAGGTATAATTTTGATTCATTCACACAGGATGGCTATTGCTGTGCTGGCTGTTGTCATTGTTTTATCTGACAATCTGAGGGAAAGAGGCCAGCGCCCCTGCTCTATAGTCAGGTAGTCACATTTTAAAACCCTTGCAGCACACGGGTTGGAAATCACTGGCCTGATCACTGGCCTTATGCTGAGTGAAGTGAGTCGGACAGAGAAAGTCAATGCCATATGATCTCATGTGCATGTGGAGCCTAAAAACACACACACAAAACTGAAACAGACTCAGATACAGAGGCCAGACTGCAGGGAGGAGGCTGGGTGCTGGGTGGGAAGGTGAGGGTTGGAAGAACAGCTCGGCAGGCACAGGGCAGTCACGGGTATGTGTGTGCAGCACAGACATGTGTGTGCAGCACAGGGCATACGTCTGTAACACTGCGATAAACATGGACAATGCCTGCGGGCAGCAGAATATGGAGGTGAGACTTTGTAAGGGTTAGCTCGTTTCTTTTGTTCTAGGGATCAAACATTCAATATTTATCCTGCCCATGTCCTTTGCGACTAAATTCTTAAATAAAACCCCATGTTAGTCTCTCTTTTAGTCTTTCCTCATTGCAGGTTCTCTCAGCTCTTTAATAAAAGGAGGTCGTTTTTCACACTGCTGACTGATATTCACATTTGAGCACGATGGCCTGGTGAGGAGTGGATCGCAGCGCAGCACTCACTATATCCCTCTCGAAGACGGCCGGTGCCCACTGACCTTGCTGCGATGTCTCCAGGAGCTTCCTGTCTCTTGCTTGTTGAGTGTTAACTCTGCTGAGAACCCTACTTTTACAACATCCCAACGCTGCTCGGCTCCTCTCAGGGCGGCCCTGAGGCCGGGCCTGCCAATTCCCGCCCGCCAGCCTCGCCTCCTGCCTTCCTCGCCCGACCTCCTCGATGCTTCTGCTCACAGGTCACCAGCCTGCTGCCCTCAAGGGAACCCGGGGTTCCACACTTTGACATAGTTCAGGCGCCACCACACCCGAGTTCCTGGGCTGGGGCTCCGCCCAGAGCAGACCCTGGGCGCTGAGCTCCACAGGCCGTGGAAGAGGCCTGAAACCCCACGGTCACAGAAGCTATGACCGACAGGAATCTTGGAAGAATAAAAACTGGCTTCCATCCTTTGAAAAGTTTTAGCGAATATATTTTTAATGAAGCCCATAGAATTTTAATCCAGTGTGAGGAATAAAAATAGATCCAAGTCTGTTTTTAAATGAGGCATTAATGAGAGAAGAAAGTCAGAGATACAGAGGCTCACTGGGTGGCTGAAGTGTAAGAGAGACAGTGAGACAAGAAACACAGTGATGAGAGATGGAGGGGGAGAAACCGAGGACCAGGAAGAGGGCCGAGGGGGTGAGTGAGTGTGGAGAAGGTCCGATGAGGGAGAAGAGACCCGAGACCAAGGTTCTGGGGCAGACAGGACCCAGAGGCTCAGCCCGGCGCTGTCCCGTCCCCATCATCTACCCTTTCTGCAAAATAAAGTAAAACGTCAACATCACTCCAACTCCAACCTAGATCACATCCCCTTTGTGTGGTGGGAATGGGTGGCCTGGGTCTGAATTTCAGTGACAGCTGGAGAACATGCGGGAGTTCTCAGCGTGTACACACACACACACACACACACACGCATGCACACACACAGACTTGCACACACACACGCAGCTGGGTCCTCTCCAATACCTGCTGTCTGTCCCCACACCCTTCCCCAAACTAAACACAAATGTCTTCCTGGTAACCCCTGTAAACAGACACACCTCAGCCTTCCGTGGCTTTCCCTCACCCGCCGACTCACCACACAGAACCCGCATCTGCCCAGTAAGGCCTTTTCTTCTAACATCCTCATCCATCCATCCACGAGCAAGAAGAAACCAGCCTCCAGTGGTCCCCTCACCTTTGCCACCCCCACTCTGCTGCCAGGTTGCAATAACCTTCCCAACCAGTCCCACCCTTGTGAGACACGTTCGAGAGCTCCTAAGGAAAAAGCCCTGTTTCCTCCCGAATCAACACCAGATTCCCCGGGGGACACTCCAGTTACACCCAGCGTGCCTCCCACCCCCTCCCCGCTCTCCCTCCCAGCTCCGACCACCTCTGAACACCCAGCTCAGCCGGACGGTCATCGGGGAGAGCTGGCCACTCCCACGGCCCAATGCTCCAACACTGACCGCAGCGCATCCCAGCGCAGGGAGGACCTTCCTCTCTGTGAGACGACCTTGTCCCGGTGCGGACACTGCCCGCCGGCCGACCCGGTGCGGACACTGCCCGCCGGCGACCCGGTGCGGACACTGCCCTGACTTCTGTCCAGCCCCGGCTGCCACAGGCCCGCGCACGCCGCTGCCAGGGAGGCGCAGCCCCACCTCGCTGTGCCTTAATGAGCTGCTTCCCCACTTCCAGGGTCACAAAGGCCGTGCCATTCAGGACGATGTCGGTGATGGTCCTCCAGGCGTTGGGGGACAGTCTCTCCGTGGGAGAGATGAAGTTGCCGGCTGCATTGTTTATCACAACCTAGCGGAGGAACAAGCAGTCAGAGGCCGCTGATGAGGTGGGTCGTCACCCCCCAGGGCTTCGAGCTCTGAAACGTGTCACCCCAACAGCACAGAGAGACCCCCGTCTGCTAGGAACACCGAGACTTGAGCCTGTGAAAAGCTGTTACTTTCCAAGTTTCAGAACCCTGCTTCTTCTCTCAAGACCAGGGAGCAGCCTGCTACTGAGGACGTAAGAGAGGTGAACCCCACCAGGTGACTGACTAGTGTGTTTCAAGGGGTCTCCGTTACAACACCCTCTCCTTGAGCTTCACTCCCTCAGTGGCCCTCCTGCTGCTGACTGTGTCCACCTGGGAGGCCCTGCCTGGCTCCAGGGCAGAGTCGGACCATGGCAGCCTCCAACTTGAGAGCCTCCTCAGGACCAGGGCGGCCTTCCCCCTTACTCTCCCCGCTACCCCCCACTCCGCCCAGCCTGAAGGCCGCGCCCACATGAACCCAGAAACCTGCGCCCGCGTGGGCTCCTTGTTTGTATTATTCTCCGCGACAGACACGATCAAGGTCATTAGGCAGCCAAGAGCCCTTCACGAGGGCCCGGGCCTGGGCCAGGGCTCTGGTGAGTCACCCCGTCACAGCGGGAGGGGCGGTTTGCTCTGGGGCCGCCGCCTGTGCAGGTGCCCCAGGACTGTGCACCACGGTTCTACCCTGGCCACGCGGGGGCGCCGCGGGCACTGCGCGCCGCATCACAGGGGTGGGCGGGTGCACCCGCACCCACGGGACTCCCGCACCCACGGGGACCCCGCACCCACGGGACCCCCGCACCCACGGGGACCCCGCACCCACGGGCGCGTCGCCACCGCTCACGTCAGGGAGGCCCGCCACGCTGATCAGCTCCGACACCGCACTGCGGACCATGTCGGGGTCCCGCACATCACATTGCACCGCCCGCACCTGCAAAGGAATCAGACAAAGGAGCCTCGTGGCTCTGGTGCCGGAAGCAAGACCATGTGCAGGTCAGTTCCGGAAACGCCTGAGTCTGAGCTGAACCACCCGCTCCTATGTACCTCATTTCCGGTTTGGGAAGAAATGTCCTCCGCAGCGGCTCTCAAAACATCAATTCTCCTGAAAACAAACACACCATGTCCTGTGCATGAGTTCTGATATGGTGTCATCTATTTTTCCTTTTTAATTCCATAAATTAGAATACAAAGACAGTCTATAGCTTAAAGGGATGCATTTTTGAGAATATACAAAAGCCACAAATAAATCAGTTTGAATGAATGCATTTTTCTAAGTTTGATTCAAGCAAATTTACATACTAATGTGTTGAATTATATTTAAACCAGTTATTTTATAACTACTCATAGGTTTAAAATGTTTTCCTTAATTACAATCATTTATATCTCTTCCCAAGGCTGCTTTAGAAAGAAAACACATTCATGGTGATGTAAGCTTACACTACCCTCTATACTAGAGGCTGTGGTCCATCTGTGATAGCAGATTTTAGACCAAATTGATGCATGTAAGTGCATTGTGTGCATTCAGGACCTCATACTCTTGAAAGAAAGATAGAAAGTAATCATGAGTGTAGATTTTTGTGGGGAAGCACGTGACTTGGTTGGAAAGTCTGTAAGGAGGATTCTCTGAAAGGTCGGGAGCCTCTAGGGGGACCTTGCTGAAGGCGGCTGCCCCTGCCTTGACTTCTGCAAACAAGTCTGAGCCCCCGGGTGTCTACTGGAATCTGTATGCTTAGTCTTCAGACGTCCCTGCTTAAAGGACACTGCAGACGTGTGTCTTCTCAAGGATGCTTACCTGCTGATAATATCCAATAGTTAATTTTAGTTCATGCTGTTGCTACAATAAAAGCCTAAGGAGGCAGGCAAATGGAGCTGTCTGGTTCCTTAGCCAGGCAGTCCCTTAGCCCTCCCTCTCTTTCACAGAAATGTGTGTCAGAGTAATCTTTCATCTGTCGCTCAGGGTCTGTGATCAGCCCCGGCAGATTATGTAGTGTTACAAAAAAGGGTTTTCCACACTTAAAAATATTACAGCATAGACAAAAACAGAAACAGTCTGGCCAATTTGCATTCATCGAAGGCAATTCCTTTGGCCCTTGTAAATTGCACAGAGGCTGTAATCACACTGTGACTACCTCCTCCCAATGTCTGCACTGTTCAAAATAGAAGAGGGGAGGTGTTGCCCATCTCTCAAGCTCTAGACTTACAGTTGTAGCAACCAGGGAAGACCTCTGAGAAACTCCTTCCACGTGGCCTCACCCTTCCCACCATCATCGCAACCACACGTGTGTGAAATATTGCCCATCTGATAGGACACGAAGGATTATACCCATCATCCCCGCACACAGCTGCCCTCTGAAGCAGCAACTACAATCACTCCCACCGAGAGCAAAGCAGCCTCGACGTGGTACTTTTCAGCTTCACCTCCATATACAGAAATAGCTCCATCATCGGCTGGGAAATGCACTAAAAGCTGCTCCAGGATTCATCAGTACTTCAAGCTATCACAGGCTTCCCCAGGAGACTGACTTAACCTAGCGGATGTGTCACGGAAGATAAGATGCAAAGCAAACTACTCTGGCAGAGTGTTTTCCATCTGGAGGCTCAGGATCGGCTGCCTCAGGCACCTAACGGGCGACTCACCTGCTGGCTATCACACAGCGTGCCCCAAGGCTGGACAGGAGCGTGGTCATCCCGCGGCCGAGGCCAGTGCCTCCCCCGGTGATGAAGGCCACTTTCCCCTGAAAACTGTTAGGTGGCAGCATCGCTTTTTGAAGGGGTGGAAAGAATTTAGACTGAAAAGCGTCACTGCTTTGATATAATATGTTCGTTCCATAACTGAAAAACTAAAAGAGAAAAAAATGAATTGAAATTTGCACAAGAGGTGAACTTCAAAACACTAACTCTTTAATATTATGCAAATTCTTGGATTAACACAACTCCCTGTTAACATGTTGGCATTGTATTTAGTCAATTCTTACTTTTTCCTATGGGAATGTTTAGTGACATAGAGGCCTGGTTAAAAGCATGGGCTCTGGAGCAAGACGACGTAGCACAGGCCTTTCTCCCCAGTAGAACAGCCGTCAGCAAGTTATGTAACTTCTTTGCGCCTCAGCTTCTTCTACAAATGGAGACAATGACAGAACCTTCCCCCACAGGATGCCTGTGAGGGTTTCATGAGTTGATATAAGTAAAGTACCTACAACACTGTTTAGCACACACTCGGCACTCTATAAACGCTAACTTATTGTTGGCAGGTATTTTACTTAAATCTAACTTTAAAAAGCTAACATAAAGCATATATGCCTTTTAACAAAAATATTTTGGGTAAAAATCACACACTGTCTTTAAATCACTGAACACAATCATAAAAAGTTCTTTATAAGGTTTATTAAGTCAAATGCCTCTTCCCATGTAGCCTTCTGGATGATAAATCTAGATAAACTATTTCTGTTATATTCATTTTATCTTCTTTGTTTTAAAATATGCTTTTATTGACTTTAGAGAGAGAGGAAGAGAGAAATAGAAAAATCGATGAGAGAGAAACATCAATTGGCTGCCTCCTAGGCACCCCCTACTAGTGATCAAGCCTGCAACCTGGGCATGTGCTCTGACTGGGCATTGAACTGGGTGTATTTTGGTGCATGGGACGATGCTCCAACCAAGTCACACTGGCCAGGGCTCTGCTATATTTAAAGTGGGGGGGGGGGGGGGTGTGGAGGGGACGAAACCATTTTGAACTAAAAAATATTTGCATTGCCCTCTCTTATAGTTTATAGCTTACACTCTCACATCAGCTGGGGAAACCACTGCCATCTGCTCACATCTATATAAATAAAAGCCTAAATGACCATTATGAGCAAATGACCGGAACGACCGGTCGACCAGTCGCTATGATGGCACACTGACCACCAGGGGGCAAACACTCAACGTAGTCTGTTTTTTCCGCACCAGGCCCAGCAACTGTTGCCTCCTCTCCCAACCCTGCAGGGGCCTTCGGGCCCCAGGCTGGGATGGGGAACCGGAGGTGGGTGGCGGCAGACATGGCCCCTTTCCCGGGGGGGCCAAGGACTGGCTCCCTCCTTGGGGCCGGCGGCGGCCAACCTCCTGTGCCCTGTCCCTCCCCTTGGCTGGCAGACCCCGATCGGCCCGGGCCTGATCTCCGGCCAGGCCTAGGGACCCCACCCGTGCACGAACTCGTGCACTGGGCCTCTAGTTTAATTATAAAAACAAACTTTAAGTGTTGAGCAAATAACAAACAATAAAGAGGCAACACTCATTAGGTGCTTCCCATGTGTCAGCATTAGATATCAAACTGACCAACCTTCCCCACCCCATGAAGCAGGCAGTACTTTTATCCCATTGCACAGGAGGGGCCCAGATGCAGAAGTAAGATTCCAACATGGGTGTATGCAATGGCCTCTGAACCACCTCTCTCCACTCACTGGGCTCCTACTGAGCTCAATAATCACACCAAAGGCATGTGATAGTCCCCATAAGTATAATTTGATTTTATTAGCAGGGAAAAAATTATTAAAAGACAAAATTTGAGAAGGAGTATAAAATAATTGGTGAAGATACATTTGCAAATCTGGTTTATTTCCTTTGGCTTCATGTAAACAAAGCATTTTCTTTTTGTATTGTTTTGTCAAAGCATGAAATCCATGCAGCCCACAGTAATCCTTCTCCACCCAAGTGGCAGGGGGACAGAGGCTGCCACAGCCTCAGAGCTATTCCATTAGGATGATGAATCGGGAAATTTCCACGAGTAGGCTGGTGAGTTTGTCATTACCAAGTGATAATGAAAAAATGGGTTCTCATTTCCCACAGGCTCTATTTATGTAGTGTTGATTTGTATGGGGAATTTGATGTGGTACTGTATGAAAGATAAATTAAACAAAATATTTGCATACAAACTTTCTTTTTTTATTTTAAAAGATTTCTCAATCTCCTAATGTGAAGATTAAAGGCTATAAAGATAAAAATAATCACATTTGATAAAAATAATTCCTGCCCGGCTGGCATAGTTCAGTGGCTGAGCATTGACCTATGAACCAGGAGGTCACAGTTCAATTCCCAGTCAGGGCATATGCCTGGGTTGCAGGCACAATCCCCAGTGTGGGACGTGCAGGAGGCAGCCCATCAATGATTCTCTCCCATCATTAATGTTTCTATCTCTCTTTCCCTCTCCCTTCCTCTCTGAAATCAATAAAAATATAAAAAAGTAATAAATCCTAACAAGTGTCTATAATGTAACAGATTAAAAGCCAGCACCATCTTACCCACTGTGTCTGATTTGATCTGATCAATACTGATCTTGAATCCCCTTCCCCACCGTGAAAAGTGAAGAAACTGACATGCTACTTTAATCCACATTACCGCTGATCATTCTCAGCATATATGCTGCTGAGTATTAAATTCAAGCCATCTGTTTGCCTAAAAGCAAGTTGATTTCAACATTAAGATCCAAAGAAATGAACAGTTCTCACTGGATCTTGTATCCAATCTCCTCTTCCTATGGAGAAGGATCCTGAATAAACTGAAACAGCATGTTGGCTATTTCACTTGAGTTATAAAAAGTGAATACAAAGTAGTCTTTTATGGATTTTCAAATCTCACTGTGGTTTTTCTGAATATAAGTTGTTTTTGAGAATGGAAAGAACACCTTTCCTATCAAGATTGATCTTTAAATCTCTAAAATTCTTAACCCAAGTCTTCCAATTTTGGCAATACAAATTTATATTTTAAAAGTTCTGAAATCTCAAAAAAAGAAAAGGTTAGCCATCACCTGCCTCCCTGCCCACACTCATCTCTCACCTACATCCTGTAAACCGCACCCTCCTTCCCCGCCCTCCGTCACAGCACCTGGGAGAGCAACCCTGCTCCTCGCCCTCAGAGTGCGATTCTGAGCACCCTGTCTGTCTCGTCCCTACAGGATGAAGGCTGAGACCAATGGAACTTATTCCTAAATTCTTTAAGCATTTGGCTTGTCTGAAATGTCTAGAATAAACACCTATAATAGCGGTACATTGGCGATTCTAGACCACATGTCTTTTCTTAGGCCTGCTGTGTTTTTAAAAATTTAAGCCAATATTTATTTCAATACCGGGAAAATTCAGATAAAACTCAGCTGTTCCAACAGTGACGTCTACCTAAACCTGGCTGAGCCCATGCCCCCAGAACCCCCTCCCCCAGAGAGCCCTGGCCCTGGGGGCCCCTGTAGGACAGGCCTATGAGACCTGAGGCAGGTGAGGTGACTCCTTGTCTAATAAAACCCAGGAAACCAACACAGGAAAGAAGGGGAAGCACCGTGTAATTTTACACCACAGAAAAGTTTCTGAAGTTGCATGTAAAACATTTCTGTAAACATCACTGTTCAATGTTTTAGGTACATTAGTAAGAAAATCCAGTTTCAAATCTGTAAAAACCACATAATCATAGACCCTTGTATTAAAGCTGTGGATCTAAGTGAATATTTAAATAATGCTTGGCTTAGCTATTTCCTCATCATAGTTATGTTACTACTAGGGGCCCAGTGCACGAAATTCGTGCACTCAGGGGGGTCCCTCAGCCCGGCCTACGCCCTCTCACAGTCCAGGAGCCCTCAGGGTATATCTGACTGACAGCTTAGACCCACTCCTTACAGGGATTGGGCCTAAACCGGCAGTCGGACATCCCTCTCACAATCCGGGACCGCTGGCTTCTAACTACTCGCCTGCCTGCCAGCCTGATCGCCCCCTAACCACTCCCCTGCCAGCCTGATTGATGCCTAACTGCTCCCCTGCCAACCGGATTGCCCCAACTGCCCTCCCCTGCCGGCCTGATCGCACACAACTGCCCTCCCCTGCTGGCCTGATGGCCCCCAACTGCCCTCCCCTGCCGACCCGATCGCCCCCAATTGCCCTCCCCTGCTGGCCTGATGGCCCACAACTGCCCTCCCCTGCTGCGACCTGCCTCCTCTGCCAGGACCTGCCTCCTCCACACCACAGACCTGCAGGACCCCCAGGCCTCACCACGTGGAGCAGCCGCCAGACCCTGCCTCCATTGTGCACTTGGCCATCTTGTGGCGGCCATCTTGTGATGATGTTGCACACAAGGGCCACCTAGGCTTTTATTAGTATAGATTGCCTGGGCCTCCACATTAACATCTCATTCCTCAAAAACATCAAGTCCTCCAGAATAAAAAATACACAAATTAGCCCTGGCCTGTGTGGGTC
Organism: Plecotus auritus; assembly: GCF_963455305.1. Taxonomy (NCBI): domain Eukaryota; kingdom Metazoa; phylum Chordata; class Mammalia; order Chiroptera; family Vespertilionidae; genus Plecotus; species Plecotus auritus. Next base: position 56,654,705 of record NC_137777.1, on the reverse strand, counting down.
AGTGGGTTGGGCATTGTCCATGCACGAAAAGGTTGCCAGTTGGATTCCTGGTCAGGGTACACGCCCAGGTTGTGGGGTAAATCCCCAATAGGGGATGTGCAGGAGGCAATCAATAGATGTTTCACGCTCACATCTATGTTTCTCTCTCTCCCTTCCTCTCTCTAAAATCAATAAAAATATATTTTAAAAAATTTAACTCATTAGCATGACATTCAAGCTGTTGGACAACATGGCCTCAGTGCCTCTCCACCAGGTCCCAGGTAGGGGAGTAATCTGTGTTCCCCAGCCCCTCAGCACCCTGACCCTCACCAGGCACGGTCCCCTTCGCCTTTGCTCCTCCTTTCTTTTCAGCCTCAACCACTCACGTTCTTTCTCACCAGGCGGAGTCAGCCTCAAAACCAAGCAAAGTGTCAGAAACTCTGCTGACACTTTAAAACTGGTGCCTCTTTAAAAATGGGTCGAAAATAAAATAAAAATGGGTCGAATGACCTCCTCCCCACACCGGGGGAAGGCTTCCATGCTAGGCTCTGCCACAGGAAGGCAGACCGCTCTCAGTCCCTCGGGGATGGGTCTCTGGCACCAACGACTGGGCCCCTTTCAGCACATGCTTGTTGGTTTGCTTGTGACACGGACGGCCAGGCTCCAACGCCACCAAAGCGGGGGGAGAGCCGACAAGCCTCTCACAGCCATGCAGTGCAAAGCCAGCTCTTCGCCACTTGTTTCAACAAGTTAAAGTAGTTGTTTCCATTGATTTTAAACAATGGCATCTGGAAACTAGTTCACATCTAAGGGGAAAATCCAATCTGTTGATATGAGTATTAAGAAGTCATTTGCATATAGAAACACTAGGCAAAGAGCTTTAAAAGCCAGTCTACACAAAGAAAACACATGCAAACACACAGCGAAACACCCGCATTTAAACACAGGAAGATACCTTTTCTCTTACCAGATTATTGGGGGGTCAAGATTTTATAATACATGACACAAGAAACAGCTTATTAACGTCACTCTTATAACCTGTTGATATAAACTGGGACAATTTCTTCAGAGGCCAACTGGCAACATTTATCAAAATGTTAACTATAAATACCCTTCAAGCCAGCAACTCCACAATTGGGGATTTTTCTTATAGATATACTCACTCGTTTGCGGGGAGAAAGAAGCAATGTTCAAAGTGACAGGCCAGGAGAGGACACTGGCTCAAGCGGACTAGAAAGTCGCGAACGAGACAGCGGCCCAGCCTCATTTTGTGGAACAGCCTGTGGTCGGTCACCCTACTTGACTCAACAGGAGGCAGCCACACCGAGGGTGAGACAGCAGGCCACCGATAAGAACAGCGCCTGCAGCCCACAGCCTCCACGGCCAGCACTAATCGGGCTGAAGGACAAAGAACTCCATCCAATCAGAATAGAACACCTACATCCCTCAGCCTCCGCCCCTTGTGGTTTTGGCACATAAAATTCAACCCCAAGAACAGCAGAGGCTGAGTCCCAACCTTCCCTGGTTGTGGCTCCATCCTCCATTCCCTCTAATAAACTCCCCTCTTGCTCACTGCATCCGCCTAATTCCCTGAGCGACTCCAATCTTACACAGATATCCATTAAGATGAAAATAAATTAAAATAGCTATTACATTTATAATCACATCAAAAAGAACAAAATACTAATACATTGAATAAAAGTGGTGAAAGACTTGTAAAGATACCTGTGTTCATGGATTGGAAATGATCTACAGATTCCATTTCTATCAAAATCCCAGTGGGCTTTTTGCAAAAGTTGACACACTTATTCTAAAATTCGTTACTATTTTTATTTTTTAGGGACTCAGATGTGCAAGGGGCTCAAAGTAGTCCAACATATTCATTAAAGCATCGCTTGTAATAGAAAATACTAGAAAAGAGATCTGCATTTCCATAGGGAATATAATTAATCAGGGCTCCGCCATATAACACAATCCGGTGCATCTAGTAAAAGCTAGAACTCACATGTTAATGTAAACATTGTTACATATATATTGTTTATTCAATCACTCAGCAATTACTTGTTGAGGAAATTCTGTTAAGGAACATGCTTCATTTGTATGGTTTTTTAAATGAGGGTCTCTTCATACACATGTTGATATATGCACAGAAGTTGCTGGAAGAACCACAAGAAACCAGCCCCTCAGCACCCTGACCCTAGCCAAGCACGGTCCCCTTTGGCCTTTGCGCCTCGTTTCTTTTCGGCCTCAACCACTCACGTTCTTCCTCACCCGCCGGAGTCAGCCTCAAATCCCAGCAAAGTGTCAGAAACTCTGCTGACACTTTAAAACCGGTGCCTCTTTAAAAATGGGTCGAAAATAAAATAAAATAAAAATGGGTTGAATGATGCCCTCCCTACACCGGGGGAAGGCTCTGCACTGGCCTCTGCCACCAGGAAGACAGACCCACTGGGGCTCATGGCAGGAGCCTCTCAGGTGAGGGGCTTACACTTTTGTACTGATAAATGCTCGCTCTGTTAATACATTTCCATTTAGAAGCTGACAAGCCCTGGCCAGTGGGTGTGGCTCCGTTGGTTGGGCATCATCCCATGCACAGAAAGGTCGCTGGTTCTACTTCCGTCTGGGCACATGAGGGGTTATGGGCTCGATCCCCAGTCCCCAGTGGGGGGCGTGCAGGAGGCAGCAGATTTTTTTCCTCCCACATTGATCTCTCTCTCTCTCTCTCTAAAAATCAATAAAACTATTTTTTGTTAAGTTAAAAAAAATCTGCCCTATCTGGTTTTGCTCAATGGATAGAACATTGGCCCCCGGATTGAAGGATCCCAGGTTCAGTTCTGGTCAAGGGCACTTACCTTGGTTGCAGGCCCTGGTCGGGGTGAGTGCAGGAAGCAACCAATTGATGTGTTTCTCTCACATTGATGTTTCTCTCTGTATCTCCCTCACCTTTCCACTCTCTCTAAAAATCAATGTAATAATATCCTTGGGTGAGGATTAACAAAACAAAACAACAAGTTTTAAAAAATCAAATCACATATGCAAGTACACAATAGAGGAAGGGTAGAAGAAAACAACATTGTAGCAAGAAAACTGGCCTAGCCCTAGCTGGTTTGGCTCAGTGGATAGAGCATCGGCCTGCGGACTGAAGGGTCCTGGGTTCGATTCCGGTCAAGGGCATGTACCTCGGTTGCGGTCACATCCCCAGTGGGGAATGTGCAGGAGGCAGCTGATCGATGTTTCTCTCTCATTGATGTTTCTAACTCTCTATTCCTCTCCCTTCCTCTCTGTAAAAAATCAATAAAATATATTTAAAAAACAAAAAAGAAAGAAAACTGGCCTAGAATCAGCGTGATGATAAGGACGTGTGACCTGTTTGAAGTGTAAGTACTCTCTATTCCACAATTAAGTGTGAGTTGTGTTTATAAGACGATGGAATATTATCATATCCATTTTTTAAGTTTCTAACTACCTGTTGGTTCAGGTCAAAATAAATATTTTTCAGATCAAATTTACCCCAACTGAAATTCCCATAAGTGAACTTGGCCTTAAATGTCACATAAAAATGTCAGCTTGGTAAAGACTGGAAAGCCTTATTTCTCAAAGGATGACTTTGGGAAAATGCATATCTTTGCATCCTCAAAGCAACTCATATGGTCCATGCACCCAGGAAGCCTCCAATAGCTACTCCCGACCACCTCTCCAGCGGTGGGAGGCCCTGTCTGTGCCATGCATGCGTTCTTTCCAATGCCCACCACAGCGGCGGGGTCACAGCTGGAGGCATCTGAAGACAAGGGGCAGCTAGAGGAGACACTGCTGATGCTCCACTGCAGAGGACAGTCCTGCGGAAGGAGGGACTGCCCCCCCCCCCCGCCCCCAATGCCAACAGTTTGTAAACATTATAAAATGAAGGAGCCCAAGCCCTGCCCCCGCCCCCGGCCCGTCTCCCACCGCCCTGCGAAGCTCCTCAGAACATGGCCCACCTTCCACAGCGACACCAAGGCCGGCTGAGCAAATGGAAAGGCAGCTGACTGGCCTGGGGCTCCAGCAGCTGAATTATGCAGCTGCTGCCAGAAGCAAGGCTGGAATTGCGTGTCTGAGCAATAACACATCTTACAGCAACAGACAGGAGGCCTGGAAACAGTGGTTGCCATGTGTGCAGGGCACTGCTGTTTGTTAGTTAGCTGTCTGCAGTTAGATGTGCCCCGAGCCGACGCTTCGCCCATCCTACTCAATCCAGAGGGGTGAAATCAGAGAGGAACTGGCAGGCAGTTTGAAATTTTCAGCTGGAGTCTCACTTCTTCTGACCTTTCATTCAGATCATCTCTTATTTATCCCTGTCACGTAGCCCAAACTAACGTGACTCTTTTTTGTTAGTCATGTTAGTTAGAAACAACTCCTGGGTTTATGCTGACTTGGGAATGTGCTTATAAAAAATGCAGCAGCGAACAAACCAGATGAAATCCTTGCCTCCAGGAGGCTTCTATTCTGGAATTTTTAACTGTGCAAAGAAAGATTTCTTAGGCTTTCCAGATAGAAGAGAAACACAAATCAGGGGACAAATCCAGCTGGCCTTACACGTCTCCCGACAATATTCAGTATCAGAAGACAATGAACCGATGTTTAGTTCTACGAGGAAAATAAATGTGATACCTCCAAGCTGAATTATGCCCATACACCCGTCTTTTCCCTGCAGTCAGGCAGCTGGAAGGACAGTCACCAAATGATGCCCATAACTATTTCTGGGTGGCCAGGGTGAGGCTATGTGTACCTTGTTGTTGTTATTTTTAAATTTCTTTAACTGCAGCACCTGAATTCATATTGACCAGGTATCATTTTCATAAAAATAATAAAAAGTTATTACTTTTATGAAAACAAAAGAAAAGAAGCTTGACCGTGTGCATCACAGATACCAAAGAGTGAACCTACAAAGGAAGAATGGCAAGTTAAAAAGAAAAGTCTCAGAAAGTGAGCTGAACCTTACTGCATGAGAGGGAGGCTGGCATTTCCAGTTTATTTTTCTTACTGATTTTGCTCTCACACTAAATTGATTTTAAGGTCCACTCATGGGTTATCATCCCTCGTTTAAAACAAAACACAGGGCTCAATGACAGTACGTACCTTTTTCAACCAAAGAATGCCCAACACTTAGTAGGCTCTTAATTATCATTTCCGGATACACAACTGGATAAATGAATGTTTTCCTCAATACAACTGAGAGCAGGATTTTAATTTAATTTTTTAAATCTTTGTCCCCAGGGTCAGGCACAGAGCCAGTTCTGAATGTTTGTTTTGTAGCTAACCATACAATTTAACACAGCACCTGTTTTTTTTTTTTAATCTTCATCCAAGGATATTTTTTCATTGATTTTTAGAGAGAATGGAAAGACAAAGAAAAATATTGATGTGAGAGAAACACATCAATTGCTTGCCTCCTGCAGGCACCCAGACCAGGGTCTGGGCCTCGGCCGGGGAGGAGCCTGCGACCTCTGTACATGCCCTTGTCCAGAATCTGACCGGGACCCTTTAGTCCACAGGCTGACACTCTATCCACTGAGCCAAACCGGCTAGGGCAACACCGCACTTCTTAAATAGGATGTATAACAAAAGAAACATTTCTCTTGGTTCTTGGTAACAAAAGTATTCAAATAAGGGGTTTCAGGCTGTCTTTGCACACACACGCAATTCCAGCTTCATTGATGTGTAGGCTTGTCTTCCCCAGGAATTCAAACAGAGGGATCCACCACCCATCACAACAGGGTTTCTTGCCTCCAAACCCCCATTCTCAGGAATTTCAGAATTGTCAGGTTACAATTAATTTTTAAAGGAGTTAATTTTCTCCCTCTCAGCCTGTACTGGCTAATGGTGTCAGAGGAGTGTGTGAGCTTATTACCACAATCCCAGTTGTTTGTGTTGGAGACTTTCCCACCAGAGGGCTGTTGTAGGATTGAAATGAGAAAGGTCTGTGAGAAGGAATCAGAAACCATTAATTAGCCTCTCTGATAACGACCTATAACCTAATCTTTCCAGGAAGAGGAACCGGTATCAGCAAAGCCACAGCCCTGAACAGATCTTTTAAAAAGAAAGTTGTGTCACTTGGGAGACTCATCAGACCGTTTCGTGGTGTTCTCCTTACTTGGATTTGTCCTTTTTCAAGAAAGACACCAGGGTGCCTGTTCTATCAAGCGGTCCGAAGTGCTGCCGCAGTTGGCAGGTTATTTTTGTGCCTAGCTAGCTGAGGGAACCTGCCTCTTGGTTTAGTTGAGTCTTAGGGTTTTGTTTAGTTGGGGGAGGGGCTATGGGACATTCTCCTTTCTCGGTCCCATCCCTCCGCCCCTGCAGCCCCTCCTGCGTGCTGTCTGCAGGCCTAGGTCTGGGGTGCACCGGTGCCCGCCGCCCAGCACCGCGTCGGAGAGCGGGGTGCTGATCTTTTTTTCTTTTTATGTGAATTTGTTAGTATTAATGCTTTTTAATTGTTTTTGTTTTTTAAATATATATATATATATTTATTGATTTCAGAGAGGAAGGGAGAGGGAAAAAGAGATAAAAACATCAATGATGAGTCATTGATTGGCTGCCTCCTGCACGTCCCCCACTGGGGATCAAGCCCGCAACCCATGTGTCCTTGACCGGAATCGAACCTGGGTCCCTTCAGTCCACAGGCCGCAGCTCTATCCACTGAGCCAAACCAGCTAGGGCTGTAGCAATGTTTAATCGCACAGATAGCACAAGATCTCCTTTTCCTCCTAAAAAAGGGCCTGCTCCGGGCTGTCACTGGCCGCGTGCGCACGGTACCTTGTCCCAGTTGGCACACGCCTGGGAACGGGACGACCCTGAGAACCGCGGCGGGCCCATACTCCTCGCGCCAGGACCCCCGTCCTCGCCCCGGGCCCCGGACGCCGCCCCGAGGGAGGCAGAAGCAGGGTGCTCGCGGGGACCCCCCGAGCCGGCCCCTCCAGCGCCGCCTTACCCGCCGAGGACCGCGACCTCGAGCAAAGGAAACCCGACCCAGCAGCGCCATGGCGGGAGCAGGACGCGTCGGGAAACGCGGCCAGGAGCTGGGCAGTGAACGCGGGCGTGGCAGGAGTCGGGGGCGTGGCTGGAACCGGGGTCGGGTCGGGGCGTCACTGAGACTGGGGTGGGGGTTAGGGGCGTGTCTGAGACCCCGAGCGGGGCCAGGGGACGTGTCTGAGACCCGGAGGGGGGCCAGGAGGCGTGTCTGAGACCGGGGGCGGGGCAAGGAGCGTGTCTGAGACCGGGGGCGGGGTCAGGGGCGTGTCTGAGACCGGGGGCGGGGTCAGGAGCGTGTCTGAGACCGGGGGCGGGGTCAGGGGCGTGTCTGAGACCGGGGGCGGGGCAAGGAGCGTGTCTGAGACCGGGGGCGGGGTCAGGGGCGTGTCTGAGACCGGGGGCGGGGCAAGGAGCGTGTCTGAGACCGGGGGCGGGGTCAGGAGCGTGTCTGAGACCGGGGGCGGGGTCAGGAGCGTGTCTGAGACCGGGGGCGGGGCAAGGAGCGTGTCTGAGACCGGGGGCGGGGTCAGGAGCGTGTCTGAGACCGGGGGCGGGGTCAGGGGCGTGGCTGGAACCGGGTTCGGGGCGTCACTGAGACTGGGGCGAGGGTCAGGGGCGTGTCTGAGACCCGGAGGGAGGCCAGGGGGAGTGTCTGAGACCGGGGGCGGGGTCAGGAGGCGTGTCTGAGACTGGGGCGGGGCGGGGCTTGCGCGGTGGAGGCGGGGCGTGGCTGAGACAAGGGTGGAGTCCGGCGTGGACGGAATGTGCAGCTGGGAGCCGGGGACTGGTGGGTGAGGCTGCGGTACGCGGCGCCTCCCCGCTCGCTGGAGCTGGTGCGGAGGGGCTCCTTTGCTCTCTAGTTGTCCCGGGTGCGGTGCGGGAGGCCTGGCGGTGTCCTCGTAGGGTGCTGTGACGCCGTCACCCTTAGGCTCGGGGCATGGCCGGAACCCCAATCCGGTTGGATTCACAAGAACCCACAGTGTACTGGAGGCTGTGGTGAGCATGTATATACTCCAGAAAAGTAACAAGAAAACCCCTACAAATTGTTCTGGCCCACAAAATCAGTGGAATTTAGGGATTCTGCAGCCTGAGGCACACTTTTTTGTGTTCTATTTTTAAAAGATTTGCCAATTCTTGCTCATATTTTCTTTAAAAATATTTACTGTCATATTTAGATCTATTATCCATAGGGAGTCGATTTTTTGTATGTTTGTGAAATATAGGGCCTGTCTTCATATCTTCTGTAGTGTTAACCAATACCCCCCAGATCAGTATTGGAAAACAAAACAACACAAGACCTTTCCACCATTGCTCTGCGTTGTTACATTTGAAAAATTAAATTTATACGTGTGAATGTTTTTTGGGTCTTTCTATATTAACCCATTTGCCTATTGTCTATCCTTGTGCCAATAGAACACAGATTTAACGATAACTTTACATTTTGTTACATTACAGAATACTTTTGAAAACCAGAACTTCTGTGATCACAAGTGTGCTCTAGGGCAGCGGTCGGCAACCGGTGATCTGTGAGGTCCGAAAGGCTGGCGACCGCTGCTCTAGGGTGGTCACTTTGTCGGGTGCAAGATGTGGAATGGATGGGCGCAGGAGGGTGGTGAAGGATTAGGGACTCCTAGGTTGGGAGCAGAGCCTACAACAGTTAGGTCCAAGTGGAAATGGAAAGAATTCAGCTACTGATTAGATGAAAGTGTACCATTATGAAACAGAGAGGTTGGGAGAGGTTGATTTGAACTTGGAGAAGAGTAAAAATAGTAAGTTAACGGGTGAAAGGGTGAAATCCTTATCTTTACCATAATCATCGTTACCATCATTAGGATTCATACAAAGGAATGACTGAAATTTAAGAAATTGCAAACCCAATGAATTATATAAGTGGTGTTAGTGTTTTGGGGCTGGTAATGTGGACTATGAAAGAATTCACAAATGCAAAAAGAGATAGATGCAGAGAGGAAGTTTATTTTTACTTTCCCCAAGGAAAAGGGCCAATGCATTGCTAATCAATAAAAGGGCAAAGAACTAAAGCTGCTCCCCTTTTTAAAGCCTTGGCTGCTGTTGCTAGGTGACAAGGAAGCGGGGGTGGAGGCTGAAATTGGACATCAGGGGGTTGAAGTTTGTTAGTTATTCAGGAGACAACCAGGGCAGATGTACTACCTAGGCAGATGTCTTTATCAGTATCTCCACCCAAGCCTGTAAACGATGCTCAGCGTAAAAGTTAGGAAGAGTTCCAAAGAGCCTTGTTTGAAGAGGAGAGAAGAAAGGAAACTTTCTACTAATCAGAGACTTGGTGTGAATTACCCCTGAGTTGTTTAAAAAAAAAAAAAAAAAGCAGAGAGGAGGTGTATGCAAGAATGTAGTCTTGAGAGTAACTTATCTTGTCTTCCAATTTGAACAGAGGGGCTGTTTGAATCAGAGGAGCTAACAATGTTGGGGTTTAATTACCAGGAGCTTCCCATAAATTGTGGAAGGCCGTTTTTCGATTCTAATGAGTGATTAGTATGTTAGTGTCTATAAAGTTTCCTTATGTTGCTTTGTAGCTAATTATAAAGCTATTTCCATTTACAACCAGGAAAATGCAGATAATCTAATATTGGTGAACACCTTAAAACGGGATCCCCACTTCCCAGGCCTTTAACACTTCCATAGAGGCTGCGCCATTCCCTCCCAGCCACCAGGTGGCTACCGGGCGCCGCCGCCCTCCTCCTGCGCAGGCGCAGTCCGCGAGCAGGCACGTCTTGGAGCCCGCCAGTTCGCAGGCGCCGGGGCCGCGCCTGTCTGGCAGCTGAGGCTGCGCAGCCGCACGTCGCCCGACACTGAGGCCGGATTCATGTGGAAGCTGCTCCCCCACGCGGGCTCGGCCCGAGGTGAGGCGGCAGGGAGGTAATCGAGGGCCGACTTCCCAGGGCCAGGCCGGGGAGAAAGGGTCTGAGGGGCGCTTCTGGCTTGACCCCGCCCCTGTCGTCACCTTCCAGCGACGGCGAGAGGCTGTGCGTCCCGCGCGGGGCGGGGGGGTGGGGGGGGGGGGGGGCTGTGCGTCGGGCGCGGGGCGGGGCGTCTTCGAGGCGGGCGGGGGCCGGCTGGTCGCTTGTACCCCTCGCAGCCCTCGGTGCAGCGCACCCCGCAGGTTCCCGAGTTGGCTCGGCCGCTCCGGTGACAGCGAACCCTGCGGGGTGGCGGCCGCCGAGTGAGTGTCGGGCGTCGGCTGCGGCGGGTCCAGCGTGACGGGACAGCAGGCGCTCGCTGTGAGAAGCAGAGGTGACGGGACGCCTGTCTGCTCTGAACACCTGGGACGTGGTTGTGCTGTGCGCGCCGGATGGTGGGAACGGGCACCTGGGGGACGGGCATCTGCGGGGGACGAGCACCTGCGGGGGGCGGGCACCTGGGGGGGACGGGTACCTGCGGGGGGCGGGCACCTGGGGGGGACGGGGACCTGGGGGGGACGGGCACCTGCGGGGGGCGGGCACCTGGGGGGACGGGCACCTGCGGGGGGCGGGCACCTGGGGGGACGGGCACCTGCGGGGGGCGGGCACCTGGGGGGACGGGCACCTGGGGGGACGGGAACCTGCGGGGGGCGGGCACCTGGGGAGACGGGCACCTGGGGGACGGGAACCTGCGGGGGGCGGGCACCTGGGGGGACGGGTACCTGGGGGGGTGGCACCTGCGGGGGGCGGGCACCTGCGGGGGCAGGCGTGCTCCCTGTGCGCTGCTCTTGCTCGCTCCTGTGTCACCTGCGTTTCATCCGCCGCAGCGAGTTCCCACGGAACTCAGGTTTCTCGCAGCCCTGCTTTCCCCAGGGGCTGTGGGTCGAGTTCTCAGCGGAGCACATTGACCTCCAACCGCGCGGGGTTGGCGGGGTAAACCGCGTGTTCGAGGGCCTCTGGGGGAAGATTGTCGCTTTAACTTTCGTCGGTAACGTGGTTGAGCGTTCACGCTTCTCAGTGTGGTTTTCTGTCTAGTCAGCCTTCTGGGTCCTTTAGTGAGACTTTACTGGAAAAATACGTTTTCTTTAGGAGCTCATTTAAATAGAAAAATAAAACTATTTCATCGAAATAATGCCATACCCCTTACATATGTGCACGTGTGTGTGCATGTGTACACGTGTGTTTCTCAGTCTCCTCTCTAATTCTCCTAGAACCATACCGACTGTTGACGGGTGTGGAGTACGTGGTGGGGAGGAAGAACTGCGGTGTCCTCCTGGAGAACGACCAGTCCATCAGCCGCAGTCACGCCGTGCTCGCCGCCTGCTTTCCCGGGACCAGCCTGGTGTGTGACTGCTTGTGCTTCATGGGCTCCAGGGAGGGGTCGGATCAGAGTGCCTTGCTGCGTGTGGGAGGGTCAGGGCCTTTTACTTCCTAACGCTGTTAGGTGTTTTTCTTTAATGTTTTTATTCATTTTACAGAGAGGAAGGGAGAAGGGGAGAGAGAGACCTCAACGAGAGAGAAACATGGTCCACTGCCTCCTACACCATGGAGCCTGCAACCCCAGCCCTGGGGAATAGAACCCGGACGATTGGTGCAGGGAGGCCCAACCAACTGAGCCACACCCACTAGGGTTAGATTTTTTAATTTTAAAAAATTAAATACATTCTGGCGGCAGTACCAGTGGTATTTGTTTATTTTGATACTAGAGGCCCAGTGCACGAAACTCCCTCAGCCCAGCCTGCATCCTCTCCAGTCTAGGACATCCCTCTCACCATCCCGGACCGCTGGCTCCTAACTGCTCACCTGCCTGCCTGCCTGATTGCCTGTAACCACTCCCCTGCCAGCCTTATCGACGCCTAACTGCTCCCCTGCCGACCCGATTACCCCCAACTGCCCTCCCCTGCTGGCCCAGTCCCCCCCAGCTGCCCTCCCCTACAGGCCTGGTCCCCCCACAACTGCCCTCCCCTGCAGGCCTGATCGTCCACAACTACCCTCCCCTGCCGTTTTTGACCACATGGGGGCAGCCATCTTTTATGAGGGCGTGAGGGTCAATTTACATATTACCTCTTTATTATAGGATTTGAAGTTTCTGTTCCAGTATTTGACAGTTTAATGATTTAGAAACTCAGGGAATAGAACATATTTATATTTATTTACTTAAGCATTCATTGAGTCTCACTGTGTGTGTCGCCTGGGGATGGAGCAGTGAGTGCCCTGATTGAAGGGTTGTGCGGCCTGTGAACATAGGTATTTCCCCTGCAAGGTGGGTTCGTACACGTGGTTCCTTTTACTTGGGAAGATTGCTGCTGCTCAGGCCCCACAGCTCCTTTTAATGGCTTTGCGTTTGTCTGGGTTGGTTGGTTGGTTGTTCTGATCACAACCTTGGGGATGAAAGTGCTAAACATATGTACCAACAGTTGTGCTTGTTATCATGCTGGTGCTAGTAAGAAAGAAAAACCATTATTTTTAGCAAACACTGCATATCAGTGAGTGCTGAATCTATTCAGTGATATTTAGGTTTTGTGTGTCTATTCTTTTTTGTTATCCTCACCAGAGGATATTTTTTCCACTGATTTTTAGAGAGAGTGGAAAGAAGGGAGGGAGGGAGAGGGGGAGGGAGAGATCAGTATGAGAGAGACACTTCAGTTGGTTGCCTCCCACATGCCCCTGATGGGGCCAGGCAAGGGATCAAACCTGCAACCCTTCAATTCCAGGCCTGATGCTCTATCCACTGAGCAACACCAGCCAGGGCTGTCTTTATTCTTATAGGTATAGAAAAACGTTATTGTTCAATAGTAACTGAGTTGTAAAACACTTCAACTTATTTGATGATTTTTTTTCAGAGTCAACCACATGAAATCCCTGTATTAACAATAAAAGACAATTCTAAGTATGGTACCTTTGTTAATGAGGAAAAAATGCAGAATGGCCTTTCTCAGACTTTGCAGCCAGGGGACAGAATTACTTTTGGAGTGTTTGAAAGTAAATTCAGGTAAGAATTTTAAAATTGATATAGAAGTGGAGTGCTTTACTTTGCACGAATCAGATTCTAAGGACACAGCAGTTTTTTCTTGATTGCACTTCAGATTTAGGTAACAGTGATTTCATTAGTTAGAAATCTTAGTAATACAAAAAAAATTAAAATAGCACCTGTTTAAAGCTCTGTACCTATGATAACAACTTTATGTGACTCGTTTTCACTTACAGAGTGGAGTATGAGCCTCTGGTCGCATGCTCTTCTTGTTTAGATGAGTCTGGGAAAAATGCTTTGAATCAAGCCATACTGCAGCTGGGAGGACTTACTGTAAACAACTGGACCGAAGAGTGCACTCACCTGGTCATGATGTCAGTTAAGGTCACCATTAAAGTAGGTCGAATGCCTTGTTGTTATGCCGAAATGAGTTCTGTGAATTTAAGCTTATCCAGTCTACACAGTTGTTTTTAAAGTCATTTACTTTAAACCCATCGGAATTGTTAGTTGTAGATTTATATATGCCAACCCCATGCCTTTGTATAACGTTTATGTCAGATTGGCCTTTTGGTTATTTATTATATGGGACAACAGAAGCACCTAAAATTATATTTCACATTTTGATTTGGCATTTTAAATAATGATTTACGTCATCCGTTCACCGAGAAGTTTATGCAGTGTAAGGCTAGTGTTCAGCCTGAGAGCAACTGCCAGTCTTCACATTAGCATCGCCCCCCTCCTCATCCAGTTGTCTTCCTCCAGGCTCTGTCGTCTCAGGTTCTTTTCTTTGGTTTAGGGCCCTACTCACAAATGCTTCTTAAGTTCTTGTAGTTGAACATTGCTCTAACGTATCTCACAATAGAGATGCTGAAAGTATTCATGAAAACAGTGATGTATTTTGGTATGTTTTCAGGTTTTGCATCTTCATCAGATTTGATTATGTCCAAACTAACTGAAGAAAGACATTGGGAGGGGGATTCATCTCCCTTCATTTATTGTTTTTACTGATTTTTAGAGAGGAAAGAAGAGGGAGAAAGAGAAGCATCTATGCGAGAGTGCAACTGCCTCCTGTACCCCCATACAGGGGATGGAGCCCACAACCTGGGCATGTGCCCTGACCGGGAATTGTACCAGCACCCTTCTGGTGCACAGGACAGTATCCATCCGCTGAGCCACACCGGCCAGGGCGCTCATCTCCTTGTCAACACGTTGGCTGTGGATGTGCAGGATTGCTTTAGGTTAATATCTGTAGTGAAAACCAACCAATATTTAGATTCCTTTTTTAGATTATAGAAAAATCTTTTAATATATAATTAAGTCAGAATGTATGTATTATAGCCACTCCAGTGTCCTAGAGAAGGGCTTGCTGCTCAGATTGAACCTCAGGTCAAACTTGTATCTTGGGGTTTTTCTGACCAAGGATCACGTCATTTTGCAAGTTTATGAAATTGATTCATAAATTCAGCAGAGTACTAACTTATGTTAGTATACCCACAAATACTAGATTCATAAATCAAAATGTCCACTATTGGTTTACAGTAGGGATGCTCCCTCACAGTGATCAGAATATTTATGTGTGGAATCTTAAGATATCAAGATACCTGAGAATCACAAGAGAGAATCATGCCCTTGCTTGGTGGGTATGAAGTAGGAGCTGAGGCTGTGACAGTCCCGGGAACTGTCACCCATTCACCAGAGCACATGCTATTCCAGTGATTCATCCGACGGCTGGCCGTGTGTGGCTCTCCCCATTAGAGTCCTGGATATACGTACACCAACAGAGGCTAGTAGAGCCAACCTTTTCAATATTTCTGATCATTCATATGCCAAAAAAGACAACTTGTCCTTACTTTTTTGGTAAAATTTCCTGGTACAGACAGGTTAGCTTATGTTTTTAAAATCATTGAATGTTAGAACAAAATAGATCTTAAAGAACATTCAGTTTAGTTTTTATTTTCTGAAAAGGAAACTGAGGCATGGAACAATTAAATCCTTTGCCTAGGATTTGGAGCTTACTCACCCCAACGTTGAATTGCACACTTTTGCTTTATGCAAGAAGTAAGTTATTTCATTCATTGATGTGTTTCAGACTCTATTCATGAGAGACACCAAATTGCTCACGCATAATACCCCATGTGATTAGAAGCATACTTAAACAAAACAAATTCTTTAGCTGAATTATGCTGAATCATCTTCATTTCATTGCCAGTGGCAGAATTTCTAAACTTTCTGAAATTTTGTGGATATACCTTATTTGAGGCGTAAGCTTAATTCATTTGCTACTTGTAAATACTTACTTTGAGCTTTTACTCAACCCCAAACAGTCATTCCTTTGTTTACTTTCTTGAACATAGTCATAATTTGTTGGAGAGGCAGGTAGGCTGGTCTCCCGAGTGTTTATCTCTTGATACTATCTTCTCTAGGGTAAATGTTACATTGCCTCAATCCTAACACACTTTTTAGCATTTTAATGTTTTCAAAAGTGGAATACATTTTAAAATTGACGTATGTTTTATATTGTTCCACCTCCCCAAAGAAGTTTTTAAATTAATATTGTAATTAGTGGGTTTTATAATTGAGTGATTGTATAGGGATTTGTAAATTAAGCAATGACTGATCTGACTTCTATTTTATAGATTATGGTTTCTTTATAGAGAGATGAGAAGGGAAAAAAATAGAATAGCCTTTTTGTAGTCTATAACTTAAAACTTTTATTTAAAATGAGCTAGCAGGGGTATATGTATTCACATATGCTTTCTTCTTCTTAGACAATATGTGCACTCATTTGTGGACGTCCAATTGTAAAGCCGGAGTACTTTACTGAATTTCTTAAAGCAGTTCAGTCCAAGAAACAGCTTCCACAAATTGAAAGGTATTTTGTGTACTTTAAATATAATAAAATATGGCATATGAAGTATGATAGCACCAATTTTATTTAAGTTAATTCTCTCTTTATTGACTTTCAGGATGTAAGGTCATAGTTCAGTTTTATTAGTGAAGATTTTTTGTTAGTATGTAAAGAAAGGATCCCTGAATTCTTTTTGGTTGTTGTTTATCTTGGTGAAACAAATGTTACGTGTGTGCTAATATTTAAAGAAAAGCACTGAAGGCCAGTGAACGGCAAGGGCATCCACAGAGCCTATGTGCCTTGCTCCGGCGCTCCCTGGACCGTGGGGTGAGCCACTGGTCCCGGGGGCAGTCACAGCCCCAGGCCTGGAGCTCCTTTCTCCTGGGACTGACTCCTGTCCTGCTGAGGGTTTGGGTGTTTAGCGATATTAGAAGTAGGTGACTGTTCGGTACTTTAAGTAATAGTGTGTACAGCGTCTGAGCACATGGCCTGGCATCGTGCTAGGTGCTTGCTGAAGGAAATGTTGTTGCTCGTTGCAGTATCTGTGGAGATTGCTTTATTTATTTATTTAGATGCTTTGCGAAATTTGTGAACCACCAGGCTAAATAATGGTATGGCATCACAATGTTTGAAGTGATGTAAACTGGTTGAAGAGGAAGATGTTTGGGTTTTTTAGATTGTGTGGTTAAAATGCTGGTGCTAAAATGGTGGGTGTGTAGTCATCTTAGCACAGGGGCAGCTGCTTAAAATATGTGTCAGGAGATTATAGTCTAAATGGAACAATAGATAGACTACCTTTATAAACTCATCTCATAAGACAACTTTGAAAGGTTAAAAAATCTAAAATATTACTCTAGTTTATTGTCTTATTACTAATTTTAAAATATTACTAGCTAGTTATAAGGTATTTTGCCCAGTTCAGCGTTTTTAGGGACTGTTTATACCTGATAATATGTATCTGCTTTTAAAAGTAACTGAAAATCAAATTTTCCTTTTTGTTTTTAATTTTCATTTGGAAGGTTTCTTGTATTTTATAATCTGGTTTAACAGATAATGTAATGTTTTGAGACCCTGAAAAAAGAGCCTCATATTTTAAAACAGACAATTCTTAACCTTTTTTGAGTCCTAGACCCTGTGAGAACATGAAACTTCACTTACATACCCTCAACTTAGCATAGTATTTCAGCAGAATCACACTTTCCTCCAAAGCCTATTTATGAACCTCCTTAGGGGAGTTGATAAATCCTATGAATCTTCACTAATGAAACTGAACTATAACCTTACACCCTTGTAGGATCGTCACAAATTAAACATTTGTGGAGTCTAGATCCCTTGGGAGTGGAGGACTTGTGAGGCCTCTGCTGCTGAGAACACGTCCGTGGTCTTAGAGATCTTAGAGTTGGTCATTGATTCCTATGTACTCTTCATATTCTTGGGTATTTTTGACTTTAGGTTCGACATAATTTTTTTTTCTGACTTCAGTTTATGACTTTATTAACTTAGATGCCTAAACATAAACATTTCTGCCATGAGATTGTTCAGTAACTCCAGATTCATTGTTAACTGGAAAAGACTATTGCTTTAGCCCTTGTTTGATGATGACAATCAGTAATCACATTGTTAATGTTATTTTAAAATGCATATTTTTCCCTTAATCAGTTCCCACACCTGCTGGGACCCATTTGATGTTGAAGACTTATCTGACTCTACTCAACTGTTAAACAGAAAGGGGTTACATTGCGAAGCAGAGTGGGTTTCCAAAGGAATGTGAGATATATTGTTGTGGCTTTTTATTACATAACTGTCTTCTCTTTTAGTTCTGGAAAAAGACCCTCACTAGTCCCGGGTTTGAATTAGGAAGGCACACGACAGTGCTTTGACCTCACAAAAGGACCGTCCTTTTTGGTGCAGCTATGGCTGCCTCTCTGCACTGTTACCGGGAGACGGGAAGACAGAGTCTAAGCTTCCTGCACCAACCCGGTGGTGCCAGCTTTTTCATCAGGTGCCACACCCTTGATTACGGTGGCTTCATAGTGAGCCTTGGATTCAGGGAGTGTCAGTACTCTTAATGTGGTTTCGTCAGCATTGTTGGCTATGCTGGGTCTTTTGCCTCTTTATATAAACTTTAGAGTCGTCAGAATCCACAAAGAACTTGCTGGTAGTTTAATTGGGGTTGCATTGATTTATAGATCAAGTTGGGATGCACTAACAGCTTGACAATGTTGAGCCCCCCATAATCCATGTGGACATTAGTCATTTTTACAAGGAAGGTAGAGGTAAGCTGAAAGGCTGGTCACTTATGAATAGCTGTAGCAAAATATCTGAGTATGTAGAAAGTTGAAACTGGACTGATGAGAGGCTGAAGGATTATCTGTTGATTTTTCCTCTCTATTTTCTTCTTTTCCCCCATTCCCATGGATAATTAGATGTGTTTATAGCATTATATTAAAGAGCTAAAAGACTGTATTTTTAAATCTCACTTTAGAAATTTTATTTAAACTGACACAATAATGTAAGTCTTAATTTCCTGAGCTTCTCCAAAGGGATCTATAACAAAACACTTATAGAAGTTCACAGAATGGAGTCCAGACACTGTTAATTTGATGGTTATGGTGAGGTCTCTCACCCTTTGTAATTCGTGTAACTTGGTTCTATATACATTTAATTGTATCTTGTTATGATTGTCTACCCTTAGATTATTTCTAGAAAAATCATTTAGATACCTTTAATCATTTTGTCCCAGGTAAAAACTTTTTAAAAATAATATAATGGTATTATGGAAATTAAGCCTTTCTAGTGTCTAGAGAGCTATTCCATTTACAAATTTAATGGCATGCATACAGAGTAGTTTATAATTAGAATATACTTAAATTTTTTTTTTACAGTTTTTACCCACCAATTGATGAGCCAGCCATTGGAAGTAAAAATATTGATCTGTCAGGACGGCAAGAAAGAAAACAGATCTTCAAAGGGAAAACATTTGTATTTCTGAATGCCAAGCAGGTAATGTTTTCAGCTAAACGTTCCTAAAGAAAACATTACACACGAGGACAAATTAGTAATGTTCTCAGTGCATTTTCTTTTGAGATTATGTGCAGAAGTGTGACATCGAGTAAAAACTGCCCAGGCACCAGCGCCTGCCCATGTTCATGTATGTGATTATAATGTTCCTTAATACCTGTCAATTGGCCTATTAATTAAGTTTATACAAATATATTAGAGGCCCAGTGCACGGGGGGTAAGGGAGGTGTCCCTCAGCCCAGCCTGCACCCTCTCCAATCTGGGACCCCTTGAAGGATGTCCGACTGCCCATTGAGGCCCGATCCCACCGGATCAGGCCTAAATGGGCAGTTGGACATCCCCCTCACAATCCAGGACTGCTGGTGGGATCGGGCCTAAACGGGCAGTTGGACATCCCTCTCACAATCCAGGACTGCTGGCTCCCACCTGCTCGCCTGCCTGCCTTCCTGATTGCCCCTAAGCGCTTCTGCCTGCCAGCCTGATCACCCCTAACCACTGCCCTGCCAGCCTGATCGATGCCTAACTGCTCCCCTGCCAGCCCGAATGCCCCTAACTGCCCTCCCCTGCAGGCCTGGTCACCCCTAACTGCCCTCCCCTGCTGGCCCAGTAACCCCTAACTGCCCTCCCTTGCCAGCCTGGCCGCCCCTAACTGCCCTCCCCTGCAGGCCTGGGCACCCCCAACTGCCCGCCTCTGTTGGCCTGGTCACCCCTAACTGCCCTCCCCTGCTGGCCATCTTGTGGTGGCCATCTTGTATCCACATGGGGGCAGCCATCTTTGACCACATGGGGGCGGCCATCTTGTGTGTTGGAGTGATGGTCAATTTGCATATTACTCTTTTATTAGATAGGATGTAAGTTGGAGGTAAGGGGAACTGCTTTAGTTCTAACTTGTGGGTTATTAAACAGGTGTTGAATGTCTTCCATGTGCTGAAGTGGGATCCAGGGTTTCTGTCGCAGGGGGATCCCTGCCCGTGGGCTGCAGGCAGTGTGGGGGTCTGAGGTTTCTGTCGCAGGGGGAATCCCGCCCGTGGGCTGCAGGCAGTGTGGGGGTCTGAGGTTTCTGTCGCAGGGGGAATCCCGCCCGTGGGCTGCAGGCAGTGTGGGGGTCCGAGGTTTCTGTCGCAGGGGAATCCCTGCCCGTGGGCTGCAGGCAGTGTGGGGGTCCGAGGTTTCTGTCGCAGGGGGATCCCCGCCCGTGGGCTGCAGGCAGTGTGGGGGTCCGAGGTTTCTGTCGCAGGGGGATCCCCGCCCGTGGGCTGCAGGCAGTGTGGGGGTCTGAGGTTTCTGTCGCAGGGGAATCCCTGCCCGTGGGCTGCAGGCAGTGTGGGGGTCCGAGGTTTCTGTCGCAGGGGGATCCCCGCCCGTGGGCTGCAGGCAGTGTGGGGGTCCGAGGTTTCTGTCGCAGGGGGATCCCCGCCCGTGGGCTGCAGGCAGTGTGGGGGTCTGAGGTTTCTGTCGCAGGGGAATCCCGCCCGTGGGCTGCAGGCAGTGTGGGGGTCCGAGGTTTCTGTCGCAGGGGGATCCCCGCCCGTGGGCTGCAGGCAGTGTGGGGGTCTGAGGTTTCTGTCGCAGGGGGATCCCCGCCCGTGGGCTGCAGGCAGTGTGGGGGTCCGAGGTTTCTGTCGCAGAGGGATCCCCGCCCGTGGGCTGCAGGCAGTGTGGGGGTCCGAGGTTTCTGTCGCAGGGGGATCCCCGCCCGTGGGCTGCAGGCAGTGTGCTGTGCCAGGGCCGAGGTGCCTGGGGACCAGGGCTTTCTCAGAATGGAAGTGCAGGCAGTCCTCTCAGGAAGCAGGACCGATTATACATCAATTCTGTCCTTTTGCTTCCAAATCAAGTTCTTACAAGTTCTAGAACATCCTCAGAATTAATTGTGGCTATTGTATTTTGTATTTTTTCCATTTTTAGCATAAAAAGTTAAGTTCAGCAGTTGTTTTTGGAGGAGGAGATGCTAGGTTGATAGCAGAAGAAAATGAAGAAGAAGAGAGTTTCTTTTCGGCTCCTGGAACTTGTGTTGTTGATGTAGGAATGACCAATTCCCAGCCCTTAATTTCTGACTCTCAGAAAAAATGGATTCACTCAGTTATGGATATGCTCCAAAGGTACTTTGTTATTCTTTGTTAGTAAAAATATATGCAAGCAGGCAGTTTTATATATGTGAGTTTTGGTGCACTCTACATAATGGAAAAGTATATACAATAATTATTGCAAAGATTTTATTATAGATGGTGCTTGTATTTGGTTTAAGAAATATTTTTCTATTCATAGATCAGATTACTTACCTATATTTTTTATTAGTATTTTGATATTTTGTTTTGAAATTTGTTTTTAATCTACCCGGAATGGATTCTGTTTACACCGAAGCTCCACAGGCAGGGGAGCGGTTTGTCCTTACCCTCCTCCACGCGTCAGCACGCCCTCATGTCCAGCACCACCTATACCTCGTGTCCACCAGGCCAGGCTCTCGCTGTGCTCTGCCTCCGAAGCACCCTGGCTATTCTTGGCTCTTTACTTTTCCATAGACATTTTAGAATCAGCTTTTCACAAATCTTATTGGGAATTTGATTAGCAATTTTACTGAAACCACAAATCAATTTGGGGAGAATTAACAGTTTTTATAATTTCTCTGTAGAGATCTTAAATACCATTTATTAGGTCTTCCTAGATATTACATATATTCTGATAGATATACCTGTGGTAGGTGAAATATAAGTATATGATATTTCTTTAATTATATTTTCTAGTTGTTTACTGTTGATGGATAGAAATTCAACTCAAAATTTAGACACTGTTCTTCTAGCTCACCACCTTGCTGGACTTGCTTTGTATTTCTAATCATCTATAGTCATGTTTTATATAAACCATATCTGTAAATAATGACATTTCTATCTTTTTTTAATCCTCATGTCTCTGATACCTTCCTCTCCCTGTCTCTCTCTGTGTGTCTTCTGGGGCCTCCAAGCGTGTTGTACGGGGAGGGCTGCCACGTATCTCACCATTGGCTTGAATGGGTGCTGCCACTGTTTTCCTCCTAGGATGATACAGTGTCTGTATAGCACTGTTATTACATGTGTTTTAAAAATGTTTTTATTTTATATAACCAATCGTTATAACTAATTTTTATAGTATACTAGAGGCCCGGAGCACAAAATTTGTGCACAGGGGTGGTGTCCCTCAGCCCAGCCTGCACCCTCTCCAATCTGGGACCCCTTGAGGGCAGTCGGACATCCCTCTCACAATACAGGACTGCTGGCTCCCAAATGCTCACCTGCCTCTGCCTGATTGCCCCTAAGCGCTTCTGCCTGCCAGCCTGATCACCCCCTAACCACTCCCCTGCCAGCCTGATCAATGCCTAACTGCTCCACAGCCGGCCCAATTGCCCCCAACTGCCCTCCCCTGCAGGCCTGGGTCCCCCCCCAACTGTCCTCCCCTGCAGGCCTGGTCGCCACCCCTAACTGCCCTCCCCTGCAGGCCTGGTCCCTCCCAACTGTCCTCCCCTGCAGGCCTGGTCCCCCCCCCAAGTGCCCTCCCCTGCAGGTCTGCCCCCCCCCAACTGCCCTCCCCTGCAGGCCTGGTCCCCCCCAACTGCCCTACCCTGCAGGCCTGGTCCCCCCAACTGCGCTCCCCTGCAGGCCTGGTCCCCCCGCAACTGCCCTACCCTGCAGGCCTGGTCCCCCCAACTGCGCTCCCCTGCAGGCCCTGGGTTCCCCCCAACTGTCCTCCCCTGCAGGCCTGGTCTCCCCCAACTGCCCTCCTCTGCTGGCCCAGTCACCCCTAACTACCCTCCTCTGCTGGCTTGGTCCCCACCAACTGCCCTACCCTGCTGACCTGGTTCCCCCCAACTGCCCTCCCCTGCTGACCTGGTCTCCCCCAACTGCCCTCCTCTGCCGGCCCAGTCACCCCTAACTACCCTCCTCTGCTGGGTTGGTGCCCCCCAACTGCCCTACCCTGCTGACCTGGTCCCTCCCCCACTGCCCTCCTCTGCTAGCCTGGTCACCCCTAACTGCCCTCCCCTGCAGGCCATCTTGTGGCAGCCATCTTGTGTCTTGGAGTGATGGTCAATTTGCATATTACTCTTTTATTAGATAGGATGTATAGTTTCAAAAACATTGGTAGGGTAATAAAGTATTAATTTTGGATTGCCTGAATTATAAGTAGGTATATGTGGCCTACTTTATAAAACCTTTTTTTAGTATACAATACTTTATAAAACATTTTTTTAGTATATACTATTATAATACTATTATAATCACACTTACAGTAAAACTCTAAGTTAATGCAGTCAGTACATTTAAAAAACAAATGTTAAAGCATCCAAAAAAGACCTTTTAAACTACTGCAGCCACTTAAAATATCTTGCAATGAGTATTAAGTTTTGTAGTTCTTAAAATTTGAGGTATAGTTTCTAGAACATTATAGTAAATTGCTTTTGTTTTATAAACTCAGTCATTATCCACATTACAGAATAACAGAAGATAGGTTCACCCTAAGATTCCTTTAATAAGATTCTTTCACACATGTAAATTTGATAAAATGATTTAATTTACTAAACTTTAAATCATAGCACACATCAGCTTATCCATAGTTCATTGTGCTTCTCTCCCTCTTTCCCCTTCTCCCTACTGCTTTCTCTCTTTTCTGTTTTCTCTTAGGATTTCAGTAATCATAGCTTTACTTATAAAAATCTTTCTTATTGCTTCATCTGGGTGTTACTGTTTTCTTCTTATTCTGAAAGTTATAGAATTTAGAACTGAAGGATCTATATTCTTTACTCTAGACCTTCACAGTTGAAATACCTGAGTTAATAAACATGGTGGACTTGCCCAGTGTAGCCTGCTCAGTGAGGGAGCCAACCTCCATGTGTGAAATTCTCTCCATACATTACATTGCTGGACCTCTGGGGGGAGGGGAGAGTTTCAGTTTGACATCATGTTAATAAATTTGTTAGTTGGAATATATTATCATACTTAAATCATTTTATTCTAATAGGCAGGGTCTTAGACCTATTCCTGAAGCAGAAATTGGATTGGCAGTGATCTTCATGACTACAGAGAATTACTGTGACCCTCAGGGCCAGCCCAGTACAGGTAATTCAAGCATCGTTTCTATTGACTCTTCAGCAAGTGCGTTTATTATGTAATTGATGGCAGGCTGTGTGCACATTCCTAGGTACTTACCCGGAGTGACCATTTCCAATGTCTTTTAAAACTCCCCTTCTCCAGGTAGTCATTTGAAAAATATATATGTCAGCTGCATACTGAGCACTATTCTAAGTGCTGCAGATACAGGATGAATAAAGTGAACAAGTTACCTGTCACTGTGACTTTATATTCTGAAGGTTGGGATTCAGGCTCTTCTGATAAGTCCTGTGAAGGCCAAGCACAAAGAGGAGCTGACCCGGGGAGTGGCAGTGCCTGGGAGGGCTGTGGGTGGCGGTCGGGGTCTCGCTGAGGATGCAGCACTGGGGTGCCAGGCGTCTGTGTGGCGAGAAGAGGCCACACGGACGGATCTGGGGAGCAGAGTGCCAGGGAGGAGGACCTGAGCACCGCTGCTCTGTGTGGAGAATGGATTTCGGCGTCCAGAATGGGTGGCGATCCGAGGGTAGCACCGTGGAGACAGGTGGGAGCCGGGCCAGGGGCTGTGTGGCAGCTGGAGAGGCGGAGAGCAGAGTCAGGGTACATTGTGGGGACAGCCTGCTGTTCTTGGCTGGAGTCCCTGGTGGCTCGTGCCGTTTCTGGGGTGAAGGGGGCATGCATAGGTCAGCGCTGCCTGTCCGAGGAGTTCCCACACAGTCCCCTACTTTTCTTGAAAACAAGCTGTTGCCATTACGATGATTCATTCATTCTTTTCTGCTTGCTTTGGACCCTCGATGTTTTTGTGTGTATTCCCCTGAGGAGCTCTCTTTTCTTTGTAATTAGAAGCATTACTTCTTGTACGTACTTATAGTCTGACTGACAATTTCAGAAGACAGCCATTGTGGGGGGGGGCAGGGAGAATGCGTGTCTTCTTCCCTCTCCTTTCTTTCCTCCTTTTATAGTCACCCATTTACTTACTCAGGAAGTGTTTATTGAACGGGTGCTCTATGCCTCTCATTATTGTAAACACTTGGAGAGAAGCCACAAGCAGACCCGAGCAGACGCCTGTCTTTCTCGTGTCTTTGCAAGGAGAACATTGTAAATAACCTTATTGTTGACAAACGTCAGTTATTCTGGACATTCGATTCCGTCTATAAATGTTTCTTTTAGTGATTATATAAGCATCCATAATCATTATGTTTCGCAAACGTCTGTGCAAGGAAAATGAGTTTTGGGGATGTGTGTGTTGGAGGAAGTGCCCGTGAGCGTCTGCGGTGGCCACGTGGAGAGTGGCAGAAGGCTTCGCATACGGGGACTGGGAGTCAGCGTGACATTATCAAACCCGGGGTCACGGGGAGCTGGCAGTGATCATCTCGCTTACATACTTAGTAAATGCCACTGAAAAGTGTTTTCATTTAACACTTCAGTTCCATCACCTTATTTATATTCACTACGTCAACACTGCTCCGGGCTGGAGGCAGAGGAAGGAGCAGACCCTCCCTGCTCTGGTCTAGGGGAAAGCGCAGGCAAGCGTGAGGGGCGGAGGCAGCACTTTCCCCTGCACGGACAGCGCTCCTGTGCGCCACGCGTTTCCTCAGTGCTGTCCATGTGTCGGTTCATTTTGCTCTTGAGGAAAGGATGATAGTTTCCCCATTTCATAGAGCAGGAAAGTCTGGCAGAGTCACTGATGCAGGTCCCACAGCTGGGGCGAGTGAGTTACAGGTAACAGACGCTGGGCAGGTGCGTGGGGGCTGGGCTGAGGCCCCCATCGGGGCAGGGCTTCCTGCGAGTGTGCAGGTGAGCCGCCCTAGAGTTACGCTGCTGCCTAGCAACTAAGGTGATGGTCATCGTGGTAGCCAGATCGTCTAAAACGGTTCGTGTTCTTTCCAGATAGTGCGTATCTTCTGAAAATAAAACGTGCGTGGGCTTCGATTTGTGTAGATAGTAGGGTGGATACACTTCCTGTAGGGAAGAAATGTAATTTTTTGTCTGTTGACTTAAAGCATTATTTGAATTAGAATTTAAGTTGGTTATTTTTATTTAGGTTGATAACTTATCATGAAGGATGCGATGTAGCACTAACATGATGTAGTGTAGACACTCTCCTCACAGATGCCGGCAGGCTGGTGAGGGGCCATTTCGTCAAGTATCTGTTGGCTCCACTGACTGGATACAGTGTGCTGTCCTACCTGCTTGCTCCCCTCAGCACGACCAGGGAACGTGGTGAGCGGCCAGCAGCTGTGTCCTTCTTTTACGTGTGTGATTACAGGGTCCAGGACAGCAACCCCAGGGCCGAGCCTTTCCCAAGGCTTGTCCGTCAAAGAGGAGTTCATGCCCAGTGCCCCCGGGAACACTGGGACCTGCGTGGCCGCCATGGCGTCAGAGCAAGCAGACACATGGTAAAGCTTCCCTGTCTCATCGGAATAATTGACACAGTGTTTCATTCTAAAGAATCCATATGAGCTGTTCATACTGAAAGATATCACGTTTCAGTATTCAGACCAGATGCAACTTTTTAAAGAGAAACTGTTTAAAAAATAATTTGAATGACAGCTTACTTGTTTTTCTGTGAAATGAGAACAGCAAAGGCGATATATATTCATTCAGCCAGGCAGAGTGTGTGTGTGTGTGTGTGTGTGTGTGTGTGTGTGTGTGTGTGAGAGAGAGAGAGAGAGAGAGGTATATATTTTTCTGGCATCGAGAGCTGCGTTCTGCTGTAGAGACTGTCATCTGGCTAGACTCCACCACACCAGTTCATCTCAGGTGCTCTGAACGCCCTGTTGTATGATACCAGAATAATAGGAGATTTGTCTTCTTGTGATTTTCCATTTGTTATTAATTTTTTCATGGAAGTAATTTAAAAGTTTTAAACCAAGCAAAAAAATTACATAGGCTTCTCCCCGCGTTTAGTTCATAGGAGGACACAGCGGGGGGCGGGGGGTGGGGGGTGTGCGCTGCAGGGTGAGAGAGGGGCCGGCCGTCCTGGGGCGTCAATGGCCCAGGAGAGTAGAGCAGGCTGACAGCGGCTCGGTGTGAAGCTGGGTTGCTTCAGTACTACTTGAGGCCTTTGTTTCTGGCGAGCATGGCTGTAAGTGGACTGCCTGGCATTCTTTTCTTCTGCTGCAGCATGGACCTGAGCGAAAGGCCAAAAGAAATCAAAGTCTCCGGAATGGAACGGAAATTCAGAGTGCCTTCACCAGAGACACTCCCTGGGAAGGAACCGCCCAAAAGGAGCTCTGACCGCCCTTCTATAGGACCAAACGCTCCAGTCAGGGCGGAGATCCCCGACTACGGTGTCAACAGAGGTGGAGGTGGGGCTTCCCAGCAGCTGCAGACCGGCTCCATCCGAAACCACTTCCAGCCAGACCCCAGGAAGAGGTCCGCTCCCCTCACCCTGTCTGAGAAACGGCTGCGGGGGGGTGGGGGTGGTCCAGTCTGTGGCAGGCTCGGCCAGGACTGCCCCTCACTGCGCTGTGTACGGTTCACCTGGCCTTTTCCTTCTGCTCCTAGCCGTCTCTGCCCTTGGCTGCGCTTGCCCTCCAGCCTGCAGTCCCTGCTGACTCCTCCCAGCAGTGCTCTCTGCTTCTACCGCCTTCCGTGTCTTCCGGGTCCTCTGTATTCAAGAGCCCCATCTTCTTCCTTAAATCTTCCCTCTACGCTGCTTCTTCCTCTTGCTACCAAGAAACTTCTCGGAATCTTTGATGCTTTCTTCTCTGCCCCCTCCCCCAAACCAGTAGTTTGGTTCTTAGTTTCAGTCATACAAACTCCTCCCTTTCCATCTGGTTGTGTTGCTAGCTCTCTGGCTCAAACTGTTATTACAGAAACCTTTTGGTCCAGCATGCCCAGGTGAGATTAGAGTGACTGAAATGTCACCTGACTGTCCAGTCCAGCGGGAGCCCAGCCCAGTCCTGGAGAGCGGAGACTGTGCTCTCCCAGCGCCGGGGCACAGTGGGCGCACAGTGTCCGGGGCTGTGCACAGTGCAGGGTTGTCTAGAAAACCTCACGTGGCACTTGCCGGGGGTCGTCTGTAAATGCTCTAGATTAGCTCCTCGACTCCCTCTCATTAACCCCGTGGTCAGCAAACTGCAGCTCGCGAGCCACATGCAGCTCTTTGGCCGCTTGAGTGTGGCTCTTCCACAAAATATCACGGCCTGGGCGAGTCTATTTTGAAGAAGTGGCGTTAGAAGAAGTTTAAGTTTAAAACATTTGGCTCTCAAAAGAAATTTCAATCGTCGTGCTGTTGATATTTGGCTCTGGTGATGAATGAGTTTGCCGACCACTGCATTAACCCGTCAGGTTCTGTTCCCGTGGTGCTGTCTCCCTGCCCACAGGTTCCCTAGGTTGCAAGGTGTTGCTTCCTGGCAATGAGGCCTTTGTATTTTTTGTTCTTTTCTCCACATTGATTTGTCAACTGCTGCTACTTCAGCAAAGATAGAGCTCACCACATCATTTTAGCCACATGGTGGGTCAGTGCTCTCAAAGCAGTAGAGTATATATGGATTATGTACTGTTTTCTGATGTCTATTCTTATTTCCAGTGATACTGTTAATTAATAAAACCCAAAATATTGTGAATTAAATGTGAGGGGATGAAAATTGCCAGACTATTAAATTACTTAGCTGTGCTCATTGTCTGTTTTTATTTTTTTCTTTTATTTTTTTAAATATAAGGGAAAGGGATGAAGAAAATCAAGAAACGTCTTCATTTAAATCAGCAAGAATGGAAATGTCTTGTTCTCTCCTAGAACAAACACAGCCTGCCACACCCTCGCTGTGGGCAAGCTGCGGACAGCCTGCTCCGCAGAGGCGGCCCGTGGGGAAGGAGCCAGGCGGCTTCTTCACAGACACACAGTCCAAGTCCACTTTGAAAACTTCTGCCAGTAAATCTCTTTCTACAGAAAAACTAAGACCAGAAAAAAGGAAAATTGATGATTTAGCCATAGAAAATGAAGTGCTGGAAGAGTTACTCAAGGACACAAAGCCAGAGCTAGACATGGAGGTGCCCGTGCAGGAACAAGAGGGAGATGTCCACAGCAGAAAGATGCCAAGGCTGGATAGAGAAACAAGTGGCTCTCCCAATGACGGAGCAGTGCCAGAGAGTCAACAGCTGCCTGTAAGTAACATTTTTTAATGAAAAATACTGCAAATAGAAACTTAGAATGTGAAAAAGTGTTTGTTTTCAATACTTGTATTGACAGTATGAACATTCGTTACGTTTCCTTGAAAAAAATTACTATCTTCAGCACCTGTATTAAGTATAAGAATTTATGGTTGATAAAGTAGATGTTAAAAATACAGTGACCCTGATAGTATATAATAAATGACAGCAAATAAAACTGTTATTCATGATTGTTTAATAGATTTCTAGGAAGTACTTTTATATCAGACATTTGGCCATGAATGTAAGTATAGGAGATGCCTTAATAGAGGAAATGAAGACAGGAAGATAAAGAAAGTTAGTGAAACAGAGTATCTATTAAATACATTTTTTCCTTTTATTTAATTATTTTTTTAAATTAATCTTTATTGTTGAAAGTATTATAGATGTACCTTTTTTTCCCAATTGACCCCCTCCACCCTGCGCCCACCCCTCCCACGCCTTCACCACACTATTGTCTGTGTCCATGGGCTATGCATCTACAATAATAATCTATAATAATAAAAGCGTAATATGCTAATTAGACTGGACATCCTTCCAGACAAAGTCGCAGCTGCAGGGGGCTGAGCCCTTTGCACGAATTTCATGCATCGGGCCTCTAGTATATGCATAAATTCCCCAGTTAATCTCTCCCACCCACACCCCTGTCCCCACCTTCCTTCTGAGATTTGTCTGTCTATTCCATGCTTCTATGTCTCTGGGTCTACTTTGTTCATCAGTCTATTTTGTTCATTACATTCCACATGAGTGAGATCATGTGATACTTGTTTTTCTCTGACTGACTTATTTCACTTAGCATAATACTCTCCAGGTCCATTCATGCTGGAGAAAAAGAGATCTTTTTTTTTTTTTTACTGCTGCATAGTATTCCATGGTGCAAATGTACCACAGCTTTTTTATCCAGTCGTCTACTGATGCGCACTTGGGCTGTTTCCAGATCTTAGCTATTGTAAATCGTGCTGCTTAATATATTCTATCTGATTGGTGTTTTGGGTTTCTTAGGATATATTCATAGAAGTGGGATCACTGGCTCAAATGGAAGTTCCATTTTTAATTTTTTGAGGAAACTCCATACTGTTTTCCAACAGACTGCATTTCCACCAGCAGTGCACGAGGGTTCCCTTTTCTCCGCATCCTCACCAGCACTTGTCCTTTGTTGATTTGTTGATGGTAACCATTCTGACAGGTGTGAGGGTGATACCTCATTGTCATTTTAATTTGCATCTCCCTGATGATCAGTGACTTTGAGGATTTTTTCATATGTCTCTTGGCCATCTATATGTCCTCTTTCGAGAATTGTCTATTTAGGTCCTTTGCCCATTTTTTAACTGGATTGTTTGTCTTCCTTTTGTTAAGTTGTATGAGTTCCTTATATAGTTTGGATATTAACCCTTTATGAGATGTATCATTGCCAAATATGTTCTCCCATGCAGTGGGCTCCCTTTTCATTTTGTTGATGGTTTCTTTTGCTGTGCAGAAGCTTTTTATTTTAGTGTAGTCCCATTTGTTTATTTTCTCCTTAGTTTCCTTTGCCCTAGGAGATGTGTCCGCAAACATACTGCTTTGAGAGATGTCTGAGATTTGACTGCCTATGGTTTCTCCTAAGATTTTTATGTTTCCCCGACTTACATTTAAGTCTTCTGTCGATTTTTAGTTTATTCTTGTGTATGGTGTAAGTTGGTGATCTAGTTTCATATTTTTGCATGTGTCTGTCTAATTTTCCCAACACCATTTATTGAAGAGACTATCTATACTCCATTGTTGCTCTTGCCTCCTCTGTCAAATATTAATTGAGGGTTATTGGTTGGGTCGATTTCTGGGGTCTCTGTTCTGTTCCATTGATCTATATACCTGTTCTTATGCCAGTAATAGGCTGTTTTGAGTACAGTGGCTTTGTAGTATAACTGGAAATCTGGTATTGTGATTCCTTCAACTTCGTTCTTTTTCAAGATTGCTGTAGCTATTTGGGTTGTTTTTTTTAAGGTTCCATATAAATTTTTGGAGTGTTCTAGATCTGTGAAGTATGCTGTTGGTATTTAATAAGGATTGCATTGAATCTGTTGATTGCTTTGGTAGTATGGACATTTTAATGATCCACGTCCAGGTTGTCCAGCTTGTTGAAATATAGTTGTTCATAGTATTTTTTTTTTTTTTTTACGATCCTTTTGTATTCCTGTGGGGACAGTTGTTACTTCTCGCCTTCTTTTCTGATTTTGTTTATTTGGGTCCTCTCTCTTTGTTTCTTGATGAATCTGAACAGTGGTTCATCAATCTTGTTTATCTTTTCAAAGAACCAGCTCTTGGTTTTATTGATCTTTTGTATTGTTATTTTATTTTATTATTATTTTTTAGTCTCTATGTCATTTATTTCCACTCTGATTATTTCTAGGTGTATATTCCCTGCTTTAGTTTTATTTCCACTCTGGCCCTGGGAAGAGGTGCATAAAGGTCTGCCTACTTGGCTGCCATTTTCTCAACTCTAAATACATATTTGGGATAAAACACGTGTAACATCACTAGGAATTTCTCTTTCATTTTGATCTTTAATGTCCTATTTTCATGCATGTTGGTCATTGTCCTGCCCACTTTGATCTAAGAAAAATCTCCATCTTCCTCCCTACGTTCTGCATCAGTAAGCGGACAAGTGAGCTCATTAGGTGAGACCACAGACCTCATGAAATCAAAGTTTAATATTCTCATCTCCCCCACCCTCCCTCAAGGCCTGTTAGCTCTGGTTTCATTCATGGCCGTGTGTGGTCATCCCTCCTATAAATGGCTATGGTGTGAGGACAGGACTTAGTAAAAGGATGAGGCGTCAGAGATTGGGAGGTACAATGGTTGTTGAGAACCTGGTGTGTATCCAGCACTGTATAAATTAATGACTACTATTGAAAGAAAATGTGTATGTCTTATTTAGCCTATATATTGGCATCTTCCCATGAGGGAGAGAACCCTCATTATGTACTTCTTAGGAGTGAACTGCAGATGCCCTGTGTGGAGTAGACTGCAGCTGCAAGAAGCACCCGGTGAGCTTATTTTTTTATTATTTTTAAAAATATATTTTTATTAATTTCAGAGAGGAAGGGAAAGGGAGAGAGAGATGGAAACACCAATGATGAGGAAGAATCAGATTGGCTGTCTCCTCCATGTCCCCCACTGGGGATCAAGCCCGCAACCCAGCCATATACCCGTGACCAGAATCGAACCCGGGACCCTTCAGTCTGCAGGCTGAGGCTCTGTCCACTGAGCCAAACCGGCCAGGGCCTGTGAGCTTTTAACTGTGGCTCCCAGACCAGAGCCTCAGAGGCCCTGATGTAGGACGGCCAGTTTTCTCCCTCGCTGTAAGGGGTAGGATTCCTCTGTGGTCTTTAAAAACTCTAAAATAGTGGCTTGAGTAAAACACGGATGTTCTTTTCCTATAGAAGCAGCCCAGAGAAGGCAAGCAGCGCTGCTGGGCAGTTCCCAGGAGTCTGCCTGCCTGCTCTGCAGCGCAGCCCCTGCAGCCATCATGGCCTCTAGCCTCTGAGGTTACAGACCCTCCTGTGGCCAAGAGCTGCTTTCCAGGAGGAAGCACGGGAGAGACAGCAGGAGGCCTTTCCAGTTGAGTTCTTTCACTTTCTAAGGAGCTTCCTCAGAAACCTCACTTGAAGCTTGGATTATTGGCCAGAATTTAGTCATGGCCTGTACCAATCCCCATCCATGCTTCGCTCCCAGTCTTCAAGAGAGTCTGGGAGATGCTTTAAACTTGTCACATGGCCGTCCCCAACGCACTCATCCTTGTGAGGAAGGAGGAGAATGGACACTGAAATACCCTCTCGCCGGATTGAGAACTTCAGACCGAGCAGCCCATTATTGTCAGAGTGAGGATTAGCTGTTCCTTTACCAGGAGATTAATTGAGCCACGTGGTCACCGGTGGCGCAATTGCCACGGCCATGGAGAGCTCAATTAGCTTAATGTGGCAGGCGGTGCCAGGCAAGGATGATGTCCTGACCAAGTCCCATGCAGCCCCGTCCATCTCCATGCAGACAGGTGTCTTCTGCTTGCATTGTGAATCTCCATCGTCATGCTAGCTCGGCCTGTTCCAGAGCCTCTGTCCAGGCCTCTTCATGTTATGAGAGTTTAGTCTTTAGAAAGTTAGGTCCTAGTTCTGTTCCTGTTGCCCCACCTTTGGAAATGCATTTGCTTTAAACCCTTTGCTCCTGTATTTATTTCTAATTTTTTATGATATGTTTTTATTTTCTTTCTCTCCTCTTGTCCAATTTCATGTTAATCTTTTATTAATAGCCTCTGTTTTTTTTTAGTTCTCTCCCAGATTGATCCACTGCTCATAGTGGTCACAGCTGTGTCTGGCCGTGGTTGTGGTTTCAGTCAGAGAACTTTGGTCCACCCTGTGTGGCTGCTAATTAATCTTCCTAAATATCTACTTGGACTGCACGTTCTCCCAGGGCTCCTGTCACCAAGGAAGTGGGCACTGGAGCCCCGGCTGAGAGAGGCAGGAAGTGCGCACAGACCCTGTGATGCCGGGACCATTAGACAAGGCTTTTGTGCACTTGAAAAGATCTTCCATTTAAATGCCAAGGATTAGCCCGGCTGGTGTGGCCCAGTGGTTGAGCATCAACACATGAACCAGAAGGTCATGGTTCAATTCCCAGTCAGGGCACATGCCTGGGTTTTGGGCTCAATCCCCAGTAGGGGGTGTGCAGGAGGCAGTTGATCAGTGATTCTCATCATTGATGTTTCTCTCTCTCTCTCACTCTCCCTTCTTCTCTGAAATCTAAAAACGTATTTAAATGCCAAAGTTTACATGCTGTCACGTTGTCAGGGGATATTATTTAATTTTGCTCTATAATTCTATAGCATGATTTTCTTGTCTTTATTTTACTACTTGAGAATTCATGACATTCTGAATAAAAATACAGTACAACATAAATATGCGTATAGACTTTTGGAGAGTGAATAGCAATTTGTGGCATACCTTTGGATGTTTTAAAAGTTAAATCACTGTATTCTAGCCCTGTAATTTTTTAGTGAAAATCTTGTCACAAAAGTATTTTTACTTTCCATGTGAGATAATTTTTAAAACCCTTTTTATTTTGAGAGGAATACTGATTCACGTGCTGTTGTGAGGAATTGTATGGAGAGATCGCATACAACCGCCCTGTCTCTGAGTGTAACGTCTTGCATGGCTGCAGTTTATCAGTCTTCCTCAGACAGTGTGTGGTCATTTTTAATTCTCTTAGTTTTGTCATTTTTAAGAATTTAAAATGTTGGAAAGTACTTGAGGATGCTCATGGATTAAAGGAATTGCACTTAATATTTCTAGCTACAGAAGTAATTATCAGAAAAAGTATTCCTTAATCCTTTCATTTAAAAGCTTTTTGCAGTTTTAAGAAGGCAAAAAATACTTCTCGTTGACATTGGATTCTTTAGTTATATTTCAGAAAGGCTGTTTCTAAACTGTGTTGATGGTAGAACTGCCCTTTTCCTACTTGGGGATTTAGATGTGGACTGGAGCCTGTCTGTGAGGTTTTCTGTAAGCTGAAGTAGAAAGCTGCGGCTAGATCCTCCTGCTGGGGGCTTATTCTGATGTATATGGCCGCCCAAGTCTAGGCCTTACTCTCCGTCTCCCAGCCTCCATAGGATGCCAACAGGACTTGGCACCCACTGTCTGCACATGTCTCCTTCTCCTCTTCCCACCTCCTGTTGTAAATTACGCTTTCCTCCTCTCCTGTAGCTGTAGCACCTTCCAAAGCCCAGGGTGAGCCTCCCCGCCCGCCCCCTCCCCTTCCCCCCCCCCCCCCCCCCACAGCCCAGGTTTTCTGCAGCCCTGCCGTGGGCGTCCTGTGTGGTGGGCCAGGTTAGGACACTGACGGGAGGAGGTGTTCAGTAACTAGCAAGGTCCCTTCCCTAGGTTTTGACAAATGGGATGAAAACACAGGTCTCCCTGCTGGGATAAGTCCGGATGTCTGGGTGGGTTGTAGTTTGATTCTCTGAGGTAGGAAATAAGAACTTGTTTGAGAGGGTGAGCCATTTGAAGGAGTGGGCACGATGGGGAGGTGTGGGAGGGACATGCTCTCCTGAGAGACAGCTTCCCAGGGGCGCTGTGTGCGAGCGAGCGCGCGGGAGACAGGAGACACGGTGGGCTGGGAATGTAAAACTAATCTCACTATAGGCTGTGGGTAAATACATTAGCATTCTTTAGCCCAGGGGTGGGCAAAGTTTTTGACTCGAGGGCCACAATGGTTCTTAAACTGGACCGGAGGGCCGGAACAAAAGCATGGATGGAGTGTTTGTGTGAACTAATATAAATTCAAAGTAAACATCATTACATAAAAGGGTACGGTCTTTTTTTATTATTATTTCAGTAGTTTTATTCATTTCAAACTAACAAGAAGAATGTAAACACTAATTATTATAATTTGAAACTTCAAAAAATGGAGGAATCATAGCACAATAACTTACCCTATATTGAAGATGGCAAAGGCAAAATAAAATTGCCTAACAAAGGAAAGGTACAAAAGCCTTTCAAATTAAACTTAAATATAATAAAATAATTTAAAACTAAAACAAATAGAAAAGAACAAAATGTGTAAACAGTAAATTAAACATTTTCTTTAGTGCAACTTCCAAATTATGCCCGGGACGTCGATGTAGATGGCAATGTAGACTGGGTTGAAAGGGTTTTGGTCTTTAAAACATCAACTTCAGTGGGAACAGTGTTGTTGGTCTCCTTTTTAGCTAATGCTCTGATGCTGTGCTCTCCAGGGGCGTGTCTCCCCACATCACCACGATAACGTGTCTCCGCATTCCCGGGGTGATGTCGGGGGAGCCTCTGGAAGATGGAGAGGTTGTTCCTTCCACTGAATGGGGATAGAAATCCGCCCTCTCAGGAAGGAGCTGCGGCCGTGTTTCCCCACGTTGCCATGTTAACACTGCTGCTGGTGAAGGAGCGGAGGGGAGAGCAAGAGAACCCTCCGCTCTTTCGGCTCCGTGGGCCGGATAGAACAGCCGAATGGACCGGATCCGGCCCGCGGGCCGTAGTTTGCCCACGGCTGCTTTAGCCCCTAAGCAAGCACAGAGTACGTTTGTTTTTCTGTCCTTTCCAACTTTCTTATCAAAATTTTCCTGAATTTGATTACTGAATCGTTGGTGTGCCCCTCCATTGTCTCCAAGGGACCGCAGTTTCCCTGCGGCATTAGACGCCATCTGTGTAAGACGCTTTTCTCTAGAACAGTCTGGATACATGACTGTGAAGGAGAGTGTGATTATGTACAAGGCAGTCTCCAGTTTATTACAGATAAACACTCGAATAATTAAAGTAACTTTCTTTCTTTTTGGATTAAGGATGATTTAAAATTTAATTCTAAATATAAATTTAGATAGACTCCCTTAAAAGTGTTTTTATTTTTAACAAAGTAATACGTAATGTAGAAATATGGAAAATAAAGAAACATAATGACAATTATTTGACAAACACTACTGTCTGCCGATAACTGTAGTTAATATTTTGGTGTTTCCTTTTTTAAATCATATGTTGCAAACTTGGAATCTGCTTTTAATCATCTACTCAGCATGAATATTGCTGAGGTTCTCAGAAAGGTACCATTTTATAACTTCTTTGAACAATATATATACTTTCATTTTTAGCAAGAAAATGAAATTGGGAAGAAATGTGAGATCAAGAAAGAATCACTGCCATCAACTAAAGAAGAGCCATCTGTGAGGAAACTTTATTCACTTTTTCTGAAGATTTGACTTCTATGGGACTGTCTTCTCGGCATTTTTCTGTCAGTGTATAGTCTCAGAATTGGTTCTCTTTCTGCATTTTGGTCTCATAATTGTGCCTCCTCTGGAAAGGGTGGATCATATTGTGACCATCCTACAGCGAACAGTGTGGCGATCCCCTGCCCTCTACTCCATAGATTGTGACCTCGAACGAGTCATTGTCACATCTGTGACCTCAGGTCTTTTGTTTATAAAACCACGTGACACTTTAACAGGGCTGTTGTTTCTGTCAAGTAGAGTAAGGGTGTGAAATTTTTCTAAACTCTGAACCACACCGGCCAGGTATGAGGCCGTTGCTTTATTCGGGCTTCTTATTGCAATCTGTCACTCTCCGATGAACCCTTTTTCTTGCTGTTTCCCGTTTTTCTTCTCTCCCTGTCTTTATCTTAGTCCTGTTAGCAACTGCCTTGTGAAAGTATACAAAGCAGTTTAAAAACTGAGGCATGGCCCTAACTGGTTGGCTCAGTGGACAGAGTGTCGGCCTGTGGACCAAATGGTCCCGGGTTCGATTCCGGTCAAGCGCACGTGCCTTGGTGACAGGTTCCTCCCCGGCCCAGGCCCTGGTCGGGCGTGCTGGAAGCAACCAATTGATGTGTTTCTTTCACATCAGTGTTTCCCTCTCTCTTTTTCTCTCTTTTCCACTCTCTCTAAAAATCAAGGGGAAAATATCCCCGGGTGAGGATTAACAACAAAAATAATAAAAATGGAGACGTGGGCCTGGGCAGCTGTAGCAATGTGATGTGTGGCTGTTAGTTAATAACAGACGATGTGGAAATCTCAGTTGGCCAGTTGGCCAGGAGGGAGTCTCCAGGCTGGTTTAGTAACTGTTAATCCTGAATGAAAAAGGGTCTTTCATTTCAGAAGGTAGTGTGTCCAGAATTAATGATTTTTCTGAGGTGCCAAAAATAATAAAAAATAAAAATTACTGAAAATCCAAGAAAACTTAAATATAATAGATAAGAACTTGTGGAATGGATTGTATACTAATCTTGGAATATGGTTTTATTTGTTTTTTTAAAATATATTTTTATTGATTTCAGAGAGGGCGAGAGACAGAGAAACATCAGTGATAAGAAAGAATCATTGCTTGGCTGCCTCCTGCACTCCCCACACTGGGAACCGAACCTGCAACCCAGGCATGTGCCTTGATGGGGAATCGAACCGTGACCTCCGGGTTCATAGGTTGACGCTCAAGCACTGAACCGTGCTGGCTAAGCTAGAGTATGGTTTTAATGAGAAGAAAACAGTTTTAAGATTTCCTGCCAAGAAAATATGTTTAAGAAGATAAATTGTTTATTGAGATGATATTTATTAAAATAGGCTACTAAATTTGAAATACTAAGTTTTTAAAATGCCACATGCCCTCTGTCATAGATTAGCATGTTATAAATGTTTCTGAAGTTATACAAAACTTTTCTGGTTTTGAAATAGATACGATATGATTCCATATACAAAGTTCTGATGCCAGAAATAAACCTTTTTAACTATTTATTCAGCTATTTGGAATTTTTAAATTTAGATCCCTCAATGACAAATAATTTTCCTTTTCTTATTTCTTACCCATCCACTTACCCCTATAAGAACAATGACAGGCCCCAGGGTATTGATGAGATGCCTCTGAGGAAGGTGTTGCTGACGGAGTTCAGGTCCCTGGTGGTGAGTGGCTTTGCCTCCAGAAATGACCCCAGTGTCAAGGGTGATCATGGTCCACTGAAGAATTTCAAGAAATTCAGAAAGGTACGTGTTTCTTCACTAAAAAATCACTAGAGGGCAGTGTGTCAAGTGGTTTTAGAACTACTACTGATACTAACAGTAGTCAAAGCAGTTCGAGTTGAAAACTGGTGCTCTTTCTCCTGCCTAAGACAGTTAAGGCATGAACTGACAGTTGGTGCATGGAACACCTAAACCAAAACAAGCCTCACTGAGACTGGATTCCTCAGTGTGTGCCCTGTCCCCCTCGCCCCTCCCATCCCCAGCGGGCGTCTGGCTGCTGCCAGGTCCTCTCAGTTCTCATGCTGATCGGTGACTTCCCGAAGGGATTCTGTAACCCAGGACTTTATGAAGGTAGCAGGTTTGTGGAAAACAACAGCAAATTCAGTAAGAAAATGAGGCCCTGCCGGGCAGGGGGGTGCAGCCTCAGGTCCCCCATCAAGCCCCACCGGGCAGGGGGCGTGGCCTCATGTCTCCCGGCCCCTGCGCGAGGGAGCGAGAGCGTGATAACCATTTGCATATTAGCTCTTTATTAAATAGGATGCATATGTAAAGTAAAATTATGAATACACTAGAGGCCTGGTACACGAATTCATGCACCAGTGGGGTCCCTTGGCCTGGCCTGTGGGATCGGGCCGAAACCAGCTCTTTGACATCCCCTGAGGGGCCCCGGATTGCAAGAGGGCACAGGCCAGGCTGAGGGACCCCGCTGGTGCATGATCGGGGCCGGGGAGGGATGCGGGAGGTTGGCCAGCTCGGGAGGGACCACGGGCGGGCTCCAGGGCGTATCCAGCCCATCTCGCTCATTCCCAATCCAATCGGCCGGACCCAAGGAGTAAGCTAACCCACCAGTCAGAGCGTCTTCCCCCTGGTGGTCAGTGCACATCATAGCGAGCGATTGAGTGGCCTTAGCATATCATTAGCATATTATGCTTTGATTGGTTGAACGGACGACCGGATACTTAGCATATTAGGCTTTTATTATATAGGATACCCTCATTGTTACCATCAGACCTGAGTGCCTCCTCTTTTAGAAACGATGAGATCATTATTTTGTCCATGAGATTGTCTGTGTTCTTTGCTGTTCCGGGCTATCTGGCTCCACTGTGAACCTGCTCTGACAGCTCTTGCTCATGCGGTTGATGAGAATGCTGTAGTAATCATTTCAAAGGCAGTTTCTCTGGAAACAGGGTTTCTCTGGAACGGGATCTGTGTGATGCTAGCTGTGACCATGAGGTATTGGACTTTGTCTCTCCAATGGCAGCTGCTAATAACATTTCCCAATTAAATGAGTGGTCTGCCCACTCTGACAGCTCCACAGGGTCTGACCTCCATTTAAGAGGAAGAACTTCTTCTGCATAGAGTGGATGATGGGGGGTCTCCATCACAGAGCTCCCTTACCTTCCCACCCACAGCCGGGGAGAGCACAGGGGCATCCTTTATTTTTCTTCACCCAATGATATGTTTTTATTGATTTTAGAGAGACAGCAAAGGGGGAGAGATAGAGAGAATGAGAGAGAAAGAGAAACATGGATGTGAGAGAGAAATTGTCTCCTGTTTTCGCCCTGACCGGAATTAAACCAGCAGCCCAGGTGTATGCCCTGACCGGGTCAAACACACAACCTTTTGGTGCACAAACGACACTTCAAGCACCTGAGCCACCCAGCCAGGGCACGGGGGCATTCATATCCCATACTTCCTGTTGAGTACCCAGTTACAAAAGCTCATGGCCAAAAGACATATTGTTTTTTTGTATTAATGAAGTTACCAAAGGAAAAGCAATAATATTCACTGTTGGCCCAGAAGTGATGAAGAGATGAGATATAAAGCAGTACATATTTATGGAAAGTAATATGGAAAAATGTAAAACCCTTAAAAGTGTTAATATCCTGAACAAGGAATTTTTTGAGAGTATAAAAGAAATTCAACCCAAAATTTGTAGGAAAATATGTTTAATCTGATTACCTCTAATGAAAGAATTTGTCTGTTTTTCTTTATATACCCAAATCAATGACATAGTTGTACGTGTACTCTTAAAATACTGCTTAATGATGTCAATGAATTTAATATTCCCTTTCCAGTTCTTGTATTGAAATTTTAAAAGTATGTCCCATAAATATTAAGAATTTATTACTTAATCCCTAAATGCATTATTACCAGTGCACTTGTTATGGGTTTTCACATATTTTTAAGCACTTCTTTATTTGTAAGCAATTAAAATTTCAATTAAAAGTATAAACTGTTGCCATAGGGATGTATAAATCAGAAAGTTTGAATATTTGCAAGTATCAGCAGGACTTAAGCTCT
Organism: Plecotus auritus; assembly: GCF_963455305.1. Classification (NCBI taxonomy): domain Eukaryota; kingdom Metazoa; phylum Chordata; class Mammalia; order Chiroptera; family Vespertilionidae; genus Plecotus; species Plecotus auritus. The sequence goes on along the minus strand of NC_137777.1, from coordinate 56,613,913 downwards.
GAAATCTTTAGAACACAATATTCGACTTTAAATTATAGTGTGTGCTCACCTGGAGTTGCTCTAATTGGTGGATGATGTGCTAACGTGATTTTTGAGTAAAACCTCCAAATTAAAAATCTTAAATTTTCTTAATACATAAATCTAGTCCTGTATCTACATCTCGGTATAATAATAGCCAAACACAGGGCAAAAACATGGCTCTAACACAGTTACCGCTCTGTCTCACACATTGTCATCCAGAGGTTATATACATCTTTGGCACTTATATTACACACTAGCGGTCTGATGCACGAAATTTGTGCAAGAGTAGGTCTTCCTTCCCCTAGCTGCTGGCACCGGCTTCCCTCTGGCACCCGGGACCCGGGCTTCCCTCCGGCCGCAGGCAGGCACCCAGGACCTGGGCTTCCCTTGTAGCCTGGCTTCGTCCAGAAGGACATCCAGTCTAATTAGCATATTATGCTTTTATTATTGTAGATGATTTATAACCCTTGCTTTGTTTAAGCCTTAAAAATGATTGTCTTAATCTGTTAATGCATTTAACCTTACTACTTAACAGGTCGCATTTTCAGGAGCAGGAAAACTTCCACAGATCATTGGAGGGTCAGATCTGATAGCCCATCATGCTCGGAAGAATACAGAATTAGAAGAGTGGTTAAGGCAGGAAATGGAGGTTAGTAGAAGTGAGGCCTGGTAACTTGTTTGCTTTGTATTTTGATCCCTTGTGGTTTCCTTAAATTCTCTGATCTATTTATTTATTTTTGTACACTTTTTCTTTATTTTTATTATTGATACTATTACAGATGTCATTTCCCCCTGTTTGCTCCCCTCCACCCAGCCCCTGCCCCTGCCTTCCCTCTGTCCATCACACTGTTGTCTGTGTCCATGGGTTGTGCATGTATGTTCTTTGGCTAATCCATTCACCTTCCATCCAGTGCCCTCTGACAGCTGTCGGTCTCTTCCATGGATCCATGCCTCTGTTTCTATTTTGTTTGTCAGTTTATTTTGTTCATTAGGTTGCACATGTAAGTGAGATCATGTGGTACTTGTCTTTCTCTGACTGGCTCATTTCACTTAGCACAATACTCTCCAGGTCCCTCTGTGCTGTCGCAAGAGTAAATTCTCAAAAGCAAACTTACGTGACCTGAGGTTGGTCATTCAGGAACATGCCTGAGTTTCAGTGCTGCTCATTCACTTATTTCCCTGGGATTCAGCACTGCAGTTTGATCTGCAGATGCAGTCTTTTTTATTTCAAGGCAATTTCCTGTTATATCTTTCTAATTATTTTTTTTTATTGATTTCAGAGAGAAAGGAAGAGAGATATAGAAACATCAATGATGAGAAAATCATTGATTGACTGCCTCCTGCATGTTCCACCCTGGGAATTAAGCCCAAAACCCAGGCATGTGCCCTGACCAAAAACTGAACCATGACCTCCTGGTTCATAGGTTGATGCTCAACCACTGCGCCATGCCGGCCAGGCTTCTGTTACATCTTTCAAAACATTTTTGTATTTTCTGGGTTCTATACATTTAAGACCCAACTATCTTATTAGCTCACCTTGACCCTCCACATTCCTTTCTTCTGCATTCATTGTGATTTTTAAGCTCTTTCACTATATCAGAAATTCAGATTTCAGTGGTGTCTGTTCTGTTTCTTGCCAGCTATGTGACCTTGTGACCTTGGGCAAATTACTTAACGTCTGTCTGCCTCCGTTTTATAGTACCTCTGCTTCATAGACTTTGTGTGAGGACTAAATAAGGTTCCACATATAAAGTATCTGTAACAGTGGAGCAGTCAGTCTGAGCTATTTCTAATTTATTTAATTCTGAAATGGTGTTATAGTTCTCAGTTTGCATAGCATTCGTTTCCTTTTGATGTGTTTTTTTATCATTTAACTTTCTTACTGCTTTCACGTCCTTGTTAATTTGTGTATTTTTTTATTCTTAAGTTATTGTTTTTTGTAGGCTAGGTTCTTCATCTTCTTTGGCAAGTTCTGTTCTGTCTCCCTTTCCCCCTAGTGTGTGGAATGGCGCAGCTGTTTTCGTCAGCAGCTGTTTAAAGTGACCTGTCCAGATACGCTCTTCGCTGTGTGAAGTGTCCTGGGCCATCTTACCTAGGGATTACATTCTAAAGCCATTTTGTGAGCCAAAAACTGAATGTAGTTGAAGTTACTCCCACCCCTTAGCTTGCTCGTAGAGAACAGGATTATCTGGTGGGTCCACACCGCCCGTCCCCATGGCAGGTGCTTGGCAGAGGCCCAGGGGAGACCCGTCTAGTCTCTGTAGCCTGAAGACCTGGAGTCGAGGAAAGGGAGGGCTCAGCTGGAGCCTGGGCACTGGTCCTGGGGTTGGAATGAGGTGGGTACCAGCAGAGTGCGTCCTGTCCCAGAGGAGAATTTCCTGGCTCTTCTGTTGTTGGCTGACATGTCTGGGATGTTGGTCAGTGTTGGTCCCACTGACTCCCCTCCCGCCACCCGTCTCTCCCGCAGCCCACCCACAGTCCTCTCTTTCCTGCTCAGGCAATTCTTTCCTAAATTTAGGGTATCAGCAAGAAGTGTCAGGTTCGGCCAGCTCTGTAGCACCTTTGAATGGACTGGGTTAGTGTCAGGACTCTGTCCCCTCAGTCTTTGGTTCTCTGTGTAGCCACCTTGTGAAGCCCATGCGTGGACCCTGCTCCCCTGACTGGGAGAAGGATGGCGCAGCCCCTGACTTTTTCCTAGTTTTTGTTTATTTCATTAGAATTGGGAGAGGGAGACCTTGTGTTCTAGATTTATGCCACCGTGTCTCCTGGGAGGGTTGGGGTCTAAGATAACACCGTGTCTCCCGGGAGGATTTGGGGTCTAAGATAACACCGTGTCTCCCGGGAGGATTTGGGGTCTAAGATAACACCGTGTCTCCTGGGAGGGTTGGGGTCTAAGATAACACCGTGTCTCCCGGGAGGATTTGGGGTCTAAGATAACACCGTGTCTCCCGGGAGGATTTGGGGTCTAAGATAACACCGTGTCTCCCGGGAGGATTTGGGGTCTAAGATAACACCGTGTCTCCCGGGAGGATTTGGGGTCTAAGATAACACCCTGTCTCCCGGGAGGATTTGGGGTCTAAGATAACACCGTGTCTCCTGGGAGGATTTGGGGTCTAAGATAACACCGTGTCTCCCAGGAGGATTTGGGGTCTAAGATAACACCGTGTCTCCTGGGAGGGTTGGGGTCTAAGATAACACCGTGTCTCCTGGGAGGATTTGGGGTCTAAGATAACACCATGTCTCCTGGGAGGGTTGGGGTCTAAGATAACACCGTGTCTCCTGGGAGGGTTGGGGTCTAAGATAACAGAGGTGCCTTTCTTCTACGTGGCTGCAGCGCGGTTTGTCTCAGCTCCCTGGGCTGCCCGCTCTGCGTCTGCACTCCCCACCCGGTTCTCCCAGCCCTTCTCTCTCTGCTTCTGCTGCCGCCGTGGTAGTTACCCTGATTGGGAGTCAGCTCCGGAGGTTTTCTTGAATTTAGTCTATTTTCACTCTGTGCACTAAACATAATAATTCTTTGAACTCTGTCCAACCTGATTTGAATATGGAAAGATTGTGAGATGTATTTTTCCCAAACCCTTAAAAAATATCAGTAATATGAGGATTTCTCTTTCTTAATACTATTTTATTTAATGGTTGTACTAAAATATATAAAATAAAGCTGATTTTCCTTCCTGATTTTTCTTTACTATAGTACTTTATTTTATTTTATTTTAACATTTATTGTTGAAAGTATTACATATGTCTCCCTTTTTCCCCCATTGACCCCCTCCAGCTTGCCCTTACCCGCCCCCCAGGCCCTCACCACCCCACTGTCAGTGTCTGTGGGTGATGCATATATGCTTACAAGGTCTTTGGTTGATTACTTCCCACTCTCCTTCCCTCCGAGATTCCGCACTCTTTTCCATGCTTCCATGTCTCTGGATTCATGCAGCTCATCAGTTTATTTTGTTAATTAGATTCCACATGTGAGTGCGATCATGTAATACTTGTCTTTCTCTGACTGACTTACTTCACTTAGCATGATACTTGCCAGGTCCCTCCCATGATGTCTCAAAGGGTAAGAGATCCTTATTTTTTACAGCTGCACAGTATTCCATGTGCAAATGTACCACAGCTTTTTATCCACTCAACTACTGATGGGCACTTGGGCTGTTTCCAGATCTTAGCTATTGTAAATTGTGCTGCTATGGACATAGGGATGCATACATTCTTTCTGATTGGTGTTTTAGGTTTCTTAGGATATATTCCTAGAAGTGGGATCACTGGGTCAAATGGGAGTTCCATGTTTAATTTTTTGAGGAAACTCCATACTGTTCTCCACAGTGGCTGCACCAGTCTGCATTCCCACCAGCAGTGCACGAGGGTTCCCTTTACTCCACATCCTCGCCAGCACTTGTCATTTGTTCATTTATTGATGGTAGCCATTCTGACAGGTGTGAGATGGTACCTCATTATCATTTTAATTTGCATCTCTCTGATGATCAGTGACTTTGAGGATTTTTTCATATGTCTCTTGGCCATCTGTATGTCCCTTTTGGAGAATGTCTATTTAGGTCCTTTGCCCATTTTTTAACTGGATTGTTTGTCTTCCATTTGTTAAGTTGTATGAGTTCTTTATATAGTTTGGAAATTAACCCTTTATCAGATGTATCATTGCCAAATATGTTCTCCCATGCAGTGGGCTCCCTTTTCACTTTGTTGATGGTTTCTTTTGCTGTGCAGCTTTTTATTTTAGTGTAGTCCCATTTGTTTATTTTCTCCTTAGTTTCCTTTGCCCCAGGCCAGTGGTCGGCAAACTCATTAGTCAACAGAGCCAAATATCAACAGTACAATGATTGAAATTTCTTTCGAGAGCCAAATTTTTTAAACTTCTTCTAACGCCACTTCTTCAAAATAGACTCGCCCAGGCCGTGGTATTTTGTGGAAGAGCCACACTCAAGGGGCCAAAGAGCCACATGTGGCTCGCGAGCCGCGGTTTGCCAACCACTGCCCTAGGAGATGTATCTGCAAACATACTGCTATGAGAGATGTCTGAGATTTTGCTGCCTATGGTTTCTTCTAGGATTTTTATGGTTCCCCAATTTACATTTAAGTCTTCTATCAATTTTGAGTTTATTCTTGTGTATGGTGTAAGTTGGTGGTCTAGTTTGATTTTTTTTTTTTTTGCATTATCTGTCTAATTTTCCCAACACCAAGACTGTCTTGACTCCATTCTATGCTCTTGCCTCCTTTGTCAAATATTAATTGAGCGTAATGGCTTGGGTTGATTTCTGGGGTCTCTGTTCTGTTCCGTTGATCTATATGCTGTTCTTGTGTCAGTACCAGGCTGTTTTGGTTATGGTGGCTTTGTAGTATAACTTGAAATCTGGTATTGTGATTCCTCTGACTTCGTTCTTCTTTCTCAACATTGCTGTGGCTTTTCGGGGTCTTTTTGGGTTCCATATAAATTTTTGGAGTATTTGTTCTAGATCTGTGAAATATGCTATTGGTATTTTAATAGAGATTGCATTGAATCTGTAGATTGCCTTCGGTAGTATGGTCATTTTAATGATGTTGATTCTACCAGTCCATGAACACGGTACATTCTTCCACTTGTTTATATCATCTTCTATTTCTTTTTTCAATGTCCTGTAGTTTTCCAAGTACAAGTCTTTTACTTCCTTGGTTAAGCTTATTCCTAAGTATCTTAATTTTTTGGTTGCAATGGTAAATGGGATTGTTTGTTTAGTTTCTCTTTCTGAGAATTCATTATCCTATATAATAAAACACTAATATGCAAATCGACCAAATGGGGGAATGACCAGTCAGTATGATGTGCACTGACCACCAGCAGACAGATGCTCAATGCAGGAGCTGCCCCCTGGTGGTCAGTGCACTCCTACAGGGGGAACACCGCTGAGCCAGAAGCTGGGCTCATGGCTGGTGAGCACAGTGCTAAGGAGCAGCGATCCAAGTGGTAAGGAGCAGCGAGAAGGCAGGCAGTAAGGAGCGAGGGGTCCCGGACTGTGAGAGGGCACAGGCTGGCCTGAGATACCCTTCCCCCACCCAGTGCTTGAATTTCATGCGCTGGGCCTCTATTTGGTGTATAAAAAGCCATCGATTTTTGATTGTTGATTTTGTATCCTGCTACATTGCCAGATTCATTTATTAAATCTAATAGTTTTTTGGTGGAGTCTTTAGGGATTTCTGTGTACAATATCATGTCATCTGTGAATAATGAGAGTTCTTTCTTTCCAGTTTGGATGTCTTTTATTCTTCTTGTCTGTTCTCTGTGGCTAGCACTTCCAGTACTATGTTGAACAGGAGTGGTGAAAGTGGTCATCCCTGTCTTGTTCCTGTTCTTAGGGGAAATGGTTTTAGTTTTTACCCATTGAGTATGATGTTGGCTGTAGGTTTGTCATATTTGGCCTTTATTATGTTGAGATATGATCCCTCTATTCCCACTTCACTGAGAATATTTATCCAAAATAGGTGTTGGATTTTGTCAAATGCTTTTTCTGTGTCTATTGATATGAGCATATGATTTTTGTCTTTCAATTTGTTTATGTGATATATCACATTTCATGATTTGCGAATATTTTACTAGCCTTGCATCCCTGAAATAAATCCCACTTGATCATGGTGTATGATCTTTTTAATATATTGCTGGATGCAATTTGCTAATATTTTGTTGAGGATTTTAGCATCTATGTTCATCAGGGATATTGGTCTGTAATTCTTTTTCTTTGTACTGTCTTTATCTGGTTTGGAATTATGCTAATGCTGGCCTCATAAAAAAAGCTTGAAAGTGTTCCTTCCTCTTGGATTCTTTGGAAGAGTCTGAGGAGTGTCTGTGAAGCCGTCCTTACCCAGGTTTTTTTATTTTTATTACTGTTCCTATTTTTTCAGTTGTTATTGGCCTATTCAGGTTTTCTGATTGAGTTTTGGAAGGTTGTGTTTTTCTATGAATTTGTCCCTTTCATCCACATTGTCCAGCTTGTTGGCATATAGTTGTTCATAGTATTTTCTTACAATACTTGGTATTTCTGTGGTGTCAGTGGTTGCTTTTCTGCTTTCGTTTCTGATTTTATTTATTTGGGTCCTCTCTCTTTGTTTCTTGATGAATCTAGCTAATGGTTCATCAATCTTGTTTATCCTTTCAAAGAACCAGCTCTTGGTTTCATTGACTTTTTTATTTTTAGTCTCTATGTCATTTATTCCTGCTCTAATCTTTAATATTTCTTTCCTCCTACTTACTCTGGGCTTTTCTTGTTGTTCTCTTTCTAGTTCTTTAAGTTGTAAGGTTAAATAGTTTATTATTAACTAGAGGCTCTGTGCACAAAATTCGTGTACTTGGGGGTTATCTAAGCTCGCCCTGTGCCCTCTTGCAATCTGGGACCCCTCAGGGGATGTCCGATTGCCGGCCTGTGGCTGGATGGCCTTCTGCTGCTGCACGGCCTGCTGTTTGAGCTTCAGCAGCTGCTGCACATGCATGGGCTGGGCCACCGCAGTCTATTGTACGAGCACTATCGAGTGGGTGAGTCAAGCGCGGAGGCAGGCTCACCCTGAGTTCCCTGCACTTCCCTGAGTCACTGAGTTGTTCAGACTGACTGCCTTCTACAGAGAATGTCACTGGGATTGGGCCTAAGCCGGCAGTCAGACATCCCTCTCGCAGTCTGGGACTCCTTGGGGGAAGTTGGCTGCTGGCCTGGGCCTGATCCCCGTGAGATTGGGCCTAAGCCGGCAGTCATACCACACACTCACAGTCTGGGACACCTCAGCGGATGTAGCAGTGTGCCAAGCGGTAGGCACCAGGGAGGAGCCCAAATCGGAGCCGGGTGCCACACCGCTTTTGCTCATCCCGGCCCGCTGTGCCTGCTGCCTCCACTCGGTACTGCTGCCATGGAGTCGGGAGAGGCACCTGTTGTGGCAGCTATGCTTGGCAGCCATGAGCCTGGCTTCTGGCTGAGCGGCGCTCTCCTTATGGGAGCGCACTGACCATCGGGGGGGCAGCTACTGCAGTGAGCGTCTGCTTCCTGGTGGTCAGTGCACATCATAGCGACCGGTCGTTCCATTGTAATGGTCACTTAGGCTTTCATTATATGGATTTTCTTATTTTTTGAGTTAGGCCTGCAGTGCTATGAACTTCCCTCTCAAGACTGCTTTTGCTGTGTCCCAAAGATTTGGGGTTGTTGTGTGTTCATTTTCACTTGTTTCCAGGAAGTTTTCGATTTCTTTTCTTGATTTCATTGATAACCTATTCATCCTATATAATAAAAGCCTAATATGCTAAGTGTTTGGTTGACGTGTCGGCCATTCAACCAATCAAAACGTAATATGTTAATGATATGCTAAGGCCGCTCAACCACTTGCTATGATGTGCACTGACCACCAGGGGGCGGATGCTCCAACTGGTAGGTTAGCTTGCTGCTGGGGTCCAGCCGATCAGGACTGAATGAGATGGGCCGGACATGCCCTGGAGTCCTCCCACAGTCCCTCCCTGGCTGGCCAACATCCTGTGTCCCTCCCTGGTCCCAGTTGTGCATTGGTGGGGTCCCTCGGCCTGGCTTGTGCCCTCTTACAATCTGGGACCCATTGGGGGACGTCAGAGAGCTGGTTTTGGCCCGATCCCGCAGGCCAGGCTGAGGGACCCCACTGGTGCACAAATTCGTGCACTGGGCCTCTAGTTGTTTAATAACATGCTATTTAGCCACCATGTGTTTAAATGTTTTTGGATATTTTTGCTGTAGTTGATTTCTAATTACATTCCACTCTGATCTGAGAAGATGCTTGATATGATTTCAGTCTTCTTGAACTTGTAGAGACTTGCTTTGTGTCCTAACATGTGGTCTATCTTTGTGAATGACCCATGTGCACTTGAGAAGAATGTTCTATAAATGTCAGTTAATTCCATCTGATCCAGTGTGTCCTTTAGAGTCACTGTTTCCTTAATTTTTTGTCTGGGAAGATCTACCCAGTGAAGTTAGCAGGTGATAAATCCCTACTATGACTGTATTGTTGTCGATATCTCACTAAAAGTCCTCTAAGAAGTATTTTTTATATATTTAGGTGCTCTTATACTGGGTGCATATATGTTTACCGGGTTATATCCTTTTGTTGCATCGATCCCTTTAGTTTTATGTAGTGCCCTTTGTTGTCTCTTGTGACCACCTTTATTTTGAAGTCTATTTTGTCAGGTATGGGTATTGCTACCCCAGCTTTTTTTTTGTTTGCATATGCATGTAAAATTTTTTTCCATCCCTTCACTCTCATCCTGTATGAGTCTTTTGTTCTGAGGTGGGTCTCTTGAAGACAGCATATAATTGGGTCATGTTTTTTGTTTTTTGTTTTTTGTGTGTTTTTTTTTAATCTATTCAGCTGCCCTATGTCTTTTGATTGGAGCATTTAATGCATTTACATTTAAGGTTATTATTGATAGGTACTTATTTATTGCCATGTTATTTCTGTATGCCTATGTTTCTCTCTCTATTTCTTCTCATTATAGCAGTCCCTTTAGCATTTCTTATAATCCTGGCTTGGTGGTAATGAACTCCTTTAGCCTTTTTTTCACCGGGAAAAAGAAGCTCTTTATTTGACCGTCGATAGCCTTGCTGGATAGAGTAATCTTGGTCTCAGATCCTTGCTTTCCATCTGAGCACTTCATGCCATTTTCTGGCCTGTAGAGTTTTTGATTAGAAATCAGGTGTCAGCCTTATGGGAATTCCTTTGTAGGTAACAATTTGCTTTTCTCTTGCTGCCTTTAAGATTTTCTCTTTGTCTTCAATTTTTGGCATTGTAAATATGTGTCTGGGCATTGGCCTGTTTGGATTCTTCTTGCTTGGGACTCTCTTTGGCTCCTGAACTTGTGTGACTTTTTCCTTCACCAGGTTAGGGAGGTTTTCTGCCATTATTTCTTCAAAAATGTTCTCTCTTTCTCCCTTTCTGCCTCTTCTGGCTCACCCACTATTTGAATATTGTTTCATGTTGTCCCACAGCTCCCTTAGTTGTCCTCCTGTTTGTTTGTGTGTGTGTTTGTTTTTTAATCCTCACCCAAGGATATTTTTTCATTGATTTTTAGAGAGAGTGGAAGAGAGAGGGAAAGACAGAGAGAAATATCCATGTGAGAGAAACACATTCATTGGTTGCCTCCTGAACGCACCCTGACCAGGGCGCTGGCCAGGAGAAGCCTGCAGCCAAGGTACATGCCCTTGGCCAGAATCGAACCTTGGTCCCTTTGGTCCACAGGCCAGTACTCTGTCCACTGAGCCCTACCAGCTAGGGCTGTCCTCCTGTTTTTTAATTGTTGTTTTCTTTTTGGTTCTCTGATTGAGTGACTTCTTTCTACCCTGTCTTCTAATTCATTGATCCAGTCCTCAGCTATCCCTAATTTGCTGTGTATTCCTTCTAATGTGTGCTTTATTTGTGCTATGTCATTCTTTATTTCTGTTTTCATAGTAACTATATCTTTTCTCATGCTTTTGAACATCTTTACTATCATTATTCTGAACTCTATATCAAAATTTCTTATCTCCATTTCATTTATCTCTTCTTTTGGAGAATTCTCTTGTTCTTTCATTTGTGGGTTGTTTCTCTGTCACCTCATTTTGTCTGCCTGTTTGGTCTGTGACTGTGTATTAGGTAGATCTGCTACGCTTCTCACTCTCTAATGCAGGGGTCCTCAAACTTTTTAAACAGGGGGCCAGTTCACTGTCCCTCAGACCATTGGAGGGCCGGACTACAGTTTAAAAAAAAAAAACTATGAACAAATTCCTATGCATACTGTGGGCCCGGGACGAGTCGGCTGCTAAGCAGGACAGGCAGCGGCACCCAGTGGGCTGGATAAATGTCCTCGGCGGGCCACATGTGGCCCGCGGGCCATAGTTTGAGGACCCCTGCTCTTCTGACTAATTAAATCAGGCAAAGACTCTTGCCTCTACCTGCAGACTGATTGTATTCAGTCTTGAGTAGCCTCAAGCATTCACCCACAGGTGTGGCAATAGTTTTTCCAACAGGATGGGGCAGTTGCTTTTGCCTAGAGGCTAATTGTTATTCTCAGTCTCTTAATGGGCCTCAGAAACTTCACACCTTGGGGCATGTGGTTTTCCAAAAGCGTGGGTCAGCTGTCTTCCCCCAGGCAAAACCGCCTAGATAGCAAATGTCTACATAAAAAAGAGGACCTCCACAGTGTGAGGGAATGACTCAGCACAGGAAACTGGTGTGTCTGCCTTCTGAGCTCTCATTCCAGAGCCTCCAACCCTGTCTTCTGCTTCCCCAGCTCCAGTCCACTCTGCCCTCCCTCTGCCAGAGCAGAAGGTGAGTGGCTGCACAGGGAATGTTGTGCATTGGCCCTTTAAGAGGGTGCCTGCATTTCCAGCCATCTCTCTTTGGCAGACAGCTGTGATATCTCTGAGGAACTTTAGTTGCTGTCTGTGGGCCCCGGGCCAGCCCTTCCACGCCTCTGCCCCTCCTGCCAGTCTCTATGTGGTCTCCACTTTCCAGCCTTGGTTTTCTCCAGCGAGTGTTCAGTTAATTATTCAGGAAGTTTTTCTGTATTTTAGTTGTAATTCCAGTTTGGTCATGGGAGCCCGTCCATGCAACATTCACTTACTCTGCTGCCATCTAGTATAGTATAACTTTAAAATTATTATCTCCAGCTGGGAAGGCTTTAAGACTATTTAGGATAATAACATCAGCAGTTTTTTATAGCTGCTTAGTGAAAATCATGTGTGTTCCCAGATGTATTCTGCTATACAAGTGAGAAAAATGTGAAAAGAAAAGATGTAATTGTATTTAGCATTTCAGTGTACACATGGGAAAATCCCTCTGTATGTCTGAATCCCTGCACATCCTCCTGCAGGCCCTTCGCAAAGACGCACAGCCGCAGGAGCCTGGCTGAGAGCTGGTGCCCTTGTTCTGCAGCCCTGGCCCAGCCCCAGCTCCTCAGAGGATGGCCCTTTGATCGCTACAGGCCACTAACCCAGTCTCTTCCCTTATTAACTAAAATGCAGGTAATAGTGCAAAAACAGTAATGAAGTTACATTAAGATTTTTTTAGGGTTTTTAAGATAGTATCTGGAAACACAGAGATGTAAATTCTCACCAGTAAACAGCATCTGCATTTCAAGGAGCTACAATCTTTGGAAAGGTAGAGATGGGTGAGCATTGAGGAGCTTGCAGCTGAGTCTCATGGGCGTGCTTCACAGTAGACATTAAACAAAGAGGAGCACAGAGTTATAAAGAGGTGAAGAGCATGTTCCTTAGCACACAGCACACTGAGTAACTCTTGAACAATGCACCTTGAGGCAGACGTGGGAAGAGGAAAAGAAAGGTAATCTGGGGGTCAGAGGGAGGAATGTGAACAAAAGCAGCCACAGGGTATTTAGTAGGTGGTGAGTCTGGTTTCTGTTTGTTTTGTTACTGGTTTTCCTGTTTGTGATTCAGTTTTGACTGGCATCCAGGGTTCGTGGAGAGGAGTGAGCAGCAATGGAGAGGGAGGGAGGAGCCAGGCTGTGCGGAGTCTGGTTTCTTTGGTTGGCAGAAGTCCCTGCAGGGTTTTGCTCAGCATCTGATAGGGTCGGACCTTGGGAAAGTGCCCTCAGCACAGGGTTTTTCAGGCCCTAACTCTGCAAGGTGCTGTAGTTTGATGAGTTTCAGTTTAAAATTGCTTTGTGGGTGAGGTAACTCAGCAGCAGCTCCTGAGCCCACCTGGGACAGTGAGGAAGGGAGCCACTTACCTGGATAGGTGCTGTGGGTGAAGGTGAGGGAAGTATTGCCCACTCAGCCCCTTCATCAATGGTATGACCTCAAAACACTGAAGTTCAATCGAGTACACGGATTCTACTGGGGAGAAATGTTTCAAAGCCAGCAGGCAAACAGTGTGCATTTTGGTTGCCTGTGAGAGATTGGCTGTTGGAGGTTGTTTAATTAGAGGATTTTGCAATAATCGTGGCAGGCAGCAAACACAGAAAGGGTCTGTTGGCTGGGAGTGGTGCAGAGCTAGAACTTGGCATCTGGGGCCCTCCTGGATGTGGAAATCCCAAAGGTGACTGGCCACCCAGGAGAGCGACTCATTACCTGTGCCTGCATCATTGAGAAATGTTTGAAAGTATGTTAATTTCCGCAGGCGCAAAATCAACATGCAAAAGAAGAGTCCCTTGCTGATGATCTCTTTAGGTAAGTTGAATTTCAGCTTTCTCAAGAATCTTAGAGAGATCTATGTAAAATTCAGTTCTATTCATAAAGATTTTTCTTCTGTCCTTAGAAATAGAGGCTTTGTCCCTTCACCTAAAGAATGTTTTGTTTTTAACATGTGTTTCTTTTTACGGCGTGAGCACCTCTTAGTTTAGTTACTGGATATAGCTTCTAAGTTTGGGGTTGACTCAGTCGTACTGTACCCCCGGATATTTAAAATATGTGGGGGGCACTCAGGTCAAAGAAGGCTCCTGAGCTGGGCTCGTAAATTTGCGAGATTTTCGACTGGGTAGAGTTATGAATAAATAGGTTTTGAATCAAGATAAGTAAAATACCAGACCATTAGTTGAATTTTAATTGGCACACGTATAAAAACAAGAGGCTGGGTTAGAATTTCAAAGTAGGTTCTTGTGAGAGATTTAGCAGAGTTATAAGGGGCGATTATAATTTAATTCTGATTTAACATATTTTCAGCATCTTACAGGCCCAATAAACCTTATAATTCACTTTCAAATACTCATAAAAGTATTTGAAAGTACTGTATGTAGATACTTGTTAGTGGAGAATAACATTTTCCCAAACTTATTTAAAGGCAAATGAAGAAGGTAATCTATTTTTTAGTCTGTTTTACAGCTGATTTGATTTTTTAATTTCATTATTGACAATATGAATCATTGGTCCACATGCTGACAGACAAAGTTGGCAAAGGAGCCGGCCTGCTGCCCAGCTGCATTTGTCTCATTGCGATAGCAGAAAACGCTGTGAAGGAATTTTATTCCAGGCTCACTATTGCTCTTTTGTGCAAATAGAGTATATTTTAATTGGGGGAGGGGAGGAACTGTTTGAAGCTATGCTAGAAAAAGTGTAAACACATTTATTTTTAAACTGTTGTTTCTGTTAATTATTTAAATGCTTTTATAGATTATTTTTTGTTGATGACGCTTTGTTTTTACCAAATATTAATGAAACCAGCATCAAAATGATCAATGAAAGTAAAAATGTCAGTGCTTAATATCTGATACTAAGGATAAAACTGGCATTCTCATTCTGTTTGGTAACGTGTGACTATATTTTGAAGACCCTTTAAAAGTGAAAGAAATGCTATCATTTATCTAAATATTACTTAACCCATTTCTTTCTTTGCAGATACAATCCTAACATAAAAAGGAGAAGATAGATAACCGAGGTTGTTATGAAGAAGCCATGGAAAAACATTTCCTGCCCACATTACTTCCTGTTCCCTCTGGATTCAGGGGTTCAAGTTACAAATGCTCTCTAGCCTGAATTTGTTAAATAAAATGCACCAAACTCCATTTATTTTGTGTGACAAGTAGTATGGTTTGTTGTTACTGAGCTGGGTGTCCCTTTGCTTTAAGCTAGTTTTTTTTTTTTTTTAATAAATCTTTATTGTTCAGATTATTACAGTTGTTCCTCTTTTACCCCCATAGCTCCCCTCCACCCAGTTCCCACCCTACCCTTTACCCCCCCATTGTCCTCATCCATAGGTGTACGATTTTTGTCCAATCTCTTCCCGCACCCCCCACATTCCCTTCCCCCTGAGAATTGTCAGTCCACTCCCTTTCTATGCCCCTGATTCTATTATATTCACCAGTTTATTCTGTTCATCAGGTTTTTTATTCCCTTGATTTTTAGATTCACTTGTTGATTGATATGTATTTGTTCATAATTTTTATCTTTACCTTTTTCTTCTTCTTCCTCTTCTTAAAGAATACCCTTCAGCATTTCATATAATACTGGTTTGGTGGTGATGAACTCCTTTAGCTTGTTCTTATCTGTGAAGCTCTTTATCTGCCCTTCAATTCTGAATGATAGCTTTACTGGGCAGAGTAATCTTGGTTGTAGGTTCTTGCTATTCATCACTTTGAATATTTCTTGTCACTCCCATCTGGCCTGCATAGTTTCTGTTGAGAAATCAGCTGACAAATCGTATGGGTGCTCCCTTGTAGGTAACTAACTGTTTTTCTCTTGCTGCTTTTAATATTCTCTCTTTGTCTTTTGCTCTTGGCATTTTAATTATGTTGTGTCTTGGTGTGGTCCTCTTTGGATTCCTTTTGTTTGGGGTTCTCTGCGCTTCCTGGAGTTGTAAGTCTATTTCTTTCACCAGGTGGGGGCAGTTTTCGGTCATTATTTCTTCAAATAGGTTTTCAGTATCTTGCTCTCTCTCTTCTTCTGGCACCCCCATAATTCGGATGTTGGTATGCTTGAAGTTGTCCCAGAGGGTCCTTGCACTATCTTCATATTTTTGTATTCTTTTTTCCTTTTGCTTTTCCGGTTGGGTGTTTTTCTGCTTCTTCGTATTTCAAATCTTTGACTTGATTCTTATGGTCCTCTAGTCTGCTGTTAGGTCTCTGTATATTATTCTTTATTTCAGTCAGTGTATGCTTAATTTCTTATTGGTCCTTTTTCATATCCTTGAGGGTCTCTCTATATTTCTCGGAGGTTTCTAGAAGATTTCTGAGTAACCTTATAATCATGGTTTTGAACTCTATATCCAGTAGTTTGCTTTCCTCCATTTCTTTCATTTGTGACCTGTTTCTTTGTCTCTGCAATTTGGCTGCTTCCATGTGTTGATAGAGTGGCTTTGTGTGCTAGGTGTCCTATAGGGCCCAGTGGCTCAGCCTCCCTAATTACCTGAGGTGGACACTCTTGGTGCACCCCTTTGTGGGCTGTGTGCACAGTCTTGTTGTAGTTAAGCCTTGATTGCTATTGGTATCACTGGGAGGAATTGACCTCCAGGCCAGTTGGCTGTGAGGACCAGTTGTGTCTACAATGGGAGAACTTCTGTGCTGGAGACACCCTTATGGGGCAGGACTTGCTTCAGTGGGGCTTTGGCGCTCACTGAGTCTGCCCCCTGAGTGTGTCTCTTATGGATGTGGACTTGTAATCTGGATGGTCTTACTCTGACCACTGGGTATACTGGCCCTTAGATCTCCAAGGAGGTGCAAAGCAGCCACTGCCTGAGACCACCCAGCAGGAGCTACAGAGAGATCTGCAGATTCCTCCTTTTTGTTTGGGGTTTGGAGATGCCCAGATGAGGCCCAGCTGTGAAGCAATGCAAGCTGCTGTCCAGCCTTGGGCCTTCTTTTGGAGGCTCTGGGGTTCTCTGACCCAGCTGCAGTTTGACAGGTGTTTAGGCGGAGAAAGGCCAGGCCATTAGTATGCAAAAGCCTCTGTGCACAGCTTGGGTGGGGTTGTAAATTGGGTGGGGCAGGGTCTCAGGGAATCACCAGGGCAGAGCAAACAGCAATGGCTGCCCGTCAGCCCTGCCCCGAAGAGGCCCCCGGGTCTCTGTGTCCCGCAGCACCGTGCAGGAACAATGATTGCTGCAAGCACCTCTTAAAGCCGCCCTCGCATTCTGGCCCGATGCCAGACAGTCCAATTTCTCTCCATATGAGTCTGGGTCCCCAGAGTCTCTCCCGGAACTGGAGTTCAGAGCAGTCGGGAGCTTGTATCTCCCTCCTGATTGAAAAAGACAACAGCGTACCCAGCTGCCAGCCCCTTTCACGTGCACCTCCATACCTCCAGACTTCCATACCTCCGCACCTCCTACCGGACTCAATGTGCTTTTCTCTTTCCTTCTAGTTGTAGAATTTCCACTCAGCCTGCCTTCCCGTGGTTCTGGATGATATTCGTTTTGTCTTTTAGCTATAGTTTTAATGTGTTTGTGCGTGGCAGCAAGTTCAGGTGTTTACCTATGCCGCCATCTTAGTTGTCAGTGTTTAAGTTAGTTTTTGTAAAGTACAAATGGTGAGAGATGACTATCTCATCTCTTACAGTAATTTTTTTCCATTTTTCAATTTAGTTTTATTATTAGTCACAGTTCATAATTCTAAAAAGATAAAAGGGTGAGGATTAAAAGACTCCCTTCCACCACTGTCCCAGCTATTGGTTCCTTAGAAAAAAATATACAATACTCATTTCTTACGTCTTTCCAGAGATTTTAATGCCTATTCAAATTTCTATGCATATCAACTTTCAATACTTTCCTACAAAACGATGGCATAACGTGTCCAGTGTTCTGCACCTTGCTCCTCCCCACTGCACAGATTGGAAGGCTGTGGGTATATAAGAACGATGGTTTTCTTTTCCACTATGCAGGAATTGTTCCTGAACCGACGGCCGGAGAGATGACTGCAGGTGAGGCTGTCACCACACATTCTAGTCCTGGAAACTGGAAACTGGAGACTTCCTCATCCTTGTGGATGCATCTCACAGGAGGGAGACCTGTTTGTGGTCTTAGCGAGCTGGGTGTCCCTCTGCTTTGAGGCCTAGTTTTTGTAAAGTACAAATGGTAAGATTGTCTTCTTTCTACTTTAAAGGGACATGGTAAGAAAAAAAAAAAAATGAATGTCTTTGCTTTCAAGGTTTGTAATGTAAGAACTTAGCCGCACACTAGAATTACAGTATAGTCCTTTTATCCATCTGAGGGTCGTTGCGCATGTCCCAGGAAGTAGAACAGGGTTTTGATGCTCACTGAAAGCTTCCTGGGGTCACATCCGCTCTGACACCTCACAAGCCTACCTTCGTAGGTGTTCGAGCACAGCCTGGAAAACGACCCAAAAATTAATTTGTGCCATTGCTGGGTCTTCATGGAAGATGGGTCAGAGCAAACTTTTGAGTCAAGGGGATGTTAACAGTTCTTAGCCTTGCCTAGAAACCATCTTTATAACAAAGTCATTTCAATTTAGAAGTGACATTAAGAAAAACATCCAATCCAATTCATTCAGTGCTCAAAAGAACAGGCCAGCGAGAGTGCTCACCCCAGTGTTCTCAGGATAGTGCACAATTTCCAGGAGAGGTAACATTCATATGAAAAGTTACCATTATAATAAACGAAAGCTGCATCTCATCATTTCTAAAATCATTAAACTTAAATCAGACATGATAGTTATCAAAAATATAAGAATTCACCAGTTTATCTGAAACAGCTAGTTGTAGAGGCAAGTATGTTCTAAATAGATTTTAAGGTGAATTATGATCCTTAAGGTGAGCACATAACATTGCAAAAAATGGACAGAAAAATACTAACACTTCAGTCCATTTTCTAATATTAAGAAAAAATAGAATTAGGTATTCAATAAACACATTCCAGATGAAATAAATTCTACCAAAAAAGAGAAAAAGACTAGAGAAAGACTGAGAAATTGTTTGCTATGGAGAACTTCAGAGGACTTTTTGTCTAACACTAAAATTCTGGGGATTTGTATGGAAATACAAACATTAAGCACATCTAAATAAATAAATAAGTGAAGATAAAGCATACAGTTCAATAAGTAACCTTAGAAATTTGTCATCTGTGAACAAATTTCAAAGTAATCTTGGGAATGGAAGACAAGTTTTAACCTATTTTCAACTTTAGTCTTTAATAATTATGGCAGTACCCAAATGGTATAACAATATTAGGAGAACTTAAACAGAAATTAAGCCAGTGTTCACACAGGAATAAGTAGTCCCATTCAAAATTTACTGAATTGCAAATTATTATGTTAGTTAAGTAGAGAATAAACATCCAAAAAATATCTTGGCAAGTTCCTGGATGTCTAAGTGTATGCCAACATTATTGAACTGTTTAAAGTATTAGCAGCTAAGAATGTGAAGTATTTGTCAAGTCTTAAATAATAAAAAATATTTTTAAAAGATCAGCATATTTGATAAATTAATTTATACAATTGTTAATTTCAAAGCAAAGAAAACCTGAGTTGTAAATGCCTCCTATCCCCACCCCACTTCATATCCCATTTTCTTTTAGACCCTGTGTCTCAGCCTTTAACGAGCACGCACATTCCTTGAGGATATCTCTGAGACGCAGTTTCTAATGCACTAAGTCTGGGGTGGGGCCCGAGTGTCTACGCTTCTAACAAGCTACAGAGCGAGCTGGGCTGGGCTTTGGACCACCTCTGAGTAGCAAGATGACCCAATATACGGCGAGGATGATTTCTAGCCTAATGACAGTTTGGTTTATAGATTCAGGCTATAATGTTTTGGCATCAGTCATAACCAAAAATGATCACAAAAAGTACTTCTTGGAAGAAAAGAGTATTTTAGGTAAGAGCTTAAAAGAATACCAAATTGGCATATCTGTCTGACAGTGGCACCTCTGGCACACTGCAGCAGTGATTTTTCAACCAGTGAGCTGTAAGAATTTTTAAAATATGCATCACCTATCTAGTCAGGGGCACTGGCCTCTTTTCCTGTAGATTGTCAAATTAAAAAATGACAACAGTCAACACAATAGCTGTTCAGTGTGAATGTCCTGTCTTGAACCATAAATATATAGGTCATATAATAGAGTTGCATCTTATCGGTCATGTTGCATAATAAGGTTGAGTCTCACTGGTAGATTCTTGTACCAGAAATCCTTACATACAAGTATAGGCACCTGATTTTTTTTAAAAGTCACTTTGGAGCCGTGGCCAGTGTTGCTCAGTTGTTTTGTGTTGTCCAGTGCACCAGGTTGCCAGATTGATTCTTGGTCAGGGTGCGTGCAGGAGGCCTCCTATCTCTGTTTCTCTCTCTCTCCTCCTCCTCCATCTCTCTAAAAAAAAAAAAAAAAAAAAAAAAAAAAAGGTTACTGGAGCAAAAAGGGGTAATTACTATTTGTTTTTGTAAATCAAAATTATACCTATTTTTCCCCTGCCGGCATGGCTCAGTGGTTGAGTGTGGACCTATGAACCAGTAGGTCACAGTTCGATTCCCAGTCAGGGCACATGCCCAGGTTGTGGGCTCAATCCCCAGTGTGAGGCATGCAGGAGAAAGCTGGTCGATTCTCTCTCATCATTGATATTTCTCTCTCTCTCTCCTGTTCCCTTCCTCTCTGAAATAAATTTTTTAAAAAAGATATTAAAAAATATATCTACCTATGTTTTTGTCAGATCAGCAAAAAATCTATTTTTTGGTGTGCTACAGAATTTTAGTAATTAGTTTATGTATGCCATGAAATAAAGTTACAAGAAGTTCTTGTAACTTTAAAAAATAGTTACTATTGCCTGAGACTCTCCAGTTAAATCAAGCCAGTACACTGCAAAAAGTTAAAAATCTTTAATGGTGAACTGTCCATATAAATTACTTGTAAACCTGCTTCAAGCTACCCCATCTCCTCCTCCTCTTTCAACAAATAAATGCTTTTTCTTCTGTCTTGTTGTTAAACAGTGTGTAACACCTAGTGCCCCTCCCTTTAAAAATCGAACAAAATTATCTCCAACTAAAGGACCCAATGCAAAAAGATGGGCTTCTTTAACACACTCATAGGTGTATGCATCTATTTCCACAGGATTACCCTTACAAGTGATTGGGTGGCCCGAGTTATGGCCCAGGTAACAGCCTTGCTCTTTCAGAAAAGAAAGATTGGGATGAGAACCTATCAGTACTACTGCTGCAGAAAGTTTAAATATTTTCTTCAATCCAGAGACACTCTGAAGGATGCACTTCATGTCCGACTTAAAGGAAAGCACATGGTGCTCAGGAAAGCTGGTGTAATCAGGTAAAGGGCTGGAGTCTGCAGAAGATGACTGCGTACACATCATGTGATAGACCTTATGGTATTCTGGATACAGCTTTTTAGGAAGCTGCTTGAAAATTAAACTTGGGTCAGTTACTCGTCTGCGAAATGCATGAATCACAGGGATGTTGTTGTTGTAAGCACACAGTACTGCATCAGCTGCAGTGAGCCCAGAGCCTACAATTAACACTGGGTCCACTTTGCCCCGCAACTTTCCTTTGCTTACAGCCGCTCCAAATTCAGGCAGTGAATGAAACACAAAAGGGAAATCTTCCCCTTCCACCTCCAGACGGGCAGGAGAATCCAATGTTCCCGTTGCTAGAACTACATTCTCAGCAAAGAGACCAAAGGGAACATGGGAACCATCTGCTACTCGCTGATAGCCCCGGATCTCCCAGTTTCTCTTGATAAACTTGGACTTCTCCATCTGCAAATGCTGTGCTGGAATAGCTCCATCCTGACCACCATCCTCCTCCCGGTCTCTGTAGAGTCTTGACACAGAGGTAATGTAAGTGTTCTCTCGGAAGTTCTTCTGAAGACCCATGACTTTCACATAATGTTTATAGTAGCGAGCTACTTCCTCTGGCATAACTCGATCCCCTTTTAGGTTCCTAGAAAAGGAAAAGGAAAAGATCCTATGAGAACAGGACTTTGTTTCTGTGATTATTACTTCTCCATCAGTAAGCTATTACATCTTTTAAATTCCTCTGAACTCTCTTAGCTATCCATGATCCTAACCCAGGGGTGGGCAAACTTTTTGACTCGAGGGCCACAATGGGTTCTTAAACTGGACCGGAGGGCCGGAACAAAAGCATGGATGTAGTGTTTGTGTGAACTAATATAAATTCAAAGTAAAGGAGCAGAGGGGAGAGCAAGAGAACCGGATAGAACAGCCGGATACGGCCCGCGGGCTGTATAGTTTGCCCAAGGCTGTCCTAACCCCTTACAAAGAAAGAAAACTTTTTAGTTAAAAAGAAGAAGCCTCCTGAGGGTAGAGACTAGGTAAGGCATGCCTGTTTCTCCATTGTATCTTTTCAAATTGGCTGCTTTTGTCAATAAACAAAGAGATTAAAATGTGGATATGTGATCATTAGACTCTTTTACAGTCTATGTTACAATAGTAATCTAAATAATTGTTTATAGCTCTACTATTTAGTCTTTGTTCTGTACTCTTAAGTCAGCAATTTTAAACTGGTAGGACCCCCAAATTTTTAAAATATGCAGTACCTGACTATTTAGTCAGGGGCACTGACCTCTTCCCTTAGGTTGTCAAATAAAAAAAAAAAAAAAAATGACAGCAGCCAACACAACAATAGCCGGTTGATGTGAATGAATCAAAATTATACCCTTTTTTTCAGATCAGCAAAACATATTTTTGGTGTGCCACAAAATTTTAGTAATTAGTTTATGTGTGCCATGAGATGAAAAGGGTTGAAAATCACTGCTATTAAGTACAGACTAACTTAATTACAATTGTTGAGGCAGTACAGGTCTAACTGTAATACGTAGATATGTTTGTTAAAGATAATATATACCACTCTGACACAATTTTTAGTAAGGTGCTTTCTATTTTCCTAATGTCCAAAAATAAGTCAGATCAGTCTTCTGTAAATAAAATTAGCTTGCGTCTAAGTAAATAATATGACATTTCTGTGTTTTTTCTTACTCAGATATATAAATAAAATATTTTTATGAAAAAGTACATTAGTACATCTTTCGTTTTACACTTGGAATTTAAAGCAGTGGGCATTAGCACCCCTAAACACTGTGCCCCAATTAGAGATAAATAGCAGGAAAAACAAACCAGATCACTTCACATAATTCATTATAACTTGTTTTTGGAAAAAGTTAATAAAAACAGTTTTCTTCTAAAGGTTTAATGATTATAGTAATTAAGATTTAAAGCATATTAACTTTTGATTTTTACAGAAACTCTATGTAGTAGTTACTATTATGATCTCCACTTTACAGTCTAGGAAATTGACAGCTAATTTGTGTGACCAGGGTTACATCAGGTTATAGAGTCAATCTCTAGAGATTTAAGAGTCTTCCTTCTTTTACCATGATGCAAAGGCAGGAACTAAAGGTGATAGTAATTGGGTACGAATAATCCCCACTTCAGAAGGACAAACACTCTGGTACAGAGTCATGAAGCTCCTTTCTTACCCACATAACAAAGCGAAGAATGTTGAGCAGTTTTATTTACTGACCTATGAAAATCAGGAACTTTTACAACTTGCCTGATTTTGCAACTTTACATGTCAAATCCATATACAATTCTTTTTTAAAAACCCAAAAGGAATATTTGATAGGTTTAATTTCAATTACACAACGCTGGTCTAAATTTGCTCTCCTTAAATCTTGTCAAATGAAAGATAATGTCTGTGGATTAACATGGATTCTATGAAGCAAGAAGTCAAGCATTCAAATGGTACAGCCCTGGGAGAAACCAAGATGGCGGCATAGGTAAACACCTAAACTGCTGCCTCGCACAACAATATCAAAACTACAACTAAAAGACAAAACGGACACCATCCAGAACCACAGCAAAGCTGGCTGAGTGGAAATTCTACAACTAGAAGAAAAGAGGAAAGCACATTGAGACTCAGAGGAGATGCAAAAGGCTGAGGTATGGAGAATCGCACATGGAGAGGATGGGCGGCTGTGTGCACGGGCGGCTGTGTGCACGGGCAGCTGAGTGCGCGGCTGGCTTTCTAAAGCAGGAGGGAGAAGGAAGCTCCCGACTGCACTGAACTCCAGTCCCGGGCGAGACACTGGGAAACCAGAATCATTCGGGGGGAATTTGGACTGTCAGGAAGAGAGAAAGCACACAGACTCAGGAGCTGCGGAAGGCAGAGGTCTGGAGGCGCACGCGCACAGAGAGGACTAACTGCTGAATGCACAGGAGGCTGAGTGCGCAGCTGGCTTTCTAAAGCGGGAGGGAGACAGAAGCTCCCGACCGCACTGAACTCCAGTTCCAGGCAAGTTTCTGGGAACCCCGACTCATTTGGGGAGAAACTGGACTGTCTGGCAGCGGGCAAAACTCAAGGGCGGCTTTCTCTCAGAGGTGCTTGCAGCCATGACCAAGGGACACTGAGACCCAGGGGCCTCATAGGGCAGGGCTGACAGGAAACCAAGGCTGTCTGTTCTGCCCTGAAACTCCGCCCCATCCAAGCTGAGCACAGAGGCTTTTGCAATTTTGCAAGTCTTGTCCCATAAGGGCGTCTCCAGCACAAAAGTTCTCCCAGCGTAGACACAGCTGATCCTCACAGCCAACTGGCCTGGAGGTCAATTCCTCCCAGTGATACCAACAACAATCAAGACTTAACTACAACAAGGCTGTGCACACAGCCCACAAAGGGGTGCACCAAGAGTGTCAAACTCAGGTAACTGGGGAGGCTGAGCCACTGGGCCCTATAGGACACCTAGCACACAAAGCTTCTCTACCAACTCAGGGAAACAACGAAAATGCGGAGACAAAGAAACATCACAAATGAAAGAAATGGAGGAAAACAAACGACTGGATATAGAGTTCAAAACCACGGTTATAAGGTGTTTCAAGAATTTCCTAGAAAAGGCCGATAAATTTAGTGAGACCCTTGAGGATATGAAAAAGGACCAACTAGAAATTAAGCATACACTGACTGAAATAAAAAATATACAGAGACCTAACAGCAGACTAGAGGACCATAAGAATCAAGTCAAAGAGTTGAAATACGAAGAAGCAAAAAACACTCAGCTGGAAAAGCAAAAAGAAAAAATAATCCAAAAATTTGAAGACAGTGTAAGGAGCCTCTGGGACAACCTCAAGCGCACCAACATCCGAATTATGGGGGTGCCAGAAGAAGAGAGAGAGCAAGATACTGAAAACCTATTTGAAGAAATAATGACCGAAAACTTCCCCGACCTGGTGAAAAAAAGAGACTTACAACTCCAGGAAGCGCAGAGAACCCCAAACAAAAGGAATCCAAAGAGGACCACACCAAGACACATCATAATTAAAATGCCAAGAGCAAAAGACAAAGAGAAAATATTAAAAGCAGCAAGAGAAAAACAGTTAATTACCTACAAGGGAGCACCCATACGATTGTCACCTGATTTCTCAACAGAAACTATGCAGGCCAGACGGGAGTGACAAGAAATATTCAAAGCGATGAATAGCAAGAACCTACAACCAGGATTACTCTGCCCAGCAAAGCTATCATTCAGAATAGAAGTTCAGATAAAGAGCTTCACAGATAAGAACAAGCTAAAGGAGTTCATCACCACCAAACCAGTATTATATGAAACGCTGAAAGGTATTCTTTAAGAAGAGGAAGAAGAAGAAAAAGGTAAAGATAAAAATTATGAACAACAAATACATATCTATCAACAAGTGAATCTAAAAATCAAGTGAATAAAAAACCTGATGGACAGAATAAACTGGTGAATATAATAGAATCAGGGGCATAGAAAGGGAGTGGACTGACAATTCTCGGGGGGAAAGGGGTGTGGGAGGTGCGGGGAGAGACTGGACAAAAAGTGTACACCTATGGATGAAGACAGTGGGGGGGGGGGTAAGGGCAGAGGGTGGGGTGGGAACCGGGTGGAGGGGGGCTATGAGGGGAAAGAAGAGGAACAATTGTAATAATCTGAACAATAAAGATTTATTAAATTTTAAAAAATAAATAAGTAAAAATGGTACAGCCCTGTTCTAACAAAAGTTAAGTAACTTCCTGCTTTCATTTGCAGGAATGAAATGTTTTCATGATCAGTCAAATTAGATAGATTCTCTGAATTAGTAATTCCTATTTAATATTATTATCCTTGACAACAATAAGGCTTTTCAATTTTTCTTTTTAAATTTTAGGTTCTTTCCCCCAAAATAATTAAATTTGTATTCTTCCAAGTTGAGATTTCTTCTTAGTTACTCAGTTAATATTTCCTACTAAATATTTACCTTTATATCTAAGTAGCCAATCACACCATCAATTCTAGTTTATTCCATCACTCTAAACGATTAATCATATGCACTCCTCTAGTTTGAACGTCAAACACATGTACACATGAACTATGCATACATGAATTTATATATCCACTCATAAAAATAAGTGACTGAGTGTGGAAAGGATATGTGGGTAGATAAGAAAGTAAACTGTGGTTTAACAGGATAGGATAAATCCATGCTTAAGCAGAGCAGTCGGAACCCAGCCTATAGAAAAGCCCCTCCTGACCTCCATTGCATCTGGGGCAGCGCTACGGGAACAGCTCAGAATCCCTGCTGCAGAGGCTTCTGACGAGAGAGACACAGACATCTGTATTATTCATCTAAGACAGGTCACAGGTACCTTGAAATTTGCTGACACTCTTCCCACTGCAACCAAAGAATTGTGATAGTTTGATTTTTACCTTCGTTTGCTAGTCACCCAGTCTTTAAATTTAAGTCCAGGGAGCTCCATCCAATTTCCAAAGCTGATTGTCAACATGGAGCCTTCCATATTCTATTTGGATAAAAAATGTGCAATCAAAAAACACATTTAGGTAACATGGGGTTTGTTGTTGTTTTTTAACCAAACCCATCTATAAACTTTAAGCGTCTGGATAAGGAGAGCTCAAAGGAGTCCTAAATGTTTATATAAATTACCTCTCAAAGTTTATGCCAATAAACTTTCAAATAATACTTTCATCATTTGGTAGTATCTATCTATATACTTCTTTCATACAGTTATACATTTACAGAACAAATTTATAATATTACACGGTGCCTACACAATGTTAATAGTTTTGGCCTATAACCAACATGATAATTCAGATGTAGATATTTTAGTGAAACAAATGGATATTTTCACCTTTTAAACAAAAGGAAAAGAGTTAATTAATTTCCAACTTTATTATTTTTTAAAATGTTTTTATTTCAGAGAGAGGAAGGGAGAGGGAGAGAGACAGAAGATGGAAACATCAATGATGAGAGAATCTTTGATCGGCTACCTCCTACTGGGGATCTAACCTGCAACCTGGGCATGTGCCCTGAGTGGGAATCAGACCGTGACTTCCTGGTTCATGGGTTGTCACTCAACCACTGAGCCATGCCAGCCTGGCAATTTCCACACTTTAGATGTCTTTTCATTTTATTATTAATAATTTTTTAATGGGCAGCACAAGAGCCTCCCCCCATCAATTGTAATTAGGAAGTCTAAGCTGGTTCAGCTAAAGCAGCACCTCTTTCTAGAACGAGGAAAAGTAGCAGTGGTGGCCTGATTAAGAACAGACTCACTGCTAATGCTATGCCGCCTTCAAGCTCCCATGCCCTCTTTCTTCTGTTTTGCTCAGTACAAAGCAAGAAAGGCCCAAGGGCCACCAGCACCTGTCCAGTGTCCTCAATGAGCTCTTTTACTAATTCTCTCAGCTATGGCTTCTTTTCCCTTAACTCTCTCGCCCGTGTCTACAGCCGGCATTGGCAATGGCCAGAACGCTTGTTAAGTGCTAGGCCTTATGAAGCTAATTTGTGACACATCACCAAGGGAGAGAATGCAGCAAGCTGCCACTGCTTTGAGGCAGGTTGGGCCTGGGACTTGGATCAGAACCAAGATGGAAAACTAGAACCATCAGAAGGGGAGCTGTTAAGAATTTATTATATGTCAGAAGTTCTCTGCAGCCACATAATCATCTCATCTTGAACTCAAAAACCTTAAAGCACTGTATTCTACTTTCTGTCAACAATCTCTTAACTTTATTCCCACTGCACCAGTTCTTCCAGTTGGTTGCAAGACCTAGTCCTTTGATCTGTTCGTTTTTCTCCCAATCAGCTTTTCTTTTGTTCCCTATGCAACCTATATGCCATGATGCCTGCAGTCATGAAGACAGTATACCCAGGGGTACTGTAGGAGCATACACAAAGAGGCTATTTCTTCAAGGACACAAGCAGAATTTGCAGGATGCACTGTTAGAAAGGAAGACTATTCTAGGCAGAATAAGCAAGCTATGTTACTGTTCCATAAAAAACTTACCAGGCTGCAGAAAAGGATTAACAGGCTCGGACTGCGTTAGCCCTGCACATTACTAAGAAAGATCTGTGTTCAGAACTGGCCTTTGGTCACCTCCTGGGAGACATCCTCTGACCCTTGGAATATTCCACCTGATGAGTGTTTTCTGCATGCCAGAGCCTGGGCAATGCTGCACCAGTTGGCTGTGCACGTTTACCCTAACATGGGATTACGGTGAACACCGCTGTTTGCTCTGGGAGGCAGGGACCAGTCAGAGGCCAATCACATGGGAGCTGCTGGCTTGCATGGCTGACCCCCCAAAAAAATCCCTGGACAGCAAGGCATGGATGAGCACCCCTAATTGGCTCCCACTTGATAAATTAAATGTAAACAACTCTTAGACATAACATTACACTAATAATAGGAATACTAGAGGCCCAGTGCACGAATTCATGCACCAATGGGGTCCCTAGGCCTGGCCTGCGGGATTGGGTCGAAACTAGCTCTCCGACATCCCCTGAGGGATCCCAGATTGTGAGAGGGTGCAGGCCAGGCTGAGGGACCCCACTGGTGCACAATCGGGGCTGGGGAGGGATGCAGGAGGTTGGCCAGCCAGGGAGGAACTGTGGGAGGCCTCCAGGGCATGTCCGGCCTGTCTCGCTCAGTCCCTATCAGCCAGACCCCAGCAGCAAGCTAACCTACCACTCGGAGTGTCTGCCCCCTGGTCATCAGTTCACATTATAGCCACTGGTCGACCAGTCAACTGTCTGCCTCCTGGTGGTCAGTACACATCATAGCAAGCAGTTGAGCGGCCTTAGCATATCATTAGCATATTACACTTTGATTGGTTGAACAGACAACCACTTAGCATATTAGGCTTTTATTATATAGAAGGATCCAACTGAAGTCTGTACTTAAAATTTGACATTTAATGTTAAAATTTTCATGAAGTTTGTAGTTCATAAGATAGCAAATTTATTTAATATTTATTTATACAACAAATGAGCATTCTCAGCACACTAGACACTATATTGGCTGCTAAGGACAGCATAAACAATAATTATTAGTTGCTGCCTCTAATGAAATGTACTGACTCTTAATGTCACTGCCATGTGAGGACACAGCAAGAAAGCAGCTGTCTGCAAACCAGGAAAAGAGCCCTCACCACAAAGTGAGTACACTGGCACCTTGATCCTGGTCATCGCAGCTTCCAAACTTGAGAAATAGTGTCTGTTGTTTAATCCACCTGGTCTATGGTAGTTTGTTATAGCAGCTCAAGCAAGCTAATACAAGTTTATTCTTTTACATTTTTCACTTAAGATCTTGAAAATATAGAGAAATAATGGATATTAGTATGAAATAGTATGTAAAATTTGTAAATTCTAAAATAAGTAAAAGTACTTTGACTATGAAATGTTAAAATATTTTCTATATCTACACTAATAAAACAGAAATATGCAAATTGACCGTACCTCCACAATGACCACCATCCAATTAGGAGTGAGTATGCAAATTAACCCAACAAAGATGGTGGGTTAATTTGCATACACAGGCACGAGCGAAGACTGAAGACAACTGAAGACTGAAGAGGCTTGGCTTCTCCCCTGCGGCCAGAGCGGAGAACCAAGCGGAGAAGCCAAGCCTCGCTGCAGCCGGAGTGGAGAAGCCTAACCTCAAGGCTTGGCTTCTCCGCTGCAGCTGGAGCGAAGGCCTGGGTCCCAGGTGCCAGAGGAAACCGGTGCCGGCAGCCAGGGGAAGGAAGGCCTACTGCACGAATCTTCATGCAACGGGCCTCTAGTAAATCTTATAAAATGATATAGAAAAAGTGCTTATTCTAAAAATATAAGTAATCAAACTTGGCTTCTAGTAATTACCCACATCAAATTAATTAGGATTAAAACTCTAGATAAAAATTCAGTTAATATATATAACATTATATCATAATGTTTAAGAATAAAAATTGTCTTATTAATAAGATCTATATACTCACATGCCAAGCTCCACCAGGTGGGCCTTTACCAAGAACTAAGTGAGGGATATAATGATGTTGTTCTAATTTCCAATGCAAAACAGATGGATAGTCCTTCCCAAAGTCAGCATCTGGATGAAGGAGTGTGTCAAAGAGTACTGCAACTGGATTGGATGATCGGCCTTCAAGGCCCTCAGACAAGTATTCTAAGTCCTGAATGAATTTAAAAAAGAAAAAAGATGGCAGATAGAGTTTGAAAAAAGAAAAACACAATCCACTACTATCATAACAAAAGTGAAGGCCATTACTCTAACCCAGCATTTCCCAGAGAGTGTGCTACACAACATTGGTGTCCCTTGAGATCTTAACAGTCTTTGGTCAAATATGGGAAAGTTTAGGTCTCAACAAATCTAATCTGATCCTTTTACTGCAAAATTTGAAGATGACTTTAACATGCTAATATGCCTTAATATGTCTACAGTGACACTGCAGTAATAAAAGGCAGCCCTTTCCAAACTCATTTGAGCATACAGCACCTATTAAAACTTTATCAGGAAATCATATGGGAAATTCTACTCTTATCAAATCAGGAAAATAAATAAAAGTAAGCAGAATGTACTTACAAATCTAAAATTAAAATGATAGAAAGTGTTATTAGAAGAAAGGATTTTCAATTAAACACAATGCTTATATAAGCTGAACTAATCTTGTTTCAGTATAGAAAAATTAAAAGCATTGAAATAATACCTGATCAACAAGGGAAAGATGTCTTGCTTCTTGTAATTTACTCTGTAAGATTGTATTTGGATGTATTGCTTCTGATGATAAATATGGTCGGTAGCCTGATAACATATAAGAAAGGCAGATCCCTGAGGGTCCATTTCCTATTTAAAAAAAAAGAGAAGGTGGAGAGGGTATGTCACGCACCATACGCCTCTTCCTTGGCTTTCCTCCTCCTTCACACATGGCTTTTTCCTCACCAATTCTGCCTTCTCTAAACTCTGAAAACCCAAGTATTCACAAGACTCTGACTTTTGCCTTCACTCCTGGTTTTTGTGGGAAGTCTCATCTACTCAAAGTTTCAACTCTCTATGCTACTGATTCCCAAAATTAGATCTCTAGGCTGACCTCTTCCCCAAAAATATACTTCACATTTCCATATGCTACTTCTTTACACCACCTGACAGGCCCATTAACAACTTAATCAAAATGCATTCAAAGCAAATCCATGCGTCCCTTCATTTAGCTGCCCTCTCCTCCTACACACGCTCCTTCTCCACATATGGCACGAGCAAAACCCTAAGCTACTTAGCTTCTGGTTCTACACCGATTTTGTCATCTATATCATTCGGTTGTCTTTGCTTTTCTCCCGTATTTTCACTCAGAAGGCAAGTCTCCCCCTACTTCTCCTCAAGTTCACCGGCTCCAAAACTATTCCACCCTCAGATGGTTTTGGTAACACATGGTCTTTAGCATGTTGCTTCCTCTATTTTAAAGGCCTTGTTGCTGACTACCCAGTATTCTCTACGTTCTAGTCTCAACCATCTTTCCAGTCCCATCTCCTAATGCTGCCTTCCATGTTTTATATGCTTTAACTGAAACCAAACTGCATTTGTCATTGAAATATTTCCATTTCCATAGTTCCCTTAGTCTGGGTTTGCTACCTCTCTATTATCTACATCCATCAAAAATTGAATCCAACTGGGACAGCTGCTAGCCATAGGGAAAAAAAAAACACCTATTCTTCGCCTAATATTTTGTCCCAAATAAGCTCAAAGATGTAAATATGAAAACTAAAATCATAAGAATATTGGTAAAGTGGGTGATATTTCTATTTATAATGCTGGAGTGGAAAGCCTTTAAGCATGACATAGAACTCAAAAGACAGAGTAAAGTAAACCTTTTGCCTTCATACAAATTATTAACAACTGACAAGTAGTGGGAATTAAGATCTGAGGAAAAGAGCTAATTTCCTTGAATCGAAAAGAGACAAAACTGAAGAAGAGAAGTCATGATAACATCAACAGCTATAGAAAAAGCATTTGACAAAACCCAACACCTATTCATGATAAAAACTCTCAGCAAACTACAGAGAGAGGGGAATTTCCTCAGCTTGAAAAGAATTATCTACAAAAAGCCTAAGCTAACACCATACTCAGTGGTGAGAAATTAGGTGCTTTCCCTCTAAGATCAACAGGACAAGGATGTCTCTTTATACCATTCCTATTCAACAGACATCTTGATGGAGGTCCTAGATAATGCTGTAAAGATAAGAAAAGGAAACTCTGTGGCCCAAGTCAAGTACCCACTGAGACCCACCGAATAATTGCTCTGTGGCCTTGGGGCTCAGGAGGAAAGAAGGAAGTTCCCTATGTTCTGGAAACTTTCAGGATGCTCCCAACAAGGAGAAGGCCTGTGACATGCCCAGCAAGAACACAAGAGAGTGAAATGGAATAATTCGTAAACCTGGGTCACATCTCCTTCCCTGAGTAGCTTGTTAAAATACAGATGGCCAGCCCAGCTGGCGTGGCTCAGTGGTTGAGTGTCAACCTAGGAACCAGGAGGTCACAGTTGATTCCTGGTCAGGGCACATACTTGGTTTGTGGGCTCCATCCCTAGTGTGGGGTGTGCAAGAGGTAGCCAATCAATGATTCTCTCTCATCATTGATGTTTCTATCTCTCCCTCTCCCTTCCTCTCTGAAATCAATAAGAAATACAGATGGCCAAGCTGTGACCCCAGTGGTCCAGCTTCAGTAGAGCTGGGGTGAAAGCCCAGACATCTGTGTGGTTAACCAGCTAAGCAAGAAAAAAAAAAAAAAAAGACAAGGAAAGGAAGTAAAAGGTATACAGTTTGGGGAGGAATAAAACTCTCCTTGTTCACAATGCCATGATTATCTATGTAGAAAATCCCAAAGAATTGAAAAAACCTCCTGGAACAAACAGGCAATTATACCCGTGGTCGGCAAACTGCTGCTCACGAGCCACATGCGGCTCTTTGGCCCCTTGAGTGTGGCTCTTCCACAAAATACCACGGCCTGGGCGAGTCTATTTTGAAGAAGTGACGTTAGAAGAAGTTTAAAAAATTTGGCTCTCAAAAGAAATTTCAATCGTTGTACTGTTGATATTTGGCTCTGTTGACTAATGAGTTTGCTGACCACTGAATTATTCCAAGGTTGCAAGATACAGAAGGCAGTTACTTTCCTATATATCAGCAATGACAAGTAGAACTTGAAATGCAATGCACAACACTGCTTATATTTGCACAGAAAAGAAAAATACTTGGATATAAATCTAGAATAACACATTTAAGATCTATATGAGGAAAACCACAAAACTGATGAAAGAAATTAAAGCATATCTAAACAGATGGAAAGATAGTACATGCTTGTAAATAGGAAGACTCAATCTTGTTAAGATGTCAGTTCTTCCCAACTTAAACTACAAATTTAATGAATCCAAATCAAAATCCCCAGCAAGTTACTCTGTGGATATGGCAAACTGGTTCTAAAGTTTAAGTGGAAATGTGGAAAATCCAGAATAGCCAGCACAACATAGAACAAAATAAAGACTGAAACCATCCAACTTCAAGTCTTACCGTAAAACTAGT
Source organism: Plecotus auritus (assembly GCF_963455305.1). Lineage (NCBI taxonomy): Eukaryota > Metazoa > Chordata > Mammalia > Chiroptera > Vespertilionidae > Plecotus > Plecotus auritus. The sequence goes on along the minus strand of NC_137777.1, from coordinate 56,580,666 downwards.
CAGCAATAGTGTGGAAAAAAATAAAAGGACAAAATCAATGGAATACAATAGAGAACCCAGAGATCTTCACAAGGATAGTCAACTTATTTTTGACAAGAAAGCAAAGGCAATCCAATGGTGGTAAGTCTTTTCAATAAATGGTACTAGAATAAGTGATCCACACATCAAGATATAAATCTGGATATTAACCTTACTAGAGGCCTGGTGCACAAAATTCGTGCACAGGCAGGGTCCTTAGGCCTGGCCGGCAATCAGGGCCGATTGGGGCCTTCTGGCTGCCGGCTGGGGCCTCCCTTTCCCGGCTGCTGGCTGCCGGCCAGGTCCTCCCTTCCCTGACTGCTGGCCGGGACCTCAATGGACTCAAAACAGATCACAGATGTAAATATAAGATGCAAAATAATGAAACTTCTAGAACAGTGGTCGGCAAACTCATTAGTCAACAGAGCCAAATATCAACAGTACAACGATTGAAATTTCTTTTGAGAGCCAAATTTTTAAACTTCTTCTAACGCCACTTCTTCAAAATAGACTCGCCCAGGCAGTGGTATTTTGTGAAAGAGCCACACTCAAGGGGCCAAAGAGCTGCATGTGGCTCGCGAGCCACAGTTTGCCAACCACAGTTCTAGAAGATAACATAGGAGAAAATCTAGATGACCTTTGGTTTTGGTAATGAATTTTAATGAGTTTTTAAAAACTAAGCATAATCTTACCAGGAGATCCAGCAATTACATTCCTTGGTTTTTACCGAAATGAGTTGAAAACTTAATGGCCATGCAAAAATCTTCATGTTTATAGCAGCTTTACTCATAATTGTCAAAAATTGGAAGCAATCAAGACGTCATTCAATTAGTGAATGGATAAAGAGGTTGTGAAACATCCATACAATAGAAAACCAATACATACATTAAGGAAATTCGCTCTTTACTAGTATCTACGCTCAGGCTGGTGGTGCTACTGCCAAGAGTAATACATTAGGTTAAGCTACACTCATTGGCTAGCTGAGGCCAAAGAGAAATAGATTGTTTGGGGGGAGTGAGGTGGGCAGGAACAGAGGAAGGTGGTTTTTCCTGACTTTCCTATAGCCAAGCTAGAACAAGAAGCCAGGGTTCCTTGACTCCCAAGATATCAGGATGGAAACTAGGGTGGATGTAAGTTGGAAAATGGTACACGAGGTACAGTCTTACAGAATATCCTGGATGAGAAACGGTGCAGAAACGCCTTTATCCTCTGCCCTAGAGGGGAATCTGTATAGAACTATAGTGCTCCCTTCCTTCCTTCCTTCACTGAGTGTCCCACATTCTGGTCAGAGGAGAGGGCTTTTCTCTCTTTCCCACTGACTTTGAAACAAAATATAGGTTGTCTTCATTACCAGGACACTGTCATAAAATCACAACAGATAGTATCTAATAAAATAATAGAGGAATATACAAATTAGCCGGGACGCCATAACGTCACGACCGATCTACAAGCGGCGGAGAGCTACAGGAGGGCACGGCAGCAAGCTACGAGCGGTGGAGAGCTACCAGCAGCAATGGGCGGGGTGGCCAGCTGAGGCAAGCAGCAGCGAGCTACTTGCACACGGATTCGTGCACAGGGCTACTAGTTTTAAAATAATAGAGTAATGTCAATCCTTAATGAATGGATGCTGTCTGCATTCTAACACAGGACCTCAATCAGGTAAACCATTTACTCTCTCCAAAGATTTGGTTATTGGTTGTTTTAAGATATTAAACCTAACAATATTTTTCAATAAAATTCCAAGAACTTGTAACTATGTAACTGTAAATGTATAAAAGTAATAAGGATCATAACTAATTTTAAGAGATATAATGCAGTAACTTACCTATTACTACCACAGGCAAAGTCACTGATGAATCTTCAAGTAAAGTAGTTTCTTCAACTAAGGGCATCGCTTTAACTTTTCGCCCCAAATTATCACCAAAATATTGAACTAAGGAATTATAAATCTCTCCTTCGGTTTCAGTGTCACCATAGTTTCTTTTTAAAAACAAACATGGAACAAAAACAAGAGATATATAGTTAATATAGCATTTATAAAAATCTCTCTTTATTCAGATTTTATTTAGGCACCAAAAAAATTCCATAGTTCCATAAAAGGAGAAAAATCCTTCTGATTAATGCTTTCAAATCAGTAGCTTAGCTACATGTCAACCTACACCATTTTGAATGTCAGAAATCCTAAATAGCTGCTAATGTCTCTTTATAGGCAAGTCCTATATAAGACAAGTCCCAAATAAGAAGCTACCTTTAAAATGACCGAAGACACAGGATTATATGGAGATTTTTAATTTTCTGAGATCACATAGGAGTGGGTAGTTGTTTTTTTTTACTTTTCTTTCATTAATAGAAAGTACATTAGAGGCAGTATATTTAAAACAGAAGTCACACCTAATATTTTAAGGAAAAGTTACTGTACTTATATTGTGTGTTTTGGTAAAAGAAATTAGGTTTATACATTTTTTTTCTCAAAGAGATACTGAAATATGGAAAGATCTTAATAATGATTTCCAATCTACCTTCTTTCCCAACTGCCTTCCTATAAACTAGTGTTAGCATTCTGACATGCTCATGCAATAAATGGACTAATGTTCAACATCTTTTCATGTGCTTATTAGCCATTTATATATCTTCTTTGGAGAAAGTAAAATTCTTTGCTCACTTTCAAACTGGGTTCCTTTTTTATTGTTGAGCTTTAAAAATCCTTTATATAAGTCCCTTTTCAGATATATGATTTACAAATATTTTCTTCCATTCTGTGTGTTGCCTATTCACTTTCTTTATGTTGTCTTTTTAATAACAAAAGTTTTACATTTTGATCAAGTCCAATTTATTTTTCTTTTGTTGCTATGCATTTGGTGTCATATCTAAGAAACCAATATTTAATCCAAAGTCACAAAAAATTTACTCCAATGCTTTCTTCTACAAGTTTTATAATTCTAATTCTTACATTTAGGTTTTTCATTCATTTTAAGTTAATTTTTGGATATGGTGTGAGGTAGGAGTCCAACTTCACTATTTTGCTTGTGGATATTTGTCCTAGCACCATTTGTAGAAGAGACCGTTATTTCCCCTTGGTCTCACGACCCCATGGAAAACCAAATGGCCATAAGCATAAGGATTTATTTCTGGACTCTTGATTTTTGGCTGAGTTCTGTGCAATTCCATATACTTTTCTGGGGGGAAAAAGACAGCTAGAATTTTGATTAGGATTGCACTGACTTTGTAGATCAATTGAGAAATACAGCCATCTTAAGTACAGGGTGGGGCAAAATAGGTTTACAGTTGTTTATATGGTAAATAATATAATAAATAATACAAGAATAAACTTTTGAGTACCTTACTGTAAACCTATTTTTGCCCCATCCTGTATATTAAGATTTTCAATCCCCACATGGGATTCCTTTTCATTTACTTAGGCCTTCTTTAGGTATTCTCAGTGATGTTTTGTGGTTTTAAGTGTACAAGTCTTACATTGCCTTTTGTTAAAATTACTCCGATTTCATTCTTTCGGATGTTCATAGGAATGGAATAAACTATAGCTGCTGGTGGAGGGCCTGGCCTTCAATATATAAAAATTGCTACACCTGTGAAACGCAGTAAGCAGAGGTATGCGTGGATGCTCCTCTTATACACGTCTGGGGATGCCTAAAAGTACTCTTAATTTTGAAGAAATAAGCATAAGCAATATTCCTAGATATGTGCAACAATTGTAACGTGATATGAACATAGTTGTGATTTCTAGTGGTGACAAAGTCACATATATTACTGTGATTTGTTGCTTTTATTCATAATTGAGTATTAGATTTTGGTTTTTAAAATTCAGCGAAAATTCTGTGGTACCAAGCTTTCTTCACATCCACGTTCAGGGGCCACTTACATTCTACCTCTGATCCAGTTTTAGAACTCCTGATAGTTTTGCATTTGACAAAAAAAAAAAAAAAAAAGTTTTCCCGTGGCTATTCCGGTACTTTGGTACGTGGAGACGAGGTCCCCAGGTCCCCAGGGAGACCCAGGACACCGCTCGCTCCCCTTCATCAGCCGCCCTGTCCCCCGAGTCCTGGTCTCCAGGACCCACGGCCTCAGGGGAGCGTCCGGGCCGCCGGAGCCAGATCGCACCCCGAAAACTTAGTTCCTACCGCCCTCACCCAGTAACTTAGTTCACTAGGTGTTTCATAAAGAAATAAAAAAATCTTGAGGGGGCGGCTCGCGACCCTCCCCTGAAACTTTGCAGCCGAGCAGCGCCGGGTGCCGGCCTGCGGGTTGAGCCCGTGACCGTGGCCCGAGCTGCGGGGCTGCGAGCAGAGGGGAGGCCGCGGGGGGAGGAGGGAGGCGCCGCCCGCCCGGCCCGGCTCCCCGCCCGTCCCCCACCCCCGCGTCCACCCGCTCTCCCCGCGGGAAGTCACCTGAAATGCCCGGCCAGGGAGCAGCGGCAGCACCACACGGGCATGGAGCGCGGGCCCCGCCGCCGCCGCCTCCCCGGCGGGGCCGCCCGGCGGGGTCGAGGGTCGAGGGTCGGGGGGTCGCGGTGCCCGGAAGCCACGGCGGAGCGGCCGGCGAGGCTGGGCGCGGGGGGTCGGACGCAGCTTCCGCTCCCGCGGCGGACCCGACGCGGAGGGGACGCTCCCGACGCCGCGGACGGCGGGGCGGTTCCTCCTCGCAGGTGCGGGGCCCGCGATTGGCGCGGCCGGGCCGGGGGCGGGGCCTCGGGCGCTGAGAGGAGACAGGCTCCGCCCCCCGCTCGACTCACTGCCTGGGCGCCGCCTTCCTGCGGAGAGCCCGGGACGCTGGGGCTGTGGGGACCGCCCGTCGTTGCTCCGACCCGGGTGGCCTCGGGGAGGGGGTCTCGGGTGGTCGCGGGGTGACGGGCAGGGCGGAGCGGGCCGCGGGGGGCCCTTTGGTGGCCGGGTTGGGGAGGGGTCCCGGGTGTGTGAGGGCGCAGGGCCCCGGATGACGCCGACCTCGGGTTCTCACGCGGGGCTCCCTTCCCCCCACTCCTCAGTCGCCTCGCCCTCATAGTGCAGACCCGTGTCCTCTCCCGTCGTCCCTCCAGGGCTCAGCCTCGCCGCCCCTACGGGAGAGACGTGCGCAACCCTGGGTCCGGCGCCGCCAGGAACCGGCTGCGGAAGGGAGGCGCGGGCGGTACAGGGGAGCCGACTTGCCTCCCAGGGCCTCTTTGGGAAACTGGTTAGGATGCTTAATCTTAAGAAGCAGCAGACATGGGAGAAACGGAACACTGAGTAGCAGTGACCCTTGGAAAGCACATGTTGCTCCGCAGGTGGCTCAGTCGGTGGGTGTCTGGTTGGTGGGAGCATCAAAAGGTTGCGGGTTTGCCCTGGCCAATGTGGGTGATTGGTTGGAGGGTCCGCTGAGCACCGAAGGGTCCCCGGTTTGATTCCTAGCCTAGGGCATGAACCCGGGTTGCAGGTTAGCTCCTTGCCCCAGGTTGTGGTGCATTTGGGAGGCAACAGGTGATGTTTCTCTCTCCCTCCCTTCCACTCTCTCTGAAAAGCAATGGAAAAAATATCCTCAGGTGAGAATTTAAAAAAAGAGTTGCAGTTCTGGCCGGTGTGGTTCAGTGTTTGAATGTTGATCTATGAATCTGGAGGTCACCCTTTGATTCCTGGTCAGGGCACATGCCAGGGTTTCAGGCTTGATCCCCAGTAGGGGGCGTGCAGGAGGCAGCCAATAAATGTTTCTCATCATTGTTTCTGTCTTCCCTCTCCCTCTAAAAAAGTTCATTTTTAGAACTTAAATAAATGTTCATTTTTTAAAAATTTAAATTAAAAATAAAAGGGTTGCTGGTTTCACCCCAGGTTGGAGCTCCTAGGGGAGGCAGCTGGTGCATGTTTCTCTCCCTCTCAAATCAATCAAAACATATCCTCGGATGAGGATTAAAGAATAAGTAAATATCCCTGGCTGTTGTGACTCCTATGCACCAAAAGGTTGCCAGTTTGATTCCCAGTGGGGGCACATGAGGCACATGTGGAAAGCAGTGATGTTCTGCTCTCACATCCATGTTTTTCTCTGCCCTTCTCCCTTCCTCTCACTCTAATCTAATTAATTAAAATTAGAAAAGCACATGTACTTCTGCAAGGGCTCGAGTCCCTCGCCTGCCCTCTGTCGGTAGAGAAGGAGGAACTTCATCCCTAACAACTTGACCTGTTCACTGTGCTTTTCCTGGTAGCCCACACCTGACTCCGCCCCAGCTGCTTCTGTCCTTAGTTGAAGGTGGTGACAACTTCCACCATTTGGTGACTTCCTCAGTGTTTCTCGGTCTCTCCCATGTATACAGGATACGTATATGTTATGAAACATTAATTTATCTGCTTGCTAGTCTGTCTCATGCCAATTTGATTGTTAGCCCAGCCAAAGCAGCTTAGGATAGAGGAAGACTTCCTTCCCAACAGTTGCCACTCATTTCTCTGTCTCCTTGCCTGCAAAGTCCACTTGGAAGCTCTAGTTGCATTACTACAAGAGAAAAGGAGAGAATAATAGTCAAGAAACAAAAAAAATATGACAGGGTCAGTCCTACAGAATCGATGGAGGTTTCAACATAGAAAAGAAGTGCCAGAAAGGGAAAATGGTTGGATGAAACTTACAAGAAAAAAATTTCAGAACTAAAGGGAGACAGGTATCCTATATAATAAAATATTTGCCTAATATGCAAATCGACCCAAGAGCAGAATGACCGACTGGCTGAATGACCAGTCGCTATGATGCTCACTGACCACCAGGGGGCAGACACTCAGCACAGGAGCTGCCCCCAGCTCGCAGGCCCCAGGCCAGCCAAGGCAGGTGCCAGCAGGGCCCCCACACCCCCATCATCCTTCCAGTGACCCCACAAATCAGCCCTGATCACCAGCCAGGCCTAGGGACCCTACCTGTGAACAAATTTCGTGCACCAGACCTCTAGTAATTGTATAAGACGTAAGTTCTGAGCAGGAAAAAGAAAGAAGTCTACTTATAGGCATATCATGAACTTTAAGGATGGCAAGAATAAAGAGAAGATTCTGAAAGCTTCCAGAGAGCAAATATAGATCCTCCACCAAGGAATGGGAATCAGCTGGCAATTGGCTTCTCCTCACCAGGACTGGATATTAGGAGATAAACAATGCCCAGGGAGTTCCACGGGGAAATCACTGAACTTGAAATTCTGTACCAAGTAAAACTATTGATAAAATATAGGGCAGAATGGAAAAGGAAATTAAACATAAACTGAGAAAGCTTTGTCTCCCAAATACTCTTTTTTAGGATGTTACTTGAGAAAACAAGGAAATTATTTAAGAAATTGGAACAGGTTGGCTCTATGAACAGTGGAACTAAGAAAAGCAATGAAGGTAAGTCCCAGGATGACATCTGTGTAGCAGGCCTGAGAACCACCCATCCAAATTGAAAAGTGACCACAGGGTCATAAGAGAACTTCCTGTAGAGAAAGAGTCTGTAGATGTGATCAGATCCCATAAGTGTGGGAAGAACCTATTCTTATGATGTTATAAAATTCAAGACAAAAGTAAAAGGGCTGTTGGGAGTCCAGTAAGGGAGGGGGCATAAGACAAAAAGTATACAAAAACCGAGTAGTATAGCCATAGAATACAGGTGCCTGGGCCGGGAACTATGTTTATGTAGATACTGATTTTCACATTTCTAGTCCAACTGTGGACAAAGCAAGAATCCAGTATTTATGGTTACAAAGCAGTTTGTAAATGTTGACCATGATAATGTAAACAAGAACAAGAGAAATGATACAATATGTTTTTTTATTTGACAAAGTGAAGAGATACTGCTTGTAGAAAAACATAAAATAGGAGTTTAAGTATATACATGGTGACAGAGTGGAGCAAAAGTAGGTTTACAGTTTGTATGGAAAATGATATAATAAATAATAATACAAGAATAAACTGGGGTGCTCACAAATATAAACCTACTTTTACCCCAACCTGTATGTAATCAATGAAAAAGCTAACAACAGTGATATTCTTGATTAGGTGTTACAGGAAGAGAAAATTTAGGGTGATTAATTTAGTAAAATCTTTCTCTGTCTTGACAGGAAGTGAGTGCAAGATCTAGCATCAATCCATCCAGAACTAGCAGCATAAGTGTATTAGTCAGAGAGACAGGTGACAATGAAGTTAATGCAGTTATCTCAGGGAACAAGATTAGACGGATTGGGAAAGGATGGGTTGGGGCTTGTTTTTGTGTCCAGCCCTCTTGAATTTATTCATTTATCCCTATAACAAATATTTGTTGTGTGCCAAAAATGTGCCAGGCACACACAAAATGAAAAGATTTGGAAATACAGGATTTTTTTTACCATAACAATGCCAAGTATGAAAGTTAATACTAGTTTTGTTCTTAAAATTTTTACTATGCAGCTACTGCCACATTGCTCCTCTCTTCTCTCACCATTCCTCTGCCATGGTCATTCTCTTAACATGAACTTTTCAGTCATCTGACACCCACACCGTCGTTCGTTGGTGTTGTGGGAGCTCATGAATGGGTGGCTAAGAAGTGTGCTCTGTCATACCTTTCCCCTCCAATGGGGTGGCCAGAAAAGTCCCAAGTTTTCTGTGAGGGGGTCTGTGGTTTTGGAGTTCCAGGTAGTGATGACTTGGAGTGAACAGGAGCAGCAAGGATGATGAGCAGACTGAGCCGACTTGGAAGCAGGAAGGAGAAAAGCCGCCTCTTTTTCATAAATGCCAGAGTAGTGCTTCTCAAGCATGGCTGCATATTAGAATTGCGAGGAGCTGTAATAAAATTCAGTGCTGCCTGGCTGGTGTGGCTCAGCGGTTGAGCATCAACTCAGGAACCAAGAGGTCACTGGTTCAATTCCTGGTCAGGGCACATGCCCAGGTTGCAGGCTTGATCCCCAATAGGGGGTGTGCAGGAGGCAGCCGATCGATGATATTTCACTCTCATTGCGGTTTCTATCTCTCTCAAAATCAATAAAGGGGCGGTAATTAAACCTCATTGCTCAGGGTCAGCCCCCTCCCTTCCCACCCTCACTGATTAAATTAAGTCTGGTTAAGGGACCTCAGGCACATGATTCAAATCATTAACATACAATTTTGCAATTTTTACACAATTGAATTGACGAACCAAAGTAGAGCTTCAAGCCACTTTTCAATCTAACCTAATATGTAACATAGTGAAAGTCGGAGAAAGAACTACAGTAGTTCTCTGTTATCCCTGTGGGGTGTGTTCCAAGACCCCCAGTGGGTGCCTGAAACCTTTGTATATTGTTTTTTCCTGTACATATTTACCTATACTAAAGTTTAATGCCTTTTCCATCTTAACTAAGCACTTATCACACACTGTGGCTGAAACTTTTATAGTTTGGAGATTTCATTATGCTACCCAGAATGGTACACAATTTAAAACATGAATTGTTTGTTTCTGGAATTTCCATTTAATGCTTTCAGACCATGGTTGATCATGAATAACTGAACCTGTGAAAAGTGAAGCCATAATACATAGTTATAGTGAATAGGAAATGTGTAGCTTATATTTCATTGATAAAGTTAATTCAGTTGTCAAAAGCCCCCTACACATATACCAGTTTACAGTCTCACCTTTTATTCTCAATGTCCCCATGCTGTTCTCTCCAAACATAATAGGCAGTCAGTCTCTCCAAAGAAGTTTCATTGTCAATTCCTTCTGCCAGTAACACTCGTCCCACTATATCCATATGGCAATTCCCTTACCTCCTCAGGATCCACTCAGACGTGGCCTTCTCAGTGAGGCTGACCCTGGTCACCCTGTTTAAAATTTCACTCTGCCCTGCTTGTACCAAACTGGCCCTGCCAATCTGACCCTGCTCCACAGTGTACTTTGCTGAATTAAAGATGCCCTTCTCCTTAACATGGAACTTTGTCACAAAGAATTAATGCCTGCTGAATACTTCAACATGATTTCTTTCATTTGTAACATTTATTTAATACTTAGTTATTTTTAGACTCCTTTAGATTTGAAGTTTTATAATTCTAGTGCACATATAAAAAAGAAAATGTGAGCAAACTTTTTTATATTCCGAGTCAAACTCCTTGGTGTCACCCTTTCACTGGGACTTATGGCCATGCCTTCATAAGTTTGTCCTCTGTGCCATCAGAGGTCAAATGTTATATCCTTCCTTCAGTGTGGGCTCCAAGCGGCTAAAACCCATTTTGTAAATTTTAAGATCCTTGTTTTCTTCAAAATACCAGGAAGTGTCAATGGGAAGTTTTTGGAGAATAACCAGGACTCTCCATCCTTCTTCAAATGGTCCCTAACAGGCTTGCTGACTAAACTGGAGAGGGTCCCTGTTGCCATAGGTGCAACCACCTAGTCCCCACAGATAGAAGTGACAGCAGGTCAGTGGCTGATGCCCGCCAGACAGTGGTATTTGATCCCATGGGGTGTATGTGGCCTTCCAATTTCACAGGTAGCAAAGTGGGGAAAAGTGTGTACCATAGAACCAGTGAGATACTGTTTGTAACAGTAACAGAATTTTAACTGGTTCTATCTTTTGATCCTCTTGCTAGGAAAAATCTGTTGCTAGGCATCTACCTTATTTTTTTTGTTGTTAATCCTCTCTCCATTGCTTTTTCAGAGTGGAAAGGAGAATGGGGGAGAGAAATATCGATGTGAGACACCTCAACTGGTTGCCTCTTGCACGTACCCTAATCTGGGGGGGGCGGTGAACCCACAACCCAGGTATGTGCTCTTGACTGGGAATCACACCTACAACCCTTTGGCCAACACTCTAACCACTGAGCAACACCGACCAGGGCTCTATGAATCTATCTTGAATAAATAATGATAAAGGCAGAAAATTATATATATACATAGCTATTCACAACAAATGTTACATGTATTTATTTCTGGCAACAGAGGAATAGTTAAATACAATATGATAAATTTACTCAGAAAGCAAAACAAATATACAAGAGGACTTTAATTCTCTCTATAAAAAAATGCCCACACTACAGAGACCTCGTCCACCCGCCAGCACAGGCCCCTTGCCTTCACTGCTGCTCCGTCTTTGCAGGTCTGCACTGCTTCCAGTTCACTACGATGGCGATATTGCTGTGCTCCTGATTGACAGTGGCTCCAGCACATGCAAAGCAGGCTTAGGGAGGGGCGAGGATGATGCCCCCAAGCCATATTCCCCCCATCGTGGGATGCCCCTGACACCAGGACATGATGGGGGGCATAGGCCAGAAGGACTCCTACATGGACAGTGAAGTCCAGAGCAAGAAGGCCATTCTGACCCTGAAGTACCTCATTGAGCACGGCATCATCACTAACTGGGACTACATGGAGAAGATCTGGCACCACACTCTTTACAGTGAGCTGCTTGTGGCCCCCAAGGAGCACCCCATCCTGCTCACCAAGTTCCCCCTGAACCATGAGAAGATGACCCAGATCATGTTTGAGACCTTCAACATCCCAGCCATGTATGTGGTTGTCCCTGTACATCTCTGGCAGTACCACTGACACAGTGATGGACTCTGGTGATCAGGTCACCCACACTGGGCCCATCTATGAGGGGTACGCCCTTCCCGATGCCATCCTGCATTGGGCCTGGCTGGCCGGGACATGATGACTACCTCATGAAGGTCCTCACGGAGTGGGCTACAGCTGAGCAGGAAATTGTGTGTGACATCAAGGAGAAGCTGTGTTACAATGCCCTCAACTTCAGGCAGATGGCACCGCAGCCTCCAGCTCCTCACTGGAGAAGTGCTATGAGTTGCCCACCGATCAGGCCATCACCACTGGCAACAAGCAGTTCCATTACCCCAAGGCTCTCTTCCAGTCCTTCCTGGGTATGGAATCCTGGCATCCATGAAACCACCTTCAACTCCATCATGAAGCGTGACATCGACACCTGTAAGGACCTCGATGCCAACACAGTGCTCTCTGGTGGGACCTCCATGTACCCAGGCATTGCCAACAAAATGCACCATCCTGGCTCCCAGCACAATGAAGATCAAGATCATTTTGCCCCCTGAGTGCAAAGACTCAGTGTGGATCCAGGGCTCCATACTGGCTTCCCTGTCCACCTTAAAGCAGACGGGGTCAGCAAGCAGGAGTGCAAGGAGGCCGGTCCCTCCATCACCTGCTGCACATGCTTCTAGGTGGACTATGACTTGTTACACCCTTTCTTGACAAAACCTAACTTGTGCAGAAAACGAGATGAGATTGGCATGGCTTTATTTGTTTTTGTTTATTTGTTATTTTTGCCTGCCCCAAAGCCACCCACTTCTCACTAAAAAGGACCAGTCTGCACATGAGCCCACACAGGGAGGGTGAATGCATTGCTTTTGTGTAAAGTATGTAATCCGTATTTTTACATTTTCGTCTCAGTACTTCTTCTTTTATAAAAAATATGTATTTTTAATTTCAGAAAGGGAGAGGGAGAGAGAGGTAGAAACATCAATGATGAGAGAGAATCACTGATCTGCTGCCTCCTGCACACCCCCAACTGGGGATCGAGCCCACAACCTGGGCATGTGCCCTGACCTGGAATTGAACAGAGACCTCCTGGTTCATAGGTCGATGCTCAAACACTGAGTCACACATGCTGGGCTCAGTACTTATTCATTTTTTTTTAAATTTTTTATTTTGAATGGTCAGCAATCATAGCCCCCTTTTTGGTCCCAACTTGAGATGCATGAAGGCTTCTGGTTCCCCTGGGAGTGGGTTAGGGTGTGGAGGCAGCCAGGTCTTACCTGCACATTGACTTGAGACCAAGTCAATAGAGAGCACACCTTAAAGGACAAAAATGCCAAACACTTATGTTTGAAAATATATAAAAATTCAAAATGTTAGAATAAAATATTTAAAAGTTATCAGTAGTAAAATTAGATATCAACTACAATAAAAACAAACACTTGAAGGCTAAATAGCATGCTATTAAACAATGAATGGGTTACCAAAGAGATCAAAGAAGAAATAAAACATTCTGGAAACAAATGAAAACACAACAATCCAAATCTATGGGACACAATGAAAACAGTCCTGAGAGGGAAGTTCATAGCACTACAGGCCTACCTTAAAAAAAACAAAAAACAAAAAAAACCCAAAAAAACAAAAACAGAAAAACTGGTAATACTTTATCTAACCCAACAACTTAAATAACTAGGAAGAGAGCAACAAGAAAAGCCCAGAGTAAGGAGAAGAAAGGAAATGATAAAGATCATAGTGGAAATAAATGACATAGAGACAAAAAAAATCAACAGAACCAAGAGCTGGTTCTTGGAAAGGATAAACAAGATTGATGAATTTCTAGCCAGGCTCACCAAGAAACAAAGAGAGGACCCAAATAATCAAAATCAGAAATGAAAGAGGTGAAGTAATAACCAACCCCACAGAAACACAAAGGATTATAAAAAAAACAAAAACTATGAACAACTCTATTCCAACAAATTGGACAACCTAGATGAAATGGACATATTCCTAGAAAAATATAATCTTCTAAGACACAAATCAGGAAAAATCAGAAAACCTGAATAAGCCAATAACTACTGGTGAAATTGAAGCAGTAATCAACTTTCAGCAAAGGCCCTGCTTCAGACAGCTTCACTGGGGAGTTTATCAAACATTCAAAGAAGTAACACCAATCCTCCTCAGACTATTTTAAAAAACTCAAGAGGAAGGCACACTTCCAAGCTCTTTCTATCAAGCCAGCATTGCCCTAATCCCAAAACCAGGTAAAGACTACAAAGAGGATTACAGGCCTATATCCCTGATGAACATAGATGCTAAAATCCTCAACAAAATATTAGCAAATCAAATCCAGCAATACATTGAAAAGATCATACACCATGACCATGTGGGATTTATTCAAGGCTGGTACAATAACCACAAATCATAAATGTTATACATCACATAAACAAATTGAAAGACAAAAACCACATGACCATATCAATTGGTGCAGAAAAAGCATTTGACAAAATCCAACACCCTTTTTTGATAAAAACTCTCAGCCAAGTTGGAATAAAGGGATCATACTTTAACATAATAAAAGCCTTATATGACAAACCTATAGCCAATATCATACTCTATGGGCAAAAACTAAAATCATTTCCCCTAAGAACAGGAACAAAACAGGGATGCCCACTTTCACCACTCCTGTTCGACATAGTATTGGAAGTGCTAGCCATAGCAATCAGAGAAGAAGAAGAAATAAAAAGCATCCAAATTGGAAAAGAAGTAAAACTGTCATTAACAGATGACATGATATTATACCTAGAAAACCCTAAAGACTCCACCAAAAAACTACTAGATTTAATAAATGAATTCAGCAATGTAGCAGGATACAAAATTAACACCCAGAAATCTATGGCATTTTTATATACCAATAATGAACTCACAGAGAAACTGAAAAAAAAAAAATCCATTGCAACAAAAAAATTAAGATACCTAGGAATAAACTTAACTGAGGAAGTAAAAGACCTGTACATGGAAAACTACAGGATGTTGAAAAAAGAGATAAAGATATAAACAAGTGGAAGAATATACCATGTTCATGAATTGGTAGAATCAACATAAAAAAGTTGCCAGTATTTGTGTTAGGATGGTTTGGACTTTGTTTTTGGTGTTCAGTATATTGAATCTTTACATTTCCTTTTCAAAATTACCCATAAATTTTCTAAAAATATATACTCTTTTTATTTTTTTAGTTAATATTAATTGTTTTATTTTTATTTAATGAAAATCGTAGCCCCATATTGTATAGGAGAATTTTAACTGCTGGATTTTCCTTGCTATTACACACTGCAGGCAGTTTACTGATTTACATACCCTCTAAGTAGGAAAATATTTGTCAGAGTGTTTAATATGTCTCTTCCTTTCCAACCTTCAGTTGACCACAAAGTGCAATTCTTGCAGAAACTCAGACTATAACATTTCAGCTCTAAAGCACCCTTGCAAATTGATTCGTTCAGCTGCCATTTTACTTCCAAGCATTTGTCCGCAGCGACAGAGGACTAGCAAAGTAGGTTCTCCCTGAAGCATCACCTGCCTGGTCTTGAGAACCCACGAATGACACAGACTCATCCCACATACTCTTGCCTTTCACTTTTCTGACATTTTCATTACCACCTTCCCTGTTTACCCCCTAAGTTACAAAACAGCAACCAAGTATTTCAGACAATCCTGATTTCAAATCTGTTCTTTTATCCTCATAAGTACATCCATCTCATTTTGTGGCCTGGAAATTTCAAATCCATAAGTCATCAAAAGGGAAAGGGATGTGAGGTTTGCTCCAGAATCTGGGTGCTCATTACCTATCCTGGGTTTGGGGAACAAGAATGATCAGAATGTTAGCAACATTCATCTCCAAATAAAGGGATAGAAACACATTCCAAAGTTTAAGAAAACTTTTCTTTTATTCACACTCTGTATTATTCACACTGATGCTTCCCCTAGTATGTGAATTAGCTAAACAACAGCTACATGCATTCGGTTAAGAAAAGTATGTTGGTGTCAGTGTGGTGTCAGAATATGGAATCACATGGCACTTCGTTTTCTCACCTCTGGTTAGGTGATATCAAGGAGGTCATTTACATTTTCCAAAGCTTGGTCCGCCCAATTATAAAGTGGATAAAGTGATAGTATTTACCAGAGGCAGTCACAGGCCTTTGGGTGGGTGGATCACTACTTTGCATCAACAAAAGCTTGATAAAACATTAGTTGATATTCCACCTCTGATCTAGAAGTTCCATAGGGTGTAGTCCTTCCTGGCTTTGCAAGATTCTTACAAAAGAGACACCTGCCTTATGAGTAAGATAAAAGTTTTCAAACTGGTTTTGCCAGGACAGTGCTTGGGATACTGTGTGCGCTGTCATAGCTGCAGACTTCGTCAGTCAGAAACTTCTGGAAGTGGTCAGGGCACAGTCTGGACTGCAGATGCAGGTGGGCAGAGGCTCTGTCTTCCATAATCCAACATGCATGGTTGCCTTTAGATCTGTGAGAATATAGCCCTACATAGTTAACCTTTTAGACATTGAGCTTCCAGTATGAGATTTGATAGCTGTCAGTAGAAATAAAATCATATTGTGCAGTTTTCTTTGCAATAAGTACTGCCATTATACAAACTTCCAGGTTAATTTTCTTTCCATCTTAACTTGTGTTTACCTTTGGTGGGAATACAAGCTCTTCCCAGATGTCCCAGCAGCAGAACGAAAAGAACAGCCTTGAACATGCTGCTGCTGAGTAAACTATGTATTTGGTTTATAACTAGCATCAAAAATCTCTCAGCTCATTAGTTAAGCCACTTGAAGTCAGAACTTACTCAAGTCAAATCATTCCCAGTAGAAAATATTTGATAAGGGGAAAACAAACTATTTGTTTTGCAAAATAGTTTTAAAATCTTAGGTGTCCATTGACACTGACTCTGGGTTCACATGAATCCCCTTCAATTTCAAAGGGTTTCATAACTGCCCCTCCCTGCAAAAAAATAAAAAGATTAAGAAAAGGTCCCATCTGAATAGGGGCCCTGTCTGATTTGGGAGTGGACTTTCCCAGTCAGCAGAGCCAAGGCCAGTTATCTGGAATGATGCTGGCAGTGTGGGCAGCCTGAACCGAGGTCTGGCCGCACTTCAGAGTCTGAGTGTAACACCGACAAAGAAACAAGTGGGCATCCCCTTTCCAGGTGGAACCAGGTGACCTTGTGGTCCATCCCAACTGTGAGAAAGTTACTCTCAGCTCAACTGTTAGGAAGCAAGAAAGACTTCTACTTCGTGAAAACTAGCCTGAGGGTTGTTGTTGTTTTTCAGGACTTTTGTTGATTGAGAAAAACTAAAATTTTTCAAAGTGCTTTTTAAAAATATTAGATATTTCTATATATTCAAAAATTAGTCTTTTTGTTGTGCTCTGTTAAGTACCAGAAGTATGAAAAGGAGTAAAACTTTCCTCAAGGAATGTACAGTTCAGTCGATGTACAGACACAGGGTGGACAAAAGTAGGGTTACAGTTGTGAGTACATGAAATCATTTATTTGTGTGTTATTATTTATTATTGTATTTTTCATACAAACAACTCTAAAACTACTTTGCCCCTCCCTGTATTTTATGCATAAAATAAATGCAGTTTCTGACCACCATGGAGCCTTCCTGCAGAGATCTGGCTGCCTCAATCATCTATGTCTTGTCTGTCAAATGAAGACAGTACCAATCTCCCCTCCCTTAACGTGTTATTGAGAGGATGAAATTATATATCAGCAAGTATTTTAAACACATCTTTTACTGAAGTGTCTCACCTGTGATCTCCCTGAATTGCATCACCCAGAGGTAGGGGTCCTTGACAAAGAGCAGACCTGCTGTGCTAGCATGTCAGAGCAGGATCTACGTTGTAATAGCAGCTCTCAAATGACTTTTATGCACATTGAATTTGAAAAGCTTTGCTTTTTTCAAATGTTAACATAAAAAACAAACAAACATTGAAACCTGTAAAGAATTTTGTGAGTTTATTTGAGCCAAACTGTTGACATATGGTGGGAAGCAGAACCTCAACGAATTGAGATAATGCTCCGGATAATGGCGGGTTACATCTGTGTTTATACATTGCAATCCAAGGAAGGGACGTAGGTGGGTTACATGAAATCCACTGGTGATAGATTAAGGAGGTGGGAGAAAGCAAAGCATCGAAACCCCTGGGATTGGATAAAAGGTAAAATGATGGACACATGCTTAGGTGGGTGCAGGAACAATTAACATGATAACAATGAAGGAATTTGTGGTCTCTGTCCTGGCGCCCAGTACATTAGGTTGTGCCCCAAGGGGTCCAGAAAAAGGGAAGTTACAAGTTACCCAGACATTTCAAGGGTGTGTTATCATAGATGCAAAAAGACAGACAGGCTCAGCTAAGGTAAAGGTTGACCTTGTCAGGGAAGATACCCGCCTAGGATGTAACTACCCACCATCACTGCTTTTAGTTAAAGTTTAATTTCAGACCATCCTTTGTGGTGACTTTAGGTCTCTGAGTTTGCAGGACCGCCACGCAGGCCTCCCCTGAGCTGTCAGGTCAGCATGTGGCCCCTTTCGTCCACACAAACATGTTCTACATGGACAGGAATCTTTTTCAGAACTAAAGTTGGGAACAGTAACCTGACCAAGGTACTTGATATGTGGTGGATAAAGGACCCCAATCTAATTACTTAAAAATCTAGATCTTTTTCCATAGCATCCAATTGTTTCTTGTGTGGAAGGATTATATTGTCAACTGATGCTGCACCAATCCAGGGACAACAGGAATCCCCCATTTTGGATGTGGTGAAGAAGGAAGCTTCCTTCAGTGCAAACAGCTCAGCGCCAGCTCCAGGAAGCAGTCTTCAGTAGAAAAGAAAAGTGCACTCCCAGAACCACAGGAGAGCCAGCTTATGTGAACAGAAGTCCCCACTCCTGGTTCCTGATTGGTCTGTTCTTATGCAAATGAGGACTCCAAATCATCACAGTTTGATTGGTCCAAAGGGACTGTGATGATTGGTCAGAATCGAACCACTCTGATTGGTCAGAGCTGCACAGTTCCAATTAGATGGGGAAAGCCTCAGTCCTATTGGTTGAAATTGGACTCCGGGAACTCCTTTATAAGGGCCTCTCAGATGGCAGAACACAGGCAGGTGGCTGAGGGCAGAGGCAGGGAGCTTGGTGCGGTTTGTGAGAGGGCCCTGTGCAGAAATGGCTGCTAGGCTGGATTGTGGAAGGGGGGGAGGGGGATTGGTGTTTTGTTTTGTTTTTTTAACTTAAATTTAGCCTAGTTAGCCACTAAGAGCTCTTCTTCATAGGTGTCTTATTTCTGAGGGCCCACAATATATATGAAAAGTCTTACTATTTTTCTTAGTGGGAGACACTAACTATTGTGAAAATAACCAGGCAGCTGCGGTGGGTGGAAATCTCCTATAGCTGGGTCTTCCCTTGCTCCTGCCTCTTCTTCCAGTCTGTGTTGTTTTAAGGCACTAAGACTGTGGTCATTTGTGATGTTCATGTTCAGACTCAATGACTTTCCTGAGAACAAGCAAAAATACTTTTTACCTTCAGCTGAAGGGCATAAGCATAACAAAAGTACGACGTTAATCAGCAGCAAGCTGAGGTGGAGAAGTTGGGAGGGTTTCTCTGGCAGAATTAGCGCCATCTGTGAGAGCTGAGCCTGCCTTCTCAGAACAGTCCTGAGTGGTCAGGTGTGCATTTACCAGCTCTTGCCTGGGGGCATGGAAAGGAATGCCTGGGCCTCTTAGGCTTTATTACTCAGCTAGAAACCAAGCGTGTGAAAGAAATGTGATGTTAATCTCTGTTTCACTCTTATTTGCAAGGCTCATTCAATTCAGTTTCTATGAGGCCCAGAATTGTCTTTTATTTTTGTTCAAAATCATTTAGCTGCAAGACTGGGTAAATGTTTACTGTCTTCTGATGGTCCCATTTAATCTTTTCTAGAACAGCTTGAGTCCACGTCCAGTGGCTTTGGGCCATAAATGGTGGTGACAAAGTAGAATTCTCCCTTGTTTTAACAAATGTATCATCCATCCCAGGAGGGGCGCTTAGGAGCCGTTCGCACACAATAACCACCCAGACTTGAAAGTGGAGCTCATTGCTGTGGTCCCGTGCTGGCACAGTGCATGCCTGCTACCCTCCCTCATCCGTTCTATTTTGGACCTTTGCAAAGAGCAGGGCCATTTCAGGTACATTCAAGGTGTATGTCTGTCCCTTTGACAGTGGTGCCCCAGACACAAGGGCATTTATTTTTGCCCCAATACTGTGAAAAGCATGAGAGCTAGGGCTTTCAGCCACTTTCCTTTTCTTAGGAAAATACCGGTGTTGGCTTATTGGGAAGCCCGCACCAACTGCACTGCGGGATGCCAGCTGCTCTGAGGTCCTGATGCGGTGACCTGCTGGAGGCACGTGTGCCATCTCCCCCTCGTGGCAGCAGTGGAGGCACTTTTATGGCCTGGGGCAGTGGTCGGCAAACCGCGGCTCGCGAGCCACATGCGGCTCTTTGGCCCCTTAAGTGTGGCTCTTCCACAAAATACCACGGCCTGGGCGAGTCTATTTTGAAGAAGTGGCGTTAGAAGAAGTTTAAGTTTTAAAAATTTGGCTCTCAAAAGAAATTTCAATCGTTGTACTGTTGATATTTGGCTCTGTTGACTAATGAGTTTGCCGACCACTGGCCTGGGGTCCTTTACACACTTGGCAACTCGATTCAGTTGTTTTTAATTTCATTAAGCTCAAATACTTTCCATCCCACTTAATTTTACACAGCAGGCATTTCTTGAGTCGGAAATTTTGTTAAAGAAGCATTTAGTAAAACTCTAATTTGAAAAGGTGACATACTAAAAATGAAAATTATAATTAAAAATGTTTCATGTGATTATAGCATAACTAAAGGCCCGGTGCATGAAATTCATGCACAGGTAGGGTCCCTAGGCCTGGCCAGTGATCAGGGCCGATAGGGGCCTTTCTTCCCTGGCTGCCAGCTGGGGCCTTCCTCCATTCCACACCACCCCCTGGTGCTCAGTGCAAGTCATAGTGAGCAGTCAAACTCCCAATTGGTTGAACTCCTGAGGGGACAATTTGCATATTAGCCTTTTATTATATAGGATGTGAAAAAATATTCCAGCTCAGTTTGTTTATATGAGACACCCCTTTCTCACCACATGCACAGGCACACGCACCCCCCAGCTCTGTTCCTTGGTCCCCAACACCTTCCTCAGTTGTTCGGGCGCCATCTTCATTTGCGTGCTGCGGGGAGAAGGCCTGCCGGAACATGTCACCAGCCCTGGAACCTGAGGCAGAGCTTGGGAGCATGCGCACTAATGCATCACTGGCGGTGTTCATGTCTGTTACAGTGTTTTAAAAATCCAAACTTTTGTAGACCAAAACAACTCATCTTACCAACTATTCTCAGATGCTGTATTTATAATTAACTGCCACAAGCCGTGGTCGGTACCAGGACAGACACATCCTGGACACTCCCCACTTCTGCCCTGGACATTTCAGAGCCAGGGCCTGTGAGAGGAGGCAAGGCCCATGAGGGTGCTCGAGCCAGGCACACTGCCCGGTGCGGTCCTGACTCCCACCCTTGGCAGTGGGTGATCTGGGCAGGTTGGTTAGCTCTGTCTGCAAAATGAGATAGATCATCTGTCCCTACTTCAGAGGACAAAGCTGACAGCAAAATCCAACCAGCAAGTCCTTCTGCAGACAGGCTACGCCCCTCCACCCTCGCTTCCCAGCCCCCCTCCAGCTCCCAGGCTCCCCCAGCTCCCAGGCTCCCCCAGCTCCCAGGCCCCCCCAGCTCTCAGGCTGCAGTTGCTACTTGAGAATGTGGTTGGTTGGTGTTTCCTCAGTAACAAAGGCCCAGTGCAGTCTGAATTCTTTTGCACTGGCAACAATCTCTCAATCTTTCTGAGACCCATTTTTACAACCTTAATACCTGATATTTTGAATATAAATTCTTCCCTGTTGCCAAATGGGTTTATTCACTATCCTCACATACACTTATCTCTACTCTCCCCTCCTAGGCTGGCCGTTCTCCAGCCCTTGCTGCCTTAGGAGGAGGTCAAACACGGTTCCTAGCTGACCTTTAACCCCGGGAGCTTGTTACGGAGGGTGACGCGCTCTGTGTCACCCCCAGTAAGTAGCCGAACGCCCCGGAGACAGCAAGGCTGGGCGCCCGAGGCAGAGCCGGCAGGATGGGTGCTGTCACCAAGGTTGCCTGGCCGCTGACAAATATCTTCCAAGTCTCTGATTTTGCCCAAATGAACAGGCCTTGATGTTTCTAAGAATATGACACAATAAAATTTTTTATTTAAAAATTTTCTTGTTTAATTTAGGAAAAGTTAGCATTTAATATTAAGATTGGTAAGATTGCCAGTTTTTATTATTGAAGACACAGAAACTTAAGACAATAATTTAGACCTTTCAGTTTTTTAAAGCCCTGCACAGCTGTCATCTCACCTCCCCTAAAAATTCACAGGAATCCGTTCCTAAGCGGCTTCCTGAGTGGGACGGGCCCCAGCGCAGCAGCCGCTCCTTCCCAGGCGCCGGACGCGAGGGGTCCACGGACCGGCCTCGCAGGGGCGGGCGCGGCCCAGGACCCACACCAGCAGGTGCGGACGGGCGGGCTTTCCGAGGAAAGGGGGTACTGCCGGCCGGTACCCCCCTTCCTCCCCCATAGGAGGCTCTCGGCGCTGAGGCTGCCCCAGATCTTGGGGAGAAGCCCCTGCAGTCCCACGAGAAGGGAAATGTCCGCAGAAGATTCAGGAACGTTGTCCTGCAGACACTCGGCTCGCAGGAGTGAGCTCCGGGGCTGCGAGGTTCCCTCAGGTGGAGCCTCCAGCAGCCCGGGCGGGTCACCCGGCGTTAACCGCTTTACAGGGGCCCCGCGGGGCCGGCGTTAACCGCTTTACAGGGGCAGGAAGGTGACCCTGCGAGCTGCCCGGGCTCCAGGGGGAAGGCTGGGGCAGCGGTGCGCAGGGCGCACTACACACAGCGGCCGGCAGAGGGCCCCCTGCCCCGCCACGTGCTAGTGAAGGCGCTTGGTGTTCGTTGGTGTTAATTTAATGGCCTTTGACAGATATTTATGGAGAATCTGCCATTTGCTAAATCTACCCTCGACCCTGAGGACGGGCGGAGCGCAGAACAGAACGGCGACCCTGCCCTCCCGAGGCCACGCTCCGGAGAGAAACGGAGTCGGGGCTCCTCGGCCCGCAGGCCTCGGAGGGCGTGGCCCGTGCGCGGGGCCCTCGCGAAGCCGCGTTTCCTGGCTCCCAGGCTCCAGGCTCCTGGCTCCCAGGCTCCAGGCTCCAGGCTCCAGGCAGCGGCTCGCCCGCCGCCGGCCTCCCCCGCGGCGCTTGCCGGCCTCTGTCCCCCGCGAGTGGGCCCAGAGCCGCGAGTGGGCCCAGAGCCAGGCCCTCGGAGGACGGAGCACGCTCATGGCCGCGTGCTTTGGTCTTTCCACGGTTTCCTTGGGCAAGTTCTGCTTCTCGGCTCCGTGGTTGTCTGGTCGCATCTGCGGGCGAGATGCCAGCTGGGCAGCCCGGCGCCTGGGACCTGGGCCAGCTCGGAGCTGGCGTTCGGGTCACCGGCTCGGACTCGAGGCGCGAGTCACAGGGAGCGCCTCCGCCCCGCGCGGGGCCGTGCGCGGGGAGCAGCTGTCCTCTGCTGGCGGCACGTCCGGCTCCGGCGCTGTCCGCTGCGGGAGCTCCCGGTGGCGCGGGGCAGCTCTGCCCTTGCTCTCGCCCCGCCCGGGCTCACTCTCCCGGCCGCCTCCGAGTTTGCAGAATTTGCTGGGAAAACGTCTGTTCCGAGTCCTCCCCATGGCTCTGACTGGGGCGCTGTGTACCCAGAAACTCCTCCCGCGCTAGGGACCATTGGCAACCCCCTCCAAAGGGTCTAACCCTCCCTTGGATGTATTTGCACCGTGTTACTCTTCCGACGTGTCTGCGGGGTTTGGGGAGGCAGGGAATGCGTACTCAGCCTGCAGCGCCGGCGGGAAGCCCCGCTGCGTGGGGACGGGCGTTAGAGCCCCGCAGGGAACTTCCTCCCCATCCTGAGTCCCGCTCTGTCCCCTGCTCCTGCCGCTTCCGCTCCTGCCCCGTTCCCTGGGTTGCTGAGAGCAGGCTCTGCCCACGGGGGGTTGGGGGGTGGGGGGTGACGGGGGAAGTCCTGGAGCATGGGACACAGCCCGGTGCCCTGGTCACTCCTGCACCTCCTTTCCTTCTAAAATGTGCTGCCTTCTCCCGGGGCTCCTGCAGGAAAGCAGGGCTCGTGTGGTTCTTGCAGCCGCCTCGCCAGGGAGAGGAGCCCTTCTCTCATCATCCCTGACCTTTGAGTTTTCCTCCAGGCCAAGCCCACTGCAGGCTCCAGGTTCCTGGCAATAGTCAGAGGTCTGGCCAGGACTCTGGTTCTTGGTGGTGGTGGTGGTGGTGCAGGTCCTTTTAAAGCCTTGCGCAATGTCAGGGGCATGAGGTACAGGGAGGAACCACAGGCCAGAGAATGAGGGGGCAGAGGGAGGTGAAGTACAGCAACTCTGGATGGGTGCTGGGAGACGCCCTGCTGAGGCCTCCACCCCCCATGTGCAGTAACCCTTCCCAGCGCCCCCTCTTTCAGGTTCCTCAGGAGGACTGGACTCCCTGAAGGCCTCCTCCTGCTCAGCCTCCTCTGCTCATGCCTCTTCTGTCCTCCACTACAAGTAGTCATCCTTGGAAAAGACAAAAGCTCTCAACACCCAAAGTGATGTTTTCACGGAACTGAACTCAGAGCATTATTTTTGCTGTGAGAATCACTTGCAGATTCTTCGGAATGAAGCTGGCGTTGGAAGGAGAGCCGCAGCCGAAGGCCCAGGGCCTGAACTCCGCGAGGCAGCCCTTCCCAGCTCCAGAGGCGCTCCCTCCCAGGGCCAGCTCCGGGCTTTCACCAATCAATTAACACCTTAGACCTCCCTAATTCATCTTAGGACGTTCCTGTTACAGCCCAGCAGACGTGGCTTAGTGTTTGGTTGAGCATTGACCTATGAACCAGGAGGTCACGGTTCCATTCCTGGTCAGGGCACATGCAGGATTACGGGATTGATTCCCAGTGGGAGGTGTGCAGGAGGCAGGGGATCAACCATTCTCTCAATTCTCTCTCGTCTTTGATGTTTGTATCTCTCTCTCCCTCTCCCTTCCTCTCTGAAATCAATAAAAAAAATTTTAAAAAAACCTATTTTTGTTACATTAAATTGAGAAGACAATATTTGTAAATAACATCAGGGAGTCCAATTGGAAATGCTAAGAGCTCCCTGGACATGTGCAAACAGCAGCCGCCACCTCCCCCAAGGTGTAGGTCCATCTTGTTAGTGACATAAAGGGGCCAGGTCTGCTGGTTCCAGCAACTGTACATGGTTTAACTCTTTTTAATCATTTAAAGTGGAGTTTATTACTTACCTTCCATGAACCTTTGGCAAGTGGGGTGAACTTTTTTTAAAATATATTTTTATTGATTTCAGAGAGGAAGGGAGAGGGAGAGAGAGATAGAAACATCAATGATGAGAGAGAATCATAGTTTGGCTGCCTCCTGCACGCTCCACACTGAGGATTGAGCCCACAACCCGGGCATGTGCCCTTGACCGGAATCAAACCTGGGACCCTTCAGTCTGCAGGCTGACGCTCTATGCACTGAGCCACACCGGCCGGGTCTCTGGTGAACTTTTTAGAGCTGAGTGTGGGAGGCAGATGGGGAGGAGCGTGTGGGTGGACAGGGCTTGTAGTACAGCCTGTGCCCAACTCCTGGTCAGTTATTTTTAAAGTCTTCTTCTCATTAGGAAGCGTGAACTAGTAAACGTAAGGCAGGAAGCCCTACACCAATACTTTAAAAACAATTAGAACACATGCTTCTAATTATAATTGAATGTTTTTTATCATTAAAATTTACAATAGTTTCCTCATGATGACAACAGGCCACCTTCATTTGCTTAATTTAGAAACGGCAGACAAGGAAGTGGAAGAGTAATGCCTGCAACCCCGGCCAGAGGCAGCTGTGTCCTTCCACTCGTCCCCACCCAATGGCATTGCATCACGTTTCTAACGTGCTCCTTCCACACAGCAATGGTGCGCGCAGCCTCTGTGTTGAATATTGACCCAGGACATAAAGAGTGGCCGTCCTCACAGCCCCAGCTCCAGCCGGGGAGCTAACGACGCTTGACCTTGAAGGCCCCTCGCATGCTCTGGAATAGGTGACCATGTG
Organism: Plecotus auritus; assembly: GCF_963455305.1. Taxonomy (NCBI): domain Eukaryota; kingdom Metazoa; phylum Chordata; class Mammalia; order Chiroptera; family Vespertilionidae; genus Plecotus; species Plecotus auritus. Next base: position 56,554,951 of record NC_137777.1, on the reverse strand, counting down.
TTCGCATAGCCATGTGTTTCTGTAAACTTTGCAGAAATGAGATATTTTAAGTTTGTTTTTACTAAAGAAAGCCCTCCCAGAGTTTATGAGCTTTAGGTCTCACAAAATCCGATGGATCCGTGGTGGCGAGTCCTTTCCTTCCCCATTCCCCGTCCTCCCACAAACACTGTGGGACAGTTACTATGGGCCCCACACTGTGGGCACGGCCAGGGCACAGGACTGAGGGAACCTTGCTCCCCTGCGGCCCGGGAGGCAGGCAGAGGAGGGCAGGACGCGGGCCGCTGTGAGCAGCGCTAGGTGCAGGAAGCGTGGGGAGCAGGATACGGAGGTGGAGAACTTGGCAAAGGGCAAGGTCAGGGAGAATTAGAAAGGAGGGCCGGTTAGTTTTTGTGGAGAAGAGGGCATTTGTGCTAAGACAGCCTGTTTTTTTCAAGATCATTGATCCATTCTTTTAATTAGACATACCTTTAAAAAATGTGTTTTTATTGATTTCAGAGAGGGAGGAAGGAAGAGGGGCAGAAAGAAATATCAATGATGAGAGAATCATTAATGGGCTGCCTCCTGCAAGCCCCCCACTGGGGATGGAGCCCACAACCTGGGCACGTGCCCTGACTGGGAATCGAACCATGACCTCCAGGTTCATAGATCACGCTCAACCACTGAGCCACCCTGGCGGGCTAGACATAACGTTTTAACCGGTCCAGCCCTGAGCACATATTGCGTGAATAAAGGTACAATTGTATGTTTTCCGAGTTTCCACGGTTCACCTTCTCCTCCATGCAGGCTCCGGTCCTCGGAGGCGGGCATCTGTCTCCTGGCTTCCCGCACCCCCCGCCAGGCCCGGTCCCCGTATGCCTGTCCTCCCGCTCCTCCATCAGGGCTGCCTGCCTTCCTGGCCCGCGGGGACCCCAGTGCAGGCGGTGATACTTCCCGCTGATGAACGCTTGTTAAATGTCGGCTCCTGCTCTGTAATGGCAGGGATCGCAGGCCAAGCCCCAGCAGGAGGGGGTGGTGTGGTGCCTGTGCAGGTGCGTCCTGACCCACCCCGGGCGCAGGCAACCTGGCAGGAGCCGCCCTGAGCCGCCCGGCGGGTGCGGGGAAGCAGCGACTGACAGGCCCGGCCCGCGCTCAGCTCAGCGCCCGGCTCCTGCTGAGGCCGCTGAGTGGCAGCTGACAGACAGGCTGGCCGCACCCAGGTCACTGTTTCTACTAGGAAACCGGTGGAGATTGGCACTTTCCCGAAAGCCCTATGTCTTCACCTTTCTCTTTCCGCCCATGGCACACCAGCCCCCTCCCGTCCTGTCTGCGCAGAGCAGCCCACATGCCCGGGCGTTGGCACAGCCCAAGCATAGCCCAGGGAGCGGGAACAGGGCGATGCCATTAGCCTTAGGATTGGAACGTCAGCGGAGAAGCTGGCGCTGGCCCCTGGGAGCCCCTGAGAGCCCCTGGGAACACTGGGAACACTGGGAACACTGGGAACACTGGGAGCCCTGGGAACACTGGGAGCCCTGGGAACACTGGGAACACTGGGAGCACTGGGAACACTGGGAACACTGGGAGACCTGGGAACACTGGGAACACTGGGAGCACTGGGAGCCCTGGGAGCACTGGGAGCCCTGGGAACACTGGGAACACTGGGAGCACTGGGAACACTGGGAACACTGGGAACACTGGGAGCACTGGGAACACTGAGAGCCCTGGGAGCACTGGGAGCACTGGGAACACTGGGAACACTGGGAGCCCTGGGAACACTGGGAGCCCTGGGAACACTGGGAGCACTGGGAACACTGGGAGCCCTGGGAGCACTGGGAGCACTGGGAACACTGGGAACACTGGGAACATTGGGAGCACTGGGAACACTCGGAGCCCTGGGAACACTGGGAACACTGGGAGCACTGGGAACACTGGGAGCCCTGGGAGCCCTGGGAACACTGGGAACACTGGGAGCCCTGGGAACACTGGGAACACTGGGAACACTGGGAACACTGGGAGCCCTGGGAGCCCTGGGAACACTGTGAACACTGGGAACACTGGGAGCACTGGGAGCCCTGGGAACACTGGGAACACTGGGAGCACTGGGAACACTGGTAACACTGGGAGCACTGGGAACACTGGGAGCCCTGGGAGCACTGGGAGCCCTGGGAGCCCTGGGAACACTGGGAACACTGGGAGCACTGGGAGCCCTGGGAGCACTGGGAGCCCTGGGAACACTGGGAACACTGGGAGCACTGGGAACACTGGGAGCCCTGGGAGCCCTGGGAGCACTGGGAACACTGGGAGCACTGGGAGCACTGGGAACACTGGGAACCCTGGGAGCACTGGGAACACTGGGAGCCCTGGGAACACTGGGAACACTGGGAGCACTGGGAACACTGGGAGCACTGGGAGCCCTGGGAGCCCTGGGAGCCCTGGGAGCACTGGGAGCACTGGGAACACTGGGAACACTGGGAGCACTGGGAACACTGGGAGCCCTGGGAGCCCTGGGAGCACTGGGAGCCCTGGGAGCACTGGGAACACTGGGAGCACTGGGAACACTGGGAGCACTGGGAGCCCTGGGAGCACTGGGAACACTGGGAGCCCTGGGAGCCCTGGGAGCCCTGGGAACACTGGGAGCACTGGGAGCCCTGGGAACACTGGGAACACTGGGAGCCCTGGGAACCCTGGGAGCACTGGGAACACTGGGAGCACTGGGAGCCCTGGGAGCACTGGGAGCACTGGGGACAATGGGAGCCCTGGGAACACTGGGAACACTGGGAGCACTGGGAACACTGGGAGCCCTGGGAACACTGGGAACACTGGGAACACTGGGAGCACTGGGAACACTGGGAGCCCTGGGAACACTGGGAGCACTGGGAACACTGGGAGCACTGGGAGCACTGGGAGCCCTGGGAACACTGGGAGCACTGGGAACACTGGGAGCCCTGGGAGCCCTGGGAACACTGGGAACACTGGGAGCCCTGGGAACACTAGGAGCACTGGGAACACTGGGAACACTGGGAGCCCTGGGAACACTGGGAACACTGGGAACACTGGGAACACTGGGAGCCCTGGGAACACTAGGAGCACTGGGAACACTGGGAACACTGGGAGCCCTGGGAACACTGGGAACACTGGGAGCACTGGGAACACTGGGAGCCCTGGGAACACTGGGAACACTGGGAGCACTGGGAACACTGGGAGCACTGGGAGCCCTGGGAGCACTGGGAGCCCTGGGAGCACTGGGAGCACTGGGAACACTGGGAACACTGGGAGCACTGGGAACACTGGGAGCCCTGGGAGCCCTGGGAGCACTGGGAGCCCTGGGAGCACTGGGAGCACTGGGAACACTGGGAACACTGGGAGCACTGGGAACACTGGGAACACTGTGAGCACTGGGAACACTGGGAGCCCTGGGAGCCCTGGGAACACTGGGAACACTGGGAACACTGGGAGCCCTGGGAACACTGGGAGCCCTGGGAACACTGGGAACACTGGGAGCACTGGGAGCACTGGGAACACTGGGAACACTGGGAGCACTGGGAACACTGGGAACACTGGGAGCACTGGGAACACTGGGAGCCCTGGGAGCACTGGGAACACTGGGAACACTGGGAGCCCTGGGAACACTGGGAACACTGGGAACACTGGGAGCCCTGGGAGCACTGGGAACACTGGGAACACTGGGAGCCCTGGGAACACTGGGAACACTGGGAACACTGGGAGCACTGGGAACACTGGGAACACTGGGAACACTGGGAGCACTGGGAACACTGGGAACACTGGGAGCACTGGGAGCACTGGGAACACTGGGAGCCCTGGGAACACTGGGAACACTGGGAGCACTGGGGGCACTGGGAGCCCTGGGCGCCCCGCCATGGATGTGGCCTTCCTTCACGCACTTGCCTTCCCACTGCCACGCTCCTACTGACTCCGGAACGAGCCGGCAGAGCACAGTGCGTGTCCCCCCTAATTCACCCAAAACAAGAAAACCAGACACAGATCCAAACCTTCACCCACCTTGAAGACACAGCTGCAGGAGTCAGTAAACCCACTCTTGCAGAGAAAGGCTCCTCACAATAGAAAAAGAGAAACGGACAAGGAACCCGGGCCACAGCCAAGTCCTGGCCATTTTAGAAAATGACTCATGATTTAAGTATCCACTGAGCTCTGCTTAGATTTTTCTTCTGCTTTTTTTTTTATTCTTGTTCATCAGTCAGATTCTTTAGGCAACAGCAGTCCAGCAACTGAATGTATTTTGTTGTAAAAGTTGCAACATGCACAGAAAATCTAGCACGGAAACCACATTAATGAAACACGATCGTGACCAAAACTCACATTGAATCCTGTGACCTGTGTGGCCAGCGGCTTCGGGGCTGCTCCCCTTACACTTCAGGATGTGGGAGGCCTTTTATTAAAAAATAGAGGCCTGGTGCAACAGTGGGGTCGCTCGGCCTGGCCTGTGGGATCGGGCCAAAACCTGCTCTCCCACATCCCCCGAGGGGTCCCAGATTGCAAGAGGGTGCAGGCCAGACCAAGGGACCCCACTGGTGCATGATCGGGGCCAGGGAGGGATGCAGGAGGTTGGCCAGCTGGGGAGGGATCGTGGGAGGGCAAGCTAACCTACTCGTCAGAACATCTGCCCCCTGGTGGTCAGTGCACATCATAGCGAGCTGTTGAGCAGCCTTAGCATATCATTAGCATATTACACTTTGATTGGTTGAATGGATGAGTGGATGACCGGACACTTAGCATGTTAGGCTTTTATTATATAGGACCCCTTCTTTCCCTTTGGGAAAAATCCATTGTTAACTTAATTGTATAAAAGTTCTTCCATCCCCATCTTACCCAGTGAAATGCCCTCCTTTCTCTTTGGAAGTAGAGCCTGGTCATTGCCTTCTGTAAATAAATAAGACTAGAGTCCTGGTGCACGAAATTTGTGCACTCTGGGGGGGAGGTCCCTCAGCTCAGCCTGCACCCTCTCACAGTCCGGGACCCCTTAGGGGATGTCTGACCAACGGCTAGGCCCACTCCCTATGGGATGGCCTAAGCCCTCAGTTGGACATCCTTAGTGCTGCTGTGGAGGTGGGCGAGGCTCCTGCCACAGCCTCTGTGCTCGCCAGCCATAAGCCTGGCTTCTGGCTGAGCAGTACTCCCCCTGTGGGAGCACACTGACCACCAGGGGGCAGCTCCTGCGTTGAGCATCTGCCCCCTGGTGGTCAGTGCACAACAGGTCACACAACCATTTGGTCAATTTGCATATTAGCCTTTTATTATATAGGATTATCTTCAGGGAAAGGGAGAACAGTGACCAGCACCCCATTCCCGAGCCACGTTTGAGACAAACCACTTTCTGGTTTAGGCAAGAGCCTCTGATTTATCACTTGTGATGCCAAGGAGTACATTGTCACATGTCACATGGAATACCCCAAAGCTGACGCACTGAGTTCATCGGGACATTCCTGAACAAGACCAACAGGAGACATCAGACAACACGCGGTTAGTCCTGTGAATGGCGTGTAGACATCGTTTATTGTTTTTTTCTTGGTATGGTCATAGCTAGAGCTTGCTTATCTGTACAAATCACAATGTATGTTGTGTTTCATGGGATAAAAAGAATGTTCCAAACACACTGTGCTGGGTTAGTGCTCACACCAGTCAGGAAAGCATGGCCATCCTGATGCTACTGATGAGCAGAGTCATCCCCAGACGGGCCAGCGGGGAAGAGGTTCTCATCTCATCCTGACCCCAAACTGTGGCTTGTTCTGCACCCCATCCTTCCACCTTTTCAGAGTGGGTCCTCCTCCTAGCACCTCCCATTTCCACTTCTGAGGCACCGACAGACACCTGTGATCCTGGAGGCTGTGTCCAGTCCCCCTGCCGTGGGCCCCGTGCCAGGGGAGCAGGAAGGGGTGCTCTCTAAGCCTTCTCACAGGAAGGCCCCGCCCCTCCCCAGCCCTATTCATGCATCTCTCCCCCGCCCCGCCCCCGCTCCCACCTCCTCCCCGTCCACCTGGCACTCACAGACTCACTCACTTGTTAGCAGGCACCATGTCACCTGTTTATCTCTAAGAAGCACAGCTGATGAAGTGTGCCCTTAGCTACGTGTCCGTGTGCAGCAGTGCTCCGGGGACTCACGTCCCTGCAGCAGATCTCACGCCCTTCCCATGGCCCTGGACCCCCTCCCGCCCCCAGCCCTGGCGCCCGCCTCTCAGGCATCTCACACCCGTGGGAGCACAGTACTCGCTCCTTTTGCGGCCGGCCTGCTCACTCGGCATCACGTCCTCAGCCACCCGTGCTGCAGCCTGGACGGCCGTCCTTCTGCCTCGGGACGCGTCGCGGTCCATTGCTGGCATCAGCCACACTCCTTACGTGTTCTTGTGCCAGAGGGCATGGCTGCCGCCCGCGTGGCTGCTGTCAGCCAGGCTGAGGAGCACGGGTCCGCATCTCTCTGAGACCCTGCTGTAAGTGCTTTTGGGTAAATGCCCAGAAGTGGCACTGCTGGGTCATAAGGCAGCTCCAGTTTTGATTTTTTGAGGCCTCCAGACTGCTTTCCCTAGCGGCTGCACCAACGTACACGCCCCCAACAGTGCCCGAGGCTCAGTTTTCCAAATCCTCCCCAGGCCTTGCTGTTTTCTTTTCTGGATAGTGACTCATTTTGCATTTCTCTAATGATCAGAGAGCATGGCCTTTAAAAAATATTTAAAACCCTTTATTTTCACAGTTGAGCCTATATTGTGCTAAGCACTGTTACAAACTTTGCATGCAATAGAGGCGAAAGCTTCAGAAACCTAGCAAGGGGCAAAACTGGGTAAAACAAGAACCTCGCCCCCAGGGTAACCTACCCTCCCATTAGCCTTCTTGGAGGAGAAACAGCCCCTCTTGAGTGTCAGCCGAATGACTAATCTATACACACTGAGTGGCCAGATGAGTATGCGTTCAGAGGTCATAGTAATCTGGCCACTCAGTGTGTATGAAAGGGTAAGCAACCATTCAACCGTCCGGTAGGTATGACGTGCAGTGACTTGGCAGCGATGGTTCTTGGGTGATGCACCCCGGAACTAGAGAGGAGGGAGCCTGATTCCTGGGTGTGTCACCCAAGAACTGCCCTCTCGCAATCTGGGACCCCTCAGGGGGTGTCAGAGAGCCGTTTTTGGCCTGATCCCCGAAGGCCAGGCCACTTACTCCGCAGATGCCATTTGAGCCGAGGTGCTGCCCCACGTGCGGCTGGCCGGGGAGGGACCTCCGGAGGTTGGCTGCAGGGCGTGTCCAGCCCATCTCACCCGCCCCCCCACCTTCTAATTAATTTCCTTTTCATATGCACAAATCCATGCACCAAGCACTATTAGATTATATACCCCGGCTTCCACGTTCCTGCACATTGTTAGTGACAACACTCCCCCACCTGACACTATCCCATCCGAACAGGCAAGATATTTTCGAACTCATTACAGACCTCTGGCTCCAGGGCAATCTACAAGATTCCTCTCCAGATCACATCTATTTATTCACCTTCATAGTGTGCTTCTGAACCTCGCAGATCTCTTATATCCCTACAATGGTCCCCCTACTCGCCCTAGACTATCTTTTCACCAAAGAGGGAAGGGTTTGTTTAATTGCTGACACCCCCAGTTGTTTTTATCTAAACTCTACAGGTCAAATAGAGGAAAGGACACAGCGCATTCTACAGAATACACAATGGCTTAAGGAGGTCAGTCAGGACAGCACAGAGCAGTCCATGTGGTTCAGCCTACAAGCAGCTCTGCCCAAATTAAGCTGGCTGTTACCCCTTTCAGGCCCCTGACACTATTCCTCCTCCTCCTCCTCAGGCCCTGCATGTTAAAATTAGGTGCCAAGTTTATACAAACAAGATTACAAGCCCTAGTTAACCAGACAGTAGAACAGTGTGTCCTTACCCAGATAAAGGGACCCTGCAGGCCTATACCCCAGGAAACAACGTGAATTTACTCCTTAGGTGTGCACGACAACCCTTCTCATGCAGGAAGTAATAAAAGAGAAACGGTGACCCATCCCCCTTCTTTTCCTTTATATGTACCCTATAAGACGGGAATGAAAGGGTTAAAGAGGATAAAGCTTATTGTGCTGAGCAGAAAGTTTGTAGCTTTGCGCTCAGCATAGCCTAGATCAGTGGTCGGCAAACTGTGGCTCGCGAGCCACATGTGGCTATTTGGCCCCTTGAGTGTGGCTCTTCCACAAAATACCACGTGCAGGCACACGTACAGTGTGATTGAAACTTCGTGGCCCATGCGCAGAAGTCGGTTTTTGTCTCTCCGAAGAAATTTCAATTATTGTACTGTTGATATTTGGCTCTGTTGACTAATGAGTTTGCCGACCACTGGCCTAGATCACCACCACCAGCCATCGGGCACCAGGAGGAGCCTAGGATGGACCGGACCCGCACATCAGCAGAACTGCCTGCAGCCAGCAGAGGTTAATAAAAGTTGGCCTCCCCCTTCAGTCTCCACTGATTCCTTTTTCAGACTCAGCCCACCTGTACCCAGGTGCGTGAAATAAAACCTTCTTTTGGTACATTATGGCTTCACGTCATAGGTGCGGGCAGGCGAGGGCCTGCCAACCAGATGGAGGTCAGAGGCTGTGGCAGGAGACAGGCGGGTGGGGCATGGCTGTCACGCTGGCTGTGGGTCAGGCTGGGGAATTTCCACTGTTTTGTTTGCAAGGGGAACTGCCCTGTGAGGCCAGGGAGTAGGAATGAGCTGAGTTTTGCTTTCTTAGAGGCTGTGGCTGTGGGGGTGGGGGCGGGGGCGGGCGTGGGGTGGGAGTGTGTCCAGTCATCTCCACGCCACTTCATGGTGACATCCAGCATCTCACGTGTGCTGAGTGCGGAACAGCTTGGTTCAAGGTGTTAATTCTTTGTCCAGTGTCTTCTCCTCTGTGACCTCCCCGCTTTGCTGCCCTTTCCCCCACTCCCTGGCCCCAGGGACCCCCGTGGAGCCCAGCATGCACTTCTGCCCCGAGGACTTGTGCTGTACGGTGGGAGCACTGGGCTCAGCAGGCGCCGTCCTCTCTCTGCTGGTCACAGCCTGTCTGCCCCTGCACGTGCTCTGTGCCCCCTGAGCTGGCTCTGACTGTCACTCCCCTGGAGCTGGCCGAGAGGGAGGCCTGTCTGGACCCCCAGCCAGCCATGAGCCTCCCCTCCCCGCCCGCGGTCAGCCTCACCCGGGCTCCGGGCTTTGTCTTCCAGAGGCCTCCAAATGCGCCTGTTTTCACCATTAGACACGATTCTCTTTGGACGCCCGGTCCCTCCGCCACGCCTGGCGCTCAGCATGTGCTCAGCGTGACTGTGAGGACGCCAGAACCAGCAAGCAGGAATCCTTCCCGGGGTCTTGTCTCACGGAATCCAAGAATGAAGCCGAGGACCAGAGGTGTTCAAACAAGGCGAAAGCTTATTGCAAACAAACACAGGCTCCCCGCTTGGGGAGGGGACCCAAATGGGCTGCCCCAAAGCCTTCTGCTCTCCCCTTAGATCTACTAAAGGCCCATTCTTTGTCAATCTGTGCCGTTCTCTGATTGGTTCCTGGCATTTTTGCAACATTCATTTTGCACTTTCCAGAAAGACACCTGTGACCGACAGGGATTGACCGCGCCCCTCCGGGTCCTGAGCAGAGACCCTTGTTGGCCTCCTGGAGAGCAGCCACTGTAAGCTTTCCCATTTTAGTGACTTCTTCCTGGTCCCGTCGTAGAATACAGAGGTTCCTCCTGATGTCTGGGGCCGATTGAGTAATAAATTTACCCTTCAAAATCGGTGTCCCTCTGACGTATGGGGCCGTGTTAGCGTGCGTAACCAGCGCCTCCTGAGTCCCTCCAGAGGCCGAGGGGCTCTTGTCTGCCCCGTGGAACCGCGGCCACTCAGAGTGATTGGTGGTTTGGCTGTACTACGCCCAGGCCCTCGCTAATGCAAACCCGGCCAGGTCCTGTTTTCCACATTTCTCGGGCAGCCTCCCAGCTGGGCCCATTGGGGCACTGCCTCTTCTCCCGTTAGAACCATTTTTTCTTTGCTCCTCTGGATCAGGGTACCCGTGGGCCACAGTAAGGTAGACCTGATCTCCAATTCCCTGGCTTTCTGCAATATATTTTGCTTTTCAGAGGAGGACAGTCTGTCCCAAGAGCACCACGAGATCCCTGGAAGGCAATTCGAACATTTGGTAAGACTCTGGAAGACTTGTAGGTATCTAAAGGGATCATCTGAAAATGTCCCAGGTCCCTCCTGATCTCCCTTAGATCTTGCAAAGGGAAGGGACCTGGGCCATGGAGAGGCCATGTTCTTCACTCGCCTGCCTGTTCCACGAGGGAGTCGGGGCCAGGTTGGATCTGGGCCCAGCCTTTGGGGAGGCCTCGTTTTCTGAAAGGCCTCCTGTTGGGGAGTGTCACCGGGAGGCCCAGTGTAAGGAGGGCACGGAGGGCTCACAAGGAGAAGTGGGGGCCTCTCCTGCCCCCCCGGCCCCCCGCTTTCCCTGCAGTCCCTGGGTGACCAGGGCAAGGAGTGAAGGGTCTACTTTACAGTCTTTGCACAAATTTGGTTTATCTCTGAGGGCGAAGAAGGTCTGGACATTAAGCCACCTCCGACCACTTCCCTTCCCTCCTATGGAAGAGGCCCGGCTGGAACATGGCGTTATAACTGAGGCTCTCTCCTGGGCCAACTTTCCCCATCTGCCAGTTTACACTGGGGCCACGCCTGGTGTAGAAGAAAATCAGGCGTTTCTTCTTTAGGGTCTGGGGGTCAAAGGAATCCCAATGTTTTCAGATGCAGCCCCAAGGGCTGTCTGCATGGGGTATGGGAGATGCGCTTCCCGTCCGTAAGAAGAACATACAGACAGATGTCCAGCATCCTCCGTGCCCTTTTCCTTTGCTATCAGGGGCGTCCCTTCTAGTCCAAGAGTGTGAAGGACCACTTCCCCACCCTAGTGTCTGGAAGCGGTCCAGGCCCCTCTGCGCATGGCCACAAAAGAGGGGGTCGGACTAGTCGGGCTGCCGACGAGACCTGGGGGCCCTGGGCCAGGAGCCAGGCGCCCTTCCTCCTCTCTTCGGGAAGCCATGTGTACCCGTGTTTGTTCACACCTGTCATTATGTGCACACTAACAGACATGGCCTCCTGGACTGTGCGCACTACCAGCATGGTCCTGTTTGATTTAACCCTTGTCTGCTCCCTACAATCCCCCAATGACATGCATGTTTTTCTAGGGCCCACGTCCCTTCCTGTAGGATGAGAATTAACATGTCTGCAAGCAGATGGTCTATAGGAGTGGAGTTCCATGTCTTGCCCCCCCCGCCCCCCCTGCACTGGGGATCAAAATAGCCCTTCAGACCCTAGACTTGTATTTGCCGGGGCCCTCCCATAAGGAGGCTGAAAACTGTGGCCTTCCAGAAAAACGGGACTCAGGTCCACTGGATGGGGAATGGCCCTCACTTTAAGATTATGTCCCTGTGCAGGGTCAAGACCTCTAGCACCGTAGCGAATGGCTAGTGTGGAAATATGTCCTCTCATGGAGGGCCACAGAGTCACCTGTCCCTGGCAGGTGGAGAAATGGTGGAGGGCTGCCTACTTAGCTCGCCAGAAGGGCTCGGGGTCATGGGAGTCACATGCTGGGAGTGGGAAGACAGAACTAGGTCCCCATCGCCCTGGAGCGCCACGAGCCACGCTCCCCAGGCACCAGGGACGCAGTGGGCGGGGGGGGGGGGGGGGGAGGCCCAGCCTCGTGGTGCAAACAGGGACAGACGAGTGGAGGCTGAGGGTTAATTTAGTGGGGACGGCCCGAGGAGCCGGTGGTCCCCGTTTGGGAAGGTGGCTCAAACAGCAGGGGGCTCCCACGGAAGCTGTGGGAGCGTCACTCAAGGAGAGCAACAGGGGTAGCGAGGGCAGCGAGCGCGTCTCCAACCAAATATCCTCCTGGGGCGCAGGCCGGGAGCGGTCAAGTGTGTGGGTCAAAGCGTGCTGCTTATGGGGGGAGCTCCCAGGGGAAGTGACGCCTGGTCGTCCCCCTTTTACGTGCCTCTGTTTCCCTCCCTGGCTGTCTACACCACCGTGAGGACCCAGAGCACTGGGTAACAGCCCTTACGTGCACTCCCTGGACAGGTCAGAGTTTAATTACAGTTGCATTCCCTAGGAGCCCCTGCATGTCTTAGGGTTCAACCCCAGACACCTCTGCGAGGTCCTTACTCACCTAAGGACGTTGGAGAGACTCAAACCAGAGGGAGGAACGTGCCTTGTTGGCCTTCGGAGCTGGGGCAGGCCCAAGCACTCATGCAGTCGTCGGTCAGACTGTGTCTTGCTACTGGCGGGGCCTGTTGCCTTGTAACGCGGTCCGAGAGCCAGTTTATCCTCGCATGTAAGTCTTCCAGGGACAGTGTTATGCCCAGATTTCGTGATCCCCAAAGACCACCAGGGAGCTGAGTCCGATGCAAAAACAAAGAGCCTTTATTCGAGCTAGCCCGAGCTCAGTCCCACACACACCCACTGGCGCAGCGGCGAGGTGGAGAGAGAGAGCGAGCTTCAACAGGACAAAGGTTTTATAGCGGTCTGGGGCAGGGGGAGGGCTGGACCCCTGAGTTGGCTGACCCCGATTGGTCAGTTCCAGGTCAGGGTTTTATTCCAGGGTCTTACAGCAGGGATTACACCAGGGCTTTACAGCAGGTTCTCACGGCACAAAGGGCAGGAAATGATGAACACCTTCCCGGGTCTGAGCTATGCCCTGCTCCCTCCTGATGGTGAAGGAGCATGCTACGGCATAGCCCAATTTGGGCCTAGCTGCTTTCTTGTAGTTTTTCTCGGAAGGGAGGTTATTCTGGGGACAGGATGAAGGGCCTAGCACAAAAATGGAGTCTCTGCCCTTTCAACAGCTGCCCTCGTGGCATTTCAGTGGCTGACCCATGTCCACATCCAGTGGCCTGGAGCTTGACAAGAGTGGAAAGTGAGAGAAAGGGGAATCCCGCCTCAGAGCAGCAGCCAGAATTACGTGGCCGATGGTTCCCGGGCCGCTCGCCGTCCGCTAACGGGAAGAGAGAGAAGCAACAGGGCCGGCTCTGCTCACCATTCAAGTTCGATGTCAGGAGCTGGGGTCCCGGACGAGCCCCCAAGGAGGATCCCAGAAATGGCGAACAGGGTGTTCACACCTCGGCTGGGCCCGCAGCCGTCGGCCTGCCCCAGGCATCTCTGACACCGCGCTCTCTGCCCGCGCTCCCATTGGCTCCTGGCCTTGCTGCAGTCTTCTGTTTTGTTTTGCTTTTCCAAACTCCCTGTTGTTCCGCTATCCGTCCTGTTTCTTGTCGGTTTCAGCTGGCTCCCCGATGCCTCCTTCCGCCCCCGCCCCCAGCCACCCAGCTCTGCTCTAACTCCTTTCGTCCAGTCAGGGGCCCTGGAAGCAGCAACCTCCCGCTTTCCGAAGCCCCTAGTGCCTCGAGGGACAGACTTCTCAGGCACACGCTTTCGTCTTTGGCACCGGTCGTAGCGGTGACCTGTGAAGTAAGCCTTCATGTGGGACACATGTAGACACTCGGCCGTGGGCTTTAAAAATCTGGAACGTCCTCGCCGTGCTGACTGCGGGTCTGTGTCCTGCTGAGTGGCCAGGACCTGGCCTGGTGCTCAGACATGGTGCGGGGCGGCAAGACACTGGCCTGGCGGGGCCCTGAGCCGGCTCATTTTCAAGCACATGAGCAGCCACAGCGGCAGGTCGGGAACTCGGCCAAACGAATGTCTGCCTGTCCATTTGTGGTCAGGACAGCGCCACGGCCCTGGGGCCGCGCCGAGCCGCCGCCTCCTGAGCTGAGTCTCCTGCAGCAGGACAGGCAGGTGTTTCTGGGAAGGCCCTGCCACCCTGTCTGCGCACAGAGGAGCCGGCCACTGCAATGAACCCTGAGAGGACTTGGGGGGGGGGGGCGCAGAGGGCGGAGGGTGGAGCAGTGAGGGGACACCCGTGGGTTCACACCCGGGTCTGCTTGCCCCTGGTCAGGCCTGGTTCCTCCTGGGTCTGGAGGCTGTCAGACGCTGTCCCTCGCCCCCATTAGTATTCTCCGTGAGGCCCGGGGCGATGGGACAGAGCCGTGCCAGTCTGTCTGTCAGACCCGGTCAGATTGATCCCTGGGGAGAAGGGCGGGGTGCATGTCCCGGTCCTGCTTCAGCGGCAGGGTGGGCCTCGGGCTGAGCACAGAGGAGCTGGGAGAGGGAGAGAGTCGGCAGCTGGGGGCTCCGCAAACGCCACTGCTCTCTCTAAAGGAGCCGGCAGGGAAAGGCAGAGGAACTCGGAGGCACACACAAGAGACACGTGTCTTATGGTCACGCCAGACACATTGAAGGCACCCGGGACAGGATGCCCCGCCCCGAGTCTGGTCCCTTAGGATCAAGGTGAGGTGGGAGGAGGTGAGGAGGGGGGAGGTGGGGGGAGGAGGGGTGGTGGGAGAAGAGACAGGGGGAGGAGGGGGAGGGGGGGAGGAGGGGAAGGGGGAAGGTGAGGTGGGAGGAGAAGAGGTGGGGGGAGGAGGTGGGATGGGGGGAGGTGGGGTGGGGAGGCCTTGGGTGCTGGCCGAGCCTGCTACCTCCAGGACCTTGGGTAGCAGGTCCCCGCACTTTGAAGGAGCTGCTCACTCAGCTGGAAGAACAGGACAATGACACCATTGGCAGTAACAGCTGCACAGCGTTTGTCATAGTAAATGAGATAAAATTAGCAGAACTAATTTACTACCATCTTAATAAACACACACTCAAAGCGCCCGGGGAAGTTGCCCAATCCTTACTGCTCAGCACCCCAAGTTAGAAACACTTCCCCAAATCTTCAGCACCACAGACCCGCACCTTCTGAGGCCCCATTCTTCCAGCTGGGGGCAGGGGCAGCGAGCAGGCCGAGGGCCCGCAGAGCGCAGGGGGCGCCCTGCAGCGGGTGGACACGTGGCGTCCACGTCACATGGGCCAGGCTCACTCCTCACGCGTGAGAGGCCGGCGTGACCAGCGAGTCCCTGTTTTGGCATCTGAAACCCCTGAGGTCGTTTATGGTGAAAACAGGACCAGGACGGGGTGTGGCGCCCTTGGCCTGGAGGTGCTGCGGTGGGTGAGTGCCGGCCACCAAACGGGGTGGCCGCGCCCCAGCAGGGCAGCGCCTGGCTCCAGGGTCGGCGGGAGGCGGCACCGCCCAGCCCAGCTCGCAGGCTCCGCTCCGGGAGGGGGAGGGGACGGACGCAGCGCCTCTGAAGAAGGAGCCGGGCTGCGGGGCCTCGGGTTTGTGGAGAGAAGTAGCGGCTCACTCACTAACACCTGAAAGAGCAAGAAGGGACACACGTTTGCAAACGTTCCTCTCCCCTCAGCGGCCTGTGCCAGCCTGGGGCGGGGGCTCAGGGTCCCGAGGTGGGATCCCGCTGTGGAGAGGAGAGGCTGACGTGGGGGTCGGCATGGGGGACAGCCACCCCCACACAGTCCGGGCAGCCGGCCTCCGAGAGAGAGCGCCCTCCACGCCTCTCCCCACAGGGAGTGCTCCCCCGCCCTCCTCTCCCCGACTGGGGCCCGGCGCCCCGGCAACTCCTGGGGTGAAGGAGGTGAGCCGGCAGCTCGCCCTGGGCGGGGCGGGGCGCACCCTCACCCCTGACAGGCAGGGAGGCGGGGAGGCTGTGCCACGGGCCTCGCTCTGCCGCCCGCCCGTGGATGTCGGCAGTTTCCAGCGAAAAGCTCCACAGCCTCAGGGACAGGCTGGCGCGGCGGAGCTGACGTGTCCCTGGAAGCGGCGCTGCGCTCCGCCGGTCACACGCACCGCCCTCCTCCTCCTCCTCCTCCGCAGCAGCAGCGCCAGAACGCTCCTCAGCACTTGGAACGTGGACTGGAAAGAAAATGGTGCCCAAATCGGAGTTTGTCTGGAAAGAAGCGTATAAAGGGCTCGCTGGGCCCCTGGCAGCCTGTGTCTATCAGGCTGAGATCCCGCCTCTGAGCGGACGCGCCTGCGCATCCCCGAGAACTCGCGACGTGACGGTGGACGGGAAACGAACCCCCAAAGCGAGAAGCTTCCACAGCAGGCGCACCCGGTGCAGCGGGCGCTCTTCCGGTCAGGAGGGGGCGCTCTTCTGGTCAGGAGGGGGCGCTCCCTGCGGGTGAGGCCGGGGCACAGTGTCTGGCAGGGCAGGCGGCAGGGCTGCCTGTGCTCACCGAAGGCCGTCAGACAGACAGACAGACAGGCCCCGCGTGCTGTCGCTCATGTGAAATCTTACAAAGTCAAACTTGTTGACTCACTCGCATTGAAATCTTTTTTAAAAAGTCAAAGCCCCGGGAACTGAGGAGAACGTGGTTGGGGTGGCAGCGGAGACACTCTCTAGCTGTGAGACGTGAGGGCTGAGGTGAGGCCAGGGAGGCTGCGGCCACCCTGTGTGTGTGAGGCAGGTCCCCGAGGGCAAGCGCAGTGCTCACCCCCAGAGGTCCTGTGTGGGGCGCGGACGTCAGGCGGGCCGCAGGCAGTGGTCCTGGCTGTGGTGTTGCCAGTGGTCCTGGCTGTGGTGTTGCCAGTGGTCCTGGCTGTGGTGTTGCCAGTGGTCCTGGCTGTGGTGTTGCCAGGAAACCATGTGTGAAGCCACTCGGTTTTATCTGAAGAACAAAGAAAGGAGACAAGGCCCACGGGATGGAGTTTGAGTTCTGGTCTGCGAAGTGCAGGGAGTAAAGCCACGCGCCATCCCCTCTATGTGTGTTCCTTCTGAACGATCAGGACAGCCATCCATGGAGGCCCCCCTCTCCCCAGTGCCTCGGGAATCAGTAAAGAACCAAGGCCAATAAAGGTGTTGTAGAGCAAACCATAGACCGTGTGGTTTTAAGAAAAGCGATAGAAATCCCAGAAAGAAGAGGTGTAGCCCCTTGTTCTGCTCTCTGTTCAAACACTCGAAGAGTGATGTCCCCATGAGAGGTCACGGACAGCAGCCCCGGCGTCCTTCTCCAGAAAAGCGCAGCCAACGTGTGAGCAGCCAGTCAGGCCCGGGCTAGGAGCAGGAGCGCACCGCCAGCGTGGCATCCAGATGCTGGGTCCTGTCTCAGTGAAACAGCAGCCTTGGAACCTGGATGTAGGGGCGGGGCGGGGAGAAGGGGTTGTGCTTTGGGACAGGAAATAAGAAAGAATGAGAGAGAAAGAAGACCAGGTTTTCCCAAGGGAACTGTCTCGGTTGGAGATGGGTGCTAACAGTGTGAAGGGTAGCTGTCAAGTGCTTTCCTAGGAATGTCTCCATCTCCCTGACCCAGGGGAAGACTCTGAAACAGGGTCTAGATGTGCCTACCTGACCCTCCTGGGGGCAGTGTGACCTTGTCTTGGGTGTGTTCACTCATTGCCCCGTCACCCATGACCATGCAAAATATTCAAAAAAAGAACTGAAAACACCAAGCTTTCAAAATTCATCTCTTTTCCACTGGAAATTAGCATCTCCTTCTTACTCATGTAGATTTTTTTCTGATGAAGACTAAGTTGTCGCAAATAACATCATTCTACTTTTAAAATGTCATGATAGCTTAAAATCATGTCTAACTTAAAACCTTCCAAGTAACTTGAAGTTACACCCAAGGTGCATGCTGCAGGAAGAGGAGTGGTCTTCAGGTCTCGTCTGTCGCCTTTGGCGCTGTGCTGGCTACTCCACTACACGCTGGGTTCCTGTGGTTTGTTTACCCTGCCTCC
Source organism: Plecotus auritus (assembly GCF_963455305.1). NCBI lineage: Eukaryota > Metazoa > Chordata > Mammalia > Chiroptera > Vespertilionidae > Plecotus > Plecotus auritus. The sequence goes on along the minus strand of NC_137777.1, from coordinate 56,537,315 downwards.
TCCGCTCCCACTTCCAGGACCTCCCCGCCTTCATGGCTCGAGGTGAAGTCCGTGCCCTCCAGACAGAGATGACTCTCAAGGTTACTTAGTTCTCTGGTCACAGACTTGCGGGACTTCTCATTGCAACCCCCAACTTAATGCACCCCAAACTGGTTGCCTCTAGCCTCTTCTATCTCAGAAAATGGGATTATCACGCAACCACATTTTAAAGCTCAGACCTTGGGACTTGTCTTGAAGCCTCTCTCTGCCCCATCCCTTGTTCCCGCAGCCACATGTGGACAAGTCTAGTTCTTGTCCTTCTTTCGGCCACTTGTCTGCCGCCAAGCCCCTGGTCCCAGCCACACAGCCTCCCCCCATGGTGACGTGGTCTTGCGGTTGGAGGGATCAGACGCAGACCCTATCAATGGTTTTTCTAAGTGTAATGGAGCGGTGATGGATGGGCCTGCCTTTTAAATACCAAGATGTTTAAGCTGACATGGCTGCCAGGCAGAGATGCCGGCCTCACAGCCCAGGAGTGCAGTGGGGATGGGGAACGTTGTCACTGAAAATACTCCTTTGGATGTAGAATGACAGAGCTAGCGATTCCTGGGACATGAAGGTGGGGAGGGAAGCAGGCTGTGGACGTGGCAGTGAGGCATGGAAGGAAGCTGGACTGTGGGCTTCCCTGAGGAACCATGGGGTGGGGAGGCGAGCATCCAGGTCAGAGGGGAGCCACTGATGTCTACGTGTCCAAACCCAGAGGGGATGGGCGGCCAGAGAAAGGGTGCAGAGCACGAAGGCAGGAAGGCCCAGGCCAGACTTGAGTAAGAATAATGCATGCAGACCCTGGACCAGGAGAGGAGCCCACATTGGAGATTAACAGGCTGTGGTGTCTCTGAGGGAGAAGCCGCTGGAGAAGGAGCGCCACGGGCCACATCACACCGGCGCGCCCTGGTGACTCCCCTGGCCTGCTGGGGAGTCCCTGAGCAGTGCCTGGCATGCAGGCTCAGCTTTTGTTTAATGAATCGTTGGTCTGTCTCTACCACTCTACACGCACATCTCTACATCCGTTTATCATTTTAACTGTTGGTGTGTGTGTTCCTTTACGCCTGGAAGGGGGCGGCTGAGAGCACGGCCACGTCCTGGTTCTTTCCAGGCTGACGGTCCCGACACAGAGCCTGGTACACAGGCCTGTAAAGATGGTTAGCTCTCAGTCAGCCAGGACCGATGTATCTGTGAGATGCGCTCACGTTGGTTCCCCCTTGGCTTGGGACCATGTTTCGTTTAGTGTAAAAAAATGCAGATCTGGGCTTCAGTACAGCAGCCACGTGTGTCGTCAGGGGCTCGGCAATGAAGGAGGAATCATCTGTTCAGTAGTAGAAAGGGTTTGAGAGCTGGCTGGAGAGGTCCAGTGGTTGCAGCGTTGCTGACGACTCAGCAGAGATTCAACTGGTAGCTGGTCCCCTAGGAAGGTCACTAACCCCGTGACTCCTCACTGTTTCCCATGTGTGGGATAATGACAGCACATGCTCAGAGCTAGTGGTCCTTGCAGAAGCGCTGGACAGGGCAACAGCAAGAACTTGAAGGTGTTTGCTGCTGCATCGCTGTTGACAGGTTCAGAAATCGTCCCGTTCACGACCCTGGTCTATGTCTCTGGCTGGTGCTCTTGCAGGATCTCCAGGCACCTCCTGTCTGATGTCTCCAACTGGGGTCCACAGACCTCTCCAATGTGCTATATCCAGAACAGGTCTCTGTTCCACCCCTACACCCAGCATCAACCCAACCCAACCCAAACCAACCCATCCTGAACCAACCCAACCCAAACCAACCCATCCTGAACCAACCCAACCCAAACCAACCCATCCTGAACCAACCCAACCCAAACCAACCCATCCTGAACCAACCCAACCCAAACCAACCCAACCCAACCCATCCTGAACCAACCCAACCCATCCCAAATCAATCCATCCCAACCTATCCCAAACCAATCCATCCCAACCCAACCCAACCCAAACCAGCCCAACACCAACCAACCAACCCAAATCAAACCAAAACCTACTCTCTTTTCCATCCACTAAATTAGTCAGGCCCAAGCCTATAAGTAGTTCTTAGTCCTCCCGTGACCACACTGTGCTGGCTCTAAGCCTGAAGTGCATGTGGAATCTGCTCTGGCGTCTGTCTAAACAGCCCATGCTGTCCAGCCTCCAAGTGGAGCCCCCTTCTGGCTCTCTGCCTCCCACACAACCACCGTCAGTGGCATTAATTACTCCTTAGAACTCTTTGGCTATTTCCCTTCATGTTTAGAATAAGATTAAACTTCTTCCTAGAGCTAAATGCACTCTGGTCCTAGACTTCATTCATCTCTTTGCTCTCCTCCCATCCCTCTCCGTGGCCTCAGCCATCATGCCCCGTGAGTCTGGGAAGGGCTCCTGCCCCCTCCCCCTCCCCCTGTTCTTCACACTGAACTCAGTGCTCAGTGTCACAGCTGAGAGGGGTTACCTACCAGCCCAGGCAAATTAATTCCCTCCATTTCACACACAGATTCTCTTGTGAGACCTGTTCATGTCATTTGTAGCTCTTTGTAGAATTTGCAAGGATCTTCCTTTTTGTTGTTTGTTTGGGAGAACATTGTATTACTCAGCATGAGAAGGTAATTTCCGAATGATATTATATGAAGGAAAAGTTGTGTGTACATCGTGGAACCAGTAGCCCAATTTCCAGGGTTTCAAAATGTCCATTTTGGTGTAGTCAGTGTAAAGACAGATACAAACAAAATTAGGGGCCTGGCTCTTCCTCTCAGTGAAGATGTTTCCCTCTCTCATTTCTACTCAGAGCCCGATGTTAGGAAGTGTTGATGTTAAGCACTGCCTCACTTATTGGGATGCACACAAGTATTTCCCTTGCTCAGCCTGCAAACCCAGCTGGGTCTTTCTCAGGGGCCTGGGGTCCCTCGGAAACGCAGTCACCGAGGAAGACAGCCTGCCTCCATGTCTGTGGAGGGTCTGACTCAGCCGGGTGGGGGCTGCCTGGCTCCTGAAGACACGATTTTATTTCCCCTTTGGATAATGTGAATTGGCTCACACTGATGGTCATTCCAGTGGCCGGGTGAGTCTAGGATGACTGGGTGACAAACGGTGCCGTCTGGGCCCCGGATTGGCGGATCGGCAGCTGTTTGCCTGGAGAGCGTGGGGAGCTGGGGTGACTGCAGGCTTCCTGAGCATGTTTTCGACTGAGAACGGCTTTGGTGCACACCATGTGGCTTAATGCTTACGCAGTGACTCAGCTTCCTTTCTCTCCTGACTTTGGGGAGAGAAGCTCTGGGTTTGGGAGAGATTTTATTTTTAATTATATTTCTGATAGCAGTAGTAAATATACTTCAGGTTTAAAGCAAACTTTAATTGTTAAGTTCTTAATACAGTAATGTCACTGTTGGCAAATAAAATATCTAGTTCAGGGAGAAAAATGGCGGCGGAATAGACAGACGTGTTCCGAGCCTTGTCCCGGAGCAGAAAGAAAGAACAGCTGAGGGTCGCATAAGGAGTGTTTGTTGGCAAGTTAAGGGACAGGTAAACTCCAGGAGAAGGTGGGGGACTGCTAGATGGGGTTCCCCTGACCAGGTAGCCCCCACTGTGGCTGGACGTGGAGATTGTGCCATCTTGAACGGGAAAGTGGAGCTTATCGGAAGCCTGAAAATCCACAACTGCGGCACCCACGGAACAGCTGCAAGCCCCAGAACAACGCTCCCCAATTGGTGCAAACACACGGATTCAGAGGAGCTCTACACTCCACCACGGAAAGGTCAGATTTCGCCTGGGATAAGGTGAGGTCTCTGGTCCTGGCGGGAGAGAGAAACGCGCATTTTGTGGGAGCTGGAGGACCAGGGAAGTCTGTGCCTAGAAAAATCCATGGTGATTGGGGCTGATGTGATCCGTGAATGTGGAAGGGGATCCTCAGAGCTGCTAACAGAAGGGATCTCTAAAAAGCAACCCATTTTGATCTGACGTGCAGGGATAGCCTAAGAATTTCAAAGGTGTGCCGGCTGCTTAGACTTGCGCGCAGACCCATGTTTGCACACTTGGGCTTTTTCCTTTTCAAATCCTTGCTTTTGATTACTAAGCCCAATACATAGGATCACCCAGTTGGGGACACCCTGGGAGACTGCAGGGGAAAGTTGTTTTTCTGGAACCTGGGGATCGGAGCGGGGAGTGACCATTGGAGAGCCAGCTCTGAGGCAGCCCACTTCCACAAACCGGTATTGAGTGCCACAGGGAAAGAAGGATCTAAATACAGGCTAGAGAGGCCAAATAGATCCGGAAGTTAATCCAGAAACACTGCTACCCAGGGGCTGAATCACAAATTGACTCTTGTGCAATCAAAAATAAAGGAATACGAGAAATTAAGACACACCACCTGCTTAAAAACTCAGGACTGGCTTACAACACTGAGGAACCGTGGAATGCAGGGAACTGCAATACTGTCCAGACTGAGAAACAGGCGTGCAAAACAGAACAATAGAGGAAGTGAATGACCTTCACTACTGCACATTTTATTTTTTTTATTTTTTATTTTTTTTATTTTCATTTTTTGCATCTTTTACTCAAGAAACTATTTTTTTTTCTTTTTCCATCACTTGATTTTACCTTTTTAATTATTACATTTTTATTTTTATTTTTTATTTTTTTATTATTATTTTTTAATATATTTTATTGATTTTTTACAGAGAGGAAGGAAGAGGGATAGATAGTCAGAAACATCGATGAGAGAGAAACATCGATCAGCTGCCTCTTGCACACCTCCTACTGGGGATGTGCCCGCAACCAAGTTACATGCCCTTGACCGGAATCGAACCTGGGACCTTTCAGTTCGCAGGCTGACACTCTATCCACTGAGCCAAACCGGTTTTGGCACATTTTTATTTTTAATCAGTATTATTACTACTCCTATTTTACCTTTTTTTTTAAAAGTATTTTATTTTCTCTTTATTTTACTTTGGGATTTGTGTTCTACATTCTATTTTCATCTTTCATTTAGCATCATTTTACTCTATCTCAACTCTACCTTTATGCCATCACTCTCTTCCTAACCTTTCCCTTTTTGTTGTCCTGTTTATCTTACCCCTTTCCTGCTTTAGATTTTCCCTATTCTTTCTGTTTACCCCCCATTAAAATTTCACCCTACTTATATACCTAATCTCCAATCCCCGGCTCCAAGTCCAAACACACCTCTCTCTTCGCTGTCTTAACTATCCAAAAAATTGTTTTTCTCTCTGTCCTTTTATTGTTGTTTGCTTGAATGTAGATTATATAGAATTTTTATGCTTTTTTGTGAGATTGTTTTGCTTATTCTTTTTTTTTGTTTCTTTGTTTTTTTGTTTCCTTTGTTTTTGTTTGTTTTTTGCTTCTGTTTTCCCTTGCCTCACTTGATATTAGTTGGTGTTGTAGTTTGTATTAATCCCCAGGTACTTGTTGCTAGCATTTGCTGGGATTAGTGGTTGTTCTATTGGAGTTTTCTCCCCATATATATATAGTTTGTTTCCCTTTCTCTCTTAGTCTCTTTCTTTTCTCTCTTACTTTTTTTTCCTTTTTCCAATTTCATTTTGACACTCCTTTTTTTCTTTCTTTCTTTTTCCACTTCTTCTTTCTCTCCTATCCCCTAATTTGCTTTTCTCTGGTGGTCACCTTTATTGGAGGTTATTAATATCGTGAATACATTTCTGTTCAGTGCCTTCTGTGTTGTACCTGGTTGTGTTGTATTTTGTGCCTTTAAGTCAATGCAGGAGAGAGAGAACTACATAACCAGACACCCGGAGAAGAGAGACCATGGGGAGACAAAGAAACAGCCCGCATATGAAAGAAAAGCAGGCATCACCAGAAAAGGAAGTAAACGAAATGGAGGCAAGCAACTTGCCAGAGAAAGAATTCAGAGAAATGGTCATAAGGTGGCTGAAAAGAATGGAAGACAAATTCGACAATATGAGTAAGAACCAAGAGGAAGTGAAGAAGAACCAAGAAGAAATGAAAAATGACATTGCTGCTGTAAAGAACTCAATAGAAAGCATCAAGAGTAGACTAGAAGAAGCAGAGGACCGCATCAGTGAGCTAGAAGACAAGGTAGGAAAAAAAAAAAAACCCAAGTAGAGCAGCTTCTAGAAAAAAAAAATTAAAAGCAGTAGGAGAGTCTAAGGGAACTTTGGAACACCATGAAACAAAACATCCACATAATAGGGGTTCCAGAAGGAAAGGAAACTGAGCAAGGAATAGAAAACCTGTTTGAAGAAATAATGACAGAAAACTTCCCTGATATAGGGAAGAAAAACCCCACACAAATCTAAGAAGCTCACAGAGTCCCAAGCAAAATGAACCCCAAAAGACCAACGCCAAGGCACATTATAATTAAATTGGCAAACACCAATGACAAAGTAAGAATCTTAAAAGTGGCCAGAGAGAGACAGAAAGTTACCTATAAAGGAATCCCCATCAGACTAGCAACTGATTTCTCAACAGAAACTCATCAGGCCAGAAGGGAATGGAATGAAATATACAAAGTCATGCAAAGGAAGGGTCTGAATCCAAGAATACTATACTCAGCAAGGCTATCAATCAAAATTGAAGGTGAAATCAGGAGCTTCACAGACAAAAAAGGACTAAGGGAATTTATTACTACCAAACCAGCAATGCAGGAAATGCTAAAGGGTCTGCTGTAAAAAAAAAGAAATAGGAAGCGAAGAAGGAACACAGGAGTAAAGAATAAAAATGGCAACAAATAAGTACCTATCAATAATAAATTTAAATGTAAATGGATTAAATGCCTCAATCAAAGGACATAGGGTAACGGATTGGATAAGAAAACAAGACCCATATATCTGCTGTCTACAAGAAACCCACCTCAGAAAAAAAGACGCACACAGACTGAGGGTGAAAGGATGGAAAAAGGTTTTCCAGGCAAATGTAACTGAAAAAAAAAAAGCTGGGGTAGCAATACTTATATCTGACAAATTAGATCTCAAAGTGAAGGACATAACAAGAGATAAGGAATGCCACTTCATAATACTAAAGGGAGCAATCCAACAAGAAGAAATAACTCTGGTAAACATATATGCACCCAATACAGGAGCACCCAAATACATAAAAAATCTCCTGGAGGATATCAAGGGAGAGATTGACAGCAATACAATCATAGTAGGAGACTTTAATACCCCACTATCACCATTGGACAAATCCTCTAAACAAAAATCAGCAAAGAAACATCAATCCTAAATGACTCACTAGACACGATGGAATTAATTGACATCTTCAGAACATTTCACCCCAAAGCCACAGAATATACATTCTTCTCAAGTGCACATGGGTCATTTTCAAAGATAGACCATATGTTGGGACATAGGCAAAGTCTCTTCAAATTCAAGAAGATAGAAATCATATCAAGCATCTTCTCGGACCACAATGGCATAAAACTGGAAATCAACTACAATAAAAACAATCCAAAGAAATCAAACACATGGAGACTAAACAGCATGCTATTAAAAAATGACTGGGTTACCAGAGAGATCAAGGAAGAAATAAAAAACATCATGGCAACAAATGACAATGAAAACATAACAATCCGCCGAAACCGGTTTGGCTCAGTGGATAGAGCGTTGGCCTGCGGACTGAAGGGTCCCGGGTTCGATTCCGGTCAAGGGCACGTACATTGGTTGCGGGCACATCCCCAGTGGGAGGTGTGCAGGAGGCAGCTGATCGATGTTTCTCTCTCATCGATGTTTCTAGCTCTCTATCCCTCTCCCTTCCTCTCTGTAAAAATATCAATAAAATATATTTAAAAAAAAAAAGAAAACATAACAATCCAAAATCTATGGGACACAGCGAAAGTAGTCTTGAGAGGGAAGTTCATAGCTCTACAAGCATACTGCAAAAACAAGAAACAATGGTAATAAATTACCTAACCCTACAACTCAAAGAGTTAGAAAAAGAGTAACAAGAAAAGTCCAGTGTAAGCAGAAGGAAGGAAATAATAAAGATCAGAGAGGAGATACACGACATTGAGACCAAAGAAACAATACAATAGAGCAACAAAACCAAGAGCTGGTTCTTTGAAAGGATAAACAAGATTGATGAACCTCTAGCCAGGCTCACCAAGAAGCAAAGAGAGAGGACCCAAATAAACAAAATCAGAAATGAAAGAGGTGGAATAACAACAGATCCCGCCGAAATACAAAGGATTGTTAAAAAATACTATGAACAACTCTATTCCAACAAACTGGACAACCTGGAGGAAATGGACATATTCTTAGAAAAATATAACCTTGCAAAACTCAATCAGGAAGAATCTAAACAGCTCAATATGCCAGTAACTATGGAAGATATTGAAGCGGTCATCAAAAAGCTTCCGGCAAACAAAAGCCCGGGGCCAGATGGCTTCACAGGAGAGTTTTACCAAACATTCAAGGAAGAACTAAAACCTATCCTCCTCATACTATTCCAAAAAATTAAAGAGGAAGGAACACTTCCAAGCTCCTTCATGAAGCCAGCATCACCCTAATACCAAAAACAGATAAAGACAACACAATGAAAGAGAATTACAGGCCAGTATCCCTCATGAATGTAGATGCCTCAACAAAGTTTTAGCAAATTGGATCCAGCAGTACATCAGAAAGATCATACACCATGACCAAGTAGGATTTATCCCTGGAATGCAAGGATGGTACAATATCTGCAAATCAATAAATGTGTTACATCAAATAAACAAATTGAGAGATAAAAATCACAGTCATATCAATTGATGCAGAAAAAGCATTTGACAAAATCCAACACCCTTTCTTGATGAAAACTCTCAACAAGGTGGGAATAGAAGGATCATACATCAACATAATAAAAGCTAAATATGATAAACCCACAGCTAACATCATACTCAATGGGCAAAAACTAAAACCATTTCCCCTAAGAACAGGAACAAGACAGGGATGCCCACTCTCACCACTCCTGTTCGACATAGTACTGGAAGTATTAGCCATTGCAATTAGACAAGAAGAAGAAATAAAAGGCATCCAAATTGGAAAAGAAGAAGTAAAGCTGCCCTTATTTGCAGATGACATATTGTACATAAAAAAACCTGAAAGACTCCATCAAAAAACTAACAGACTTAATAAATGAATTCGGCAATGTAGCAGGATACAAAATAACACCAAGAAATCTATGGCATTTCTATACAGCAATAGTGAACTTACAGAAAGAGAGACTAAAAAAGCAATCCCATTTACCATCGCACCAAAAAAATTAAGATACCTAGGAATAAACTTTTTTTTCTTGCTTATTTATTTATTTAAAATAATAGTTTATTGATTTTTAGAGAGAGAGAGGAAGAAGAAAAAAACATCAATGTGCAACATACATCTGCTGCCTCCTGCATGTTGTCTTGAATTTAAAAGAAAAACACTGTAGTTTGAAAAAAATGTATAAACCATATTAATCTCATCCTATTTGGGAAACCAAGTAGACAATGCTTAACAATATTATTTGCCCATATAACCTTTTTTCAGAGGTGCTATTAATTTTCTAGAGTTTTGCAGCTACATGTCAAAAATGTTGTCTTCAAAAACAATAATCCTGCCCTCCTAGGCCACTACGGTGTGTGTAGCACTGAACCTCAAGTGTGAATTATTTCAGAATTAATTCAAATTGAAATTAGTACCCAGCCTTGTGAACTATTCATGTCAAAATGTTTCTGATATGAAGAAAAAAAATGTTTCTGGTGGCTAAAAATATCTTTACCTTTTTTTCGTTAACTCTCTTGGCAAAACCAAAAATTTAATTGATTGGTGGAAAAGAAAAAGCATTGTAATTGATGATATTAAAAAAATGCATCCTTCTAAAATAATTTTAATAAACAAAGTGGTTTGGGGACAATTTAGAATTCCGTTTGAAACTAGTAGCACTCTCAAACAGCACTATTATATTTGTACACTTACTTTTCTAAAGCAGAGGCCTTTTTCTCTAACCTCCCCCTTTCGTTTGCCCTTTTATTTATTTCTGTACTGCATCATTCTAAAAGTTAGTTCAGAATCCCTGATGGCTGTCTATCTATGGCACAGATGTAGCAGAAGTAGCATACATGTGTTAAATCACATGGTCATTGATTTTCTTCACCTATTTACTTGCTCCACTCACCATCCTAGCTTCTTCTTTTAAAAGCCCCACCCTGGCCCCAAGGAAAGCACTTAAAACCTCATATTTTTAGAGCCATGAAAAACAGATCTAGTGGTGAAATCACACTGACTTTCTTTCCCCCTGAAGGAAATAAAAATCTGTGTTCCTCCATAACTTGAAACCTTTGGGGAAACTTAAGAAATGTAATGTTTTGATTGCAAGATTAAAAAAAAAAAGAGTTAATCATGAAATGCTTCCAAGTGAATTCATTTAAGTACCAAATAGAATTTTCTGATTTTAAGTCCTATTCCCCTCTTTGTGACAGCTTTAGTGACCAAGGTATTGGTTCATTTCAGGTCTACCTGATGAGAATTCTTGATGGATACAGGATTCATAAGGTCTGTATAGAATATACAATTCTAAAGTGTTCAGTTCATATTTAAGAGAGGGCTCTGCTATGACCAGAAAGATTGAGCCAATTTTAGTATAAAAAAATAAGACTAATTACCAATGAGGTTGACTACACAGTGTGAGCTAAAGACACTCTAACCAACATCACAGACATGATGGAATGTCATGAAATATTGACAGAAAAATCATCCCGGAGCTTAAAAGGACTGACATGGTGAGATCTGGTCTTTGTCTTCTGCAGTCAAGGGCCTAAAGCCTTGGAGAACTGCTGGGTCTTAATGCACGTTGTAAAGATTATTCTCAAAGTAAATATTTTCCTGTGCTTGGTAGTGCACTGCAGTTTCATTTTGCGAAGTTCCGGTCACAGGTTCTTTGCTTATTTGTAACACCTTTCTTTTCCCATATAAATATTTTTTGCTAAGTATGGCAGCCAAAATAGTGAGCAATACCATGGCAGCAATGGAGAGTCCAATGTACAACTTACTGGTGTTCCTCTGTGTATTTTGTTTCAAGCTCATGTGAGTTTCATTGTATTGCCAACGGCAGTCTGAAGGCTGGGTCACAGTGCTATTCCCATCTATTGGGCCAGAAGAGTTCAACAATGAGCTGGTTGTACTTGTTTCCTGTGGTCTGATAGGCTGGGTTTCTGTTGTCTGCACTGCAGAAGATGAAGTGGTTTCTGTCTTGAATTTCCACTGACCTCCTGCTGGCTTTGTAGAAGCAGACATGGAGACCATAGGTGATGTTGGGCCCATGGTGACATTAGGTGGAGCTGTCTTAAGGTTCAGTGTGGGTGCTGGAGTTGTAGGAGCAGAGGTGAAAACCTTAGGTGGTGTTGGAACACTGGTGACCTTAGGTGGAGCTGTCTTAAGGTTCTTCGTGGTCGCTGGAGTTGTAGGAGCAAAAGTGAAGACCTTAGGTGGTGTTGGAGCAGTGGTTGGAGCTGGCTTTATCTCCAAAAATATGTTCTTTTTATAATCATTAAACCACCCTCTGAACTCAATACGGCAACAATGTGTGCCAGTGTCAGACAGGGCTGCATTCTGGAAATGATTCCAAGTGCCCTATAACACTTGTCCTTCTCAAAGGTGACAACGGTAGCCATCAGTCCAAACAAGTTCATTTGACCATTTGAATAAAGGGCATGACCCTCGGCCCCAGCACATGGGTGCGATTTCTTGAGCTGTGGAATAGCTACAGGGTAGAGTGACAGACTGTCCCACCACTCCAGTCACGCGTGTCTGAGAAACTACAACATCTGCCCAGAGTAGTATGAGGCTGGGGAAGGCTACCCAAGGAGGCGTGATGGTATCAGCCCTTGGGCTCTGAGATGACCGTATACTGGCCTTTTGATGAGTAGAGGGTACTTCTTGCCCTGTGGCCACAATGGGCCTTAGTTATATTGCCAAGTTATCTGTCTTGTTGAGGCACCTTCTTTACACCTTTAGTTAGAGAAATTCTGCTCAGCTAGTTTTCAGGTGGTTCTCTATGATGGGTGTTCTATAATTCAGTTTTAATTCTGATGTGCTCCCTAGGAATAAACTTAACTAAGGAGGTAAAAGACCTATATGCGGAAAACTATAGGACACTGAAAAAAGAGATAGAGGAAGACGTAAACAGATGGAAGAACATACCATGTTCATGGATTGGTAGAATCAACATCATTAAAATGTCCATACTACCCAAAGCAATCTATAGATTCAATGCACTCCCCATTAAAATACCAATGGCATATTTCACAGACATTAAAAGAACTCTCCAAAAATTCATCTGGAATAAAAAAAGACCCTGAATAGCCACAGCAATCCTGAGAAAGAAGAATAAAGTAGGAGGGATCTCAATATCAGATTTCAAGCTGTATTACAAAGCCACTGTTTTCAAAACAGCCTGGTACTGGCACAAGAACAGACATATAGATCAATGGAATAGAATAGAGAATCCAGATATCGACCCAAACCACTATGCGCAATTAATATTTGACAAAGGAGGCATGAACATACAATGGAGTCAAGACTGTCTCTTCAATAAATGGTGTTGGGAAAATTGGACAGATACATGCAAAAAAAATGAAACTAGATCACCAACTTACACCATACACAAAAATAAACTCAAAATGGATCCAGGACTTAAACATAAGATGGGAAACCATAAAAATACTAGAGGAATCCACAGGCAGAGAAATCTCAGACATATGCCGAAAGAACTTCTTCACTGATATTTCCCCTAGGGCAATGGAAGCCAAAGAGAAAATAAACAAATGGGACTACATCAAAATAAAAAGCTTTTTCACAACAAAAGAAACCATCAACAAAACAACAAGAAACCCCACTGTATGGGAGAACATATTTGCAAATGTTATCACTGATAAAGGTTTAATCTTCAACATCTACAGGCAGCTTATAGAACTTAATAAAAGGAAGATAAATGATCCAATAAAAAAATGGGCAACGGACCTAAATAGACACTTTTAGAAAGAAGACAGAAGGAAGGCCAAGAGACATACGGAAATCTGCTCAAACTCACTAATCATCAGAGAGATGCAAATCAAAACAACAATGCGGTACCATCTCACCCCTGTCAGAATGGCTATTATCAACAAATCAACAAACGACAAGTGTTAGCGAGGATGCGGAGAAAAAGGAACCCTCGTGCACTGCTGGTGGGAATCGAGACTGGTGCAGCCATTGTGGAGAACAGTATGGAGTTTCCTCAAAAAACTGAAAATGGAACTCCCATTTGACCCAGTAATCCCACTCCTAGGAATATATCCTAAGAAACTAGAAACACCAATCAGAAAGGATATATGCACCCCTATGTTCATAGCAGCACAATTTACAATAGCTAAGATTTGGAAATAGCCTAGGTGTCCGTCAGCAGATGACTGGATCAGAAAACTATGGTACATCTACACAATGGAATACTATGCTGCCATAAAAAAGAAGGAATTCTTACCATTTGTAGCAACCTGGATGGAATTGGAGAACATTATGCTAAGTGAAATAAGCCAGTCAATGAAAGAAAAATACCACATGATGTCACTCATTTGTGGATAATAAAAATCATTATAAACTGATGAACAAAAAGATAGATACAGAGGCAGTAAAGCATCAAACAGACCGTCAAATTACAGCGGGAAGGTTGGGGAGAGGTGGGGGAAATAAGAGATCAACCGAAGGACTTATATGCATGCATATAAGAGTAACCAACGGATGCAAAACATTGGGGGGTGAGGGCATGTATGGGAGTGGGGTGGGGGTAAGATATGTACACATATAATACCTTAATAAAAAAAAAAGAAAAAAAGAAAATATACCCCCCCCCCCAAAAAAATAAATAAAATATCTAGTTCATTCATTTTTTAAAAAGTTTAGTTGTCCTTCATGGTCAGACAGCATCTTGAGGGCAATTGTTTATGTGCTGATCAATTTCCCTTTCTCTTTGGTGGAAGCACTGTGCAGCCTAAAATAACCAACAGAAGGGACCATATCATCACCAGCTGGGCCTCCTGAACAGGCCCTTTAAGGAGCAAGTTTACCAGGAAGAACCGGCACAGCTGTCTGACACATCACATCTGCTTTCTTCCGAGGCAGTGACATGGTGGGTTTCATCACTTAACTGTCACTGTCCTTCCTCAGTGACTGTGGTGAGAATGATGATAGACCAGGAACGGAGAAAGGGGACGTGATCTACACATGTTCTGTTGGTGGTCGGTGCTTATGAAATGGCAAACGTCAGCCAGAGGCTAATCTAGGAATAAAGTGCCTGATACTCTCCTAGGACTCGGGACTCAGCGCCTCAGGGCAGGACAGGTTTCCCGACCCCTGAGGCCCTGCTGAGGCTGACCGTCACCCTGATAGAGGCAGATGAGGAGAAGAGCAACCCATTTCACTGACGGTTCCATGGAGCCTCCACAGCAGGACCAGGGCCAAGGAAATTTCCAGAACAGGAGCCATTGGCACGACTGGGGGTGTGGGGAGGGTGGAGTAGTGCAGAAGTACCCGGGAAGATGAGGGTTTGTGGGTACAGATTTCTCAGATCCAGGTGCCCTCGGTGGGAAAGCGCTCCTTTCCCGGCGCAGGCAGAGCACCTGCCATGCGGTGTCTGCGACCTGTTTGTGGAAAGAAGGTGATGGGGGCTGTCCTGCTTCTCTGTTTCTTAAAGGCCTTCAGGTGAAGATGCTCAACGGGCCACTGGGTAGTGTTTTGGGTCCTGGACCCTTTGGCCTCTACTGCAGGTTCTGAACACACAGCTGACTTTGCTCCAAGTGCAGCTCCATGAGGGAGGTGCTCCCGGGAGGGGCTGTGAGCTGGAGGGGGGTGTTCCCGGGGGGAGCTGTGAGCTGGAGGGGGGTGTTCCCGGGGGGAGCTGTGAGCTGGAGGGGGGTGTTCCCGGGGGGAGCTGTGAGCTGGAGGGAGGTGCTCCCGGGGGGAGCTGTGAGCTGGAGGGGGGTGCTCCCGGGGGGAGCTGTGAGCTGGAGGGGGGTGTTCCCGGGAGGAGCTGTGAGCTGGAGGGGGGTGCTCCCGGGGGGAGCTGTGAGCTGGAGGGAGGTGCTCCCGGGGGGAGCTGTGAGCTAGAGGGAGGTGCTCCCGGGGGGAGCTGTGAGCTGGAGGGGGGTGTTCCCGGGAGGGGCTGTGAGCTGGAGGGAGGTGCTCCCGGGGGGAGCTGTGAGCTGGAGGGAGGTGCTCCTGGGCAGGGCTGTCACCAAGGGCCTTCAGCAGAGCATGTGTCCTCCCTAGGAATTCTGTTTCCTCCTAGAACCCTCTGGTCCTGATGATAGGAGTGTTGCTATGGCCTCAGGAAGGAGACACATCTCTACATCTAGTTAAATCTGGCCCAGTCTGCCTGAAGGGGTTGGTGGGAAGTCTGCACCAGTGTTTGTCCGAGTGCTGAGGGCTGTGCCGCTGGCAGGTGGGCGGGAGAGCGCTCCTCTGCCCCACAGCCTCCCTTTGGCCAGCGTCTGACTGCTGCTTGTGGGCTTGGTCCTTCCCGAAGGCCATCCACACCTGCCTGCCCGCCGGCACCTGGGAGGCCGCACCTGCTGGCTCAGTCCCTACAACACAGGAGAGCTTCCCGATGCGCTGGGACTTTGTAGGCTCCTGCCCTCCAAGCAAAACAGAAAATAGGATGTTCTACGACCACATTCCTAGAAAGACTAGCTCCGTACTAGCTGCATTTGTTGCTGTTACAGTCATGTTTTCCTTCTGATTGTAAAATAAATTAGCATTAAAACATCTCCCCAGCCTGGCCCTGTCCTGTGGAGCCTGGACAAGTGGGCCAGCCCCTGCATCCCCCTCCCTCCCAGGGCTGGTCAGCTCCTTGCCCACAGGAGCCCAAAATTCTGAATCTCTTAGCACTGCCAGGAGTGACAGAAATGGAGAACCCTGAGTTCCTTTAACCTTCTTTGGAGGCCGAGAGAGCTCCCTCTCTTGTGCTTGCACAGTTCTGTCCCCCAAACCACAGACAGTTCATTTTCCAACTTTGTTTTCTTGTCCCTTTAAACTGTGCACCATCTACTGAGGGCAGAGGTGGAAGAGAGGGTGTGGCCATCCTGCCAGCCAAGCCTTTCTTAGTGAGCTCAGCCCTCAGTCACAGCACAGCCTCGGGGCGGCGTGGGGGCACTGCTCAGGGTGGCGTGGGGCAGGGCGGTGTGGGGGGCACTGCTCAGGGCGGCGTGGGGGCACTGCTCAGGGCGGTGTGGGCGGCACTGCTCAGGGCGGTGTGGGGCAGGGCGGCGTGGGGGCACTGCTCAGGGCGGCGTGGGGGCACTGCTCAGGGCGGCGTGGGGCAGGGCGGTGTGGGGGGCACTGCTCAGGGCGGCGTGGGGGCACTGCTCAGGGCGGTGTGGGCGGCACTGCTCAGGGCGGTGTGGGGCAGGGCGGCGTGGGGGCACTGCTCAGGGCGGCGTGGGGGCACTGCTCAGGGCGGCGTGGGGGCACTGCTCAGGGCGGCGTGGGGGCACTGCTCAGGGCGGCGTGGGGCAGGGCGGCGTGGGGGGCACTGCCACTAGCGGGGACTCTGAGACTGAGAGGAAAGGCCCCTGCAGCCTCGGCCTGGAGGTCCCGCCTCAGGCCTCTGAGCGTCCCAGGAGGAATCAAGCCGAGGGGAGGCAGGTGGCTTGGGCTGCCACCTGCCCAGGTCACCGGGTCGGGCGACCAAGAGGAAGTGGGACAGCTGTCAAGAAAGAAGTTTTGGGGTTGTTACCTTGCGGGTCATAGTTCAGAACTTTTTCAGATTCACAGGTGTGTCTATTGCATAGTAACTTCTACTTTTAAAGATATACACACTCAAAATCTCTAAAATATTACTTAAGGTTTTAGGGTTGTTTCCTGTTTAATCTTTAATTTTCTAAGATTTGTTTGTTTTCAGATGTTGAATTTGGGGGTTCTTTCTACAAGGGTGTCACAGGAGAGCTTGAGCAGTGCTTCTGTTTCTGTGTGAGAAGAAGAGAAGGTCCCTTTAATACTTAATACCCTCATTGCCAAAAATAATGTGCTTACATCAAAACACACATTTTAAATGAAAACAAAACAAAACCACACACACACACACACACACACACACACACACACACACACGCCAATGCTTTAAAAACTGACCTGGGAGGAGAGATAATTTTGGTCACACTTATAGCTCCACTTTCTTTAATGATGAATAATATGTCCGCACTTTAAACAAACAGTGGTGACCGCTGAGCTTTGCTGAGTTGGGAGGAAGCCTGTGGCACCTGCAGACTTTGTCCTTGGCCCATCCAACATCCTAATTTTAAAAGGCAACTCTGTCAGCTGTGTGTGACCAGCTGGAGATCCCAGATCTAGGAATCAAACTATATTGAGTGACTGGGTCTAGGGATCAAAAGTTAGAAAAGTTAGTTTAAGGGGGATAAAGGCAAAGTATTATATGTGGGACCTAAAAACCCAATTCAATCTCTATCATAAAAGGCCTGTGGTTGCGACACGGCGTCACGACCAACTCCCGGACTCACCAGGAGGCACACTGATGGGTCCCGCAGCAGCTGCAGCTGGCGGGACTTCTGGAGCGTCGTGGGGCGCCGGCAGCGTCCGCGGAGCATACGAGGCATCGAGGGGCAGCGGACATGGCCCTGGGGGACCCTATACACACAGATTTAATAGTGCGCTGGGCCTCTAGTTCTGAGTATAAGAAAGGAGAAGAAAAGCAAAAACATCATGATAAGAGGTTTTTGGCTGACAGTTAAATGTCAATTCAACAGTGACATGTGACTGCTGGCATGTGGCTCTTGGTTTATTAGTGATATGGACGGACCCCTGTGCTGGCGAGAGGTCACCAGGGAAGGGCCCAATCTTCAGAGGGACACAGCCCTCAGAGGGAGCGGGGAGGGGGACACAGCCGTCAGGGGGAGGGGGACACAGCCATGGGGGGGGGAAGGAGGACACAGCTGTCAGGGGGAGGGGGACACAGCGATGGGGGGGAAGGGGGACACAGCGATCGGGGGAGAAGGGGGACACAGTGATCAGGGGGAGAAGGGGGACACAGCCATGGGGGGGGGAAGGAGGACACAGCCGTCAGGGGGAGGGGGACACAGCGATGGGGGGGAAGGGGGACACAGTGATCAGGGGAGAAGGGGGACACAGCGATCAGGGGGAGAAGGGGGACACAGTGATCAGGGGAGAAGGGGGACACAGCCATGGGGGGGGAAGGGGGACACAGTGATCAGGGGGGGAAGGGGGACACAGCCATGGGGGGGGAAGGGGGACATAGCCGTCAGGGGGAGGGGGACACAGCCATGGGGGGAGAAGGGGGACCCAGCCATGGGGGGGGGGGAAGGGGGACATAGCCATGGGGGGGGGAAGGGGGACATAGCTGTCAGGGGGAGGGGGACACAGCCATGGGGGGAGAAGGGGGACACAGCCATGGGGGGGGAAGGGGGACATAGCCATGGGGGGGGAGGGGGACACAGTGATCAGGGGGAGAAGGGGGACACAGCCATGGGGGGGGGGGAAGGGGGACACAGTGATCAGGGGGGGAAGGGGGACACAGCCATGCGGGGGGGGAAGGGGGACACAGCCATGGGGGGGGAAGGGGGACACAGTGATCCGGGGGGGAAGGGGGACACAGCCATGGGGGGGGGAAGGGGGACACAGTGATCAGGGGGAGAAGGGGGACACAGCCATGGGGGGGAAGGGGGACACAGTGATCAGGGGGGGAAGGGGGACACAGCCATGGGGGGGGAAAGGGGGACACAGTGATCGGGGGGGAAGGGGGACACAGCCATGGGGGGGGAAGGGGACACAGTGATCAGGGGGAGAAGGGGGACACAGCCATGGGGGGGGAAGGGGGACACAGTGATCAGGGGGGGAAGGGGGACACAGCCATGGGGGGGGGGGAAGGGGGACACAGTGATCAGGGGGGGAAGGGGGACACAGCCATGGGGGGGGAGGGGGACACAGCCATGGGGGGAGAAGGGGACACAGTGATCAGGGGGAGAAGGGGGACACAGCCATGGGGGGGGAAGGGGGACACAGTGATCAGGGGGGGAAGGGGGACACAGTGATCAGGGGGGGAAGGGGGACACAGTGATCAGGGGGGGAAGGGGGACACAGCCATGGGGGGGGAGGGGGACACAGCGATCAGGGGGAGAAGGGGGACACAGCCATGGGGGGGGAAGGGGGACACAGTGATCAGGGGGGGAAGGGGGACACAGTGATCAGGGGGGGAAGGGGGACACAGCCATGGGGGGGGAGGGGGACACAGCGATCAGGGGGAGAAGGGGGACACAGCCATGGGGGGGGAAGGGGGACACAGTGATCAGGGGGGGAAGGGGGACACAGCCATGGGGGGGGGAAGGGTGACACAGTGATCAGGGGGGGAAGTGGGACACAGCCATGCGGGGGGGGAAGGGGGACACAGTGATCATGGGGGGAAGGGGGACACAGTGATCAGGGGGGGAAGGGGGACACAGCCATGGGGGGGGGAGGGGGACACAGCGATCAGGGGGAGAAGGGGGACACAGTGATCAGGGGGGGAAGGGGGACACAGCCATGGGGGGGAGGGGGACACAGCGATCAGGGGGAGAAGGGGGACACAGCCATCAGGGGGAGGGGGCACAGCCATTGGTGGAGGGGCACAGCGGTGGAGGGGCTGTGTGAGTGAGAGCTCCCTCCATCAGGGGGAGTTTATGAGAGGAATGTCCTGCCGCTCAGCCTCCTGTGGGGGACTCTGAGGCACATCCAGGCATGCTTGTCCCCGTCCACCAGGACTCGGTACTGATAGCATCAGATGTAAGGGATGAAGAAGGAAATCGGTAACGAGGATGCGGCCGTTAGAACCATTTTCCAGGAAGAGGACTAGAAGGGTGCCGAGTATGCGGTAGGTGTGATTAGCGGAAAGTGTGCCAGGTGTGCTGCAGGTGTGTTTAGGGGAAGGATGGCGGGTGTGCAGTAGGTGTGTTTAGGGGAAGGATGCCATGTGTGCAGTAGGTGTGTCTAAGGGAAGGGTGCCAGGTGTGCAGTAGGTGTGTTTAGGGGAAGGATGCCGGGTGTGCAGTAGGTGTGTCTAAGGGAAGGGTGCCATGTGTGCAGTAGGTGTGTTTAGGGGAAGGATGGCGGGTGTGCAGTAGGTGTGTTTAGGGGAAGGATGGCGGGTGTGCACACTTTCCCTAAACACACCTACTGCACACCCGCCATCCTTCCCCTAAACACACCTACTGCACACCTGGCACCCTTCCCTTAGACACACCTACTGCACACCCGGCATCCTTCCCCTAAACACACCTACTGCACACCTGGCACCCTTCCCTTAGACACACCTACTGCACACATGGCACCCTTCCCTTAGACACACCTACTGCACACCCGGCATCCTTCCCCTAAACACACCTACTGCACACCTGGCACCCTTCCCTTAGACACACCTACTGCACACATGGCACCCTTCCCTTAGACACACCTACTGCACACCCGGCATCCTTCCCCTAAACACACCTACTGCACACCTGGCACCCTTCCCTTAGACACACCTACTGCACACATGGCATCCTTCCCCTAAACACACCTACTGCACACCTGGCACCCTTCCCCTAGACACACCTACTGCACACCCGGCACCCTTCCCCTAGACACACCTACTGCACACCCGCCAACCATTCCCTAGACACACCTACTACACACCCGGCCGCCTTTCCCTAGACACACCTACTGCACACCCGCCACCCTTTCCCTAGACACACCTACTGCACACCCGCCACCCTTTCCCTAGACACACCTACTGCACACCCACCACCCTTTCCTTAGACACACCTACTGCACACCCACCAACCTTTCCCTAGACACACCTACTGCACACCTGCCAACCTTTCCCTAGACACACCTACTGCACACCTGCCAACCATTCCCTAGACACACCTACTGCACACCTGCCCTTTCCCTAGACACACCTACTGCACACCCGCCAACCATTCCCTAGACACACCTACTACACACCCGGCCGCCTTTCCCTAGACACACCTACTGCACACCCGCCACCCTTTCCTTAGACACACCTACTGCACACCCGCCACCCTTTCCTTAGACACACCTACTGCACACCCGCCACCCTTTCCCTAGACACACCTACTGCACACCCGCCACCCTTTCCTTAGACACACCTACTGCACACCCACCAACCTTTCCCTAGACACACCTACTGCACACCTGCCAACCTTTCCCTAGACACACCTACTGCACACCTGCCAACCTTTCCCTAGACGTCATGGTGCACATGGGCTACAATGAAACCTGTCCCCAGGGGTGGCAGCAGGTCTACGGGGCTGACTGCAGGTCCCCCGGGACCTCGGCTCCATCTTCTGCCTCACCCTGCGTGCTTATCTGCGCACGGCTACGTGCTCCCTCATGTTAAGTCATGGGTGACAGCGGCTGCTGTGCACGGACCACACGCAGTTGGCGGCAAGGCCGAGTGTTTAGATCTAGGCAGAATGGAAGACGCAGGGCAATGTTCACTTTACCCATCAGGTGACCACATCATAAAACCAATATGAAGGCCAATTGGAAACCATCAAGATTTAAAATAATTGGAATATTAGAATATGTGTACAGAAAGGGGCAAAACCTTCAAAAGAAAAGACACTTTTTCTCAATTTATTTCTCAAATTGAATCTTTATCCTCGCACTTTAAAAACGATAGGCGTAATAACAGACAACTCACACACTGCTTCCATCTCTCACGTTAGTTTCCATATTCTCAGAGGCACCGCAGGTTAATGTCAAGCTCCAACATGGAGATGGAAATACACATTTTTAGTAAAATATTTAGTTGTCCCAACGCCATCAGTCATTTCTGCTTTTCCTCATTTTTTCACACTGAGGGTGTGGTGCTCCTGAAAGCTTGTGCTTTCACATTTGTCCTGTATCACGCTTTTTGCTGACATTGCTAATAAACATTTTCAGGAAAGTGCATTATTCCTTGTACATTTTTACTTAGTGACATAACCCAATTAACCAAAAAAAAAAAAAAAAAAAAAAAGCCATCCAGCCCGTGTGGCTCAGTGGTTGAATGTCAACCCAGGAACCAAGAGGTCAGGGTTCAATTCCCGGTCAGGGTTCGATTCCTGGTCAGGGAACATGCCAGGGTTGCAGGCTCAATCCCCAGTAGGGGACATGCAGGAGGCAGCCGATTGATGGTTCTCTCTCATCAATGTTGCTATTTCTCTCTCCTTCTCCCTTCCGGTCTCTCTAAAAATCTATAAAACATATTAAAAAAAGGGAAAAGAAAAACGTCGCCCTGGTGGTATTATGCAGCCGTTAAAGAGGATGGGCGAGGCACTGCGTGACCGGACTCGAGGCTGCTCTGGGCACAGAGCAGGCTGCTGCTGCAATGCTGCGAAGAAACGCCTCCCCAGGTGAGGGAAGGAGGAGGCAGGACCAGCACCTGTCCACACCCAGGCTGTCGGCTGAGGTCAGAAATGGAGGTAGAAACACATGTTGAAAGATGAATATTTTTCTTTATATATTTTGTATTGTTTTACCCATGAAACAAGTTTTAAAAGAAGAATTCAATAAATAACATTTAAAAATGTAATCTGGCCCCGCCGGCGTGGCTCAGTGGTTGAGTGTCGACCTAGGAACCAGGAGGTCGCGGTTCGATTCCTGGTCAGGGCACATGCCTGGTTGCGGGCTTGGTCCCCAGGAAGCAGCTGATCAGTGATTCTCTCTCATCATTGATGTTTCTCTCTCTCTCCCTCTCCCTTTCTCTTGACATCAATAAAAATATATTAAAAACAAAAACATATTCTGGACCACAGTCTAATGCACACCCTGTGGGAGAGGATGGAGCTGGACGGCCGGTCAGAAGGCTGTGCGCTCTGCTGAGTGTAGAGAGCGCAGTGCAGACGCCAGACAGCTCACACAAGCCATGCAGAACCCAGAGTGAATGTGAGGAGAGCTTCCATGGACGTGCCGATGCCGACACAATCACTGTGTACAGGAAGCGCACAATATTTCATTGAAAAATAGCTTCAATCGCCACTGCTGGGTGGTGGCTCGGCTGGTGGGAGCATTGTTCCATGCGCCACAAACAGGCTGCAGGTTTGATTCCCAGTCAGGGCACATACCTAGGTTTCTGCTTCGATCCCCAGTCAGGGTGTGAATGGGAGGCAACCAATCGATGTTTCTTCCTCCCTCTCGCTCTCCTCTCCCCTCTCTCTAAAATCAATAAAAATAAATAAGACAAAAAAAATAGCTTCAATTAACCAAAGAGACAAAAATTGAACTATGTAGCAAAATGCATACCTTCTACTATTTTAATTTTAAAAAGACTGTAATGTCATGGAGGAGACTAATATTTACCTGAAGGAGAAACTTCATTAACCTACTAAGACTCACATGGATTTCATAAAAACCATCTGATCAGGGCAAGAGAAATATAAAATACCTTTTAATAAGCTGACTTTTCTTCTTGAAAAAGAGTCCCCTATAAGCTTTTATTTTGAATTAAAGAGTAAGGATGGCGACCGAGAAGCTGGCAGTATTTCCGGGTAGGGCTGGAGGCCCATCTGCTTGTTGTCCTTCAGCTTCTGCACTATGACTCTGGCAAATTCCTCTCCCTGGATGTCAGTGGTGTCCAGTAACTGCCTGACTTTGGCGGTCCTCGTGGGTTTGGTGCTGATGAGTTCATAGTCCTCCTTCATGATCAGGTCCCGGGACAGCAGGGCGTCCAGCGCCTGGTTGAGGCAGGCCTCGGTCATCTGGCTCACGACATCTTCCCTTTTGCTCTGGATCCACTGCTGGGCCACCCCGGGCTGCAATCGCTCTGCACGGAGCCGGGGGACAGGGAAAGGTGAGGACAGACACGTGCAAGGAAGAAAACAAGATGAAAAATAAACGAGGAGGCACAGACCTATGTTTACTGTGACTGTGCTAATATGGAAAACCAATGTTTTGGGGGATGCTGTTAATTTTCAGGAAACATTCAGATATTTGAGTTATCTCTTCTCATCCCTCCTGGAAAAGCAATGCCTTTTTATCTGCTATAAATCGTGGGACAAAACCATTTTCCAGGTTTAAAAAAAATGTGTAAAAGATACCTGCATATTTGTTAGATAAACAAAAGCAACTTTGCCTTTAGTAACGTATATGGTCAACCCTGCGCCCAGCCGCCTTCCCTCCCCAGACCTTGAGGGATCGCCACTGAGCTGTGACCACGCGGCCCCTGATGCTAGGGCTGGAAGTGCTTCCCGAGTGCAGAGTGCACGTGTTTGCCATCTTGGGGAGTGAAGACAGTACCACTGTCCTGGCAGACCTACTGGGCAGAGTGCAGAGCTGAGCGGCATCACTGATGCGTGTCTCGCAGCCAAAATTTACCTGAGTTTCCTTCGGCTGAGAGGGGGTGTACTGCCAAGGAGCACGGGGCAGTCTCCTGGTCACAGAACAGGGCAGTGGGAGCCGCGGACACACCATCCCAGCTGTGGCTGGCCGGGCGGGGAAGCAGGGTGGGGCCCTCCTGAGTTTTTCCTGAAAGACAACATTGCCGCTGGGGAGGGTGTCCCAGCTCCTCCTGCAGCGCTGTCAGCATGGGTCACATGGGGGGGGGGCAGCAGTGTCCACTGTGCTGCTGCTCGCGCTGCGTGCACACCTGGCTTGGAAGTAAACGCTCTTGAGATCAGGAGGGCTTACACCGAATGCTTTACCAGACTCTCCCTGTCTGTCTGTCCCATGTAAGTGATACATCATGGGATCTTACTTCTCTCGTCGCCCCCTCCCTCCTCTGCATCTCCGCAGTTTGAACTGTCCTCTAACTCGGTGTGTGACGTGTTTCCTATGCTCTCGTTACCCAGTCACCGCAGGGTCTCAGCGGTCACCTCTCTTCCCAAGTCCGCGTAATTACCTTTTCTGACTTCATGGAACCTTGGTCTCCCATTTTAAGCAGCCAACTGGACATCACCCTCATGCACATTGCTGAACGCCTCATTAAAAACATTAAAACTTAATACTCATCTTAACTTTAAACCTGTCTTAGTCATTAGCACCAACGCTCTCCCAGTCCCGGCTTCTCTGTCCCTCCTGCCAGAGGAGGGGCCTCACCCTATTGGGGACCACACCCGCCCCCTCCTGTGCTCTGATCAGGCCTCCTAGCACCCGTGCTGTGGCTGTGCCACAGCAACAGATCAAGTCTCCCAGCTGTCCCCCACCTCGTCTCCTTGCTCTCCCCAAATAGACTAGAGTCTGGCCAGGACGACTCTTCCTACAGCAAAGGACTTCACCCTGTCACTCCCTTGCTGGCTCCCCACCCAAGGGAAAGCCAGATAGCGCAGCCTGGTCAGCCTCACCACACCTGGCCTCCCTGTCCGTGCGCCCGGCAAACCCGAGCCCTGATGCGCCCTGATGCTGTCGCTCGGCCTGGAATGCCCACCCTGCGTAACAACGGGTCCAGCCTCCGCCAGCAAGTTCTTGGTGATGGCAGAGCCGAGCAGAGCGACATGAAAACACGGATCAAAACACCTGCTCCCAGCGCGGACGTGCAGCTCCTGACCATGGGACCCAGAGTCCCTTAAGCTGCTGGGAAGACGCGCTCCCCCATCCACAGCTCCGTCACCTCCCCTGCACCCCCTGCGGCCACACTGTGCGCACGCAGACACACTGCTCCTCTTTCTCACAGAGACTGTTCCGTATTTCCCTGTACTGCCCAGCAGCATGCCTTTCACACGTGAAGGGGTCTCTTGAACATCCCAGGACTGGACTGTCTGTCCCTTTTGAACATGCGCCATGGATGCAAATGGGAGATGCGTGCCATACAAACCAGGATTGTTTGCCAAGAACATCAGCTTGAAAGAAAATGGAAAACTGTAAGCTGTACCGACTACAAACCGTACGTACTAGATGCAAAGCCACTGTGCTGAGTCGCGGACAGGAACCCGGCGGCTCCAGGAGAACTGCTGCATTCATGATGCTGAAAAGACCCACACGATTCCTGGGGTAAAGAGGGACGCACGGTTTAGGTTAAAGAAAATCATTTAAAAGTTACACAGCTTTAATTTCTAAACAGTTCTTGCTTGTGGCTTATTATAAACAAAGAATCAAAACGACGGTTATACCTTACAAAGTAAAAAGCCACATATATCAAATAAATAAAAAAACCTGATTTTTAAAATCAACTTAAATTAGGGGGTGTACAATAATTAAATATATTAGAAATCATAACTTCCCCAGTATTTGCTATATGATTTTAGAGACTCTGTACAGTCGATGAGAAATCTGAAATCTGTACCTCTGGTTACCTAAGCAGGTGCCTCCTCTCTGCCCACAGCCCCACCCCCACGGGGCCCACAGAAGTGGCAGAGTTACGGATGCGCCTCGACCAGGCTTCCACCCTCGGGCGCCGGGCTTTCCCGGTGCTATCTGTCCTCTCTGTCTACAGTGTGCCTGTGGGGCTCTGAGAGCAGGAGCTGGTTTGGGAAGCAGATCTAAAGCCCATGTGCTGTGCGGCAGCGCTCATTTTGGTCTTTTCTGACTCTGTAAAGTGAACATGTGTGTTCTTAAGTGACCGATGCAGTAAGCCGGGTGAGTGCCTCTCAGACCTTCCTCGCGCACAGCATCACCATGGCGCCCTCCTTCCGCTCCTCCCGGGAGAAGGAAGGACAGACAGACGGACAGTGCAGAGCTCGGTCAGGACGGGCCCAGCACCACCGGAGCAACGGCCCCCACGCCGACCCGCGGTGGACACAGCGCGCCACACAGGCCGAGGGCTGGCTGGGCGAGGACAGGGACTGGATGAGGGATTTCCAGCCGGGCGCGGCCCTGCGCCATGGGCAGATCCCAGGACCTCCCCAGGACGCAGATGGGATGACCTTCCCTATTCTTCTTGCATTTTGAGTTTATCAGCCTAAGCTGTGTTTACCTCTTGTGGACCGTGACTTAGAGAGAGGTTCAGAGACGCCTCCGATTTCTTGTCACCTAAGCGGACAGCACTCAGGGCGCTCTGCACCTGGAGCGGACACATACATGTGCTTCAACTGGAGTAACAATTCACATGAGTAAAATTCTCAAACAAATCAGCTTATCCTAAATGGTGATCTTTGTTTTCAACAATTTCTTTATGAAAATCCTTAAATTTATATTCTGTTCCTGGCCCTGCGTGGGCTGGCTGTGTGGGTGCTGTGTCACTGACATTCACGCACCTCTGTGATCTTACCAGTGCGATGGCAACGAGATTCCTGTCCTACGAGTTTCACAGTACTGATATAAGGATTTAAAATATATATCTTTTTTATTGATTTCAGAGAGGAAGGGAGAGGGAGAGAGAGAAACATCAATGATGGAAGAGAATCACTGATTGGCTGCTTCCTACACATCCCCTACTGGGGATTGAGCCTGGAACCAGGGCAGGTGCCATGACCAGGAACTGAACCATGATCTCCTGGTTCATAGGTTGACGCTCAACCACTGAGGCACACCGGCCACGCAATATAAAATTTTTTTAAAAAATGAAAGAATAACTATGACAACTCTAAGTGAAAACAATACAGTAAGTTAAGAACAATGATGAAAGTGATTCTATTATTAAATGACTAGAGGCCCGGTGCATGAAATTTGTGCATGGGGGGGGTGGCGTTCCCCTCAGCCCAGACTGTGCCCTCTCACAGTCCGGGAGCCCTCGGGGGATGTCTGACTGACGGCTTAGGCCCGCTCAGTCAGACATCCTTAGCGCTGCCGCGGAGGTGTGACAAGCTCCTGCCACCACTGCTGCGCTTGCCAGCCATGAGCCTGGCTTCTGGTTGAGCAGTGCTCCCCCTGTCAGAGCGCACTGACCACCAGGGGGCAGCTCCTGCATTGAGCGTCTGCCCCCTGGTGGTCAGTGTGCGTCATAGTGACCGGTCATTCCGCCATTCGATCGATTTGCATATTAGCCTTTTATTATATAGGATATTCAAGTACTTAAAATTATATAACTTAAAGTACTTTATTTAAAAAGCCAAAACTTCTAAAAATTAACAGTTTTAAATATAGATCCTAATATGAGTTGTTTGGGGACAAAGGAACTGGAATGGTTCTTTTCTATTTTAAAACCAAGAAAGCAGATCCTTCTGTCCACCTTGCTTAGAAAAAGAGAAAGTTATGAGGAAAGAAAAGAGAACTGAAAAGATAAAGCAAAAGAAATGTTATTGAGTTTGTATCTACTAAGAAGTGGAGAAAATGGAATGTTCTGGAAAACACTGTCCCTACTTAGAAGTGGATAAGTCAGTAAAAAGTTATCAGAAGAATTAACACAGTTTCTCTTTAGTTCCTTAGAACACTCAGGCACTAACTAGCATTGTCCCATCAATTCTTAGCTTGGTTAAGGGAAACCGTTTCCTTTATGCGTGTCCCTTCTACATCACAGGCTGTGTCAATCAATCCTGCAAACGGGATCATATCGCATTTCAAAGGCAACATAAGGAACCCGACAAGTGCTGAACTGTGCTTCTCTGCCCCCGAGGGACTACAGTGGCTTTTTACACAACTTTAATGTTGAGAAAACCCTGCAGTGTTGGGTCCCTTCAGTTCTTCTCATCTGCCAGAGCCAGGAAGACAACTGCCCTGGATCCACATCAACAGAGATGGGTCTACGCAACATCAAGTGATAGGATGACAAAACCAAAAAGCAATTTAAAAAATAAACATCTTGTGTATTAATCCTCAAATAATACACAAAACAAAATGCACTTAATAAAAATCCTACAGCTTAACTTACTATAAGTCACAGAGAAGCCCCAGGACACTGGACAAGAGGAGTGTAAGGACCCAGACATCGATCACTCTGAAGGCTTTAGGGAAACACGTGTGGATTAAAAAGCTGATTTAGGGAAGTCATTGTACACACTGGCATTCATGACATGTGTTTTTTTTTTTTTCCTTTCTGTCTTATTTCTTTTCTTTCCTCTCTTTTTTTCCTTTATTGTTGAAAGTATTACAGATGCCCACTTTGTTTTTAAAAAAATATATCTTTATTGATTTCAGAAAGGAAGGGAGAGGGAGAGAGAGATAGAAACACCAATGATGAGAGGGAATCATTGATCAGCTGCCTTTTGCATGTCTCACACTGGGGATTGAGCCCTGACCAGGAATTGAACCATGACCTCCTGGTTCATAGGTCGATGCTGAACCCGAGTCACCCGGCTGGGCATGTGTGTTTGGTTTTTCCACTGAACTCCTCCGCCCCGCACCCGCCCCTCCCAGGCCTTCACCACTCTACTGTCTGTGTCCACAGTGCATGTAAGTTCTCTGGTTGATCACACCCCACCCACGCACCCAGCCCGCCTTCCCTCTGAAACACGTCAGCCTGTTTCATGCTTCCAGGTCTCTGGATCTATTTTGTTCATCAGTTTATTTTGTTCATAAGATTCCACATCTGAGTGAGATCATGTGGTACTTGTCTTTCTCTGACTGGCTCATTTCACTTAGCATGATGCTCTCCAGGCCCATCCTTAAAAGATAAGAGTTCTTTCTTTGTTACTAGCTGCATAGTATTCCATGGTGTAAATTACCACAGTTCTTTTATCCACTCATCTGCTGATGGGCACTTGGGCTGTTTCCAAATCTTAGCTATGGTGAATTGTGCTGCTATGAACATAGGGGTGCATATATCCTTTCTGATTGATGTTTCTGTTTTCTTGGGATATAGATCACTGGGTCAAATGGCAGTTCCATTTTTAATTTTTTGAGGAGACTCTATAGTGTTTTCCACAGTGGCTGCACCAGTCTGCATTCCCACCAGCAGTGTAAGAGGGTTTCCTTTTCTCTATATCCTTGCCAGCACTTTGTCATCTGTTGATGTTAGCTAATCTGACAGGTGTGAGGTGGTACCTCATTGTCATCTCTCTGATAATTAGTGACTTTGAGCATTTTTTCGTATGTCTCTCAGCCATCTGTATGTCCACTTTGGAGAAGTGTCATGATACATTTTATATTAAAATGTAATATACAGGAGTTCTGGAAATGCCTGGAATCTGGAGGTGGCCATCTGAATGGCATGGAAAAGCCCTTCAGTGACAGAAGGACAGCATTTATAATCTCTGATAAACTCCGCCCCAATACTGTAGCCCTATACTTGTGAAAAGTACACAGGTAAGAATTACAAACTAAACTGAAAGTCATAGTTGTTTAAAGTCTGATTTCCAGCATTTCATTTAGCAATTATTTACCTTGGTTTTCTTTAGTTGCAAAACAGCTTCAAGAAAAGTTATCTCTTCATATGTTCTCAGGACTGGCTCAAGTTCTATTAAACATTCTAAATAAGAAAAAAATTAGAGTTCAGATTGCATCTAGTCATTAAATTGAATAATATAAATGCTAATATTTAACTGATAAGGTCCTAAGTCAATTTCCCCCACTAATGACAATTAACTGTCTTAACAGCCTTTATTACAGGCATAAAGATATCATATATACACCATAAACAAAAGTAAACTTAAAATGGATTAAACTTAGTAAGGGGTTAATATCCAAAATATACAGTATAAGGAACACATACAACTTAACACGATCCATCTGAAAAATGGGCAGAGACCCTGCACAGACATTTCTCCAAAGAGGACATACAGATGACTAATAGAAACATGAAAGATCCGTAGCATCACTAATCACCATGGAAATGCAAATTAAAACCACAATGAGGCATCACCTCACACCTGTCAATGTTGATCATCAATAATCAACAAATAGCAAAAAAGAAAAAGAAAAAAATCAACATATAGGAAGTGCTGGTGAGGATGTGGAGAAAAGGGAACCCTTGTGCACCGTTGGTGGGACTGGAAATTGGTGCAGCCCTGTGGAAAGCAATATGGAGGTTCCTCAAATAATTAAAAATAGAACTTCCATATGACTCAGCAATCCCACTTCTAACATTTATCCAAAGAAAACAAGAACACAAACCTGAAAAGATATGTGCACTCCTGTGTTCACTGCAACATTGTTTACAACAGCCCTGACATGGGAGCTGACCGGGGATCAGGCTGCGGCACACTTCCCAATGGAATGCACAGACCGGCCATACAAAGCAAGGAAATCGTGCCATCTGAGGCAACATGGATGGACCTAGGGGGTGTTATGCTAAGTGAAACAGGTAAGACAGAGAAAGACAGATGCCATATGATTTCATTTATATGGGGACTCTAGAAACAAAACAGACTCATAGATACAGAGAACTAACGGATGGTTGCGAAAGGGGAGGGGAGTAGAGAGATGGAAAAAATAAGATAGACATCTAGATCAATGGAACAGAAACAGAACTGAGAGTCTAAAGTTAAATCCTTCCAATTATGGTCAACTGTTTTTTGACAAAATTGAAAAGGACATTTAACGGGGACGGGATAGTCATTCCCACCAATGGTGCTGGGACAGTCGGAGAGCCACATGGACACACATAAACTTGCTCTTCCCCTCACACCAGATGTGGACTTACCCTGAAACGGAACAAGCACTGAAGTAGAAACAGAGGAGAGAGTCTTCATGCCCTGGGTTAGGCAAAGAATTCTTAGACATGACATAAAAAAACAGGGTCCATGCAAAATCGACAACTGAACTTCAAAATATTGAAAACTTTTATACTTCAAGAGACACTATTAAGAAAAGTGAAATACTAGCCACAGACTGATAGACCACTTCTGCATGTCCCGTGTCTGCTGAAGGACTTGCGTCTAGAATATACAAAGAACGCTGGGCGACTTAATCAGACAAATGACCCAATTTAAAATGGGCAAAAAGTTAAATTTCACCAAAGGGGAGATACAAATGAGTAAAAGCGCATGGAAATAGGTTTAACATCAGTCATTAGGAAATGCAAATTAAAACGACAATGAGATAGCACTCCATACCCACGAAAAGAACTGCAATTAAAGTGCAGACAGCAGCAAGTGTTGACAGCAATGCAGACACAACCTCATGCCTGCTGATGGGAACGCAAATGATGCAGCCACTGTGGAAAACAGTTTGGCAGCTTTTAAAAAATGGCAGACAAATTTATCATAAACTGAGCAATTTCACTCATAGGTAGTTACTGAGAGCAATGGAAACACATTCACACAGATCGGCAGGTGAGAAGTCACAGCAGCAATGTTCCCAGTGGCCCACTCGTGGGGACACTCAGAATTACCATCATCACTCAGAGGAAATGAACCTGCTGCTTGAGGGAGAGGCCAGCGCTCCCGACAGAAAACTGAGCGCCACACAGAGGTGGTGGACAGGGCCACACAGGAAGTGTCACTCACACGGAGGTGGTGGACAGGGCCATGGCGGGCCTGCGGCACCCGGCAGAGTATGGAGCAAGGAGACGAGGACCTGGATGGGGGCTGAGGCTCTCTGACAGAAGTTGAGGGGAGGAAGAGAAATGATGAAGGAGGAGATGTATTCTCTTGTGTCTTGAAACCACCAGAGGAGAAGACATCAGGATGATCATCTAAGATAGCAACTCCCGAGCGTTTAGGGTTCGGGACTCTTCAAAATTACCCAGCATCCCAAGAGCTTTTGCACATGTGGCCATGTCTCCTGATATTTAGTATATGAGAAATTAAAACAGAAAAGCTTAAAACAAGAGTATATGAGAACACATTGTGTTATCTGTTAGAGCAATGATACCATCACACCTTGTTTAGCTTCTGCAAAATCCACTCTTGAAGGATGAGTAAAAAGGGAAGCGTGTCCTGTATTTATTATTTTGAAAACAGTGTTGGTTCTGAGAACCCGAGTCTCGGGGAGCAACCCCTGGAGCCCCGCCCCTCAAGACAGTGGGTGCCTCAGTGGGAAAGTTCAGATCTTTCAGAAGCAGTTTTAGCGCCCAGTTTGGGCCATTGATTAAGAGAAACCAGGGCCCTGGCTGATTTGGCTCCGTGGATAGAGCATCAGCCTGCGCACCGAAGGGTCCCGGGTTTGATCCTGGTTAAAGGCACGGACCTCGGTTGCAGGCTCCTCTCTGGTCTGGGCCCTGGTCGGGTGCGTGCAGGAGGCAATCAATCGATGTGTTTCTCTCACATCGATATTTCTGTCTTTCTCTCTTCCACTCTCTCTAAAAATGAAAAATATCCTCAATAACGATTAAAAACAATAAAATAAAATAAAGAGAAACCAGGGACTTCCACTTGGCCAAGATGGAACAGGGACCGATTTACCCTCCTCCCTGAAAAAACCAAAAAGGCCAGACAAAATATATGAAAGAGTGGGTTTTTAAAAAATATATTTTTATTGATTTCAGAGAGGAAGGGAAAGGGAGAGAGAGATAGAAACACCAATGATGAGAGAGAATCACTGATCGGCTGCCTCCTGCACGCCCCCTACCAGGGATCGAGCCCACAACCTGGACATGTGCCCCAACTGGGAATCGAACCATGACTTCTTGGTTCATGGGTTGATGCTCAACCACTGAGACACACCGGCCATGCAAAAGAGTGGTTTTTAAGACAGCGGCTATCGGGCAACAAAGGACAATGATCGGAGAATGAGGGAGCCTTAGGACTGCAGGCTTACTGCCTTGAGAGGGACCTGCGTGAGGCGGAGCCTGGGGACAGGCAGACAGTTCACAGGCAGAGAGGAACAGCACACAGAAGGCCAGAGATGCTCGCGGGCTCCTCTGGGGGCCAGAGCACTGACCCATGGGGGTGCGGGAGTCAGTTAGCCATCACCCAGTCGTCAGGAGCAACGGGAAACCCAGGAGGTGCGTGGAGAAGTGGGTGCTGCTGGCGCATGATCGGCAGGAGAGCCAGGCTTTCAGGGAATGGGAAGAAGTAACTGCTTCGAAGGGCACTGGGGACAAGGGAGGTGCGTGCCCTCCCACAGCTGTGGGAGGTAAGAGACACTGTGAGCCCGTTATCTTAGCAGCTTCCGGCTTTTACTACAATGCTGATGAGCACTGGACAGAAGTTTTGAA
The DNA here is from genome assembly GCF_963455305.1 of Plecotus auritus. NCBI lineage: Eukaryota > Metazoa > Chordata > Mammalia > Chiroptera > Vespertilionidae > Plecotus > Plecotus auritus. The sequence continues at coordinate 56,503,419 of NC_137777.1, read as the reverse complement.
TGGCAAATATATTTCATTGCTTATTTGGAATGAATATGCCAAGTGTGTGGCTGTCCCTTTATTTTTTATAAATCTTTGAAATGTAAAAATTTTCAATTTCTGGGAAGGCCAAGTCTCAGTTCTTCCATGGATCTTGCCTGGGTCTCACCCTAGAGCTCTGCCCCGAGGTCATGCAGGGGTCAGTCAGGCCTTCTCCTGTGCCTGCACTGCCTGAGGTCCGCTCTGCCTCCCGGGCAGATCTCAACTGGCCTCATTTCCTGTCTGCAGGACCAGCACTGGCTGGGAAAGTCTCCTGGCTGGTCTCTGCCTCAGGCCACACAGCAGCAGAAGTGACTTCTAAACTCACAGTGGATCAGCTGTCCATGAGACACCCCTCCATGGCTCCCCACTTCCTGGGAACAGTCAATCCTTCATGACAGCGGCAGCCACTCCTCCCTTCTCCACGCGCATCCCATGTGACGCCCTTCCCTTTTCCTCCAGGACGTGGACTTCCTCTCCAGCCGCTCAGCCTGGCTGTGTTCTCTGCCTGGAACACGCTGTCTTCAGCGTTAAGAGGGCTGCCTCCTTTTCAAGCTTCGAATTTCACTTCTAAGTAAGAGGCTCTCGTTCCCCTCCCTCACCTCCTGCCACCTGCTCACTGCCTTGCAGGACTTGAACAATGTCTGGCTTGGTTATTTATTTGTTTGTTTTTTTCTCTGCTTTCAGCCAGGATGTGCTTCCGGGACTGAGCTACTTAGTCACGGTCACTACTCTGTTCCCCAAGCACCACCTCAGCGCGTGCACCAGGCAGGCGCTCAGGAAGGACCTGAGGCTTCAGGAATGGATGATTGTCCCTTTCAGAGTTCTTTTCTATTAGGAGTCTCAGTTCCGCTCTAGCAGCAGTGACCCTTGTATAAATGCCGTGACTAACAAGAGGGGAGAAAATAAAAACAGTAACTTTGAGTTGGCTATCTCACTTGTGAAACTTTTTAAGGAATATTTATTCACAGTATCTGAACTGCTTGTAACTCAGGGTCCAGGTCAGGGGTGACTCACTGAGGAAGGATGGCCGTTCATCCGGGTTCTGTGCCCATCCGCCTTCGATGAGCGAGACCATCCGTGCTCGATGGGGAGTCCCAGGGGGCAGGCTCTCTTCGCTGGTGTCGGGTCGGTGTCCTTGTGACACACTGTACATAATTTGTAAAGGGTTGGTGACGTCTATCGAAACAAATATACGCCATTCATGAGAATTTTTATGATCCAATATGCTAAATGCATTCTAAAACCCACCAAGTGAAAATGAGGGACCCTTAAAGTCTTAGGACTAATTCACGCCCTTTCTGCTAAAGAAACAGGTGCATCCCAGCCATCGCGGGCTTGCCTGGCTCCTCGGCGGAGTGTGAAGCATTGCTGCACTGCGCTGGGCGTGGGACTGATCTGGGCAGTAGGCTGTGAGCAGCGCTGAGCTGAGCTGAACTTATTAGACCCAGGAAGGGCTACAGCAAGCATGTCAAATTCACAGCCTGTGGGCCACATGCGGCCCACAACGAATATTTTTGCAGCCCAGCCAATATAATGGTATGCAAGAAACGTTTTAATAACTTAATTTTTACAATATCCTGTTATACATAATCTATAATAATAAAAGTATAATATGCAAATCAACCGAATGATTGAACAGCAGAATGACCATCTGGTCTACCTTCCGGACCACCACACTGACATGCACTGGCGCCAGGCCAGTCGAGGCGGGTACAATGCGATTGGTTGGGGGCCCCCACCATCGCCCTGCAGAGGGAGGCCCAGGCCACTGGCCAGTGGGGCAATCGATCAGGAGGGGTGGGGGAGGAGGGCTCCGCGATCGCCCTGCAGAGGGAGGCCCAGGCCAGCCAAGTGATCATACCCCACGCCTGCTGCCCGCAGAGGGAGGCAACCAGTGGTGGGAGCGGGGGTGGGGGGGGGGGTGGCGGGCAGTGCCGCACAGATGGCAAGCAGTGGCAGCGGCAGAGGTGGGGCCAGCTGCTGGCAGCTGGGGAAGGAAAGCCCCGATAGGCCCTGATCGCCAGCGAGGCCTAGGGACCCTACCTGTGGGGTCCCGGATTGCGAGAGGGCGCAGGCTGGGCTGAGGGACACCCCCCTACCCCCCACCGTGCACGAATTTTGTGCACTGGGCCTCTAGTTATTAATAATGAACTACAACGTTCGCTAATGACTGATTACTATAATGGTGTTGCATTCATTTCCCTTATGCGCCTTACTAGTAGGTGCACCATTTCTCTCTACTAATACCAGCAGCAAATATTTTAGCAGCTGATTGCCACATCATTGGTCTTGGACTGACTTGTTTGGTGTGCACAACAGGAAATATTTTGCTTTTGGAGAATAGGTTTATTTGGGTTATGCTTATTAATTTGTACAGTTATTCAGTGTCTGGTAAGTTAATGTTCAAGAAAAAATATTAATTTTTATTAAAATATTCTATAATTTTATGTTAATGATGACTCATTTATTTTAGCCCTTTGTATTCAGCATGTCTCCATTGAAATAAACCTACATTTTTATGAAAATTAAAGCTTTTGTTTTTTTTGCGGCCCACATACACGTAAACCTTGTTCATTTGGCCCATGTTAGCCTTTGAGTTTGAAATGCTTGGGCTACAGCAACTAACATCCAATGTAACTGAGAAATACTGTTTTGTTTTGTAAGCTGGTGAGACCCTGAGGTTGTCTGCTGCACAGCAAGTGACTTATATAAACTTCAAAATAAGAAATGGTCCCAGCCAGCAGCTCAGTGGTTAGAGCATCAGCTATTTCTCCATGGGGTCGCGGGTTTTAAAAAATATATATATTTTCATTTATTTCAGAGAGGAAGGGAGAGAAAGAGAGAGAGAGATGGAAACTTCAATGATAAGAAAAATCACTGATTGGCTGCCTCCTGCACACTCCATACTGAGGATCGAGCCCACAACCCCAGCATGTACTCTGACGAGGAACTGAACCGTGACCTCCTGGGTCATAGCTCAACCACTGAACCACGCCAGCTAGGCAGGGTCACAGGTTTGATTCCAGGTCAAAGGCACGTGCCTGGGTTGTGGGTTTGCTCCCTGTTGCCAATCGTGGCTCATGTGGGAGGCAACCATTCGATGAGTCTCTCTCACATCGATGTTTCTGTCTCTCTACCTCCCTCCCCCCTCCTTCCTTTCCTCTCTCTGAAAAAGCAATGAAAAAGATATCCTCCCATAAAGGTTAACAAAAAAAATATTAAGAAATAATCTTTTCAGAAAGAATTATTCTTTAGTGTTTCCTGGTCTTTATATGGGAGCACTAATTAATTTTTCATATGAACAGTTTTATAGCTGGAATGAATCTTAGGAATAGGAATTACAAATTTTCATTTTACAGAGAACAAACTAAAGGCTCAAGAAATTTAACAGCTTGATGATCGAACTAATTACTATTGGAGCAAGAATGAGAATCTAATTTCCTGACCCTGAACCTAGTAGCTGCTCACTGTACACTGGATTCCCGGTGAGTTGTTCTGTCTTTTTTAGTGTGTTTTCCACAGAATGAACGGTGGGCAGACTTAATGCAGACGAGCCGTAGAGATTCTGCATGTGGCCTACCAGCAGGACATCACTGAGGAGGAGGTCAGCGCACACTCACCCTCAAAAGGCTGTTTTCTGGATAAGACTTCCCACATGATGACTGCATAGCTGTTGAATATAAAATGTACATAGTAGATTACAAAGCAGCCCTGCATGGTTAACTGTAACACCAAATCTAAAAGCTGACTGTGGAGATACTGTTTTTGAAAGGGACAAGGTAGTGAGCTGCTGTATTAAGAATCAGCATATACAACCAAGATGATGAATATTCAGTTTGTTTTGAAAGGGAATTAATCTTGCCCTGGCCAGTTTGGCTCAGTGGATAGAGCATCACCCTGCAGACCAAAGGATCCCGGGTTTGATTCCGGTCAAGGGCACACACCTCAGTTGCAGGCTCTTCCTGGCTGGGCCCTGGTTGGGGCATGTGCAGGAGACAACCAATTGATGTGTTTCTCTCACATCGATATTTCTCCGTCTATTCCACTCTCCCTAAAAATCAATGGAAAAATATCCTTGGGTACGGATTTAAAAAAAAGAAAAAAAGAAAGGGAATTAATCTTAATTTGAAAAATTAGGAAGTTACTGTTATAAAAACTTGAAGTTATATGCATAAATAACTTATGGATCATTTAATAATCATTATTAAATACTTAGATTAGCTATACCCCCTAATTATAGGATTTTATTATTCACACAAAATAGAGAGCAATAAAAAAGGCTGTTCTTTTTGTATGGACTTTGTTCTGCCTTCTTGGGTAGTGTCCCCTCCCCCACCTACATCAAAGTCACATTTTAGTGATAAAACCCTGGAGCATTACATTATAAATGGACAGGACAATAGATGTGCTTCAAATGTTTTCAAGGATCTCAATGTGGCTTAAAGCAAGGCATCGTTAAATTCAGAAACACTTGTCACCGTGGGCTCTCCTTTATTTCCCCACATGTGGGGCAGAATGAAGATCACCCTTTAAATGCAGCTTCCGAATGCTGACTGCTTGCTCTGGCTCTCAGAGCGGTGAGCTCTGAGCAAGCAGTGGCCGCACCTGTATATGTCGTGCTTGACGCTGGCCCTTGCCTTCTGCCCTGGCTCGTAGTTCTCGGGCGGCATGTAGATGATGGTCCCTCCTTCTGGGGCAGCCTTACTATTCCGTGACTGTGACAGCGACATCATGCGCCACTTCGATAAACCAAAATCTGCGATCTGTGAGGGAAAAGAGTCAGGGATCGAATTTAAAGATGTTCTCTTTAAACAATATTATATATGTTAACATTTTATTTCTACAGACTCCACTAGATTCTTGGATTCCATAGTGCCGAGCCCAATAACACACCGACGGAAGTTTAGCACAGTATCACAGGTTTCAAGAGGGAGGCTCTGGAAAAGAAAAGAGTGTTTTCCCTGTATTCTGAGTGAGTGCACACACCGTTTCTGACAAGCGGCTTCACAGCATGTGCTTTTCAAATCCACCTGCAGCTCACAGAGCTAACCTCCTCATCGCATGGGAGCGTCACTCAAGTTGTTATCACTCAGGCTTATATGTTCTTACTAGAGGCCCAGTGCACAAAATTCGTGCACGGGGGGTGTCCCGCAGCCCAGCCTGCACCCTCTCCAATCTGGGACCCCTCAAGGGGTGTCCGACTGCCCGTTTAGGCCCGATCCCAGTGGGATCGGGCCTAAACGGGCAGTCGGACATCCCTCCCACAATCCAAGACTGCTGGCTCCCAACTTCTCGCCTGCCTGCCTTCCTGATTGCCCCTAACCGCTTCTGCCTGCCAGCCTGATCACCCCTAACCACTCCCCTGCCAGCCTGATTGATGCCTAACTGCTCCTCTGCCAGCCTGTTTGCCCTTAACTGCCCTCCCTTGCAGGCCTGGTCCCTTCCAACTGCCCTCCCCTGCTGGCCATCTTGTGGTGGCTATCTTGTGTCCACATGGGGGCAGCCATCCTGTGTGTTGGAGTGATGATCAATTTGCATATTACTCTTTTATTAGATAGGATAGAGGCTGGTGCACGGGTGGGAGCTAGCTGGTTTGCTCTGAAGGGTGTGCCAGATCAGGGTGGGGGCTCCCTTGGGGCATGGGGTGGCCTGGGTGAGGGGCCTGTGGTGGTTTGCAGGCCAGCCACGCCCCCTGGTGACCCAAGCAGAGGCCCTGGTATCTGGGGTTTATTTATCTTCTATAATTGAAACATTGTAGCCTTAAGCAGTGGCCTGGGCCTGCCAGGGCTGCGGGAGCTTGTATTCCTCCATCCTTGGGGACAACTCAAGCCTCCTGCTCTCTCCAGCTCCGTGGCTAACGCCATTTTTGTTGGGATTTATTTATCTTCTATAATTGAAACTTTGTAGCCTTGAGTGGAGGCCTGGGCCTGCCAGGGTGTGCAGAAAGCTTGGCTTCCTCCATTGCCATGGAAACCCAAGCCTCCTGCTCGCTCCGTGGCTGCAGCCATATTGGTTGGGTTAATTTGCATACTCGCTCCTGATTGGCTGGTGGGCGTGGCTTGTGAGTGTAGTGGAGTGATGGTTAATTTGCATATTACTCTTTTATTAGATAGGATTTGTAACGCTCTAAAAATAGCATCCTTGCATTTTGAGAAAAGCAGAATCCCTATAGTGTACAGTTCATTATTCTATGATTTATGCTCCTCTCAGATGAACCATGTCTGTGGGCAGCATTATCATCCTATCTAATAAAGAGGGAATATGCTAATTGACCATCACTCCATCACAAAGATGGCTGCATCCACAGCTGAGGCCAAGTTACCATAAAGAGCCTTAATGAGCAATCAGCAGGGACCTGAAGCTATGCCCTCCCCCGCCCCCGTGGGGCTTGACAGGGGACCTCAGGCCGTGTCCCCCACCCAGCAGGGCTTGACAGGGGACCTCAGGCTGCACACCCCACCCAGCAGGGCTTGACAGGGGACCTCAGGCCATGCCCCCCACCCAGGCATCAGGCCGGGGGACCTCAGACTGCACCCTCTGCCCGGTGGGGCTTGACAGGGGACCTGAGGCTGTGCCCCCCTGCCTGGCTGGGCTTGACAGGGACTTAGGCCACGCCCCCTGCCCTGGCATCAGGCTGGGGGACTTCAGGCTATGCCCCCCACCCAGCAAGCCTTGACAGGGGACTTCAAGGTGCACCCCCAGTGCTGGGTCGGGGGACCTCAGACTGCACCTCCTGCCCAGTGGGGCTTGAGTGGGACCTCAGGCTGCGCCCCCCTGCCTGGCTGGGCTTGACAGGGGACCTCAGGCCACACCCCCCACCCAGTGGGGCTTGACAGGGGACTTGAGGCTGCGTGCACCCCCCCCCCCCCCCGCCGGTGGGGCTTGATGGGGGACCTGAGGATGCGACCCCTCCCGGTGCTGGGCCGGGGGACCTGAGGCTGCGTGCCCCCCCCGCCGCCCCACCTGGCAGGGCTTGATGGGGGACCTCAAGGCATGCCCCCTGCCTTGCAGGGCTTGACAAGGGTGGGACTGGCCAGGTCTGGATCCAGCCCAATGAGGGGGGGGTGCGGTCGGGTCTGGGTCTCACGCGATTTTGAGGCACATGTGGGTGGGTGGGTGGGGACTTGACTCTGGGTCCCATGGTGTGCTCCAGACTCTGACAGGAGGAAGGTTTTCATATACATTTTACTAATTTTCTTTCATCTCTGACACTTCTATTATAAAGGGCAAATAGCAATATTAAATTATTTCCTCTAATTAATCCCCTTTTAATGTGCATGAATTTCGTGCACTGGGCCACTAGTTAGCACATAAAGCACTATGTCCACGCCAACGAGCACCTAAAGAATTGCCACGGACCAAGCCTGTGCTTCTGCCTGTCCTTCAGTTTTATGCTGTTTGTAAATCCCCTGCATATGTTACAATATATCTGACAACTAAGTATTTAAAAGGTACCTTATTTTTAAAAATGGAAGACAAACGATAAGAACAGACACAAGTTCAGTGGGCGAGAGGCTGTGGCCTTGCAGCATTGCTGTGGGTCTTCAGACCCGATGCTGCGGAGCTTCCAGGAGCAGTGGGCAGCTCCAGCCAGGACACCACTGTGCTTGTTGTTTAACGCGGGTATTTTCACAATTTTTAACAGAAGAAATCTTTTGTTCAGTGTGTAGATGAATTTGAGATACAATATGGTCCCACTCCAAAGAGGGAGGGGTGGGACAAGAGCAAGTGTTAACATTTCCCTGAGCCTCAATGACCCGTCTGTGGCCTGTGAGTGATAATTCTGTGTAGCATGGGGTTGTACTGAGGGAACTAAACGGGCTAAACAGGTATTGCTGAGGTGCTCCTCACAGGACTCCATCCCTGAAGGTTGCTCTGTTCACACAGTACACCAATCACAGAGCCAGGCTCAGGCCAAGGGTCTGGGTGTGAGGGCTCCAGGGAGCGCACATCCCACTCAACCCGCCCCCCCCCCAACACTGAAACTGCTCCTCCCCTCACCTCTGAAGGCAAAACACTACTCCGGACGCCATCTGAAGGGTAAGAAGCATTCTAGGACAGTCAAGTTTATCCTTGTCAGAGAGAAAAGTGCTAAAAAATTAGGGTGTAGCCTCATTTATACCTGAGCCCTCATTTGCAAACAACTGGTCTCCGTGTTGGCCTGGGTGGGGTGGGAGCAAGCACAGCCTGAGCGTGCTTCCCATTGCTCCTGAATGTCCCACACGGCCTCCTCTTCGTCTTTCCCACCCGGCCTGGACACGTGCCAGGATCCTCGCTCCTGCTGACTGAGTTTGTCTTTCACACAGCCCAGGCGTCTCCCCTTCCTGTCACACAGCGTCCCAGACGAAAGGCCAGGCTCGTAGGCTGGGACTCCAGTAGAAGGAAAAGGGGCCTTATAACCCCCCTCAGCAATGCAGGCAGAGCAGCAGCGTCCCCCTACACAGGATCTCCACATGCATTTCCAAGCTAAAGGTTTTCTTCTCAAATTAGAGAACGTGAAAATACACTACTCATGCCAATCAGCCACAATCCCACCAGCCTACTGGATCAGCTCCCTTCGTTCACACATACTGTCCCTCTGTGCAAGGCAAACAAGCTGTGAGGAAGCCCCTCTGAGTGCTCTGGCTCCAGGGAGGACAGACAGAACTGCAGAGAGACACACACTTTATTTTCAAAGACGCCTGTCACTGCTTCATTTGTATCTAAGACCCCCTAATGGACACCTGACAAACAGATAACCAAATGGAATGTATACTTTTTAAAGTGGAAAAGTCTCAATTGAGCTTAATTAGCAGTAAACATTTTTGTTTTCTTTTAAAAAATATTTATTGTTGAGAGTATTACAGATGCCCCCCCCCCCTCAGTTCCCACCCCGCCCCTTCACCACCTTAGTCTGTATCCATAGGTAAGATCTTTGGTTAACCTCTTCCTGACCCCATCCCCACTTCCTTCTGAGATTCATCAGTCCGTTCCATGCTTTTGTTTCTATTTTATTCACCAGTTTATTTTGTGCATTAGATTTCTTATTCGTTTATTTTGATTTTTACTAGATTTAATTGTTGATAGGTATTTGTTGCCATTTTATTGTTCATAGTTTTTGTCTCTTCTTTTTCTTAAAGAGTGTCCTTCAGCATTTCATATAATACTGATTTGGTGGTGATGAATTCCTTTAGCTTTTTCTTGTCTGTGAAGCTCTTTATCTGACCTTCAATTCTACATGATAGCTTTGCTGGGTAGCGTAATCTTGGTTGTAGGTTCTTGCTATTCATCACTTTGACTATTTCTTGCCACTCCCGTCTGGCCTGCATAGTTTCTGTTAAGAAATCAGCTGACAATCGTATGGGTACTCCCTTGTCGGTAACTAACTGCTTTTCTCTTGCTGTTTTTAAGATTCTCTCTTTGTCTTTAGCCCTTGGCATTTTAATTATGATGTGTCTTGGTGTGGTCCTCTTTGGGTTCCTCTTGGTTTGGCTTCTCTGTGCTTCCTGAACTTGTAAGTCTATTTCTTTCACCAGGTGGGGGAAGTTTTCTGTCATTATTTCTTCAAATAGGTTTTCAATATCTTGCTTTCTCTCTTCTCCTTCTGGCACTGCCATAATGTGAATGTTGGTACGCTTGAAGTTGTCCCAGAGGCTCCTTACACTATCTTCATATTTTTGGAAACTTATTTTTTTTTTTAGCTCTTCTGATTGGGCGTTTTATGCTTCCTCATATTCCACAAATCATTGATTTGATTCTCAGCATCCTCTACTCTACTGTTGGATCCCTGTAAATTATTCTTTATTTCGGTTAGTGTATGCTTAATTTCTGACTGCTCTTTTTCATGTCTTTGGTATTCTCACTAAGATCCTTGAAAGTCTCATGAAGATCCTTGAGTAACCTTGTAACTATGCTTTTGAACTCTCTATCCAATAATTTGCTTGCTTCCATTTCTTTCATTTGTGACATGTTTGTCTCCACGTTTTGGCTGTTTCCATGTGTTTGTTTCTATGTAGTAGGTAGAGCTGCTATGTCTCCTGGAATTGGTAGAGTAGCCTTATGTAGTAGGTGTCCTATAGGGCCCAGTGGCTCAGCCTCCCCAGTCACCTGAGCTGGGCACTCTAGGTGTGACCCTGTGTGGGGTCAACTACAACAAGACTGTGTACACAGACCCTGTGTGGGCTGTGTGCACAGTCTTGTTGTAGTTGAGCCTTGACTGCTGTTGGCATCATTGGGAGGGATTGACCTCCAGGTCAACTGGCTGTGAGGACCAGCTGCAGCTACAGTGGAAGAGCTGCTGTGCAGGAAACACCTCTATGGAGCAGCTCTTGCTTTAGTGGGGCTTTGGTGCTCACTGAGTCTGCCCCTGGAGTGTCTCACTTGTGGCTGCATAGAGCTGTAATCTGCTATGGTCTGAAGCTATCTACGGGTGCATTGGCTCTAGGGCCTCCAGGGAGGTGCAAAGTCAGCCACTGCCTGGGGCCACCTGGCAGGAGCTACAGAGGGATCTGCAGATGGCTGCTATTTGCAGTTTGTATTGGGTTTGGAGGTGCCCAGGTGAGGCCCAGCTATACAGCAAGGCAGGCTGCTGCTAGTGGCAGGTCTTGGGCCTTTTATTGATTTTTGGGGTATGCTGTCACCAGCTGCAGCTTAAGAAAATATAGCAAAGTCTGAAGCCTAAGCCAGGACAGGCCATTCATATAGAAAAGCTGCTCCAAACAGCTTGGGTGGGCCTGTGAATTGGATAGGACAGGGTCTCAGGAAATCCCAAGGGCAGAGCGAACAGTGTGCTCTAGGCTGGAGATTCCCATATGGTTGCTAGTCAGCCCTGTGATAGGGGAGGTCCCAGCACAAGAACAATGACCCCTGCAAGAACACCTGTCTGGGAGAAGGCCTCCGTGTCCCTCAGCCACAGTCCCCGCTGGTTGTTACATCCTAAAGTTATAGCGACTTCTCTTTCCAGCTCTGGAGCCCTGGCCTGGGGGGCTGGTGTAGGGCTTGGACCCTTTGCTCCTCAAGGGAGGCCTCCATTGAGATTATCTCCCTCCCGATTAAAGAAATGGCACACACATGGGTGTCGGACCAGCCCGTTCCATGCCTCTGCCCTCCTACCAGTCTCAGTGTGCTTTCTTCTTTACCTCTCTAGTTGTAGGACTTCTGTTCAGCCAGCTTTTAGGTGGTTCTGAATGATGGTTGTTCTGTATTTCAGTTGTAATTTTGATGGGTTGTGGGAGGCAGCAAGTACAGGCATTTATCTATGCCGCCATCTTGGTTCTTCTCATACTTCAACATTTTTCTTTTAGATACTATGTTTCTGGTTAGCATTCCAGTAAGAAATCGTACTTAAAAAATCTGTAAAAAGGTGTAAATTTACATTTAATTTTATTAAGTACTTTTACAGATGTTTTGCACTTCATTTAAAGGTCCTTCCAAGAAGATAAGTAGATCGATAATTCTTACATTTTTGTGAGTCATGATGAATTTTTACTTTTATTGTATATATATATTTTTAATCCTCATCCGAGGATATTTTTACCATTGATTTTTTGAGAGAGTGGGAGGGAGGGAGGGAGAGACAGAGAGAGAGAAATGTTGATGTGAGAGGGACACATTGATTGGTTGCCTTCTGCAGGTGCCCCGACCCAGGCTGGGGATCGAATCTGCCACCCAGGTATGTGTCCTTGACTGGGAATCAAACCTGTGACTCTTCGGTCCTTGGGCTGATGCTCTAACCACTAAGCATGGACAGGGCCACAGTGTGTCACTTGTGGCTGTGCAGAGTTATAATCTGCTGTGGTCTGAAGCTATCTATGGGTGCACTGGCTCTAGGGCCTCCAGGGAGGTGCAAAGTCAGCCACTGCCTGGGGCCACCTGGCAGGAGCTACAGAGGGATCTGCAGATGGCTGCTATTTACAGTTTTTATTGGGTTTGGAGGTTCCCTGGTGAATTTTTGCTTTTTTTTTAAAAAAAATATGGTTTTATTGATTTCAGAGAGGAAGGGAGAGGGAGAGGGAGATAGAAACATCAATGAGGAGAATCATTACTGGCTGCCTCTTGCACACCCCCTACTGGGGATCGAGCCTGCAACTAGGCAAGTGCCCTGACTGGGAATGGAACTATGACTTCATGGTTCATGGGTTGACACTCAGCCACTGAGCCACACTGGTCAGGCTGACTTTTTGCTTTTAAGGGACTTGTATAAAATAAAAAGTGAAGACACACAGTTACATACAAGAGAATGTGGCTAATTTATAAGAATAGTATTAGAAAAGTCACAGTTCTATTTGTATGTGCTACAGTTAATTAAAATTTACAAAAATACATTAAGCCAAACTATTTAAACATTCTATTCATATCAAAGAGAGGCCAAGGGTGCTCTACTGATCAATGAAGAAGAGAAAGATGATCGCCTGTTACTTTGCTTCTGTTTTCTCTGGACTGAGATGCAGAAAGCCAAGTCCAAGGAGGTTGAAAGGGTTATAAAATGCAAGTCTTAGGTATTTTATATACACTTCAGGTTCTTGAGAATTTGCAAATACTTCCCAGTACAATCAGTGTTATTTGTGGGATAGCATATGAGAAAAGTGAAAGTCATTCTGATTTTTAAAAAGGAAAAATATTGATTTCTCAAGTCTACATACTGGCGGGAGACTATCCTTAACCCCTGGTTTAAAAATTTTAGAAAATTTTATAAAAGGGATACTCTATGAGCAATTAATGAAAAAGCCAGCAAGAATTCATGAAAAATAAAAGTTAAACTGAAACCAGCAGTCAATTTCAGACCTCAGGCTACTGCTGTGCCACGCGTGGACAGTCCCCGAAGCACAGTGCTCACAGGACTGCTCACTGAAGGAAAGAATGCGGACTCCATTCCTCTTTCCGAAGTGTTACTACTGACAAAGTCAATATGAAAGCAAGTTGTATATCATAAAACATTCCAAAGTGCTTAATAACAGCATCCTTGACCGTAAGCTGGCAGGCCTCTCTGGTACAGAGATCTGAAAGTCATTCCTTTGGTCATTCAACAGATATTTACCGAATCCTTCTATATGGCAGTTCGCAAAATAGACTACATTTATGTCTTCCTGGAGCTCACATGCCAACTGGGGGAGCTGGCCAGTAAACATATTAATAAAAAATGTATGTCAGATGGTGAAAACCACTGTGGAGAAGCTGAAATGGAGGCACGAGGGGAAGGGGACCTGGCAGGGGTCCAGGGACAGCCACCTGAAAATGAGGCTGCAGACCGGGAAGAGCCATGCGGATGTCTGGAAAACAGTCATGATATTCTTATGGACAAAATGGGGACATATGGGTGCATACCAGTGCTTTTAGGGTTACTCCAAACAAACGAGGATTATTCCCCAGCAGTGCTGACTGACAGGGACCTGAGGGAGTTCTTAGCGCCGCGTAGTGCAGCTCTGATCAGAACTCTGCACCGTTAAAATTAATCATGACTCACACACAACACACAAAAAACTGGCTAATTACATTTTAGGATGACACAAAGCTGGGAAACAAACCGCAACCCGTGGAATACAGAAACAGCTTTCAGAAAGGTCTTCAAGGGTAAAGTGATCGCTCAGGCTTAACAAGACAAAGCTCTGATGTCCAGAATGTACTCTGCAGAGCACATGGTAAGGAGATGGGGCTCAAGCGGTAATACATGAAAGAAAGAACCTCTCAGGGCTTTCTGTTGACCCCGAAAGCTGACTGTGGTGATATGGCTGCTCCCCCAAAGCTAACAAATTATTAAGGAACTGTTAAGTAACGTCTTTAGGACTAGGGTAAAGGACACTTCCCTTCAATTCTACAATGGAGAGTTTTTTGTTCAGTTCTGAGGGTCAAAATTTAAGAGTGATTGAAACACAGATTCATCTAGATAGCACCTGGGATTCAATCCAGGGTAGAAGGAAACTGGTTGAAGAGCTAGGGGTGGTAGCAGGGAGTCTGAGGGCAGAGCAATAGCCATCCTCAAATAGGGGCAGGGCTGTCCTGCAGAGGCAGAACTGGAGCCCGCGGGCAGAAGCAGCAGGGGAGGAGTTCTGGTTGATCACATAAGAAAATGTCAGTCATTCCAGGATGGATGTTGAGACTCCTGTCACGGGATAACTGCCATGGGGGCTAGGGATGGCTGCAGTGAGGCTGCAGGGGCTGAAGCAGGGTTCCCTAACTGATGTCATCGACTAGTCTCTTTCTAGCAAGGCTGAGGAAGTGCTGTCAGTAAAGGTTTATTTTTCACTTAAATTTTCTTACATTTTTTGTACTAATTTTTCTGTTGTTCCAATTTCCTTATTAGTTATTTGTTTGAACATTTTTGATATTTACAATAATCTTCAATCATATATATTATTGTAAGAAATGTAGCAAAATATTATATAGAAAAGAGCTGCATTTAGTATTAAGAAGGGTAACTGAAATCCCTATATCTGCTGCCTTTAGATGCCTACATCTTTTCCTTTATACAAAATTAATTCAAAGTAAAAAAATTAACTCAAAAGCATAAAATGATACAACTTTTAGAAGATAACCTAGAAGAAAATCTTCAATACCTATGCTTACTGAAGAGCGCTTAGTCATGACAGAGAAAGCATGACCCTAAAAGAAAAACATGGTAAGTTGAACTTCATAAAATGAAAGATTTTGCTTTGTGAAAGAACCTGTTTAAAGAATGAAAAGAACAATCTATGGACCAGGAGAGAATATTTGCAAACTACATATATGATGAAGAACTCATATCAAGAAAACACATACAACTCTCAAAACTGACAGTAAAGAAAACCTCAAAAATCCCATTAGAAAATGGCTTCAGACATAGCATTTCACTGAAAAGGTACATAGATGACACATAGCACATGAGAGGGTGCTCATCATTAGCTATTAAGAAGATGCAAATTAAGACCACAATGAGCTATTACATTTGTCAGAACAGCCAAAATAAAAACTGGTGGTAACACCAAATGCTGGTGAGGATGTGGAAAAGCTGGGTCTTAGGACGCATTGCTGGTGGAATATAAAATGGTGCAGCCACTCTGGATGTAAAGTAGTTGGATAAAATAGATCTTAAAAAAGCTAAACATACTCTTACCATGTGACCAAGCAGTTGGGCATCTATCCTAGAGGAATGAAAATTAATGTTCATTCAAGAAGTTGTACAGGATTGTTCGTGGGAACTTTCTAGTAATTGCCAAAGACTGGAATGACCAATGTCTCTCAACAGGCGAATAAACAAGGGGGTATTCCCATACTGTGGGATACTATTCAGCAATAAACAAAGAACAATTACTAATGCAAGTAACAACTTGGATGGATCTCAAAGGCATTATGCTAAGTAAACAAAGCCAATCGCAACATATCCCACACTATATGATTCTATTTATAAAGCATCCTCCAAATGACGAAATGAGAGATGGAAAGCAGATGGGTGGTTTCCAGGGGCCAGAGATGGTGCAGGGCAGGGAGGGGTGTGGCTGGAAGGAGCAGCATGAGCGCTCTCTGTGGTGTGGGGCACTGAGCACAGGTGATCAAGTGACACAGAACTACATATGTCCATCGTACCAATGCCAAATTCTTGATCTTGAAATTGTACTGTCATTATGTGTGATGCAACCATTGGCAGAAAATGAGTAAAGGTCACATGGGACCTCTCTGTATTATCTTGGAAACTTGGTATGAATCTATAACAAATTCAAAATGAAAGTTAAAAAAGGTGTGCTCCACAATTTCAATCAAGAATGTAACCATTTTGTATTGTGTGCTGTAATGGGTCTATCTCTGTAGTGAAATAGGGCCATGGAAAAGGGAGAGAGATTCATCTGGCCAGGTGAAAAAATTACTGAAGTCTTTTCAGAGCTACTAATCACAAGAATGCCCTTAACTTTTAAAAAAAAGTAATGACCTTAACATGAAATTCATTATCCAATAAGATATTCTGAGTCTTCAGGTCATGATGCAGAAGAGGAGGGTTCATATTATGCAGGTAGTTCACGCCCAGGGCGATTTCATGCAGGATGCGGAATCTCAGTGGCCAGGCGACTTCCGGATATTCTGTTTTCTTCATATATGCAAGAAGACACAAAACCAAAGTCAGTGGACAAATTTCCATACATTCACACTTAGGAAATTAAATATTCCATGAGAAATATAGCATAAACTAAGGTCAAAACATATGCTCATTTATTTTACATAGTAACAAATTTGACATCAACATCACTGTATCCTATTTCCTTTACTTTTTAGAGAAAATAACTTTATAGTACTGATACTTATTCCCTTTTAGTCTATATTGGTAATGTCACTACATGATATTGGTTCTTCTTTTTTCAGTTGACAGTTTCAATTCCTTTTTAATCTATGTAACACTCATACACGTACACACATACCCACACCCACCTCCCCATTTTATGGCTTATATCAAGTAGCCTGTGCGCACACGTGCGCACACACACACATAATTTGTTTCTAGTACATACCAAACCATTTATTCAAATTAATGTTTTAATTTTCTGATTAATATAAAATTAATCATTATATCTATTAAAAAGTATGACCATATTATATTTATTGACTAAGCATTAATATTTCACACTTTTACTAATATAATTAATTTATTTGCATTTCAACTTGAAAAATTAGCCTTGAATTTTGTTTTTATGAAGGAGGCAAAGTTCATCTTTATTTATAAAGCATATATAATACAGACATTTAAAGCAATGTTTTATATTTCTTGGTACTTACAAGTGATATCCATTCGAACTTTGATTAAAAAATTCTGAACATAAAATTTTAATGCAGAACCTTAGGAAAATGAGTATACTCAGAAAAGTCAGATATTTGGGGAAGATTCTCCAGTGAATCATCAGGCACCATGCCACTGGGCATATTTTTCTACATGACAGGAAGCAGTATGCTTCTATGAAAGCTCCAAACTGTTCTTGAGATTTTTTTTCTGCAAATGGATCAGCTTATAGTTCAGTGATCACCTGGCATGAAAGTGGGCGAAATACTTTGTGCTGACATTGTATTTTGACTTATTTCAGCAATCTTCCATGAGGGTGGGGGAGGGCGCGTCAAGACAATCCCACCTAATGACGCAACACAGGAAACCAAAAAAACACAAATACGCACGTCGAACATTAGTTCCCCTGGTATATACAGAGCCCCGTCCACTAAGTGGCTGAATCTTTTCCTCCATACAAAGGTAACTTTCTGGAAATTATGTAGGTGACAGGGGGGAGAAGTCCTCTCTGCACATGTGTGAAATGGGAACTTCTGGTCATGGCTCCTTCCAGGAGTTAGCAGTCCCCTGTGGAGGCTCTAGAATTCTAGAGGCTCAGACCTGGCTGCCAGAACATCTACTGGGTGCTGGGTGTGGGAAGTAAACATTAGAATTCCTACTTCTTTCTCAAAAAGAAGTTGTGCTGGATTAATACTTGCATCTTGGCTGCGGTGGTGGTTACACACACCTCACACACTGACCCCATCCTGCTTTAGATGCTCACACCATACATAGAACGTGATGTGTCCCAGGCAAAGAGGAAGTCCCTCCCCCAGAGGCTGTGCTGCCAGCAGCCCCCTTTTTCCCATCAGAACACTGATGGATAGGCATTTAGGATTTTACACTTTATATTACCAAGTTTTAACTAAACCAACCTCGCTAAATAGACTGAGTGTTGTTGGTTTTTAATATATTTTTATTGATTTCAGAGACGAAGGAAGAGGGAAGAGATAGAAACATCAATGATGAGAGAATCATTGGTCAGCTGCCTCCTGCATGCCCCCTACTGGGGACTGAGCACACAACTCGGGCGTGTGCCCTGACTAGAATCGAACCAGAACCCTTCAGTGTGCAGGTTGACGCTCTATCCACTGAGTCAAACCAGCCAGGGCTGGACTGAGCGTTTTAAAAAGATTTATTAAAAGAAACTGCAGGTTGGAGATCACATCAACTCAAGCAAACAACCATAGATGCATACACATATTTTGAGAATGAGGATCCCCAAATTTGTTTACTGATGGGATTCACAATCAAAGCCAGAGAAACTGGTACCTTGAGAAAAAAAGTAAATGGCTCACACCATTGTCAGTCATGGAAAAGCCAATGCATTCGGTACTCAGAGATAGATTTATTTGGCCTAGTAACTGAGAATTTTATGAACTGGTACTATTGACATTTAGTTTGAATCCTAAGTTGTCTTTAACATAAGATAAAACCCGGCCTGACAGTGGACCATGCAGTGTGCCCTTTACCTTTTCTCTCTCTTATGCCCACCTGATTATACACGTGGACACTGGAATTCAGTGTAGAACTCAGTAACCTAAGCAAAAGAACCTTGACTCCTTAGCATACAAGGCCTGACTTCACATTACTTTTAACAACACAAAAGAAGCCATAGATGGTGAAACTTTAGCACCGCGTTGTTTTTCATTATTCTTATTTTGATTCATCTATATTGATCCCCAAATAACTAAACACTTTATAGCTTTGTTAACAGAATTACAGCCACTGAAAATGTATAATACTTACCCTATGTAGGAGTTCATTTAATGATCCATTTGGCATGTATTCAGTAACTATTCCCAAAAATTCAGGCTCATTGCAAATTCCCAAAATTGGAAGGATGTAACTAAATCTAGCTTTGTGTAAAATTTCAGCTTCTCTTAAGACATCATTTCTTTCACTAAAGAAAAAAAAGCAAAATTATCTTAAAGTAATGGAAAATACACAATTATCATGCCCATGATATTAAGTTAGCCTGGACTTTTTCAGTAATTAGCTTTTGACTTCTTGTAAATTATGCAACTCTCGGTCCTTTAGTTTCATCATATTTAAAGTAGGGAAAACACCTACCCTGTATAGTCTACAGGTTTGTTTACAGACCAAAATAACGTCTATAAGCCACTGACAGGAAAAAGTGCTACGCGTAGGCTATCATAATGATACTTTCCTAGGAAAAGGAAAGAACACTATGGGTAAGTTTACAAAGTCTATAGTATTAGAACGATTGGTGTGTGAAATAATTAAACTATTACATTTATGTTGTATTAAGATGATCAGATTTGATTCGATTATATTAAATTTATAGTTGCATACCATGTAAAATTTCCCCAAATATCCTGACTATTAAGACATCTTGAGTTGTAGATTTAAATAACTAGGTACTAGTTGCATGAGGGTCAATGCTACTTAGGAATTATCCTCTAGGACCCAGAAAGAGAACACTGAGAACAGGTGAGTGCTTCTAACAGATGCCTGGGGGCCTCAGGGTCCAGGTCCATTTGCTTATTCTTACATAAAACAAATAAATATGGAACCTTAATTAAGAATAAAAAGTGCCAGCATTATGGAGAATATAAAGATGAAAGAACATAGTCTGTGCTCTCAAGCTGCCCAGAAATCTTTTTAAAGAAAAATAAATACTCATTATGGTTTTGATTTGCATTTTCCTGGTGGTAAGTGATGTTGAACACCTTTTCAAATACCTGTTGGCCAACATATGCCTTTGGATGTGTTAATTATGTGATTTGGTAACCTTTCCACAATATATGTGTGTCAAATCATTATGTAGTATACTTTAAAAACCAGTCATACAGGCAGTCCATGGCCACACAGGATGGTGGTCCTGTAGATCATAACGGAGCTGAAGAATCCCTATGGCTTCGTGACACTGCAGCCATCCTGAGGTTTAACCATGTGCTGTTTTATACAGTGACACGCTACACAGCTTATAGCCCAGGAGCAATGGGCTCTGCCACGCAGCCCAGGGGAGCAGCAGGCGCGATGTTCGTACGACAACAGAATCGTCTAAGGATGCATTTCTTCTACTGTATCCCTGTCATTAAGTAGCACATGATTGTATACAATTATATCAATTATATTTGCCAATTATTCATTAATAAAATTAAAAATAAGGAAGGAAATTTAAAAAGAAAAATAAACACAAAATATAAGGCAATTATTCATTAATAAAATTAAAAATAAGAATTAAAAAAGTTAAAACTTAAAATATAAGGCAGAATGTAATTAGTGCCACACATACACAAACACACACATAACTAAATGAATCAATAAAGGACTGTGGGAACCCAGGGGAAGACAGGAAACACTGGGCTCGGGAGTCATCTGTCTTCAGGAAGGTGGCTTTCAACTACATTTTATGAATGGACAGAATCTCAACCTTTGGAGAAAGGACATCTAAGACCCATGTGGCCTCCAAGATGAGAGGGACCTTGCCTTTTCATCTGTGCATCCCCAGGGCTGGCACTTAGTAGAGGTTTAATAGACAAGCACCAAGTGTATTCAAGGAAGTTGGAGTGAGGGCTCAGTTTCCTGTGAATCAGGCCGCACAGCAGTGGTGGAAAGGGTGGAGGTGACCAGGGCGGCAGGGCCATGTCTCAGAGTCCTAAAGCCGGAGGAGGGCGCTGACACTTTATTTGCTAGTCTCTGAGTTGGGACTGCAGGTTTTTAAGCAGAGAAATGACATAAGCAGAACAAACTTTTAGGATTCACTTGGCAGCAGGATGTAGGATCAGCGGAAAGAGGTAGAGCTTGAGTCAGGCGTTAGCTATGATACTAGTTAAGATGTGAAGCAATGGAAGTCTGAAACTGTAAAGGCCACAGTGGAAATGGAAAGAAAAACACCAGCTGACTAGGATGTCCAGGCTGTTGTGGTGAAGGGGGGGAGGAGAGAGAGAGAGAGAGGGAGAGAGAGAGAAAAGAAAGGAAGGAAGGAAGGAAGGAAGGAAGGAAGGAAGGAAGGAAAGAAGGAAGGAAGGAAGGAAGGAAAGGGAATTGAAGACGCCATCAGTTTTCACCCGGGAAGAATGGGTTGGTAGCAGCACTAACAGAAGAGAACCATGGCAAGAAGAAGCCACTAGGTAAGTGATGGTGATGAGTCTGCCACCAAGCTCTGCCATAATGGCTGTTGCAATAAGAAAAGCAGCAGACATTCCAGACCAGATAATGAGGCCTGCTTTAAAAATAAACAGAGAAAAATAAGCCAAAAAAATCTTAGTCATTTATGTTTTGAATAAATTATATATGTATGTGTATATATATATATTTACATGTTTAAAATTGAAGACTTGGAAAAGGGCACACCCTTTTCTTCAGCCACTTTATATCCCAACCGTGAAGCAACCAATTAAATCAGTTTGTGAGACCAGTTTTAAGTAACCCTACATTCCCTAAGTTAAAACAGTTCTGTATTCGCAACAAAACAGTTACTGGGCAGCACGCAGGCAGGGAGACGTGAGCCACCTGAGACTACTGGACACTCTGAGAAAGGACCATAGACAGACGAGTACAGACGGAGTACGTGGGAGTCTGGGTGGCACAGCCCTCCTCCCAGGATGGGTATGAGGTACTCTTCCCTCTACTCTGACCTACTGTGTGCCAGCCACTTCGGAGGCACTATCACAGCACATCACTCTAAAGTGGGTTCACTACCCCACTGTACGCAGGGCTCTGAGGCTGCGGTCCATTCTTACTTTTCTAGAGGTTACACCAAGAGCAAGGGGCAGCGTGGAGTCGGATTTGAATCGCCCTGGTGGGACTCTAAAGCCTGTGTTCTTTCCATTCCGTGTGTGATCAGAGAAGAAGAGGGTTCTTAAGATCAGGTTTTGGGAATTTTGAGTGAGTGGGAAAACAGAAAAAGCCAAAACAATTTAAAATAGGTTTTTATATTTTTAAACATAGAACTGTGAAATACAGCTTCTGTAGACATATCACCAAAATTACCAGCCAAAAAACAATTATGGCGTCTACAGGGTGTTTGACCAACCAACCAGTCCCATCTACTCACAAGGAGCTGGGAGTTGGGGAAGGCCCTCTCCGGGAGAAATCGGGTGTGGAGGGCTGACCAATCCCTAAACGTAAACTAGCTTTTCTTTCAAGTGACCCCAAAGCACATGCAGACATCATCCAGGCCAGAAACCGCAAGTCCCTGTCTTGACTATTCCCACTTGATCCGTGCGGAGCAGCCGGTGCTCAGGCAGTGCAGCCCCTGCGGCTGTTCGCATCCCGGAAGCCAGTGGGAGAAGCTCCTGATGCCGGGTCTCACCGGGCGCATGGCTGCTTTGACAACAGTTAGTTTCCTGCCCACGTAGTGGAGGATTTTAGATTATGGAAAGTGTTAATGAGTAAGGAAAGGGAACTTCCTCTTCATTCCTTGGCCCCACGTGGCACAAAACTTTAATTACGACCCACCACGGGAGGCTCCGTTCGCTTTAGAATGACTCTAACTAACAGGACCCTCGGCGCTGGACCCCACGCATGTGTAGAGTCCATTCCACAGCACATCGGCCGCTCCGCCTGCCTGCGCAGGTCGCCGAGTTACCTGCACACTCGCCCTGAACGTGCTCAGCATTCAAGGCCCGGCGAAAACAGGCCGCACCCAGTGTTGACGAGGCCGGGATCCGCGTGTGAGCCGGCAGGGAACCGCCTCAGGGGTGTCGCAGGCCTCCCGTGCGATCTGGGCCGTGCGGGCCTGACGCCAGGGCAGTCGGAAACCGGCCGCCCGGCAGGGACGCGGGTTCAGGGCCGCGAGCTCGGCAGTGTCTGGACCCTGAGCACTGCGGGGTCACGGCGGTGCGTGCGGTTGCGGCGCTCCCTGGCAACAGAAACGAACTCCCGCTTCTCCAGAACCTCACGCGCGTCGCACTGCGTCGCGGGCGGGACGTGCCAGGCGGCCCGCGTTTCCGGCCCTGTGGTAGCGCGGATTGAGGCCGCCGTCGGCAGGAACACAGTCCTTCCCGGGGCGGGCTCTCCCGCGAGAACAGCCGGCTGCCGTCTAGCGGGCGACCGCGCCGCTTTCGGCCACAGCGGGCCCAGCCCAGACGTCCCGACCCGGGCCACCCACGGCGCTCCGCCGGGGGCAGCGCAGCCTAGAGCGCGAGCCGGACCAGACGCGGAGCCCGGCGCCCGCGCAGCCGCGGTCATGAGGGAGCGAGGGAGCGAGGGGGCAAGGGGGCGAGGGGACGGCGGGGCGCCTACCTGTCGAGCAGCGGCGTGTGGATGTGCAGGTGCTTCACGGCCACCTGCACGCGCCAGTCGGCGTGGCGCGCGGACGACACGGTGCCGGACGCGCCGCGGCTAAGGAAGCGCAGGTCGGCGAGCTTGTGGGAGGGCACGGCGGGCAGCGCGCTGCAGATGGGCTCGGCGCTCATGGCTCCGGCCGCGCAGCCGTTCCCGCTGCCCACGCCCGGCTCCGGCTCCGCCCCCGCCCCGCGGGCGGCCAGACCTCCTGCTGCAGGTGGGCACTAGGTCGCCAGGTCGCCCATGCCCGCGCGGCTGCCCGCCGCCGCTTTCCCGGAGTCGTACCGACTGCAGCCCGGGCTGAGACTGGTGGCCCAGCGGCCGCAGCGGTGAGGCGCCTCCTCCCCGTCCCGCCCCCCGGCCCCGCCCCTCCGCTGGCTCCTCCCCACCCCCCGCCCACCCGCCACCGGCTCCTCCCTAGTCCCGCCCTCGGCCCCTCGCAGGCCCCCGCCTCTCACACTGGCTCCTCCTCAGCCCCGCCCACCCGCCCCGGCTCCTCGCCGGCCCCGCCCCCACGCGCCTGGCTGCTCCCGGCGCCACTCCTCCGCGCCTCTCGCGCTTCTCACCCGCTGGCTGGCGGGGCGACCCTGCGGGCCGTGGAGGAGCCGGGCGCCATTCGACCCCTGCCCGGTGGAACCGCGCTGTCCCCTCCACTCCGCTCCGCTGCCTGACGAGCCGCGCGGGAGGCTCGGGCGCTGACGCGGCCTCGCACCTGAGGGAGCGCGAGCCCAGGTGTGGCCTCCGCTGGGTCTGCTGTGGGGGGAGGGGTGGAGAGAGGGCGGCGGGCTCACGCACTCCTGAGCCCGTGAACTGCGGACCCGTCGCCCCCGGGCCACCCGCCTCAGCGACGCACTGCGGAGCACAGCAGGGCGGCCTCGGCCGCTCGTGTGACGGAGATGCGGGCAGCGCGGCCTCCAGCCCGAGTTTCAGGGGCGCCCGTGTCCATCCCGGGGTGCCTGGCGGGGGTGCCTCAGTCAGCCCGGCTGCACTCCTTCATGCACTCCTTCATGCACTCCTTCATTCACTCCTTCACTCCTTCATTCACTCCTTCATTCTTCATTCACTCCTTCACTCCCTCCTTCATTCACTCCTTCACTCCTTCACTCACTCCTTCACTCCTTCATTCACTCCTTCATTCACTCCTTCACTCCTTCATTCACTCCTTCAATCCTTTATTCACTCCTTCACTCCTTCATTCACTCCTTCATTCACTCCTTCATTCTTCATTCACTCCTTCACTCCCTCCTTCACTCCCTCCTTCATTCACTCCTTCACTCCTTCATTCACTCCTTCACTACTTCATTCACTCCTTCACTCCTTCATTCACTCCTTCAATCCTTTATTCACTCCTTCATTCACTCCTTCATTCACTCCTTCACTCCTTCATTCACTCCTTCACTCCTTCATTCACTCCTTCACTACTTCATTCACTCCTTCACACCTTCATTCACTCCTTCAATCCTTTATTCACTCCTTCATTCACTCCTTCATTCACTCCTTCACTCCTTCATTCACTCCTTCATTCTTCATTCACTCCTTCACTCCCTCCTTCACTCCCTCCTTCATTCACTCCTTCACTCCTTCATTCACTCCTTCACTCCTTCATTCACTCCTTCACTCCCTCCTTCATTCACTCCTTCACTCCTTCATTCACTCCTTCACTCCTTCATTCACTCCTTCATTCACTCCTTCACTCCTTCATTCACTCCTTCAATCCTTTATTCACTCCTTCACTCCTTCATTCACTCCTTCATTCACTCCTTCATTCACTCCTTCACTCCTTCATTCACTCCTTCATTCTTCATTCACTCCTTCACTCCCTCCTTCACTCCCTCCTTCATTCACTCCTTCACTACTTCATTCACTCCTTCACTACTTCATTCACTCCTTCACTCCTTCATTCACTCCTTCATTCACTCCTTCAATCCTTTATTCACTCCTTCACTCCTTCATTCACTCCTTCATTCACTCCTTCACTCCTTCATTCACTCCTTCATTCACTCCTTCATTCACTCCTTCACTCCTTCACTCCCTCCTTCATTCACTCCTTCATTCCTTCATTCACTCCTTCATTCACTCCTTCATTCACTCCTTCATTCACTCCTTCACTCCTTCATTCACTCCTTCATTCACTCCTTCATTCACTCCTTCACTCCTTCACTCCCTCCTTCATTCACTCCTTCATTCACTCCTTCATTCACTCCTTCACTCCCTCCTTCATTCACTCCTTCACTCCTTCATTCACTCCTTCACTCCTTCATTCACTCCTTCATTCACTCCTTCATTCACTCCTTCACTCCTTCACTCCCTCCTTCATTCACTCCTTCACTCCTTCATTCACTCCTTCATTCACTCCTTCATTCACTCCTTCATTCACTCCTTCACTCCTTCATTCACTCCTTCATTCACTCCTTCATTCACTCCTTCACTCCTTCACTCCCTCCTTCATTCACTCCTTCATTCACTCCTTCACTCCCTCCTTCATTCACTCCTTCACTCCTTCATTCACTTCTTCACTCCTTCATTCACTCCTTCAATCCTTTATTCACTCCTTCACTCCTTCATTCACTCCTTCATTCTTCATTCACTCCTTCACTCCCTCCTTCATTCACTCCTTCACTCCTTCATTCACTCCTTCACTCCTTCATTCACTCCTTCACTCCTTCACTCACTCCTTCATTCACTCCTTCATTCACTCCTTCATTCACTCCTTCATTCACTCCTTCACTCCTTCATTCACTCCTTCATTCACTCCTTCATTCACTCCTTCACTCCTTCACTCCCTCCTTCATTCACTCCTTCACTCCTTCATTCACTCCTTCATTCACTCTTCATTCACTCCTTCATTCACTCCTTCACTCCTTCATTCACTCCTTCACTCCTTCACTCCCTCCTTCATTCACTCATTCACTCCTTCATTCACTCCTTCACTCCTTCATTCACTCCTTCACTCCCTCCTTCATTCACTCCTTCATTCACTCCTTCATTCACTCCTTCACTCCTTCATTCACTCCTTCACTCCTTCATTCACTCCTTCATTCACTCCATTCACTCCTTCACTCTTCATTCACTCCTTCATTCACTCCTTCACTCCTTCATTCACTCCTTCATTCACTCCTTCACTCCTTCACTCCCTCCTTCATTCACTCCTTCATTCACTCCTTCACTCTTCATTCACTCCTTCACTCCTTCATTCACTCCTTCATTCACTCCTTCATTCACTCCTTCACTCCTTCATTCACTCATTCACTCCTTTATTTACTCCTTCACTCCTTCATTCACTCCTTCATTCACTCCTTCATTCACTCCTTCATTCACTCATTCACTCCTTTATTCACTCCTTCACTCCTTCATTCACTCCTTCACTCCTTTATTCACTCCTTCACTCCTTCATTCACTCCTTCATTCACTCCTTCACTCCTTCACTCCTTCATTCACTCCTTCATTCACTCCTTCACTCCTTCATTCACTCCTTCACTCCTTTATTCACTCCTTCACTCCTTCATTCACTCCTTCACTCCCTCCTTCATTCATTCCTTCACTCCCTCCTTCATTCACTCCTTCACTCCTTCATTCACTCCTTCACTCTTCATTCACTCCTTCACTCCTTCATTCACTCCTTCACTCCTTCACTCCCTCCTTCATTCACTCATTCACTCCTTCATTCACTCCTTCACTCCTTCATTCACTCCTTCACTCCTTCATTCACTCCTTCATTCACTCTTCATTCACTCCTTCATTCACTCCTTCATTCACTCCTTCACTCCTTCATTCACTCCTTCATTCACTCCTTCACTCACTCCTTCATTCACTCCTTCATTCACTCCTTCACTCCTTCATTCACTCCTTCATTCACTCCTTCATTCACTCCTTCACTCATTCACTCCTTCACTCACTCCTTTACTCACTCACTTGTTCCCTTATGCACTCATTTCATTCCTCCTCTCACGCGCTCTTCCGCAGTCAGCCAGCCACACCCACTCACTCATTCCCTGCTCGCTCACTCGCTCACGTGTGCACTCATTCATTCTTCATTCGTTACTTTACTGTTCTCTCACTCCCTCAGTCAGTCACTCGCACTACATCCTCTCCGCACTTACGCACTCACTCATTCACTCATCCAGGTAACAAAGACTTCCAGAAAAGAAGAGCAGAAAACCAGTGGGAAAGAAATGAATAGTTGAGACGCTTTGCCGGGCCAGAAGCCCTGGAGCCTGTGAGGACCCCGCGAAGCCTTCATGAGGCAGCTCAGGACCACGATCAGGACTCCAAGCGGTTCAGACGGCAGAACGGCCGGATTCCGAATTTTTATGCGAAAGAAAGCGCAGCTGTGAGTGAAGTGTCTCTAAGTCCCGAAGGGCAGTAACTGGAACCTCGATTCTGCAGTCCGTCAAACTGCCCATCAAGTACAAGGGCAGAATGAAAACACACATACAAGGAAGCAAGTACTTTCCATCTATCCACCTTAAAACAACAACAAAAACTACTAGAGGATGTGCTCTGACAAACATGGGAGAAAGTCAACAAAGAGAAAGACAAAGGACTAGGACAATGTGGGTGGAGGAACCCCAGGATGGAAGAACTATCTTCAGTTTACCGAAACCTCAAACCTTTACCTTTCATGATGGTTTTCACCATTATACAGTTTTAAAAACATACACTATTATTTATATAGTTTAATTCCCATAATCAATTGGCAGAAGATAAAAAACTTAAAGAATACTAAACTACATCAATTGACTGAGAAAAAAATAATGAAAGTAATTATGCAAATTAGGATAACATGAATTCACCGGTTGAAAATCCTATAAAATCACTGATTTGTTTTTCCATTGCTATTTTAGGAAATAGTAGCTTGAAATCTCTTATCTCTTCAATTTAGAAACAAGACCGAAAAATTGAAAAAGAAACTACCTAAAAAGTCAAGGATTTAAAACATCTCATATTCTAATTTTTGTATTTTTAGTCCAAAAGCATCTAGTAAGTTTTAAAAGCAAACACTGGCGAAGCCTCTATCCTGTATAATAAAAGGCTAACATGCTAAGTGTCTAGTCGTCCAGTTGTCCATTCAACCAATCAAAGCGTAATATGCTAATGATATGCTAAGGCCGCTCATCTGCTCACTATGACATGCACCGACCACTAGGGGGCAGACGCTCCGACTGGTAGGTTAGCTTGCTGCTGGGGTCCAGCTGATCAGGACTGAGTGAGATGGGTTGGACACGCCCTGGAGTCCTCCCATGGCCCCTCACTGGCTGGCCAACCTCCTGTGTCCCTCCCCAGCCCCGATCGCGCACCGTTGGGGTTTCTTGGCCTGGCCTGCACCCTCTTGCAATCTGGGACCCCTCAGGGGATGTCGTAGAGCCAGTTTTGGCTCGATCCTGCAGGCCAGGGTGAGGGACCCCACTGGTGCATGAATTCGTGCACTGGGCCTCTGGTAATTACATAATAATGAATGTTCTGCATGGGAAAACTAACATTTGGGGCACATTTGGTATCTTTTGCCCAAAAATCAATCTCAAAAATATTTGATATATTTGATGACATGGAGTCTATTGTTATGAAGAGCCAGAGAAGTACACATTTTTACAGTTAATGAGCACAATAATGTTTCTCACTTAATCATTCTAATTATGTTCAGACCTGAGATTAAACATGATGCCATTTAAAAATTGGTTGATAACATGATGCTTTTTCTGATAATTAAACTAAACAAATTCTTCAGATGTCAGTTGGAAAAAGTAAATATTTCTCACACTTGAATTACTAGTAAAGATAATATTAAAATCAAGATGCAGAATACTTCTTAAACATTTTTTTCTTTTCTTTCTTTTTTTGTTTTGTTAATCCTCACCAGAGGATACTTTTTCCATTGATTTTTAGAGAGAGTGGAAAGGAGGGAGTGGGGGAGAGAAGAAGGGAAAAAGAGAGAGAAACAGCAAAACCATTGATGTGAGAAAGACACATTGATTGATTGCCTCCACATAAATTAGTTATGTCCCACATGTGCCCCAACCAGTGTTGGGGATTAAACCCTCAACACAGTTATGTGCCCTTGACCAGGAATGGAACCCTCAACCCTTTGGTGGTCAGGGCCCATGCTCTAACCCAGCCGTGGGCAAACTACGGCCCGCGTGCCGGATCCGGCTGTTCTATCCGGTTCTCTTGCTCTCCCCTCCGCTCCTTTACTTTGAATTTATATTAGTTCACACAAACACTCCATCCATGCTTTTGTTCTGGCCCTCCGGTCCAGTTTAAGAACCCATTGTGGCCCTCGAGTCAAAAAGTTTGCCCACCCCTGCTCTAACCGCTTAGAAACACTGGCCAGGGCTAAATATATTTCAATCTAAAGTTGCATCTTTATCCTTTAGTATTTAGAAAACAGTGAAATTATTATTTTTTTTTAATTCCCAAGCCCTGGCCTGTGTGGCTCAGTTGGTTGGAACATTGTCCCGTGTAACAGAAGGTTCGGGTTCGATTCCTGGTCAAGACACATACCTAACTTTTGGGCTTGATCACCAGTAGGGGTATGTACAGAAGGCAACCAATTGATGTTCTTTCTCACATAGATGTTTCTCTCTCTCCTTTTCTTCCCCCTCACCCCAACCCCTTGCCCCTCTCTCTAAAATCAGTAAGCATATCCTTGGGTGAGGATTAAAAAAAATTCCCAAGGAGGTTAAACTAACATCTTTCTGTGAAAAGTACTGAAAAGGGAAACAAAAGGTGGAGACACTCAGCACACTCTTCAACCTAATGCTAGAACACCTGACAAAGGGTCAGACACCTACCTCACTGAGCACGTCCTAGCAATAGGGGATTCACTGCATTTTGAGCTGGGCATTTTTTTTTTTTTTTTTTTTTATTGATTTCAGAGAGGAAGGAAGAGGGAGAGAGAGATTCATGGATTGGCTGCCTCCTGCAAGTCTGCCACTGGGGATCGAGCCCACAATCTGGGCATGTGCCCTTGACTGGAATCAAACCTGGGGCCTTTCAGTTCGAAGGCCGACGCTCTATCCACTGAGCCAAACCGGCTAGGGCTTGAGCTGAGCATTTTCATTGGTTAGAGATTTCTATTGTTGAATTTCTCTAAGTTTTAGGAAGTCCTTTTATTCTTAGTATTACCTGCTTGTGTTACATTGAATAAGTCTAATTCTATCTAGACAATTTAAGCTTTGTTGTTCTTTCAACAAACAAAAGGAGATAACACTTTAAGGTGGTATCAGGGATTTGAAAGATGAGTACTTTGAAGACAGATTGTCATTTTTAGTCTTCAGTATCTTCAGTTACGTCCATTTGGTTTTCAGACTCCGTAGTCCTCCTGTAAATCCACTTTTACTTTCTCATTATTCTCCTACGTCCAAACAGATTAGAAAATTTGATGTGAGATTGGATAGGTTGGAGGGAGAGTGACTGTGCCTGCCTCTGATCTGAATCTATTAGTGCCCTGGAAGACAGTATTCATTTTTTAAAGCCGTCTTGTTAAACTATTAATTTAGGTTGAGCCTGTGGTCAACTAAAACTAGATATTTTTGTTTGTTAACTGTTTCTTTTCTTTTTCCTTTTTAAAAAAAATATGAACTGCCTTTATCTTTTTAAAAAATGTATTTTATTGATTTTTTTACATAGAGGAAGGGAGAGGGATAGAGAGTTAGAAACATCAATCAGCTGCTTCCTTCACACTCCCTACTGGGGATGTGCCCGCAACCGAGGTACATGCCCTTGACCAGAATCGAACTTGGGGCCCTTCAGTCCGCGGGCCAACACTCTATGCACTGAGCCAAACCAGTTAGGGCTATAAACTGCCTATAAATGAGGTTTTCTCTCCTGTACTTGTGCAGTTGACTGTTTTAGACTGAGTATTATGGGTTGAATTGTGTACTCCCAACTTGAAGTCCCTAACCTCCAGTATATGTGAATGTGACTGGATTTGGAAACAGGGTTTTTGCTTCTGATTAAGTTAAGATGAGGTCATTAGGATGGGCCCAATCCAATATGCCTGGTTTCCTTATAAGAAGGGGAAACTTGGACCAGAGACACATGTGGATAATGGGAAGATATTGTAAAGACACGGAGAAAGCCATCTACAAGCCAAGCAATGCGTAAGCCTACCAGGAACCTGGGGAGAGGAATGGAACAGGTTCTTTCTCACCACCCTCTGAAAGAACCAACACTTTTAGCATCTTGATTTTGAACTTCGAGCCTCCTGAAATGGGAGATAATACATATCTGTGGTTTGAGTTACCAAGCTTGTGGTTCTTTTTTATGGCAGGCCCAGGAAACTAAAACACCCAAGGTACATTTTTTTTTTCCATTTGGAGAATATAGATAACAGGAATTCGAAAAGCTAATATCAAAATCAGCAATTTTGCATTCATCCAATGCATGCACATTGCGCCATGCATTTTGTCATGATCATAGGTTCTTGAACCTCAATCAAGATGCAGAGCTAGTATCTCACCACAGATATCTCCCTTATCCCACCCCTTAACAGTCATACCCCCAATCCCTGACCCCTGATCTGTTTCCCATCTCTATAATTTCATCATTTCAGGAATGTTATGTTAGTGAAAGTGTGTGATTTTTGGAGGTTGGCTTTGTCCACTCAGCATAATGTCCACAAGGAGTGGTCCACCAAAGTTGTATCTTGTATCAGTAACTGATTCTTTTTTTATTATTATTGCAGCATAGTATTTCAGGGTAGGGCGCTCCAAGGTTCTTTACCCATTCACCTATTGAAAGACATTTTAGTTGTTTGCAGGTTTCAGCTGTTATTAATAATGCTGTGAGGACAATTGTGTGCAGGTTTTCATGCAGACATCCATTTCATTTATAAGACAGATGCCAGGAGTGTAATTGCTGGGTGAATAGTAAGGGCATGTTTAGCTTTTTGAAGAGACTGCCACACCATTTTCCAGAGTGACTGTGTGATTTTACATTCCAGCCAGCAGTATATGAGAGGCTCCATCTCTCTGCATCCTATCAGCATTTAATATTGCTACTATGTAGCTGTCTAGTAAGTGTGGAGTAATATCTCACCTGTAGACCTAGTTCAATTTTGAACTTAATCATGTTAACTTTTCTCATATCGATGTAGCTCCATTCTTCTAGTTTTTCACGAATCTCTTAAGTCTGCATTTTGCTATATTGGCTGTCTTTTTCAGGAATTACGATGTTTGGAAGAACATCGACCTGACTTCAATTCTCTGCTTCCTGACGTATGAACTGTGTATCTTGGGCAGCTGCTTCACATCTTTGAGCCTTATTTTCTCCTTCTGTGAAAGTATTGCTCTACCTAACATTGTAACTATGAAATGAGGTAATGTATGTGTGGTGTTTAGTAGATGGCACACCCTCAGTAGATGTTGCTTGCTTTCCCGTCTGTGTTTTCAAGTCAACAAAAATGTAGGCCAGAATAAGTTCAGAATCTAAAGGTAACTACTAGAGACCTCTCTTCATTAATTAACCAGATAAATTAGGATCTAGAAATTATTTTTCACTTAGATTATAAAATCTCAGGAAATTTTCCCTTCACCTGTTAAATTATAGCCTAGTCAAATTCTCATTTTATTTTCCCATTGAAACCGATCATATTGATAAGCCTTTAAAATGGGAAATATAGAGCATAAACTGTAGAAAATATTCAATTGATACATACATTCTGACTCAAATCTTTTCACATCAGCGTGATCTGCGTTATGTGGCTCAGAAACGGAAGTCCTTTGGAAAAGCTGACGGGTTTATGGTGGTCATTCAGAGTATGATGATCAGCAGCTAACGTCTTTGGAAGTATTCGATGCAGGAAAGCTTGCTTGCTAAAAGTTCAGAGTGGAGTGAATGGGGTAAGGATTTTGGTGGTATCTGGTGGCATTAGGCCAAGGGACTCGGGGTTAATTACATCATGCCATAACCCACAGGCCTACTGTTCCATGAAGTAGGTGCCCAGATAGATCTGTACACACAGAGAAGAAGATAACGGGTAGTTTATTTTCAAAGCTCTGATGAGCTGATAGAGCGAGAAACCAAAGGCCCAAGGAATCTCCCCCCTTTGCTGCCTTCCTCCACCTAACCTCACACTGGGATGTTCTGAATCTAAGATACACCTGGCTGGCTATCCCTTTTTCATAAGAAAAGAAAAACTACATTCAAATGAAGTTATATGTTAGTCCTCAAATTATACATATGGCTTATTATGTAGAAGAAGATGGAGAAAACAATTTGCCTTAAAATCAACTATTTTAATCCCATGCTTAAAAAAAAAGGAAGCTGGATAGATCAGGAGCTTACTATTTCACTACTAAATATTTATTAGCTTATTAATGCATAAGAAACATTTTCTTCCTTTTGTATGAATATGATTTTTTAAAAATAAATCTTTATTGTTCAGATTATTACAATTGTTCCTCTTTTCTCCCCCCATGGCTCCTCTCCACCTGGTTTCCACCCCACCCTCTGCCCTTGCCCCCCGCCGCACTGTCGTCATCCATAGGTGTACGATTTTTGTCCAGTCTCTTCCAGCGCCCCCCACACCCTTTTCTCCCTGAGAATTGTCAGTCCACTCCCCTGCTATGCCCCTGATTCTATTATATTCACCAGTTTATTCTGTTCATCAGATTTTTTATTCCCTTGATTTTTAGATTCACTTGTTGATAGACATGTATTTGTTGTTCGTAATTTTTATCTTTACCTTTTTCTTCTTCTTCCTCTTCTTAAAGAATACCTTTTAGCATTTCATATAATACTGGCCTGGTGGTGATGAACTCCTTTAGCTTTTTCTTATCTATGAAGCTCTTTATCTGCCCTTCAATTCTGAATGATAGCTTTGCTGGGTAGAGTAATCCTGGTTGTAGGTTCTTGCTATTCATCGCTTTGAATATTTCTTGTCACTCCCGTCTGGCCTGCATAGTTTCTGTTGAGAAATCAGCTGACAGTCGTGTGGGTGCTCCCTTGTAGGTAACTAACTGCTTTTCTTTGCTGCTTTTAATATTCTCTCTTTGTCTTTTGCTCTTGGCATTTAATTATGATGTGTCTTGGTGTGGTCCTCTTTGGATTCCTTTTGTTTGGGGTTCTTTGTGCTTCCTGGACTTGTAAGTCTATTTCTTTCACCAGGTGGGGGAAGTTTTCTGTCATTATTTCTTCAAATAGGTTTTCAGTATCTTGCTCTCTCTCTTCTTCCGGCACCCCCATAATTCGATGTTGGTACGCTTGAAGTTGTCCCAGAGGCTCCTTACACTATCTTCATATTTTTGGATTCTTTTTTCTTTTTGCTTTTCTGGTTGGGTGTTTTTTGCTTCTTTGTATTTCAAATCTTTGACTTGATTCTTGCGATCCTCTAGTCTGCTGTTGGATCTCTGTATATTATTTTTTATTTCAGTCAGTGTATGCTTAATTTCTAGTTGGTCCTTTTTCATATCCTCGAGGGTCTCACTAAATTTATTGGCCTTTTCTAGAAAATTCTTGAAAAACCTTATAACCATGGTTTTGAATTCTATATCCAGTCATTTGCTTTCCTCCATTTCTTCCATTTGTGAACTATT
Organism: Plecotus auritus; assembly: GCF_963455305.1. Lineage (NCBI taxonomy): Eukaryota > Metazoa > Chordata > Mammalia > Chiroptera > Vespertilionidae > Plecotus > Plecotus auritus. The sequence goes on along the minus strand of NC_137777.1, from coordinate 56,468,850 downwards.
TCTTTGTCTCCACATTTTGGCTGCTTCCCTGAGTTGATAGAGTGGCTTTGTGTGCTAGGTGTCCTATAGGGCCCAGTGGCTCAGCCTCCCCAGTTACCTGATGTGGACAATCTTGGTGCACCCCTTTGTGGGCTGTGTGCACAGTCTCGTTGTAGTTAAGCCTTGACTGTTGTTGGTATCACTGGGAGGAATTGACCTCCAGGCCAATTGGCTGTGAGGATCAGCTGTGTCTACACTGGGAGAACTTCTGTGCTGGAGACACCCTTATGAGATAAGACTTGCAAAAGCTTCTGTGCTCCACTTGGATAGGGCGGAGTCTTAGGGCGGAGCAGACAGCAATGGCTTCCTGTCAACCCTGCCCTAAGAGGCCCCTGGGTCTCAGTGTCCTGCAGTAATCGCTGCAAGCACCTCTGAGAGAAAGCTGCCCTCGAGTTTTGCTCACTGCCAGACAGTCCAGTTTCTCCCCAAATGAGTCTGGGTCCCCAGAATCTCCCCCGGAACTGGAGTTCAGAGCAGTCAGGAGCTTTTGTCTCCCTCCCAATTGAGAAAGCCAGCTGCATACTCAGTTGCCAGCCCTCTCCGCTTGCGCGTCTCCGTACCTCTGCCTTCAGCAGTACCTCTGAGTCTTAGTGTGCTTTTCTCTTTCCGGACAGTCCAGTTTCACCCCGTATGAGTCTGGGTCCCCAGAGTCTCGCCCAGAACTGGAGTTCAGTGCAGTCGGGAGCTTTTGTCTCCCTCCCGTTTGAGAAAGCCAGCTGCATACTCAGTTGCCAGCCCTCTCCGCGTGCGCGTCTCCGTACCTCTGCCTTCTGCAGCTCCTCTGAGTGTCAGTGTGCTTTTCTCTTTCCTTCTAGTTGTAGAATTTCCACTCAGCCAGCCTTCCTGTGGTCCTGGATGATGTCCATTTTGTCTTTTAGTTGTAGTTTTGAAATTGTTGTGCGAGGCAGCAGTTTAGGTGTTTACCTATGCCACCATCTTGGTTTCTCACTGTATGAATATGATTTTTAATTAAAAAGAAGCACATGTACCAAATCAGCATGGTAAAACATTCAAGAATTATAAAAACATATGAAAATGAAAAGTAAGCCTTCCAGATTCTCCAGAACTCCAGTCCACCTCCCCTGAGGCAACAAATAAAGAATATTTTATGTGCCATAACATTAGGTGCTAGAAATACAAGGCTAACAAATTACACATGGTCCCTGCTGTTAGTGTTCTAAGGGAGAGAGACCTGAAGCAATTACAGCCAAGTGTGCTCTGGCAGGAGAGTCCAGGGCGCTCAGGTACTAGAGGAGAGAAGCATGCACGGTGATGTAATGAAAGAGAGGCAGAGTAAATCGCTCAGTCATAGTTTGTAAATTACAGAGACAGGATTCCTGAACCAATCTGTTTGAATCAAAGCCCATGTTCTTTCCGGGAACTGCTTGCAATTATCAGTGGGGTATTCTACTTTCAGTTTCACTTTATATAATGTCTCAGGAGAGAAATTTACTAGCCAGAGGGAATTTCCCAGCTATAAAAAGATGGTGCTGGGCAAAATTTATTATTAATAGGTATTTCATGGGAAATTCCACTTTCCTTTGACATTTTACTTGGCAGGTTTTCAAGAGTGTGGAAAGCTATGTTGCTAGTCACTCAGTCTGCATTTAAACGTTCAGCCCCTGAATTTAGCAGAATATTTTGAGCAAAATATACTAAGGTATATTAACTTTTTAAAGCAAAACACACACGCTTTTTTTTGTTTTAGGAATTGACTGTGTGAAAGAGGTTGTAAGTTCAGCACTCTTTGTAGTGTCCTGTTTTGGGCAAACACAGACAAAGCTGTGGAAGAGGCAGTGCTACCCAGGCTGTCCAGGTCATAAGAGGGCAAGGGGTGTGGAAACTATGACTGAATCAGGGCTCCCACGTCAGCAGCTGAACAGGGGCCAGAGCGCACTTGAAGGTTTGTTGGGAAAGGAACTCTCAGGAAGCGAATGGCAATGTCTTCCCTGCTGCCGCAGCCGTGTTAAACAGCTCCAGGGATCACCGTCACACTGGGAGCGACTTTCCCATGGAGCACATTATGAATGGGCCCTGGACCTGTGCATTGTGGGGCCTATGGCCTGCTTACCTCCTGGGATTCCGAGTGGCTCAAGATACACAATGACTGTAAAAGGCATTTACTGGCCATCCTCGGGGTACGTCGGACTCGAGGTACGTCGTTTCATGGTTACGTCGCCATCTCCCATTTATTTATAAAAAAAGAAAAAGGTCCGTCATTTTGACGTATGTACATATGTGCTTTATGTTTTTTATTATTTATTTACAACAAGTAAAGGTCAGGAATTGTTACCTTTCTTTAAATTTTTTTTTTTTTACTGTTTCACTTCATTACTGCTGTGTCTGTGCTCCATGTGAGTGACGTAGGTGGTTATGTAGGTGGGTTCTGACTTACGGCGAAACTTGTGCTACATCGTGCCGTAGGAACGGATCTCCGAAGTAACCCGAGGACCTACTGTATAAGTAAACTAGTGGCCCAGTGCATGAATTTGTGGACCTTGAAAAGAACTGTGGGTGGCAAGGCTGCTGTGGGCACAGGGGCAGGTCTCAGCCCATCCTCCGCACACCCACCTGGCCGCTCCTGCCTCAGCCCCTGGCCCCCTGTCTGCTGGCAGCCCCACTCCTGCCACTGCTGCTCCCACACACTGACAGCGCTGGCCCCACTTTTATCCGCTGACAGCGTGGAGTGATTGGGATTGGCTGTGGGTGTGAGCAGGGCCGGCGCCAGCAGTGGGTGCAAGCGGGGCTATCGCCGGCAGTGGGTGCGGGAGGCGGCTGCCGGCCCCGATTGTCCTCAGGAGCAGGGGGAGGTGGAGAAGCCCTGAGTGCGATCGTGCTGGCAGCCACTGCTCGCGTGCGCTGACAGTGCCGAGCAATCAGGACCGGTGCTGGGCGCTGGCAGTGGCAGCAGGCGCAAGCAGTGGCTCTGGCGCTGGCAGTGGATGCAAGCGCCGGGCGGGACTGCAGTGTGCAGGAGCAAAGAATTTTCAGTAACCACCAGATGCTCGCCCCAATGACAGCAACCAGCGCCCTGCTTTGGTCTGGCGCCCCTGCTCACCTGCTCTACCATCCCGCTGCGGCCCACGCCCGCCATGTTCTGCGCATGCCCCCTGGTGGTCAGTGCATGTCATAGCCACCAGTTGTCCAGTTGTTCCACTGTTCGGTCTATTTGCATACTAGGGTTTTATATAGAGAGATAATAACAATTCTTATCTACTTTAAGAAGGAAGAACACAGCCTCTCTCAGCTGGGAGCATGCCTGTCACTCACTGTGAATCTGTGAAGTCCTGTTGAATATAAACACAGTCAGAGAACACCAGCCTCAGACAAGACCACTTTGTGATGGCAGTGGAGCAAGAAAAAATAAGGCCACTTCATGATCAGATCTGAAAAGACAAATAAATAGTCCACACCCCAAATGAGCACACATCACCCTTTCCTGGCTAATGATGAGAACCTACTGCTTCTTTACCATTTGCAGCTTTAGCTTGATTTCACTCCTCTCATGGCCCAGATAAGAATTAAGATACCCAATCAGAGAATTTCTCCTGCTTCCAGACAGCATCCAATGCAGGGAAGATCCCCAATTTCCTTGAATGCTCCCAAATTACCTAAGACAAGCCCTATCCTGTAGTAAGTTTTTCCTAATAGCCTCTTACTGAGACACCCCATGCTTCCCCACGGTGTACCTTTCTCCTTGCAGTGAGGCAGGGAAGCAGCTTTCTAGAACAGCAGATGTGCCCCTGGTGGTCTTTGGCTAGAGGACACTGACAGGTTCATGGAGCAGTTATGGCCCAGCCAAGAGCCCTCATATCTGTATCTCGGTCATTTAATACCAAAGCACTAGGCACTAGATCAGGGGTGGGCAAACTTTTTGACTCGAGGGCCACAATGGGTTCTTAAACTGGACCGGAGGGCCGGAACAAAAGCATGGATGGAGTGTGTGTGTGAACTAATATAAATTCAAAGTAAAGGAGCAGAGGGGAGAGCAAGAGAACCCTCCGCTCTTTCAGCTCCGTGGGCCAGATAGAACAGCCGAACGGGCCGGATCCGGCCTGCGGGCCGTAGTTTGCCCACGGCTGCACTAGATGCTCCTCTCATGTTTGCAGATGCAGAAACAGGCACAGCAACATTAATTACTTGTGTGAGGTCCCACAGCTGTTATGTGGTAGAGCCAGGATTTGAACCAAGGAAATTCCATTACTGCATCTTGAATCTGTTCAACTGCACTCAGGCAGTGAGACTAATGAGAGAAGGAGAGTGAATTACTTTTCCGGTCAACACTGTTATATGAGGAGTTATTGTACACGTGAGCAAGGATATGTTTTAAAGAAGTTCAGTCTAGCAATCAAACTATTGATGTGTCTCTAGTAATAGTTTACGAAAGTTGTCATGTACATCATTTTTATTCTTTAAAAGTCTTTCTCATAATAACAATTTTGACTTGGGATATATATTGATTGGGATATGAACTGAACCATTCTAGCATAAAACTATGGGGCTTTGGAATCAGATCACATGAGTTAGAAGTCTCCTCTTTCAGCAACCAAAGTGCATGACTTCGTTGGTATTACGTAATTTTGACAAGACTTACTCACTTCCTTCATCTATTAAATAGTGAAAAAATATCTTTCTTAAGGCTATTATGGGAATTAAACAGGATTATGTGTATAAGGCTATACACAATAAATATTAATTTTCTTTCTCAAACTATTTGGGGCCTTGCCAATTTTAGTTTAGTGAGAATGATCAAGGCTGGCTTATGAAATATTGAAAAGTGATTTGCAAATCAAAACGATGTGGCCATACTTTAGTTTCCAATGCGCTCTCCATGAAGACAAGGGCCGTCTCTGTTTTGTTTGCCCAGGACATTGCGGGAATGTGAGACAGTGCCTGGGTGCACTGCAGGCCATGGAGCGTGCTGGGTGGCCAGGTGAAGACAGCTGTTCTTGGGTTAGAAGCATGCAGAATTATTAGGTGTGTTCATGTCAAGTTTCAGTTTTTTCAAAGTTACAAGTTCATGTTTAAAAGTCATTACAGTTCACAGAGGTAAAGTTATGAAAAAGTACCAGATTTAAAAAAATCTTTGCAGCCAACATTCTGACAATTTTCTAAACTCTAGACTGTATCCAGTGCAGTAATACTTTCTGTCACCTTTTAGAAAATTAAAATTGCATTAAATATTTAAAAATAAACCATGTACAACTCACAACATTGTATGGAAGATGTTTTATTTCAAGCATAATTAGATATAAACTTAAGTTTATTCCTCTTAGTAGAATTAGTCAAAACTGTCACCTGATTGAATGACTAAATCCTTAAAAACTGGCTGAGAGTGAAATACTAACTCCTATAGATACAAATGTCTTACATTCTACCAAATATTACATTATTAAGACAACCTCGTGGTGTAACTGTTATCCCTATTGAGATATGATGGAGCTAAAAAGTGATATTCTTTATCTGAAGTTCCGAACCAACTGAGAAGTAAGCAAAAGAGCGGTGGAGATGGGGACCACAATATGAACTTGCTCCTGAAACTTGAAGAATGTGACTTAGAGCTATTGGCAAGTGGGCTTACTAATCCTGACTTACCTAACAGGCAGAACAGACCCAGCCTGCCCAGAGGAGGTGCCATACTACGCGTTTGCAATACCTTCTCTGTAACTTGTGGGTCGCTGGGCAGAGGCTCTGGAGTCTCCACAGTGCTCGGTCTCAATCACTCATCTAAAACACGTTAGCAGGGGCGTGCTTGGTTGCAGTCTCAATTTCAGTGCCCGCGGTACCTATCCACTTTCCTCGTTCGTGAGGGTTACAGTGGGGACGAATGAGTTGACATGCCTGGAAGTGCTTCATCAATGTGACACATGAACTAATTTCAATTCTGAATCATGGCTCTACCCTACGGTTTTTTTTGTCCTGGTTTCATGTCATTTGAGGGTGAACGCTGTGCGGCACATACAGAAAGAGGCAATGTATTTCCTGCCTCCCAGGTGTTCCAAGAGAGGACCGGACAGGTTTTAGAGGCTTAGCATTTATTCCAGCCTTGGATGTTTTTCTGTTGACATAGTTTCTAAGATTACTCTTCTGTGAGAAGCACAAGGAATATATCTGCACTGACTGACATAAGTAAGACAGGCAGACCAGGTAATTGGCTGTAACACTTTCATTCACATGATGTAGCGTGTGATCTTACACATGAACATTGGCAAAATGTGTGAAGAGTAACCAAACTGTCTTTTTGGATCTGGTGCACAGTGAGTTTTGATCTACTATCCCTCCTGTGCCTGCTGTAACTCGTTCTTGTTTAAATAACCTCATGTATAACATCTAAACTAAACAAGTGCTTAGCACTACGACTTTGAATGCAGTTAAGCCACAGCCTGATCAAGGAGTCCTTTGAGAATGCAGCTCTCCCTACACGTTGCAGCAGGGAAGAAATCCCAGAGCCTCCTTGGCCCGAGCCTCCCTCCATGGCACTAACGCCACAGGCTGGCTGCCCAGGCCTATGGGGTGCTTGCTTTGACTGTCAAGCTTCTCGTATCACAGAGAGAGCATGCATTAGTGCTCAGGAAGTGCAGAGATCCAACAGCCACCCACAGAAGCGCTGGCAGAGCTGTCTCATTAGCCAGCTCTTAAAAACAAGCCAGTTGGACAGTAATAGGGTACCTGTTGATCTATGAGATAAAAATCCCCTTGGAGTTGCGTGCTAATTGAAAAGGCAAACACGGCTGCCATCCCAGTGGTGGTGTGGAGCCTGGGGTGAGAATGAGGACGTCTGGCAGGCGTTGTCTGAGCCAGGTTCCTGGGCTGGGCTGGGCTGGGCTGGGCTGCGTGTGACTGCAGCTGATCATGGGTCCCGGGGGTGAGTGACAGTGTCCTGTGAACCTTCTGAGTCAGTTCTATCGTAGGTTCTCAGCCAAGCTGGGCAGACGTATAAAAGGAATGTGAAATGCTTGGTGCCAGGCTCTTGATGCTTAGCATGAAGGAGGTTGAGCAAAGGAGGGATTTTTGAATACAGTGAGAAAATTGCTGAACTGGCTGTACTTGGGGGTGAGCAGAAGGGAGGAGGTTTACCCAAGCTCCCATGTGTGCCTAGAATAGATGTCTAGTTTATTTAAGTAAGGTACTTGCGGTCAGTAAAGATAGTCTTATGTTCATGTATGTATTATGCAAACATATCTATGCATTACATAATACATATTGTGTGTATTTATCTATGCTACATGCATGAATCTATATATTAGAGGCACATAAAACACATTACAGGGATACATCTACATGTTTCATGTAATATATAACAGGTATATTATATGTATGTGTTATATTTTGCATGCATGTATGACACAGTACATACACTGAGTGGCCAGATTATTATGATCTCTGAACGCATAATAATCTGGCCACTCCGTGTATATCCTATATAATAAAAGGCTAATATGCAAATTGTCCCCTCGACCAGGAGTTCGACCAGCAGGCAGGCTGGCCAACCGCCCATGTCCCCTCCCCCTGGCCAGGCTGGCTGGATCCCACCCATGCACGAATTCATGCACTGGGCCTCTAATATATATATATATATATACACACACACACTGGCAGGTTATTATGGGTTCAGAGATCATAATAATCTGGCCACTCAGTGTATATGTATCTATATTTTACACACACCTATATATTGTAGATATTTAATATGTTATATATCCGTACTTTACTTGTATGGATAACATATTACATGTGTATCTATATATTATATGCATGTATCTATACATCATAGGCATATATTATACTAGAGGCCCGATGCATGAAATCGTGCATGGGGGGGGGGGGTCTGTCAGCCTGGCCTGCACCCTCTCCAATCCAGGACCCTTCGGGGGATGTCCGACTGCCTCTCGCAATTTGGGACCCCTGGCTCCTAACCACCTCTGCCTGCCTGCCTGATTGACCCTAACGGCTCCCCTACCAGCCTGATTGCCCCTAACTACTCCCCTGCTGGTCTGATCATCCCTAACCACCTCTGCCTTGCCCTGCATCCGGGACCCAGGATTCCCTTCTCTGGTCCGTTGCAGGCACCCAGGATCCGGGATTTCCTCCCTCTGGCTTCGTCTGGGCTGGCTGCAGCTGAGGGGACCATGGGTGGGAGGCTTGTCCCTCTCCCAGGCCACAGGTGCAGACACAGCCACTGGCGCCCGGGACCGTGGGGCGGGCAGCTTGTTCCTCTCCTGGGCCACAGCCCCCGCTGCTGGTGCCCGGGATTGCGGGGCAGGAGGCTTGTTCCTTTCCCGAGATGCAACCCCAGCTGCTGGCACCTGAGACTGTGGGGCATGCAGCTTGTCCCTCTCCTGGGCCATAGCCTGGCTGGTCCCCATTCCTCTATTGTGACTCATTTGTGCCTGGCTGGTCCCCATTCCTCTCTCCCCAGTGTTGAGTGTCTGAGCTGTTATGGTATGATGGTCTGAGGGCATGATGACCATTTGCATATTAGCTCTTTATTATATAGGACTAGTGGCCCGTTGCACAAAATTTGTGCACATTAAAAGGGAATTAATTAGAGGAAATATTTTAATATTGCTATTTTCCCTTTCTCTATAATAGAAGTGTCAGAGATGAAAGAAAATTACTAAAATGTATATGAAAATCTCCCTCCTGTCAGAGTCTGGGGCATGCTGTGGGACCCAGAGTCAAGTCCCTGCCCATCCGAATGTGCTTCGAAATCACAGGAGACCCAGACCCAGCTGGCCCCACCCCCGTCAAGCCCCTCCTGGCTCTGGGTGGGGAGCGCATCCTCAGATCCCCTATCAAGCCCTGCTGGGTGGAGGGTGCAGCCTGAGGTCCCTAGGTGCAGCCTCAGGTCCCCCAGCCTGGCACCAGGGTGGGGGCATGGCCTGAGGTCACCTGGTCTGTCACTGGGGTGGGGGAACAGCCTCAGTTCTCCTGGCCTGGTGCCAGGTAGGGGGGGCGCAGTCTCAGGTCCCCCGTCGAGCCCCGCCAGGCAGGGGGTGCAGCCTCAGGTGCCCCAGCTCAGCGCTGAGGCAGGGGGCACAGCCTGAGGTCCCCGTCAAGTCCCGCTGGGTGGGGGCTGCGGCCTGAGGTCCCCTGTTAAGTCCTGTCAGGCGGGGGGCAAGGCCTGAGGTCCCCCGCCCAGGCCAGGTGCCATGCAGCCTCAGGTCCCTGCTGTTTGGTCATTAAATGATGGCACCCTGACTAATTTGCATATTATACTATTATTAGATAGACTAGAGGCCTGGTGCATGAAATTCATGCATGGGAGGGGAGTCCCCCTCAGCCCAGCATGTACCCTCTCCAATAAGGGACCCCTCGGGGGATGTCTGACTGTCGGGATTGGGCCTAAACCATCAGTCAGACATTCCTCTCACAATCTGGAACTGCTGGCTCCTAACTGCTCACCTGCCTGCCTGCCTGATCGCCCCTAACTGCTTCCCCCTGGCCAGCCTGATCATCCCTAACTGCCTCTGCCTACTGGCCTGATCGCCCCTAGTCCCCCCTCCCCTCCCCCGCCGGCCTGGTCATCCCTTACTGCCCCCCCTGCCAGCCTGGTCACCCCCCAACTGCCCCCTCTGCTGGCCTGGTTGCCCCCAACTGTCCCCCAACTGCCCTCCTGCCAGCCTGGTCACCCCAACTGCCCCCCCTCCCCGCTAGCCTGGTTGCCCCTCACTGACTCACTCTGCTGGCCTGGTCGCCCCTCACTGCCCCCCCTGCTGGCCTGGTTGCCCCTCACTGTCCCCCCACCCCCCTGGCCTGGTTGCTGCCAACTGCCCCCCTCTGCCAGCCTGGTCACCCCTCACTGTCCCCCTTGCTGGCCTGGTCGCCCCACACAGCCTGCTGTTCAGTCGTTTGGTCATCCCTCACTAACCCCCCTGCCGGCCTGGTCGCCCCACGCAGCCTGCTGTTCGGTTGTTACTGTGAGGGCGTCCTGACCAATTTGCATATTACACTTTTATTAGTATAGATTACATGCATACATTACATGGTTGTATATATATGTTACACATATAATTTATATATTATACATTACATGCATGTATCTATCTCTTACATTTCCTCATACATGTGCATTGTATGACATTTAGAAAAATCAAAAAGGGACATAGTGAAGTTAGTCTCCATGCAGGTTTCCCTCCCAGAGGTGAGTTAAAGGCTCCTTTCTCACTCCTCCTGTCCTTGTTCTGGCTGATGCACCTCCCCACGCCTAGCAGCCCGTCCTGAGTGGGTAATTTGACCTGTGTGCCTGTTTCCACGCCTCCGTGCATTATCTGTTCTCAGTCATGGTCTCCCGTTCTCCCTAGCAGGTTCCTGTGTCGCACCCTGTGTGAACCTGGTCCCACTCCCTAGATGTCATTCATGTTCTTCATTCTCTGGTCTGTCCCAAATCTCTGTTTCTTTGAGACTGAGTCGGACCCATTTCTCCTGACTGCCTCACTTATTGATTTCCTTCTGCTCTGGACTCCTAGGCTCCTGTTTTCATTATTCCAAAATGATGCCAAAATACATTAAATAAAATATTAAGTCGCATCATTGTGGCTCAAGCTATATAAATCCCAAAAGAGGCAAAGAGGTTAGCTCAGACTTCCCAGACGTGACAATTAGAAGTTTTCTTTCATTGATGAAAAAAATTCACAAACAAAATCTGTCAAAATCAGGTTCCTGGGGAAGAGAGTAAAGTGCGTCTGTGACGGGGAGAAGCTGCAACCCCTGAATTCACACACTCGTGCTTGAGAGCATGACCTTGAAGACAGGCAGCCCTGGTGTTACCTGTCGGTGTGGCCTGGGCAGTCAGCGTCATCTTCCAGAGCCTCGGGTTCTCAGCCAGAAGCGGTCCACGGCAGCAGACCTCGGCGCGATGCTGCCGCACAAGTGCTGGGTGAGGTCGTGTGCTGCCGCTGTGCGAGGCACTGTGGTGTGGACTGCCTTCTGGGGTACGCAGAGCAGTTTCCCCTTTCCCTCCAAAGGTCTGAGTTCTCACCCCTGGGACCTCTGAGTGTGACCTTACAGGGAAAATGGGACTTTGCAGGCGTGATTAAACCCAGGATCTGAAAACAGACTATCTGGGTTATGCAGGTGGACCCCGGGTCATCACAGGGTCCTGAGCAGATGGAAGAGGAAGTCGGGCCAGGAGGTGAGACTGAGTCAGTGTCCCAATCTGAGGGATTGGTGTGAGAAAGCTTCGACCAGGACCAGCGGCTGCAGGCTGGGGAGGAGGAGGGAGGAGCCTGGAGACAGGAGCTGGAAAAGGGGAGGAAATGGATTCTCCTCAAGCCTCCAGAAAGCAATGCAGCCCTGCCAGCACCTGGCTTTTAGCCAGGCAGGGGGTGAGACCCAGTGCAGACTTCTGGCCTCTAGAAGACAGTGCATTTGCAAGAGAGTAAAGGTGTGTGGTCTTAAGCCACTAAGCTAGTAATTTATAAGGCATCAACAGGAAACGCGTGCCTCTCCCTGCTGGGCTCCTCTAGGAAGACCTAACCTGAACAGCGGAGTGTCCAGTGTTAGATGTAAACATAGATCAATAAACTGCTTTCCTAGGGTCTCAGCCGAGAGGCGCAGCAGCCTGTAAACTACCCCTGCCAGTGCAGAAGGGGAAACAGACGGAGCGCAGCCAGCTCTCTTCCTGAAGTGATTTCCATGACAGCACAAGTTAAAAATGCCGGGGAGTTCCCAGCCTCACTGCTCACTGGCAAGAAATTCAACTCTGGCCCAGTTAGGGTTTCCCCCTCCGTGTCCCTGCCTCCCATAACTACAGTCTGTTTACAAGGTCAACAATAACCCTGCTCTATATGGGCCACACAGTGTGCGCCAGGCATTCTGATAAGCGTTTGCACCCATCACCTTGTTTTATCCTCACAAAATTCCTCTGGCTGTAGGAGGAACTGTGGGGCCTTTTTCAAACCTCCGCTCACGAATCTCAGTGGATCCTGAAGTCAGTTTGGTGGGAAGTGACCAGCAATTTCAAACAATAAAATACAATAGAAAATATTAGTGGTTTCAATTATATATGTGGTGCTGGGCTGTGTTTTAGAACATACATGTTAATATGGGTCACTTAAAAGGCAGTTCTTACAGTGGCTTACACTTAAACATCCAAAACTCACCAGCAAAGTGATGGCGAGCACAGGCTCCAGCTTCTGGCCCCAGTGCTGCATTGATCGCTGTGTGGAGCATGTTGCTTATTCTCTCTGTTCCTTGGTCCCATCTCACATGGTCTCTTTAAGGACTAAATGGTTAATCCAAGTGCAGCTCTAAGCGGCCTCGGGAAGGAGGCTCAGCTAATGTTTCATGGTTAGTGAGCGGCAGAGCTGCAGGTTCCCACTCCGTCTCATCTGGAGTTTGAAATCTAAGGCAATTTCATGCTAATTTAGGTGTCCCCTAAAAAGAGGCAAAAAAACAAGTCTCCCCGTTGGAGTAAGTATCAGCAAGTTATAAATATGGGGCCCTCGTCTTTGAGGGTAGTTGGCCTGTCTTGGCAAAGTCCTGTCTGAAGGGATACAGGTTTAGTGGCTTGTTCTGCTCTTGATGCCACTGCAGTTCAGCTGGTGATTGGTGACGGGAAAGGTGCAAAGGGAAGGCCGAAGGTCATGGGCAACGCCATCTGTGTAGCATTGCCAGGAAGCTGCAGTTTAACACTCCCCAGGGAACCACTGCTAGTACCCACACTCCCCTGGGGGAAGGGCCTGGCAGAGGGACGTAGACGCACGCCCAGTGAAATAGGGAAGGTGCTTTCCTGTCAGCCACAGCTGGGAATAGGTCATTGGCCAGAGCAGGTGAGGCCCCGGGAAGCGCGGGAGGATTTGAGCTTTAACCCCCTTACCAAAGGAGTTGCCTCTCCTGCTCTCTTGCCCTCTGGGCTCCTGGTTCTCTTGTTGCAGGGGATGCGCCCTCTTGCTCTCCCGCATTCGCCCACATGACTCACTGCTCCTCGGACAACGCACAACGGACTAACGGACTGCAGTAGCCTGATGCTGTACTGGACTCAGTTCCAACCTGGAAAGGGAACTCTGGATGCTGGCTTTGCTTCTACATCTTCCAAGACTGGATTAAGGGCAATGGGACTTCGGAAACCCAAGGATGTAATTCCACGCAAATAAAGCTTTCTACCACATCCTGTCCTACCATGGGGCCTCGGAAATGCTCAGTCCAGTGATACCTCAAGAACCCCACTCCCACTAGCAATGGAGAAAGACCATCCACATGACAGAACCTGGAAGGCACAGCGGTTTGACAAAGAGAACACACCGATGACCCACTGGACCTTCACTGTGGGGGTGACACCTGCATTCTTGTATCTGCAGGAAAGCCAGTCAAGGGAGGAATCCTGCCAGAATCTGGGAGAAGGAACGCTTCCTGTCTAAAAGGTTTTGAGGCAACTGGGGCTCTGGTGTTGTGTGTTTTGCCCTCTCTCTTTTCTGCTCTGTTTCCTCCCTCGGGGCCAGCAGTGCATCTCAGGTGCTTGGTCAATGTCTTAGGAAAGATTTTGAGCGTACTTGGTGTTAAGTTCTTTGAGTGAACTTGAAATACATAAACAGGCTCCATTGCTTTAGAGATTCTGAGATTTAAGAATTTAAGAAGCTAAGATTCTCTTAAGTTTTAGGTCTTAATTGGTGAAACTATTTAGACTATTGATCTTACTATTCAGCCGATATCCAGTTTAAATGAATTCCACACTGCCTCCAGTGTGCTTGACTGTAGAGTGATTTTGTAGCTTATTGAGGCTCTAGGGCTCAGGAAGGGTGTAAATGAGCCTCCTTAAGGGAATCTGGCAAGGTGTCTGCACCAACAGGGGAAGGAGGGCCAGCACTCAGCACCCTGCCCGCCATACCCATCTCCTCATCTCAGCAGTGGCAACCTTTCATTTGCTAGTTTGCTCTGACTGTGTTTGTGGCATGTGGCCCTGTGGCCTTAGTGCACTCAGTAGAAGGGAAAATAAACAGTGCCCATAATTCCCTGAGAGACAGGCACCTTCCCCTCTCTTTTTCTTGAAGAATATGGTTTTTCATTCATTATTTATTTACTAGAGGCCCAGTGGACAAAATTCATGTACTGAGGGGGTGGGGTGACCCACAGCCCAGCCTGCACCCTTTCCAATCTGGGACCCCTCGGGGGATGTCTGACTGTGGGATTAGGCCTAAACCGGCCGTCGGACATCCCTCTCACAATCCAGGACTGCTGGCTCCCAACCACTTGCCTGCCTGCCAGCCTGATCAACCCCTAACCACTCCCCTGTCAGCCTGATCAATGCCTAACTGCCCTCCCCTGCTGGCCCGGTTGTGCTCAACTGCCCTCCCCTGCCGGCCTGGTCACCATTAACTGCCCTCCCCTTCAGGCCCAGTCACCCCCAACTGCCCTCCCCTGCAGGCCTGGTCCCCCCCAACTGCCCTCCCCTATTGGCCTGATCGCCCACAACTACCCTCCCCCGCCGGACATCTTGTGGTGGCCATCTTTGACCACATGGGGGTGGCCATCTTGTGCAAGGGTGTGAGGGTCAATTTGCATATTACATCTTTATTATATAGGATACTTGATTTTTTTAGAGCAGCTTGAGTTTCACATCAAAAATTAAGCCGAAGGTACAGTGACTTCTGATACATCCTCTGTCACCCCCCCAACCTCCCCCATTATCAACGTCCCCCACCAGATGGTACATTTGTGACAATCAGTGAACCCACATGGACACCATTATCACTCAGAGTCCACAGTTTATTAGTTTACATTATAGGTCACTCTTGGTGTTGTACATCCTATTGGTTTAGGCCAGTGGTCGGCAAACTCATTAGTCAACAGAGCCAAATATCAACAGTACAACGATTGAAATTTCTTTTGAGAGCTGAAAACCGACTTCTGCGCATGGGCCATGAAGTTTCAATCGCACTGTACGTGCGGCCCCGCACGTGGTATTTTGTGGAAGAGCCACACTCAAGGGGCCAAAGAGCCGCATGTGGCTCGCGAGCCACAGTTTGCCGACCACTGGTTTAGGCAAACGTACAATGTGGGTCCGTTATTATAGCATCATACAGTGAGTTCCCTGTCCTGAAAATCCCCCGTGCTCTTTCTGCCCCCAAACCCCTGGACCCTGACAAGCACCAACCTCCTACTGTCTCCATATTTTGTCTTTTACAGAATGTCACAGGGTTGGCCTCATACTGTGCACAGGCCTTTCAGATGCTTCCTCCACTCCGTGATGCAAATCCCCAGTTCCTCCGTGTCTTCCTGTGGCTCCACAGCCAATTCTTCTTAGTGCTGAGCAATACCCCATCGTCTGGTGGGCCGCCGCTTATTCGTCCAGTCAGCTCCTGGAGGACATTGCGGTTGCTTCCAAGTTTTGCAAATTATGAGTAAAGCTGCTTATATATCTGTGTGCTGGGTTTGCTGTGGACGTGTTTTTAGCTTATTTGGGTAAACACCAATGGGTGTGATTGCTGCATGGTGAGGTCAGAGCGTATTTAGTTTAGCGAGCAGTTGAGAAACTCTCTTCTAAAGTGACTGCTCTCTCTCTCTCTCACTCTCTCATTATCTATCTATATCTATCATCTATCTATCTATCTATCTATCATCTATCATCTATCTATCTATCTATCTATCTATCATCTATCATCTATCATCTATCATCTATCTATCTCTCAGTTTAAGTGGTCAGCAGTGGCCTCAATGAATCAGTACATGCATATAGTCACTTAGTTGGGTGGTTCTGCGAGACCCCTGTGGACTGGCATTAATCTCTAGGCATACGATTCCAGCAGATGCCCATTGTCCCTCACTCTGTCTCCCCCCCCTCCCCCCCCCCCCCCGAGGTACCTGTGCAAGGCCTGGGGGAGCTGAGGTGAGTCTCCAGTGGCAGGCATGTGGGCCCCACAGCAAGGGTGGGAAGTGGCCTCACAGGGTGCATGTGGAGGACTCTGTCCTCTGAAATATGCAGACGGCTATTGGCTTTGTGAGGACAAAGAACAACTAGGAGTGTGTTAGCCTCTTAGGGGGAGCTCAGTGTTCCTTTCTGCCAAACGCATACATACGCTTGTAGACCCACCTTCTCAAGGCAGGAACCTCGTACTCTGAGATGAGAGGAGGGAAAAGCCAGGCCTGTGCTGGGTGGCCCTTGGGGATAGCTCTCCTGAACAGGTGAGCAGGAAGACAGCAGGGCCCTCCGCACGGTGTCCAGAGCGGCCTGCAGCTGGTACTCACGGAGATCACTGGGGGTGATCCTACCTGGACCACAGTCTCTTGGGCGACTCCTCAGAGCTTCTCTCCAGTGACCTTGTCACAGGTGCGTGTGCAGCAGCGCAGACCGGGGCCTCAGGTGCCCAGCCTCAGGCCCTGCCCCATTGTTTCTGGAGCGGAAGCTCCCAGGTGACTTGTGCACACGGGAAAGCTTGAGAGGTGGGGTCAGAGGACACGGAACACGCCTCTCTGCTGAGGACATCAGTGGCCAGAATTTCATAATTGAACACTGGTCAGTAAGTCGGAGAGCAGACCTGCAGGCCCCCTTGGTGGCTTCAGAGCTGAAGTCCTGAGGACCAAGTGCCCTCCACGCTGTGAGTTAGACACAGAGGAGAGAAGGAGGTAGTGGGGTCACGAGCACCTCCATGTGCTCAGCAGGGCGCCTGCTGTGCCGCGGCTGCGGGACAAGTGCTTCCTTTGTCCGATTAGCACGTCTGACTAGTCGGAGAGGCCACACGTGTATAACCAGTTCAGCCTTCATCAAGTTCAGAATAGACTATGTGGACGGCGCCCAGTTCCTCGAGTCAGGCCTCCCATGATTGGCAGGCGCCCCACATTCCCGGTACTGTGTGCGTCATCTCCTGAGTCACCGTGAGCCGCACAGCTGGCTGCTAACAAGGAGCGTATTTGGGGACGGAAAGAGGCACATCCCTGAGCCTCAGGTGTAGGGCCGTCTTTCACGAGGACCCGCTTGCCCAGGGCAGTGCGCTGTCACCACGGTCTGTCGTAGGAGTCTGGCTTTGACCTCGCCCTCTGCCCACGCAGGCGAGCGAGCAGAGGAGGCCGTTCTTCAGCCCTGCTCTGCAATAGCAGTGTGCGTGGCGCTGTCCTCCACGCCCCTCCTCCCGGGTGGCCGGTGGACCTCAGGCCGAACAAGGGCCCATGCGCATCCTGGCTCACTACCCTCTGACCCTTTGGGGTTGGCATGGCCAGGAACTGCAGGGCTCCCAGGCTCCTGTCCTCACCCCAGGGTCACGCATCACTCTTCTCCCCGCAGCCCCAGGGAACGCGTCCACATGCATCCGGCCTAGCTGAGGGCAGCAGCCGCCCTGACCTGGGCACAGCACAGGCTCTGGGGTCACAGCTGAGACATCACCAGGCTGAGTGACAGCCGCTCGCTGGACGGCTGTGCAGGGAGATGGCCCCCCTCCCCCTCCCAGGACGTGGGGCAGGCTGCTTCCTCCGAGTCCCCCGGCTGGCCCTGCCCCGGCTGGCTGGGCCTTGTGAGCGGGCAGCCTGGGCCCAGGAGGCCTGTCCGTGCGGAGGGAGCCTGGGGAACCTGCTGTGTGAGCTGTGGAATGGAACGCCCTGAGGGTCCGCCCCCCCAGCCCCCCTCCCCCCGGGCCCCCCTCCCCTCGCCCCCTCCCTTGTCCCCTCACCGTCAGTGTAAAGGGAAGACTTAGGAGGCTACAGATATTTAAAAAGCCAGTAAACAACCAAATATCTTAAAAAAGAGAGAGAGAATTCCAGAATACTGTGTAGGCCAATGCTTCAGGCCTAGGATTTTATACAGAGAAAGGTTTCTCAGAGTTAGCCCTGCAGGCGCTTGTGGTGGGGGGTGAGGGTGTGTCTGAGGCCTTTCCCCTCCTGCTTTCTGAAGCCCTCATGCCCCCCCACCCTCAGTGCTGCCCGCTGGGGAGAATGGACACCTTCCTGAGTTTGTGTGCTGCAGGCGGGTTAGGCTGCCACCTTCTGGCTGTTGTTAGAGGCACCTAAACCCGCTGGGAAAGGAAGAGAGGACGCCCCAGTGAACACATGCCTTCCCATGGCCCTTTACCTTTACTTTCCACAGACTTCCTTCGAGACACAGGACGCAGCCTTCCTCCGGTTCAGTATGTTTCAGTACGCACCTGCCCGCCCACACGAGGCCAGTGTGTGATCAAATAGAAGGAAATTCAATCACATATCGAATGATCACATATGTTAAATCACATGCCACCCAGTGCATATGGATACATCTATTTGACCTCCTCCCAATGACCAAACGCCCGAACATGTGCTTTTTCTAAAGGTTCCTAGCTTGTGCACTTCCTATTTGTACAAGTTTTAAATGTGCAGGACGTGCCTCAGGGACATTCTTCCCCGCGAAGCAAAGCTCCGCAAGGCTTCCCTGGGGCTCCTGGCCTTCCCCATCAGGACAGAGGCAGACTGAGAGGCAGACGCCCTGGCTGGCGAAGAGAGAATGCATTGCTAGTGACGGGCTGCGGCTTTGCTGGCTTGTTGCTAATGCACCTGCAGTATTTACTGAGTGCCTGTTGTGTACAAGGCACAGTTTCAGGGGGTACAGAAATGAGTAAAACGTACAACAATCACCTGCCCACCCTTGGAGCTCACACTTTCATGGGAGGAGATAGACAAAATGAAGTGTAGTAAGTGCTGTGGGTGCAGGCAACGCAGCGGAGGTGGTGGGCTTGGAGGGTTTGGCGTGATAAATGGGTGCTCTAAGAGGCTGTGTGTGAACGAAGAGCTGAGGGGCATGTTCAGGTGGGAGGCCTGGCAGGGGCAGAGGCTCCGGGAAGGTGAGTAGGAAGGCCTGGCACTGGGCTGAGAGGAGTGGAGGCCAGTGCGGGTGACACTGAGGGAGGAGCAGGTGCTAAACTGGGTAGGGAGGCGGCCACCCCGGGCCCCGGGCAACACTGGTCGCTATTGATGCCCTTGGTGCCTCAGAAGGACCATTGTGAATTCACACCCCCAGCTCACGGCTGCTCCGGGTCATCTCTCCAACAGCGGCAACCAACACTCGCTTTGGGCTCTGACTCAGGAAAATCACATTAAGGAACGGAGAAGCCAGGCTATTCAGAGTCCCATTCACGTGGATGTTTAAAGGAGGTAGTAATGTTGGGGCACACAGAGTGATCGGGATGACAGCCGACAGGACGGCTTCCCTGAGCCGGTGCCTGGCTCATGGTACAGACTCAGAGCCTATCTGTTGAATGGAGAGTAGATGGGCCCACGGACCCTTCCCAGCCCGCGGTGTGAGGCCAGCTACCTGCCTGAGGGATCCCTGGAGCAGCCATGGCGAAGCCCACTGACTGGCCAGGGAGGAGGCCGCCAGCCCTAGGGCAGGAGGAGGCAGACAGCCGGCTAGGCGCCAGTTAGGCAGCAGTCAGACAGCAGTTAGACAGCAGTCAGACAGCAGTCAGACAGCAGTCAGACAGCAGCTAGACAGCAGTCAGACAGCATTTAGACAGCAGTCAGAGAGCAGTCAGCAGTCAGACAGAGAGCAGTCAGCAGTCAGACAGCAGTCCGACAGCAGTCAGAGAGCAGTCAGGCAGCAGTCAGAGAGCAGTCAGACAGCAGTCAGGCAGCAGTCAGAGAGCAGTCAGAGAGCAGTCAGGCAGCAGTCAGAGAGCAGTCAGACAGCAGTCAGAGAGCAGTCAGAGAGCAGTCAGAGAGCAGTCAGACAGCAGTCAGAGAGCAGTCAGAGAGCAGTCAGAGAGCAGTCAGACAGCAGTCAGACAGCAGTCAGAGAGCAGTCAGGCAGCAGTCAGAGAGCAGTCAGAGAGCAGTCCGACAGCAGTCAGGCAGCAGTCAAACAGCAGTCAGGCAGCAGTCAAACAGCAGTCAGGCAGCAGTCAGACAGCAGTCAGAGAGTAGTCAGGCAGCAGTCAGAGAGCAGTCAGAGAGCAGTCAGGCAGCAGTCAGGCAGCAGTCAGAGAGCAGTCAGTGAGCAGTCAGGCAGCAGTCAGAGAGCAGTCAGAGAGCAGTCAGGCAGCAGTCAGAGAGCAGTCAGACAGCAGTCAGAGAGCAGTCAGGCAGCAGTCAGAGAGCAGTCAGGCAGCAGTCAGAGAGCAGTCAGAGAGCAGTCAGGCAGCAGTCAGAGAGCAGTCAGAGAGCAGTCAGACAGCAGTCAGGCAGCAGTCAGACAGCAGTCAGAGAGCAGTCAGGCAGCAGTCAGACAGCAGTCAGAGAGCAGTCAGAGAGCAGTCAGAGAGCAGTCAGAGAGCAGTCAGAGAGCAGTCAGGCAGCAGTCAGAGAGCAGTCAGGCAGCAGTCAGAGAGCAGTCAGAGAGCAGTCAGGCAGCAGTCAGACAGCAGTCAGAGAGCAGTCAGGCAGCAGTCAGACAGCAGTCAGAGAGCAATCAGAGAGCAGTCAGAGAGCAGTCAGAGAGCAGTCAGAGAGCAGTCAGGCAGCAGTCAGAGAGCAGTCAGGCAGCAGTCAGACAGCAGTCAGAGAGCAGTCAGGCAGCAGTCAGACAGCAGTCAGGCACTAGTCAGAGAGCAGTCAGACAGCAGTCAGGCAGCAGTCAGGCAGCAGTCAGAGAGCAGTCAGGCAGCAGTCAGACAGCAGTCAGACAGCAGTCAGGCAGCAGTCAGACAGCAGTCAGACAGCAGTCAGGCAGCAGTCAGAGAGCAGTCAGAGAGCAGTCAGGCAGCAGTCAACAGCAGTCAGGCAGCAGTCAGAGAGCAGTCAGACAGCAGTCAGACAGCAGTCAGAGAGCAGTCAGGCAGCAGTCAGACAGCAGTCAGAGAGCAGTCAGGCAGCAGTCAGAGAGCAGTCAGGCAGCAGTCAGACAGCAGTCAGAGAGCAGTCAGACAGCAGTCAGGCAGCAGTCAGGCAGCAGTCAGAGGCAGTCAGACAGCAGACAGGCAGCAGTCAGGCAGCAGTCAGAGAGCAGTCAGAGAGCAGTCAGGCAGCAGTCAGAGAGCAGTCAGACAGCAGTCAGGCAGCAGTCAGAGAGCAGTCAGGCAGCAGTCAGACAGCAGTCAGGCAGCAGTCAGAGAGCAGTCAGACAGCAGTCAGGCAGCAGTCAGGCAGCAGTCAGAGAGCAGTCAGGCAGCAGTCAGGCAGCAGTCAGAGAGCAGTCAGAGAGCAGTCAGGCAGCAGTCAGAGAGCAGTCAGGCAGCAGTCAGACAGCAGTCAGACAGCAGTCAGACAGCAGTCAGGCAGCAGTCAGAGAGCAGTCAGGCAGCAGTCAGACAGCAGTCAGGCAGCAGTCAGAGAGCAGTCAGACAGCAGAGAGGCAGCAGTCAGGCAGCAGTCAGACAGCAGTCAGACAGCAGTCAGGCAGCAGTCAGAGAGCAGTCAGGCAGCAGTCAGAGAGCAGTCAGGCAGCAGTCAGACAGCAGTCAGGCAGCAGTCAGAGAGCAGTCAGGCAGCAGTCAGACAGCAGTCAGGCAGCAGTCAGAGAGCAGTCAGAGAGCAGTCAGGCAGCAGTCAGAGAGCAGTCAGGCAGCAGTCAGAGAGCAGTCAGACAGCAGTCAGAGAGCAGTCAGAGAGCAGTCAGAGAGCAGTCAGAGAGCAGTCAGACAGCAGTCAGACAGCAGTCAGGCAGCAGTCAGAGAGCAGTCAGACAGCAGTCAGGCAGCAGTCAGGCAGCAGTCAGAGAGCAGTCAGGCAGCAGAGAGCAGTCAGAGAGCAGTCAGAGAGCAGTCAGAGAGCAGTCAGAGAGCAGTCAGACAGCAGTCAGACAGCAGTCAGGCAGCAGTCAGAGAGCAGTCAGACAGCAGTCAGGCAGCAGTCAGGCAGCAGTCAGACAGCAGTCAGACAGCAGACAGGCAGCAGTCAGGCAGCAGTCAGAGAGCAGTCAGAGAGCAGTCAGGCAGCAGTCAGAGAGCAGTCAGAGAGCAGTCAGAGAGCAGTCAGGCAGCAGAGAGCAGTCAGAGAGCAGTCAGAGAGCAGTCAGAGAGCAGTCAGAGAGCAGTCAGGCAGCAGTCAGAGAGCAGTCAGAGAGCAGTCAGAGAGCAGTCAGAGAGCAGTCAGGCAGCAGTCAGAGAGCAGTCAGAGAGCAGTCAGACAGCAGTCAGGCAGCAGTCAGAGAGCAGTCAGACAGCAGTCAGACAGCAGTCAGAGAGCAGTCAGAGAGATGTCAGACAGCAGTCAGACAGCAGTCAGACAGCAGTCAGAGAGCAGTCCGACAGCAGTCAGGCAGCAGTCAGAGAGCAGTCAGACAGCAGTCAGGCAGCAGTCAGAGAGCAGTCAGACAGCAGTCCGGCAGCAGTCAGAGAACAGTCAGAGAGCAGTCAGACAGCAGTCAGGCAGCAGTCAGAGAGCAGTCAGAGAGCAGTCAGACAGCAGTCAGGCAGCAGTCAGAGAGCAGTCAGAGAGCAGTCAGACAGCAGTCAGGCAGCAGTCAGAGAGCAGTCAGAGAGCATTCAGACAGCAGTCAGAGAGCAGTCAGACAGCAGTCAGGCAGCAGTCAGGCAGCAGTCAGAGAGCAGTCAGACAGCAGTCAGAGAGCATTCAGACAGCAGTCAGAGAGCAGTCAGACAGCAGTCAGACAGCAGTCAGACAGCAGTCAGAGAGCAGTCAGACAGCAGTCAGAGAGCATTCAGACAGCAGTCAGACAGCAGTCAGACAGCAGTCAGGCAGCAGTCAGGCAGCAGTCAGACAGCAGTCAGAGAGCTGTCAGACAGCAGTCAGACAGCAGTCAGACAGCAGTCAGAGAGCTGTCAGACAGCAGTCAGACAGCAGTCAGACAGCAGTCAGACAGCAGTCAGACAGCAGTCCGACAGCAGTCAGGCAGCAGTCAGACAGCAGCCAGACAGCATTCAGACAGCAGTCAGAGAGCAGTCAGACAGCAGTCAGAGAGCAGTCAGGCAGCAGTCAGAGAGCAGTCAGGCAGCAGTCAGAGAGCAGTCAGAGAGCATTCAGACAGCAGTCAGAGAGCTGTCAGACAGCAGTCAGAAAGCAGTCAGACAGCAGTCAGGCAGCAGTCAGAGAGCAGTCAGACAGCAGTCAGAGAGCAGTCAGAGAGCAGTCATGCAGCAGTCAGGCAGCAGTCAGAGAGCAGTCAGGCAGCAGTCAGAGAGCAGTCAGAGAGCAGTCAGAGAGCAGTCAGGCAGCAGTCAGACAGCAGTCAGAGAGCAGTCAGGCAGCAGTCAGACAGCAGTCAGAGAGCAGTCAGGCAGCAGTCAGACAGCAGTCAGGCAGCAGTCAGAGAGCAGTCAGACAGCAGTCAGACAGCAGTCAGGCAGCAGTCAGAGAGCAGTCAGGCAGCAGTCAGAGAGCAGTCAGGCAGCAGTCAGGCAGCAGTCAGAGAGCAGTCAGGCAGCAGTCAGACAGCAGTCAGAGAGCAGTCAGGCAGCAGTCAGACAGCAGTCAGAGAGCAGTCAGGCAGCAGTCAGACAGCAGTCAGAGAGCAGTCAGGCAGCAGTCAGACAGCAGTCAGAGAACAGTCAGGCAGCAGTCAGAGAGCAGTCAGGCAGCAGTCAGACAGCAGTCAGACAGCAGTCAGGCAGCAGTCAGAGAGCAGTCAGGCAGCAGTCAGAGAGCAGTCAGGCAGCAGTCAGACAGCAGTCAGGCAGCAGTCAGAGAGCAGTCAGACAGCAGTCAGGCAGCAGTCAGACAGCAGTCAGACAGCAGTCAGGCAGCAGTCAGACAGCAGTCAGAGAGCTGTCAGGCAGCAGTCAGAGAGCAGTCAGAGAGCAGTCAGGCAGCAGTCAGACAGCAGTCAGAGAGCAGTCAGGCAGCAGTCAGAGAGCAGTCAGGCAGCAGTTAGACAGCAGTCAGACAGCAGTCAGGCAGCAGTCAGAGAGCAGTCAGGCAGCAGTCAGAGAGCAGTCAGGCAGCAGTCAGACAGCAGTCAGACAGCAGTCAGGCAGCAGTCAGAGAGCAGTCAGACAGCAGTCAGAGAGCAGTCAGGCAGCAGTCAGACAGCAGTCAGACAGCAGACAGGCAGCAGTCAGGCAGCAGTCAGAGAGCAGTCAGAGAGCAGTCAGGCAGCAGTCAGGCAGCAGTCAGAGAGCAGTCAGAGAGCAGTCAGACAGCAGTCAGGCAGCAGTCAGAGAGCAGTCAGACAGCAGTCAGGCAGCAGTCAGAGAGCAGTCAGGCAGCAGTCAGAGAGCAGTCAGAGAGAGTCAGACAGCAGTCAGACAGCAGTCAGAGAGCAGTCCGACAGCAGTCAGAGAGCAGTCAGACAGCAGTCAGGCAGCAGTCAGAGAGCAGTCCGACAGCAGTCAGACAGCAGTCAGAGAGCTGTCAGACAGCAGTCAGACAGCAGTCAGACAGCAGTCAGAGAGCTGTCAGACAGCAGTCAGACAGCAGTCAGAGAGCAGTCAGAGAGAGTCAGACAGCAGTCAGACAGCAGTCAGAGAGCAGTCCGACAGCAGTCAGGCAGCAGTCAGAGAGCAGTCAGACAGCAGTCAGGCAGCAGTCAGAGAGCAGTCCGACAGCAGTCCGACAGCAGTCAGAGAGCTGTCAGACAGCAGTCAGACAGCAGTCAGACAGCAGTCAGAGAGCTGTCAGACAGCAGTCAGACAGCAGTCAGACAGCAGTCAGACAGCAGTCCGACAGCAGTCAGGCAGCAGTCAGACAGCAGCCAGACAGCATTCAGACAGCAGTCAGGCAGGAGTCAGACAGCAGTCAGACAGCAGTCAGAGAGCAGTCAGGCAGCAGTCAGAGAGCAGTCAGAGAGCATTCAGACAGCAGTCAGAGAGCTGTCAGACAGCAGTCAGAAAGCAGTCAGACAGCAGTCAGGCAGCAGTCAGAGAGCAGTCAGACAGCAGTCAGACAGCAGTCAGAGAGCAGTCAGACAGCAGTCAGGCAGCAGTCAGAGAGCAGTCAGACAGCAGTCAGACAGCAGTCAGAGAGCAGTCAGACAGCAGTCAGGCAGCAGTCAGAGAGCAGTCAGAGAGCAGTCAGAGAGCAGTCAGGCAGCAGAGAGCAGTCAGAGAGCAGTCAGAGAGCAGTCAGGCAGCAGAGAGCAGTCAGACAGCAGTCAGAGAGCAGTCAGACAGCAGTCAGGCAGCAGTCAGAGAGCAGTCAGACAGCAGTCAGACAGCAGTCAGAGAGCAGTCAGACAGCAGTCAGGCAGAAGTCAGAGAGCAGTCAGACATCAGTCAGAGAGCAGTCAGGCAGCAGTCAGACAGCAGTCAGAGAGCAGTCAGGCAGCAGTCAGACAGCAGTCAGAGAGCAGTCAGGCAGCAGTCAGACAGCAGTCAGGAGGCAGTCAGAGAGCAGTCAGACAGCAGTCAGACAGCAGTCAGACAGCAGTCAGACAGCAGTCAGAGAGCAGTCAGAGAGCAGTCAGAGAGCAGTCAGGTAGCAGTCAGACAGCAGTCAGAGAGCAGTCAGGCAGCAGTCAGACAGCAGTCAGAGAGCAGTCAGGCAGCAGTCAGGCAGCAGTCAGGAGGCAGTCAGAGAGCAGTCAGACAGCAGTCAGACAGCAGTCAGAGAGCAGTCAGAGAGCAGTCAGGCAGCAGTCAGAGAGCAGTCAGACAGCAGTCAGGCAGCAGTCAGAGAGCAGTCAGAGAGCAGTCAGAGAGCAGTCAGAGAGCAGTCAGGCAGCAGTCAGACAGCAGTCAGACAGCAGTCAGGCAGCAGTCAGAGAGCAGTCAGAGAGCAGTCAGAGAGCAGTTTGGCAGCAGTCAGAGAGCAGTCAGGCAGCAGTCAGAGAGCATTCAGAGAGCAGTCAGAGAGCAGTCAGGCAGCAGTCAGACAGCAGTCAGAAAGCAGTCAGGCAGCAGTCAGACAGCAGTCAGAGAGCAGTCAGGCAGCAGTCAGACAGCAGTCAGGCAGCAGTCAGAGAGCAGTCAGACAGCAGTCAGACAGCAGTCAGGCAGCAGTCAGAGAGCAGTCAGGCAGCAGTCAGAGAGCAGTCAGAGAGCAGTCAGAGAGCAGTCAGAGAGCAGTCAGAGAGCAGTCAGGCAGCAGTCAGACAGCAGTCAGAGAGCAGTCAGGCAGCAGTCAGGCAGCAGTCAGAGAGCAGTCAGGCAGCAGTCAGAGAGCAGTCAGAGAGCAGTCAGAGAGCAGTCAGGCAGCAGTCAGACAGCAGTCAGAGAGCAGTCAGACAGCAGTCAGGCAGCAGTCAGACAGCAGTCAGAGAGCAGTCAGGCAGCAGTCAGACAGCAGTCAGGCAGCAGTCAGAGAGCAGTCAGACAGCAGTCAGGCAGCAGTCAGAGAGCAGTCAGGCAGCAGTCAGACAGCAGTCAGGCAGCAGTCAGAGAGCAGTCAGACAGCAGTCAGAGAGCAGTCAGGCAGCAGTCAGACAGCAGTCAGAGAGCAGTCAGGCAGCAGTCAGAGAGCAGTCAGGCAGCAGTCAGAGAGCAGTCAGGCAGCAGTCAGGCAGCAGTCAGAGAGCAGTCAGGCAGCAGTCAGACAGCAGTCAGAGAGCAGTCAGGCAGCAGTCAGACAGCAGTCAGAGAGCAGTCAGGCAGCAGTCAGACAGCAGTCAGAGAGCAGTCAGGCAGCAGTCAGACAGCAGTCAGAGAGCAGTCAGGCAGCAGTCAGAGAGCAGTCAGGCAGCAGTCAGACAGCAGTCAGACAGCAGTCAGGCAGCAGTCAGAGAGCAGTCAGGCAGCAGTCAGAGAGCAGTCAGGCAGCAGTCAGACAGCAGTCAGGCAGCAGTCAGAGAGCAGTCAGACAGCAGTCAGGCAGCAGTCAGACAGCAGTCAGACAGCAGTCAGGCAGCAGTCAGACAGCAGTCAGAGAGCTGTCAGGCAGCAGTCAGAGAGCAGTCAGAGAGCAGTCAGGCAGCAGTCAGACAGCAGTCAGAGAGCAGTCAGGCAGCAGTCAGAGAGCAGTCAGGCAGCAGTTAGACAGCAGTCAGACAGCAGTCAGGCAGCAGTCAGAGAGCAGTCAGGCAGCAGTCAGAGAGCAGTCAGGCAGCAGTCAGACAGCAGTCAGACAGCAGTCAGGCAGCAGTCAGAGAGCAGTCAGACAGCAGTCAGAGAGCAGTCAGGCAGCAGTCAGACAGCAGTCAGACAGCAGACAGGCAGCAGTCAGGCAGCAGTCAGAGAGCAGTCAGAGAGCAGTCAGGCAGCAGTCAGGCAGCAGTCAGAGAGCAGTCAGAGAGCAGTCAGACAGCAGTCAGGCAGCAGTCAGAGAGCAGTCAGACAGCAGTCAGGCAGCAGTCAGAGAGCAGTCAGGCAGCAGTCAGAGAGCAGTCAGAGAGAGTCAGACAGCAGTCAGACAGCAGTCAGAGAGCAGTCCGACAGCAGTCAGAGAGCACTCAGACAGCAGTCAGGCAGCAGTCAGAGAGCAGTCCGACAGCAGTCAGACAGCAGTCAGAGAGCAGTCAGGCAGCAGTCAGACAGCAGTCAGAGAGCAGTCAGGCAGCAGTCAGACAGCAGTCAGAGAGCAGTCAGGCAGCAGTCAGACAGCAGTCAGAGAGCAGTCAGGCAGCAGTCAGACAGCAGTCAGAGAGCAGTCAGGCAGCAGTCAGAGAGCAGTCAGGCAGCAGTCAGACAGCAGTCAGACAGCAGTCAGGCAGCAGTCAGAGAGCAGTCAGGCAGCAGTCAGAGAGCAGTCAGGCAGCAGTCAGACAGCAGTCAGGCAGCAGTCAGAGAGCAGTCAGACAGCAGTCAGGCAGCAGTCAGACAGCAGTCAGACAGCAGTCAGGCAGCAGTCAGACAGCAGTCAGAGAGCTGTCAGGCAGCAGTCAGAGAGCAGTCAGAGAGCAGTCAGGCAGCAGTCAGACAGCAGTCAGAGAGCAGTCAGGCAGCAGTCAGAGAGCAGTCAGGCAGCAGTTAGACAGCAGTCAGACAGCAGTCAGGCAGCAGTCAGAGAGCAGTCAGGCAGCAGTCAGAGAGCAGTCAGGCAGCAGTCAGACAGCAGTCAGACAGCAGTCAGGCAGCAGTCAGAGAGCAGTCAGACAGCAGTCAGAGAGCAGTCAGGCAGCAGTCAGACAGCAGTCAGACAGCAGACAGGCAGCAGTCAGGCAGCAGTCAGAGAGCAGTCAGAGAGCAGTCAGGCAGCAGTCAGGCAGCAGTCAGAGAGCAGTCAGAGAGCAGTCAGACAGCAGTCAGGCAGCAGTCAGAGAGCAGTCAGACAGCAGTCAGGCAGCAGTCAGAGAGCAGTCAGGCAGCAGTCAGAGAGCAGTCAGAGAGAGTCAGACAGCAGTCAGACAGCAGTCAGAGAGCAGTCCGACAGCAGTCAGAGAGCACTCAGACAGCAGTCAGGCAGCAGTCAGAGAGCAGTCCGACAGCAGTCAGACAGCAGTCAGAGAGCTGTCAGACAGCAGTCAGACAGCAGTCAGACAGCAGTCAGAGAGCTGTCAGACAGCAGTCAGACAGCAGTCAGAGAGCAGTCAGAGAGAGTCAGACAGCAGTCAGACAGCAGTCAGAGAGCAGTCCGACAGCAGTCAGGCAGCAGTCAGAGAGCAGTCAGACAGCAGTCAGGCAGCAGTCAGAGAGCAGTCCGACAGCAGTCCGACAGCAGTCAGAGAGCTGTCAGACAGCAGTCAGACAGCAGTCAGACAGCAGTCAGAGAGCTGTCAGACAGCAGTCAGGCAGCAGTCAGACAGCAGTCAGACAGCAGTCCGACAGCAGTCAGGCAGCAGTCAGACAGCAGCCAGACAGCATTCAGACAGCAGTCAGGCAGGAGTCAGACAGCAGTCAGACAGCAGTCAGAGAGCAGTCAGGTAGCAGTCAGAGAGCAGTCAGAGAGCATTCAGACAGCAGTCAGAGAGCTGTCAGACAGCAGTCAGAAAGCAGTCAGACAGCAGTCAGGCAGCAGTCAGAGAGCAGTCAGACAGCAGTCAGACAGCAGTCAGAGAGCAGTCAGACAGCAGTCAGGCAGCAGTCAGAGAGCAGTCAGACAGCAGTCAGACAGCAGTCAGAGAGCAGTCAGACAGCAGTCAGGCAGCAGTCAGAGAGCAGTCAGAGAGCAGTCAGAGAGCAGTCAGGCAGCAGAGAGCAGTCAGAGAGCAGTCAGAGAGCAGTCAGGCAGCAGAGAGCAGTCAGACAGCAGTCAGAGAGCAGTCAGACAGCAGTCAGGCAGCAGTCAGAGAGCAGTCAGACAGCAGTCAGACAGCAGTCAGAGAGCAGTCAGACAGCAGTCAGGCAGAAGTCAGAGAGCAGTCAGACATCAGTCAGAGAGCAGTCAGGCAGCAGTCAGACAGCAGTCAGAGAGCAGTCAGGCAGCAGTCAGACAGCAGTCAGAGAGCAGTCAGGCAGCAGTCAGACAGCAGTCAGGAGGCAGTCAGAGAGCAGTCAGACAGCAGTCAGACAGCAGTCAGACAGCAGTCAGACAGCAGTCAGAGAGCAGTCAGAGAGCAGTCAGAGAGCAGTCAGGTAGCAGTCAGACAGCAGTCAGAGAGCAGTCAGGCAGCAGTCAGACAGCAGTCAGAGAGCAGTCAGGCAGCAGTCAGACAGCAGTCAGGAGGCAGTCAGAGAGCAGTCAGACAGCAGTCAGACAGCAGTCAGAGAGCAGTCAGAGAGCAGTCAGGCAGCAGTCAGAGAGCAGTCAGACAGCAGTCAGGCAGCAGTCAGAGAGCAGTCAGAGAGCAGTCAGAGAGCAGTCAGAGAGCAGTCAGGCAGCAGTCAGACAGCAGTCAGACAGCAGTCAGGCAGCAGTCAGAGAGCAGTCAGAGAGCAGTCAGAGAGCAGTCAGGCAGCAGTCAGAGAGCAGTCAGGCAGCAGTCAGAGAGCATTCAGAGAGCAGTCAGAGAGCAGTCAGGCAGCAGTCAGACAGCAGTCAGAAAGCAGTCAGGCAGCAGTCAGACAGCAGTCAGAGAGCAGTCAGGCAGCAGTCAGACAGCAGTCAGGCAGCAGTCAGAGAGCAGTCAGACAGCAGTCAGACAGCAGTCAGGCAGCAGTCAGAGAGCAGTCAGGCAGCAGTCAGAGAGCAGTCAGAGAGCAGTCAGAGAGCAGTCAGAGAGCAGTCAGAGAGCAGTCAGGCAGCAGTCAGACAGCAGTCAGAGAGCAGTCAGGCAGCAGTCAGGCAGCAGTCAGAGAGCAGTCAGGCAGCAGTCAGAGAGCAGTCAGAGAGCAGTCAGAGAGCAGTCAGGCAGCAGTCAGACAGCAGTCAGAGAGCAGTCAGACAGCAGTCAGAGAGCAGTCAGACAGCAGTCAGAGAGCAGTCAGGCAGCAGTCAGACAGCAGTCAGGCAGCAGTCAGAGAGCAGTCAGACAGCAGTCAGGCAGCAGTCAGAGAGCAGTCAGGCAGCAGTCAGACAGCAGTCAGACAGCAGTCAGAGAGCAGTCAGACAGCAGTCAGGCAGCAGTCAGGCAGCAGTCAGAGAGCAGTCAGGCAGCAGTCAGACAGCAGTCAGAGAGCAGTCAGACAGCAGTCAGGCAGCAGTCAGACAGCAGTCAGGCAGCAGTCAGACAGCAGTCAGAGAGCTGTCAGGCAGCAGTCAGAGAGCAGTCAGAGAGCAGTCAGGCAGCAGTCAGACAGCAGTCAGAGAGCAGTCAGGCAGCAGTCAGACAGCAGTCAGGCAGCAGTCAGAGAGCAGTCAGACAGCAGTCAGGCAGCAGTCAGGCAGCAGTCAGAGAGCAGTCAGGCAGCAGTCAGACAGCAGTCAGACAGCAGTCAGGCAGCAGTCAGACAGCAGTCAGAGAGCTGTCAGGCAGCAGTCAGAGAGCAGTCAGAGAGCAGTCAGGCAGCAGTCAGACAGCAGTCAGACAGCAGTCAGAGAGCAGTCAGGCAGCAGTCAGAGAGCAGTCAGGCAGCAGTCAGACAGCAGTCAGACAGCAGTCAGGCAGCAGTCAGAGAGCAGTCAGGCAGCAGTCAGAGAGCAGTCAGAGAGCATTCAGACAGCAGTCAGAGAGCTGTCAGACAGCAGTCAGAAAGCAGTCAGACAGCAGTCAGGCAGCAGTCAGAGAGCAGTCAGACAGCAGTCAGACAGCAGTCAGACTGCAGTCAGAGAGCAGTCAGACAGCAGTCAGGCAGCAGTCAGAGAGCAGTCAGACAGCAGTCAGACAGCAGTCAGGCAGCAGTCAGAGAGCAGTCAGGCAGCAGTCAGAGAGCAGTCAGGCAGCAGTCAGGCAGCAGTCAGAGAGCAGTCAGGCAGCAGTCAGAGAGCAGTCAGAGAGCAGTCAGGCAGCAGTCAGACAGCAGTCAGAGAGCAGTCAGGCAGCAGTCAGACAGCAGTCAGAGAGCAGTAAGGCAGCAGTCAGACAGCAGTCAGACAGCAGTCAGAGAGCAGTCAGACAGCAGTCAGACAGCAGTCAGAGAGCAGTAAGGCAGCAGTCAGACAGCAGTCAGAGAGCAGTCAGACAGCAGTCAGACAGCAGTCAGGCAGCAGTCAGAGAGCAGTCAGGCAGCAGTCAGGCAGCAGTCAGGCAGCAGTCAGAGAGCAGTCAGGCAGCAGTCAGGCAGCAGTCAGGCAGCAGTCAGAGAGCAGTCAGGCAGCAGTCAGGCAGCAGTCAGAGAGCAGTCAGACAGCAGTCAGGCAGCAGTCAGGCAGCAGTCAGAGAGCAGTCAGGCAGCAGTCAGAGAGCAGTCAGACAGCAGTCAGGCAGCAGTCAGACAGCAGTCAGAGAGCAGTCAGGCAGCAGTCAGGCAGCAGTCAGAGAGCAGTCAGGCAGCAGTCAGGCAGCAGTCAGAGAGCAGTCAGGCAGCAGTCAGGAAGCAGTCAGACAGCAGTCAGGCAGCAGTCAGACAGCAGTCAGAGAGCAGTCAGGCAGCAGTCAGACAGCAGTCAGAGAGCAGTCAGGCAGCAGTCAGACAGCAGTCAGGCAGCAGTCAGAGAGCAGTCAGACAGCAGTCAGGCAGCAGTCAGGCAGCAGTCAGAGAGCAGTCAGGCAGCAGTCAGACAGCAGTCAGACAGCAGTCAGGCAGCAGTCAGACAGCAGTCAGAGAGCTGTCAGGCAGCAGTCAGAGAGCAGTCAGAGAGCAGTCAGGCAGCAGTCAGACAGCAGTCAGAGAGCAGTCAGGCAGCAGTCAGAGAGCAGTCAGGCAGCAGTCAGACAGCAGTCAGACAGCAGTCAGGCAGCAGTCAGAGAGCAGTCAGGCAGCAGTCAGAGAGCAGTCAGAGAGCATTCAGACAGCAGTCAGAGAGCTGTCAGACAGCAGTCAGAAAGCAGTCAGACAGCAGTCAGGCAGCAGTCAGAGAGCAGTCAGACAGCAGTCAGACAGCAGTCAGACTGCAGTCAGAGAGCAGTCAGACAGCAGTCAGGCAGCAGTCAGAGAGCAGTCAGACAGCAGTCAGACAGCAGTCAGAGAGCAGTCAGACAGCAGTCAGGCAGAAGTCAGAGAGCAGTCAGACAGCAGTCAGGCAGCAGTCAGAGAGCAGTCAGACAGCAGTCAGACAGCAGTCAGGCAGCAGTCAGAGAGCAGTCAGGCAGCAGTCAGACAGCAGTCAGACAGCAGTCAGGCAGCAGTCAGACAGCAGTCAGAGAGCAGTCAGACAGCAGTCAGAGAGCAGTCAGAGAGCAGTCAGGCAGCAGTCAGACAGCAGTCAGACAGCAGTCAGGCAGCAGTCAGAGAGCAGTCAGGCAGCAGACAGAGAGCAGTCAGAGAGCAGTCAGGCAGCAGTCAGACAGCAGTCAGACAGCAGTCAGGCAGCAGTCAGGCAGCAGTCAGGCAGCAGTCAGACAGCAGACAGGCAGCAGTCAGGCAGCAGTCAGAGAGCAGTCAGAGAGCAGTCAGGCAGCAGTCAGAGAGCAGTCAGAGAGCAGTCAGAGAGCAGTCAGGCAGCAGTCAGAGAGCAGTCAGGCAGCAGTCAGAGAGCAGTCAGAGAGCAGTCAGGCAGCAGTCAGGCAGCAGTCAGAGAGCAGTCAGGCAGCAGTCAGAGAGCAGTCAGAGAGCAGTCAGAGAGCAGTCAGGCAGCAGTCAGACAGCAGTCAGAGAGCAGTCAGGCAGCAGTCAGACAGCAGTCAGGCAGCAGTAAGAGAGCAGTCAGACAGCAGTCAGGCAGCAGTCAGAGAGCAGTCAGGCAGCAGTCAGACAGCAGTCAGACAGCAGTCAGGCAGCAGTCAGAGAGCAGTCAGGCAGCAGTCAGACAGCAGTCAGACAGCAGTCAGGCAGCAGTCAGAGAGCAGTCAGACAGCAGTCAGGCAGCAGTCAGACAGCAGTCAGACAGCAGTCAGGCAGCAGTCAGAGAGCAGTCAGGCAGCAGTCAGACAGCAGTCATCAGCAGTCAGGCAGCAGTCAGAGAGCAGTCAGACAGCAGTCAGGCAGCAGTCAGGCAGCAGTCAGACAGCAGTCAGACAGCAGACAGGCAGCAGTCAGAGAGCAGTCAGAGAACAGTCAGGCAGCAGTCAGAGAGCAGTCAGAGAGCAGTCAGAGAGCAGTCAGGCAGCAGTCAGAGAGCAGTCAGGCAGCAGTCAGAGAGCAGTCAGGCAGCAGTCAGGCAGCAGTCAGAGAGCAGTCAGAGAGCAGTCAGAGAGCAGTCAGGCAGCAGTCAGAGAGCAGTCAGAGAGCAGTCAGACAGCAGTCAGGCAGCAGTCAGAGAGCAGTCAGACAGCAGTCAGACAGCAGTCAGAGAGCAGTCAGAGAGCAGTCAGACAGCAGTCAGACAGCAGTCAGGCAGCAGTCAGAGAGCAGTCAGGCAGCAGTCAGAGAGCAGTCAGGCAGCAGTCAGAGAGCAGTCAGAGAGCAGTCAGAGAGCAGTCAGGCAGCAGTCAGACAGCAGTCAGAGAGCATTCAGACAGCAGTCAGAGAGCAGTCAGACAGCAGTCAGGCAGCAGTCAGGCAGCAGTCAGAGAGCAGTCAGACAGCAGTCAGACAGCAGTCAGAGAGCATTCAGACAGCAGTCAGAGAGCAGTCAGACAGCAGTCAGACAGCAGTCAGAGAGCAGTCAGACAGCAGTCAGAGAGCATTCAGACAGCAGTCAGACAGCAGTCAGACAGCAGTCAGGCAGCAGTCAGAGAGCAGTCAGACAGCAGTCAGAGAGCTGTCAGACAGCAGTCAGACAGCAGTCAGACAGCAGTCAGAGAGCTGTCAGACAGCAGTCAGACAGCAGTCAGACAGCAGTCAGACAGCAGTCAGACAGCAGTCAGACAGCAGTCAGGCAGCAGTCCGACAGCAGCCAGACAGCATTCAGACAGCAGTCAGAGAGCAGTCAGACAGCAGTCAGACAGCAGTCAGGCAGCAGTCAGAGAGCAGTCAGGCAGCAGTCAGAGAGCAGTCAGAGAGCATTCAGACAGCAGTCAGAGAGCTGTCAGACAGCAGTCAGGCAGCAGTCAGAGAGCAGTCAGACAGCAGTCAGACAGCAGTCAGACAGCAGTCAGACAGCAGTCAGACAGCAGTCAGACAGCAGTCAGAGAGCAGTCAGGCAGCAGTCAGGCAGCAGTCAGAGAGCAGTCAGGCAGCAGTCAGAGAGCAGTCAGAGAGCAGTCAGACAGCAGTCAGACAGCAGTCAGGCAGCAGTCAGACAGCAGTCAGGCAGCAGTCAGACAGCATTCAGACAGCAGTCAGAGAGCAGTCAGACAGCAGTCAGAGAGCAGTCAGGCAGCAGTCAGAGAGCAGTCAGGCAGCAGTCAGGCAGCAGTCAGAGAGCAGTCAGGCAGCAGTCAGAGAGCAGTCAGGCAGCAGTCAGAGAGCAGTCAGGCAGCAGTCAGACAGCAGTCAGGCAGCAGTCAGACAGCAGTCAGACAGCAGTCAGACAGCAGTCAGACAGCAGTCAGACAGCATTCAGGCAGCAGTCAGACAGCATTCAGACAGCAGTCAGAGAGCAGTCAGGCAGCAGTCAGACAGCAGTCAGAGAGCAGTCAGACAGCAGTCAGACAGCAGTCAGACAGCAGTCAGACAGCATTCAGACAGCAGTCAGAGAGCAGTCAGGCAGCAGTCAGGCAGCAGTCAGAGAGCAGTCAGGCAGCAGTCAGAGAGCAGTCAGAGAGCAGTCAGAGAGCAGTCAGGCAGCAGTCAGGCAGCAGTCAGAGAGCATTCAGACAGCAGTCAGACAGCAGTCAGAGAGCAGTCAGGCAGCAGTCAGACAGCAGTCAGAGAGCATTCAGACAGCAGTCAGACAGCAGTCAGAGAGCAGTCAGGCAGCAGTCAGGCAGCAGTCAGAGAACAGTCAGACAGCAGTCAGAGAGCATTCAGACAGCAGTCAGACAGCAGTCAGACAGCAGTCAGGCAGCAGTCAGAGAGCAGTCAGACAGCAGTCAGAGAGCTGTCAGACAGCAGTCAGACAGCAGTCAGACAGCAGTCAGAGAGCTGTCAGACAGCAGTCAGAGAGCAGTCAGGCAGCAGTCAGAGAGCAGTCAGAGAGCATTCAGACAGCAGCCAGACAGCAGTCAGGCAGCAGTCAGAGAGCAGTCAGGCAGCAGTCAGAGAGCAGTCAGAGAGCATTCAGACAGCAGTCAGAGAGCTGTCAGACAGCAGTCAGAAAGCATTCAGACAGCAGTCAGGCAGCAGTCAGAGAGCAGTCAGACAGCAGTCAGACAGCAGTCAGACAGCAGTCAGACAGCAGTCAGAGAGCAGTCAGACAGCAGTCAGACAGCAGTCAGGCAGCAGTCAGAGAGCAGTCAGGCAGCAGTCAGAGAGCAGTCAGAGAGCATTCTGACAGCAGTCAGAAAGCAGTCAGACAGCAGTCAGACAGCAGTCAGAGAGCAGTCAGACAGCTGTCAGGCAGAAGTCAGAGAGCAGTCAGGCAGCAGTCAGAGAGCAGTCAGAGAGCAGTCAGGCAGCAGAGAGCAGTCAGGCAGCAGTCAGAGAGCAGTCAGGCAGCAGTCAGAGAGCAGTCAGGCAGCAGTCAGAGAGCAGTCAGAGAGCAGTCAGACAGCAGTCAGAGAGCAGTCAGGCAGCAGTCAGACAGCAGTCAGAGAGCAGTCAGGCAGCAGTCAGAGAGCAGTCAGACAGCAGTCAGGCAGCAGTCAGGCAGCAGTCAGAGAGCAGTCAGACAGCAGTCAGGCAGCAGTCAGAGAGCAGTCAGACAGCAGTCAGAGAGCAGTCAGAGAGCAGTCAGAGAGCAGTCAGACAGCAGTCAGACAGCAGTCAGAAAGCAGTCAGACAGCAGTCAGACAGCAGTCAGAGAGCAGTCAGACAGCAGTCAGGCAGCAGTCAGAGAGCATTCAGTCAGCAGTCAGAGAGCTGTCAGACAGCAGTCAGACAGCAGTCAGAGAGCAGTCAGAGAGCAGTCAGACAGCAGTCAGGCAGCAGTCAGAGAGCAGTCAGACAGCAGTCAGGCAGCAGTCAGAGAGCAGTCAGACAGCAGTCAGGCAGCAGTCAGGCAGCAGTCAGACAGCAGTCAGGCAGCAGTCAGAGAGCAGTCAGACAGCAGTCAGACAGCAGTCACAGAGCAGTCAGACAGCAGTCAGGCAGAAGTCAGAGAGCAGTAAGGCAGCAGTCAGAGAGCAGTCAGAGAGCAGTCAGAGAGCAGTCAGGCAGCAGAGAGCAGTCAGAGAGCAGTCAGAGAGCAGTCAGGCAGCAGTCAGAGAGCAGTCAGGGAGCAGTCAGAGAGCAGTCAGGCAGCAGTCAGGCAGCAGTCAGAGAGCAGTCAGGCAGCAGTCAGGCAGCAGTCAGAGAGCAGTCAGGCAGCAGTCAGAGAGCAGTCAGGCAGCAGTCAGACAGCAGTCAGAGAGCAGTCAGGCAGCAGTCAGATAGCAGTCAGAGAGCAGTCAGGCAGCAGTCAGACAGCAGTCAGGCAGCAGTCAGAGAGCAGTCAGACAGCAGTCAGGCAGCAGTCAGGCAGCAGTCAGAGAGCAGTCAGGCAGCAGTCAGACAGCAGTCAGACAGCAGTCAGGCAGCAGTCAGACAGCAGTCAGAGAGCTGTCAGGCAGCAGTCAGAGAGCAGTCAGAGAGCAGTCAGGCAGCAGTCAGACAGCAGTCAGAGAGCAGTCAGAGAGCAGTCAGACAGCAGTCAGGCAGCAGTCAGAGAGCAGTCAGAGAGCAGTCAGAGAGCAGTCAGACAGCAGTCAGGCAGCAGTCAGAGAGCAGTCAGACAGCATTCAGGCAGCAGTCAGAGAGCAGTCAGGCAGCAGTCAGGCAGCAGTCAGAGAGCAGTCAGAGAGCAGTCAGAGAGCAGTCAGACAGCAGTCAGGCAGCAGTCAGAGAGCAGTCAGACAGCATTCAGGCAGCAGTCAGAGAGCAGTCAGGCAGCAGTCAGAGAGCAGTCAGAGAGCATTCAGACAGCAGTCAGAGAGCTGTCAGACAGCAGTCAGACAGCAGTCAGGCAGCAGTCAGAGAGCAGTCAGGCAGCAGTCAGAGAGCAGTCAGACAGCAGTCAGGCAGCAGTCAGGCAGCAGTCAGAGAGCAGTCAGGCAGCAGTCAGACAGCAGTCAGACAGCAGTCAGGCAGCAGTCAGACAGCAGTCAGAGAGCTGTCAGGCAGCAGTCAGAGAGCAGTCAGAGAGCAGTCAGGCAGCAGTCAGACAGCAGTCAGAGAGCAGTCAGGCAGCAGTCAGAGAGCAGTCAGGCAGCAGTCAGACAGCAGTCAGACAGCAGTCAGGCAGCAGTCAGAGAGCAGTCAGGCAGCAGTCAGAGAGCAGTCAGAGAGCATTCAGACAGCAGTCAGAGAGCTGTCAGACAGCAGTCAGAAAGCAGTCAGACAGCAGTCAGGCAGCAGTCAGAGAGCAGTCAGACAGCAGTCAGACAGCAGTCAGACTGCAGTCAGAGAGCAGTCAGACAGCAGTCAGGCAGCAGTCAGAGAGCAGTCAGACAGCAGTCAGACAGCAGTCAGAGAGCAGTCAGACAGCAGTCAGGCAGAAGTCAGAGAGCAGTCAGACAGCAGTCAGGCAGCAGTCAGAGAGCAGTCAGACAGCAGTCAGACAGCAGTCAGGCAGCAGTCAGAGAGCAGTCAGGCAGCAGTCAGACAGCAGTCAGACAGCAGTCAGGCAGCAGTCAGACAGCAGTCAGAGAGCAGTCAGACAGCAGTCAGAGAGCAGTCAGAGAGCAGTCAGGCAGCAGTCAGACAGCAGTCAGACAGCAGTCAGGCAGCAGTCAGAGAGCAGTCAGGCAGCAGACAGAGAGCAGTCAGAGAGCAGTCAGGCAGCAGTCAGACAGCAGTCAGACAGCAGTCAGGCAGCAGTCAGGCAGCAGTCAGGCAGCAGTCAGACAGCAGACAGGCAGCAGTCAGGCAGCAGTCAGAGAGCAGTCAGAGAGCAGTCAGGCAGCAGTCAGAGAGCAGTCAGAGAGCAGTCAGAGAGCAGTCAGGCAGCAGTCAGAGAGCAGTCAGGCAGCAGTCAGAGAGCAGTCAGAGAGCAGTCAGGCAGCAGTCAGGCAGCAGTCAGAGAGCAGTCAGGCAGCAGTCAGAGAGCAGTCAGAGAGCAGTCAGAGAGCAGTCAGGCAGCAGTCAGACAGCAGTCAGAGAGCAGTCAGGCAGCAGTCAGACAGCAGTCAGGCAGCAGTAAGAGAGCAGTCAGACAGCAGTCAGGCAGCAGTCAGAGAGCAGTCAGGCAGCAGTCAGACAGCAGTCAGACAGCAGTCAGGCAGCAGTCAGAGAGCAGTCAGGCAGCAGTCAGACAGCAGTCAGACAGCAGTCAGGCAGCAGTCAGAGAGCAGTCAGACAGCAGTCAGGCAGCAGTCAGACAGCAGTCAGACAGCAGTCAGGCAGCAGTCAGAGAGCAGTCAGGCAGCAGTCAGACAGCAGTCATCAGCAGTCAGGCAGCAGTCAGAGAGCAGTCAGACAGCAGTCAGGCAGCAGTCAGGCAGCAGTCAGACAGCAGTCAGACAGCAGACAGGCAGCAGTCAGAGAGCAGTCAGAGAACAGTCAGGCAGCAGTCAGAGAGCAGTCAGAGAGCAGTCAGAGAGCAGTCAGGCAGCAGTCAGAGAGCAGTCAGGCAGCAGTCAGAGAGCAGTCAGGCAGCAGTCAGGCAGCAGTCAGAGAGCAGTCAGAGAGCAGTCAGAGAGCAGTCAGGCAGCAGTCAGAGAGCAGTCAGAGAGCAGTCAGACAGCAGTCAGGCAGCAGTCAGAGAGCAGTCAGACAGCAGTCAGACAGCAGTCAGAGAGCAGTCAGAGAGCAGTCAGACAGCAGTCAGACAGCAGTCAGGCAGCAGTCAGAGAGCAGTCAGGCAGCAGTCAGAGAGCAGTCAGGCAGCAGTCAGAGAGCAGTCAGAGAGCAGTCAGAGAGCAGTCAGGCAGCAGTCAGACAGCAGTCAGAGAGCATTCAGACAGCAGTCAGAGAGCAGTCAGACAGCAGTCAGGCAGCAGTCAGGCAGCAGTCAGAGAGCAGTCAGACAGCAGTCAGACAGCAGTCAGAGAGCATTCAGACAGCAGTCAGAGAGCAGTCAGACAGCAGTCAGACAGCAGTCAGAGAGCAGTCAGACAGCAGTCAGAGAGCATTCAGACAGCAGTCAGACAGCAGTCAGACAGCAGTCAGGCAGCAGTCAGAGAGCAGTCAGACAGCAGTCAGAGAGCTGTCAGACAGCAGTCAGACAGCAGTCAGACAGCAGTCAGAGAGCTGTCAGACAGCAGTCAGACAGCAGTCAGACAGCAGTCAGACAGCAGTCAGACAGCAGTCAGACAGCAGTCAGGCAGCAGTCCGACAGCAGCCAGACAGCATTCAGACAGCAGTCAGAGAGCAGTCAGACAGCAGTCAGACAGCAGTCAGGCAGCAGTCAGAGAGCAGTCAGGCAGCAGTCAGAGAGCAGTCAGAGAGCATTCAGACAGCAGTCAGAGAGCTGTCAGACAGCAGTCAGGCAGCAGTCAGAGAGCAGTCAGACAGCAGTCAGACAGCAGTCAGACAGCAGTCAGACAGCAGTCAGACAGCAGTCAGACAGCAGTCAGAGAGCAGTCAGGCAGCAGTCAGGCAGCAGTCAGAGAGCAGTCAGGCAGCAGTCAGAGAGCAGTCAGAGAGCAGTCAGACAGCAGTCAGACAGCAGTCAGGCAGCAGTCAGACAGCAGTCAGGCAGCAGTCAGACAGCATTCAGACAGCAGTCAGAGAGCAGTCAGACAGCAGTCAGAGAGCAGTCAGGCAGCAGTCAGAGAGCAGTCAGGCAG
Organism: Plecotus auritus; assembly: GCF_963455305.1. NCBI lineage: Eukaryota > Metazoa > Chordata > Mammalia > Chiroptera > Vespertilionidae > Plecotus > Plecotus auritus. The sequence continues at coordinate 56,429,105 of NC_137777.1, read as the reverse complement.
CAGTCAGGCAGCAGTCAGAGAGCAGTCAGGCAGCAGTCAGAGAGCAGTCAGGCAGCAGTCAGAGAGCAGTCAGGCAGCAGTCAGACAGCAGTCAGGCAGCAGTCAGACAGCAGTCAGACAGCAGTCAGACAGCAGTCAGACAGCAGTCAGACAGCATTCAGGCAGCAGTCAGACAGCATTCAGACAGCAGTCAGAGAGCAGTCAGGCAGCAGTCAGACAGCAGTCAGAGAGCAGTCAGACAGCAGTCAGACAGCAGTCAGACAGCAGTCAGACAGCATTCAGACAGCAGTCAGAGAGCAGTCAGGCAGCAGTCAGGCAGCAGTCAGAGAGCAGTCAGGCAGCAGTCAGAGAGCAGTCAGAGAGCAGTCAGAGAGCAGTCAGGCAGCAGTCAGGCAGCAGTCAGAGAGCATTCAGACAGCAGTCAGACAGCAGTCAGAGAGCAGTCAGGCAGCAGTCAGACAGCAGTCAGAGAGCATTCAGACAGCAGTCAGACAGCAGTCAGAGAGCAGTCAGGCAGCAGTCAGGCAGCAGTCAGAGAACAGTCAGACAGCAGTCAGAGAGCATTCAGACAGCAGTCAGACAGCAGTCAGACAGCAGTCAGGCAGCAGTCAGAGAGCAGTCAGACAGCAGTCAGAGAGCTGTCAGACAGCAGTCAGACAGCAGTCAGACAGCAGTCAGAGAGCTGTCAGACAGCAGTCAGAGAGCAGTCAGGCAGCAGTCAGAGAGCAGTCAGAGAGCATTCAGACAGCAGCCAGACAGCAGTCAGGCAGCAGTCAGAGAGCAGTCAGGCAGCAGTCAGAGAGCAGTCAGAGAGCATTCAGACAGCAGTCAGAGAGCTGTCAGACAGCAGTCAGAAAGCATTCAGACAGCAGTCAGGCAGCAGTCAGAGAGCAGTCAGACAGCAGTCAGACAGCAGTCAGACAGCAGTCAGACAGCAGTCAGAGAGCAGTCAGACAGCAGTCAGACAGCAGTCAGGCAGCAGTCAGAGAGCAGTCAGGCAGCAGTCAGAGAGCAGTCAGAGAGCATTCTGACAGCAGTCAGAAAGCAGTCAGACAGCAGTCAGACAGCAGTCAGAGAGCAGTCAGACAGCTGTCAGGCAGAAGTCAGAGAGCAGTCAGGCAGCAGTCAGAGAGCAGTCAGAGAGCAGTCAGGCAGCAGAGAGCAGTCAGGCAGCAGTCAGAGAGCAGTCAGGCAGCAGTCAGAGAGCAGTCAGGCAGCAGTCAGAGAGCAGTCAGAGAGCAGTCAGACAGCAGTCAGAGAGCAGTCAGGCAGCAGTCAGACAGCAGTCAGAGAGCAGTCAGGCAGCAGTCAGAGAGCAGTCAGACAGCAGTCAGGCAGCAGTCAGGCAGCAGTCAGAGAGCAGTCAGACAGCAGTCAGGCAGCAGTCAGAGAGCAGTCAGACAGCAGTCAGAGAGCAGTCAGAGAGCAGTCAGAGAGCAGTCAGACAGCAGTCAGACAGCAGTCAGAAAGCAGTCAGACAGCAGTCAGACAGCAGTCAGAGAGCAGTCAGACAGCAGTCAGGCAGCAGTCAGAGAGCATTCAGTCAGCAGTCAGAGAGCTGTCAGACAGCAGTCAGACAGCAGTCAGAGAGCAGTCAGAGAGCAGTCAGACAGCAGTCAGGCAGCAGTCAGAGAGCAGTCAGACAGCAGTCAGGCAGCAGTCAGAGAGCAGTCAGACAGCAGTCAGGCAGCAGTCAGGCAGCAGTCAGACAGCAGTCAGGCAGCAGTCAGAGAGCAGTCAGACAGCAGTCAGACAGCAGTCACAGAGCAGTCAGACAGCAGTCAGGCAGAAGTCAGAGAGCAGTAAGGCAGCAGTCAGAGAGCAGTCAGAGAGCAGTCAGAGAGCAGTCAGGCAGCAGAGAGCAGTCAGAGAGCAGTCAGAGAGCAGTCAGGCAGCAGTCAGAGAGCAGTCAGGGAGCAGTCAGAGAGCAGTCAGGCAGCAGTCAGGCAGCAGTCAGAGAGCAGTCAGGCAGCAGTCAGGCAGCAGTCAGAGAGCAGTCAGGCAGCAGTCAGAGAGCAGTCAGGCAGCAGTCAGACAGCAGTCAGAGAGCAGTCAGGCAGCAGTCAGATAGCAGTCAGAGAGCAGTCAGGCAGCAGTCAGACAGCAGTCAGGCAGCAGTCAGAGAGCAGTCAGACAGCAGTCAGGCAGCAGTCAGGCAGCAGTCAGAGAGCAGTCAGGCAGCAGTCAGACAGCAGTCAGACAGCAGTCAGGCAGCAGTCAGACAGCAGTCAGAGAGCTGTCAGGCAGCAGTCAGAGAGCAGTCAGAGAGTAGTCAGGCAGCAGTCAGACAGCAGTCAGAGAGCAGTCAGAGAGCAGTCAGACAGCAGTCAGGCAGCAGTCAGAGAGCAGTCAGAGAGCAGTCAGAGAGCAGTCAGACAGCAGTCAGGCAGCAGTCAGAGAGCAGTCAGACAGCATTCAGGCAGCAGTCAGAGAGCAGTCAGGCAGCAGTCAGGCAGCAGTCAGAGAGCAGTCAGAGAGCAGTCAGAGAGCAGTCAGACAGCAGTCAGGCAGCAGTCAGAGAGCAGTCAGACAGCATTCAGGCAGCAGTCAGAGAGCAGTCAGGCAGCAGTCAGAGAGCAGTCAGAGAGCATTCAGACAGCAGTCAGAGAGCTGTCAGACAGCAGTCAGACAGCAGTCAGAGAGCAGTCAGAGAGAGTCAGACAGCAGTCAGACAGCAGTCAGAGAGCAGTCCGACAGCAGTCAGGCAGCAGTCAGAGAGTAGTCAGACAGCAGTCAGAGAGCAGTCAGAGAGCAATCAGACAGCAGTCAGAGAGCTGTCAGACAGCAGTCAGACAGCAGTCAGACAGCAGTCAGAGAGCTGTCAGACAGCAGTCAGACAGCAGTCAGACAGCAGTCAGACAGCAGTCAGACAGCAGTCCGACAGCAGTCAGGCAGCAGTCAGACAGCAGCCAGACAGCATTCAGACAGCAGTCAGAGAGCAGTCAGACAGCAGTCAGACAGCAGTCAGAGAGCAGTCAGACAGCAGTCAGGCAGAAGTCAGAGAGCAGTCAGGCAGCAGTCAGAGAGCAGTCAGAGAGCAGTCAGGCAGCAGTCAGACAGCAGTCAGAGAGCAGTCAGGCAGCAGTCAGACAGCAGTCAGAGAGCAGTCAGGCAGCAGTCAGAGAGCAGTCAGACAGCAGTCAGACAGCAGTCAGACAGCAGTCAGAGAGCAGTCATGCAGCAGTCAGGCAGCAGTCAGAGAGCAGTCAGGCAGCAGTCAGAGAGCAGTCAGAGAGCAGTCAGAGAGCAGTCAGGCAGCAGTCAGACAGCAGTCAGAGAGCAGTCAGGCAGCAGTCAGACAGCAGTCAGAGAGCAGTCAGGCAGCAGTCAGACAGCAGTCAGGCAGCAGTCAGAGAGCAGTCAGACAGCAGTCAGACAGAAGTCAGGCAGCAGTCAGAGAGCAGTCAGGCAGCAGTCAGACAGCAGTCAGACAGCAGTCAGGCAGCAGTCAGAGAGCAGTCAGGCAGCAGTCAGAGAGCAGTCAGGCAGCAGTCAGACAGCAGTCAGGCAGCAGTCAGAGAGCAGTCAGACAGCAGTCAGGCAGCAGTCAGACAGCAGTCAGACAGCAGTCAGGCAGCAGTCAGACAGCAGTCAGAGAGCTGTCAGGCAGCAGTCAGAGAGCAGTCAGAGAGCAGTCAGGCAGCAGTCAGACAGCAGTCAGAGAGCAGTCAGGCAGCAGTCAGAGAGCAGTCAGGCAGCAGTTAGACAGCAGTCAGACAGCAGTCAGGCAGCAGTCAGAGAGCAGTCAGGCAGCAGTCAGAGAGCAGTCAGGCAGCAGTCAGACAGCAGTCAGACAGCAGTCAGGCAGCAGTCAGAGAGCAGTCAGACAGCAGTCAGGCAGCAGTCAGGCAGCAGTCAGACAGCAGTCAGACAGCAGACAGGCAGCAGTCAGGCAGCAGTCAGAGAGCAGTCAGAGAGCAGTCAGGCAGCAGTCAGGCAGCAGTCAGAGAGCAGTCAGAGAGCAGTCAGACAGCAGTCAGGCAGCAGTCAGAGAGCAGTCAGACAGCAGTCAGGCAGCAGTCAGAGAGCAGTCAGGCAGCAGTCAGAGAGCAGTCAGAGAGAGTCAGACAGCAGTCAGACAGCAGTCAGAGAGCAGTCCGACAGCAGTCAGAGAGCAGTCAGACAGCAGTCAGGCAGCAGTCAGAGAGCAGTCCGACAGCAGTCAGACAGCAGTCAGAGAGCTGTCAGACAGCAGTCAGACAGCAGTCAGACAGCAGTCAGAGAGCTGTCAGACAGCAGTCAGACAGCAGTCAGAGAGCAGTCAGAGAGAGTCAGACAGCAGTCAGACAGCAGTCAGAGAGCAGTCCGACAGCAGTCCGGCAGCAGTCAGAGAGCAGTCAGACAGCAGTCAGGCAGCAGTCAGAGAGCAGTCAGACAGCAGTCCGACAGCAGTCAGAGAGCTGTCAGACAGCAGTCAGACAGCAGTCAGACAGCAGTCAGAGAGCTGTCAGACAGCAGTCAGACAGCAGTCAGACAGCAGTCAGACAGCAGTCCGACAGCAGTCAGGCAGCAGTCAGACAGCAGCCAGACAGCATTCAGACAGCAGTCAGGCAGCAGTCAGACAGCAGTCAGACAGCAGTCAGAGAGCAGTCAGTCAGCAGTCAGAGAGCAGTCAGAGAGCATTCAGACGGCAGTCAGAGAGCTGTCAGACAGCAGTCAGAAAGCAGTCAGACAGCAGTCAGGCAGCAGTCAGAGAGCAGTCAGACAGCAGTCAGACAGCAGTCAGACAGCAGTCAGAGAGCAGTCAGACAGCAGTCAGGCAGCAGTCAGAGAGCAGTCAGACAGCAGTCAGACAGCAGTCAGAGAGCAGTCAGACAGCAGTCAGGCAGCAGTCAGAGAGCAGTCAGAGAGCAGTCAGAGAGCAGTCAGGCAGCAGAGAGCAGTCAGAGAGCAGTCAGAGAGCAGTCAGGCAGCAGAGAGCAGTCAGACAGCAGTCAGAGAGCAGTCAGACAGCAGTCAGGCAGCAGTCAGAGAGCAGTCAGACAGCAGTCAGAGAGCAGTCAGACAGCAGTCAGGCAGAAGTCAGAGAGCAGTCAGACATCAGTCAGAGAGCAGTAAGGCAGCAGTCAGACAGCAGTCAGAGAGCAGTCAGGCAGCAGTCAGACAGCAGTCAGAGAGCAGTCAGGCAGCAGTCAGACAGCAGTCAGGAGGCAGTCAGAGAGCAGTCAGACAGCAGTCAGACAGCAGTCAGACAGCAGTCAGAGAGCAGTCAGAGAGCAGTCAGAGAGCAGTCAGGCAGCAGTCAGACAGCAGTCAGAGAGCAGTCAGGCAGCAGTCAGACAGCAGTCAGAGAGCAGTCAGGCAGCAGTCAGACAGCAGTCAGGAGGCAGTCAGAGAGCAGTCAGACAGCAGTCAGACAGCAGTCAGAGAGCAGTCAGAGAGCAGTCAGGCAGCAGTCAGAGAGCAGTCAGACAGCAGTCAGGCAGCAGTCAGAGAGCAGTCAGAGAGCAGTCAGAGAGCAGTCAGAGAGCAGTCAGGCAGCAGTCAGGCAGCAGTCAGACAGCAGTCAGGCAGCAGTCAGAGAGCAGTCAGAGAGCAGTCAGAGAGCAGTCAGGCAGCAGTCAGAGAGCAGTCAGGCAGCAGTCAGAGAGCATTCAGAGAGCAGTCAGAGAGCAGTCAGGCAGCAGTCAGACAGCAGTCAGAAAGCAGTCAGGCAGCAGTCAGACAGCAGTCAGAGAGCAGTCAGGCAGCAGTCAGACAGCAGTCAGGCAGCAGTCAGAGAGCAGTCAGACAGCAGTCAGACAGCAGTCAGGCAGCAGTCAGAGAGCAGTCAGGCAGCAGTCATAGAGCAGTCAGAGAGCAGTCAGAGAGCAGTCAGAGAGCAGTCAGAGAGCAGTCAGGCAGCAGTCAGACAGCAGTCAGAGAGCAGTCAGGCAGCAGTCAGGCAGCAGTCAGAGAGCAGTCAGGCAGCAGTCAGAGAGCAGTCAGAGAGCAGTCAGAGAGCAGTCAGGAAGCAGTCAGACAGCAGTCAGAGAGCAGTCAGACAGCAGTCAGGCAGCAGTCAGACAGCAGTCAGAGAGCAGTCAGGCAGCAGTCAGACAGCAGTCAGGCAGCAGTCAGAGAGCAGTCAGACAGCAGTCAGGCAGCAGTCAGAGAGCAGTCAGGCAGCAGTCAGACAGCAGTCAGGCAGCAGTCAGAGAGCAGTCAGACAGCAGTCAGGCAGCAGTCAGGCAGCAGTCAGAGAGCAGTCAGGCAGCAGTCAGACAGCAGTCAGACAGCAGTCAGGCAGCAGTCAGACAGCAGTCAGGCAGCAGTCAGACAGCAGTCAGAGAGCTGTCAGGCAGCAGTCAGAGAGCAGTCAGAGAGCAGTCAGGCAGCAGTCAGACAGCAGTCAGAGAGCAGTCAGGCAGCAGTCAGACAGCAGTCAGGCAGCAGTCAGAGAGCAGTCAGACAGCAGTCAGGCAGCAGTCAGGCAGCAGTCAGAGAGCAGTCAGGCAGCAGTCAGAGAGCAGTCAGAGAGAGTCAGACAGCAGTCAGACAGCAGTCAGAGAGCAGTCCGACAGCAGTCAGAGAGCAGTCAGACAGCAGTCAGGCAGCAGTCAGAGAGCAGTGCGACAGCAGTCAGACAGCAGTCAGAGAGCTGTCAGACAGCAGTCAGACAGCAGTCAGACAGCAGTCAGAGAGCTGTCAGACAGCAGTCAGACAGCAGTCAGAGAGCAGTCAGAGAGAGTCAGACAGCAGTCAGACAGCAGTCAGAGAGCATTCCGACAGCAGTCAGGCAGCAGTCAGAGAGCAGTCAGACAGCAGTCAGGCAGCAGTCAGAGAGCAGTCAGACAGCAGTCCGACAGCAGTCAGAGAGCTGTCAGACAGCAGTCAGACAGCAGTCAGACAGCAGTCAGAGAGCTGTCAGACAGCAGTCAGACAGCAGTCAGACAGCAGTCAGACAGCAGTCAGGCAGCAGTCAGACAGCAGCCAGACAGCATTCAGACAGCAGTCAGGCAGCAGTCAGACAGCAGTCAGACAGCAGTCAGAGAGCAGTCAGGCAGCAGTCAGAGAGCAGTCAGAGAGCATTCAGACAGCAGTCAGAGAGCTGTCAGACAGCAGTCAGAAAGCAGTCAGACAGCAGTCAGGCAGCAGTCAGAGAGCAGTCAGACAGCAGTCAGACAGCAGTCAGACAGCAGTCAGAGAGCAGTCAGACAGCAGTCAGGCAGCAGTCAGAGAGCAGTCAGACAGCAGTCAGACAGCAGTCAGAGAGCAGTCAGACAGCAGTCAGGCAGCAGTCAGAGAGCAGTCAGAGAGCAGTCAGAGAGCAGTCAGAGAGCAGTCAGGCAGCAGAGAGCAGTCAGAGAGCAGTCAGAGAGCAGTCAGGCAGCAGAGAGCAGTCAGACAGCAGTCAGAGAGCAGTCAGACAGCAGTCAGGCAGCAGTCAGAGAGCAGTCAGACAGCAGTCAGACAGCAGTCAGAGAGCAGTCAGACAGCAGTCAGGCAGAAGTCAGAGAGCAGTCAGACATCAGTGAGAGAGCAGTCAGGCAGCAGTCAGACAGCAGTCAGAGAGCAGTCAGGCAGCAGTCAGACAGCAGTCAGAGAGCAGTCAGGCAGCAGTCAGACAGCAGTCAGGAGGCAGTCAGAGAGCAGTCAGACAGCAGTCAGACAGCAGTCAGACAGCAGTCAGAGAGCAGTCAGAGAGCAGTCAGAGAGCAGTCAGGCAGCAGTCAGACAGCAGTCAGAGAGCAGTCAGGCAGCAGTCAGACAGCAGTCAGAGAGCAGTCAGGCAGCAGTCAGACAGCAGTCAGGAGGCAGTCAGAGAGCAGTCAGACAGCAGTCAGACAGCAGTCAGAGAGCAGTCAGAGAGCAGTCAGGCAGCAGTCAGAGAGCAGTCAGACAGCAGTCAGGCAGCAGTCAGAGAGCAGTCAGAGAGCAGTCAGAGAGCAGTCAGAGAGCAGTCAGGCAGCAGTCAGGCAGCAGTCAGACAGCAGTCAGGCAGCAGTCAGAGAGCAGTCAGAGAGCAGTCAGAGAGCAGTCAGGCAGCAGTCAGAGAGCAGTCAGGCAGCAGTCAGAGAGCATTCAGAGAGCAGTCAGAGAGCAGTCAGGCAGCAGTCAGACAGCAGTCAGAAAGCAGTCAGGCAGCAGTCAGACAGCAGTCAGAGAGCAGTCAGGCAGCAGTCAGACAGCAGTCAGGCAGCAGTCAGAGAGCAGTCAGACAGCAGTCAGACAGCAGTCAGGCAGCAGTCAGAGAGCAGTCAGGCAGCAGTCATAGAGCAGTCAGAGAGCAGTCAGAGAGCAGTCAGAGAGCAGTCAGAGAGCAGTCAGGCAGCAGTCAGACAGCAGTCAGAGAGCAGTCAGGCAGCAGTCAGGCAGCAGTCAGAGAGCAGTCAGACAGCAGTCAGGCAGCAGTCAGACAGCAGTCAGAGAGCAGTCAGGCAGCAGTCAGACAGCAGTCAGGCAGCAGTCAGAGAGCAGTCAGACAGCAGTCAGGCAGCAGTCAGAGAGCAGTCAGGCAGCAGTCAGACAGCAGTCAGGCAGCAGTCAGAGAGCAGTCAGACAGCAGTCAGGCAGCAGTCAGGCAGCAGTCAGAGAGCAGTCAGGCAGCAGTCAGACAGCAGTCAGACAGTAGTCAGGCAGCAGTCAGACAGCAGTCAGGCAGCAGTCAGAGAGCAGTCAGAGAGCTGTCAGGCAGCAGTCAGAGAGCAGTCAGAGAGCAGTCAGGCAGCAGTCAGACAGCAGTCAGAGAGCAGTCAGGCAGCAGTCAGACAGCAGTCAGGCAGCAGTCAGAGAGCAGTCAGACAGCAGTCAGGCAGCAGTCAGGCAGCAGTCAGAGAGCAGTCAGGCAGCAGTCAGACAGCAGTCAGACAGCAGTCAGGCAGCAGTCAGACAGCAGTCAGAGAGCTGTCAGGCAGCAGTCAGAGAGCAGTCAGAGAGCAGTCAGGCAGCAGTCAGACAGCAGTCAGAGAGCAGTCAGGCAGCAGTCAGAGAGCAGTCAGACAGCAGTCAGAGAGCAGTCAGGCAGCAGTCAGAGAGCAGTCAGGCAGCAGTCAGAGAGCAGTCAGAGAGCATTCAGACAGCAGTCAGAGAGCTGTCAGACAGCAGTCAGAAAGCAGTCAGACAGCAGTCAGGCAGCAGTCAGAGAGCAGTCAGACAGCAGTCAGACAGCAGTCAGACTGCAGTCAGAGAGCAGTCAGACAGCAGTCAGGCAGCAGTCAGAGAGCAGTCAGACAGCAGTCAGACAGCAGTCAGGCAGCAGTCAGAGAGCAGTCAGGCAGCAGTCAGAGAGCAGTCAGGCAGCAGTCAGGCAGCAGTCAGAGAGCAGTCAGGCAGCAGTCAGAGAGCAGTCAGAGAGCAGTCAGGCAGCAGTCAGACAGCAGTCAGAGAGCAGTCAGGCAGCAGTCAGACAGCAGTCAGAGAGCAGTAAGGCAGCAGTCAGACAGCAGTCAGACAGCAGTCAGAGAGCAGTCAGACAGCAGTCAGACAGCAGTCAGAGAGCAGTCAGGCAGCAGTCAGACAGCAGTCAGAGAGCAGTCAGACAGCAGTCAGAGAGCAGTCAGAGAGCAGTCAGGCAGCAGTCAGACAGCAGTCAGACAGCAGTCAGGCAGCAGTCAGAGAGCAGTCAGGCAGCAGACAGAGAGCAGTCAGAGAGCAGTCAGGCAGCAGTCAGACAGCAGTCAGACAGCAGTCAGGCAGAAGTCAGAGAGCAGTCAGAGAGAGTCAGACAGCAGTCAGACAGCAGTCAGAGAGCAGTCCGACAGCAGTCAGGCAGCAGTCAGAGAGTAGTCAGACAGCAGTCAGAGAGCAGTCAGAGAGCAATCAGACAGCAGTCAGAGAGCTGTCAGACAGCAGTCAGACAGCAGTCAGACAGCAGTCAGAGAGCTGTCAGACAGCAGTCAGACAGCAGTCAGACAGCAGTCAGACAGCAGTCAGACAGCAGTCAGACAGCAGTCCGACAGCAGTCAGGCAGCAGTCAGACAGCAGCCAGACAGCATTCAGACAGCAGTCAGAGAGCAGTCAGACAGCAGTCAGACAGCAGTCAGAGAGCAGTCAGACAGCAGTCAGGCAGAAGTCAGAGAGCAGTCAGGCAGCAGTCAGACAGCAGTCAGAGAGCAGTCAGGCAGCAGTCAGACAGCAGTCAGAGAGCAGTCAGGCAGCAGTCAGACAGCAGTCAGAGAGCAGTCAGGCAGCAGTCAGAGAGCAGTCAGACAGCAGTCAGACAGCAGTCAGACAGCAGTCAGAGAGCAGTCATGCAGCAGTCAGGCAGCAGTCAGAGAGCAGTCAGGCAGCAGTCAGAGAGCAGTCAGAGAGCAGTCAGAGAGCAGTCAGGCAGCAGTCAGAAAGCAGTCAGAGAGCAGTCAGGCAGCAGTCAGACAGCAGTCAGAGAGCAGTCAGGCAGCAGTCAGACAGCAGTCAGGCAGCAGTCAGAGAGCAGTCAGACAGCAGTCAGACAGCAGTCAGGCAGCAGTCAGAGAGCAGTCAGGCAGCAGTCAGAGAGCAGTCAGGCAGCAGTCAGGCAGCAGTCAGAGAGCAGTCAGGCAGCAGTCAGACAGCAGTCAGAGAGCAGTCAGGCAGCAGTCAGACAGCAGTCAGAGAGCAGTCAGGCAGCAGTCAGACAGCAGTCAGAGAGCAGTCAGGCAGCAGTCAGAGAGCAGTCAGGCAGCAGTCAGACAGCAGTCAGACAGCAGTCAGGCAGCAGTCAGAGAGCAGTCAGGCAGCAGTCAGAGAGCAGTCAGGCAGCAGTCAGACAGCAGTCAGGCAGCAGTCAGAGAGCAGTCAGACAGCAGTCAGGCAGCAGTCAGACAGCAGTCAGACAGCAGTCAGGCAGCAGTCAGACAGCAGTCAGAGAGCTGTCAGGCAGCAGTCAGAGAGCAGTCAGAGAGCAGTCAGGCAGCAGTCAGACAGCAGTCAGAGAGCAGTCAGGCAGCAGTCAGAGAGCAGTCAGGCAGCAGTTAGACAGCAGTCAGACAGCAGTCAGGCAGCAGTCAGAGAGCAGTCAGGCAGCAGTCAGAGAGCAGTCAGGCAGCAGTCAGACAGCAGTCAGACAGCAGTCAGGCAGCAGTCAGAGAGCAGTCAGACAGCAGTCAGGCAGCAGTCAGGCAGCAGTCAGACAGCAGTCAGACAGCAGACAGGCAGCAGTCAGGCAGCAGTCAGAGAGCAGTCAGAGAGCAGTCAGGCAGCAGTCAGGCAGCAGTCAGAGAGCAGTCAGAGAGCAGTCAGACAGCAGTCAGGCAGCAGTCAGGCAGCAGTCAGACAGCAGTCAGGCAGCAGTCAGAGAGCAGTCAGGCAGCAGTCAGAGAGCAGTCAGAGAGAGTCAGACAGCAGTCAGACAGCAGTCAGAGAGCAGTCCGACAGCAGTCAGAGAGCAGTCAGACAGCAGTCAGGCAGCAGTCAGAGAGCAGTCCGACAGCAGTCAGACAGCAGTCAGAGAGCTGTCAGACAGCAGTCAGACAGCAGTCAGACAGCAGTCAGAGAGCTGTCAGACAGCAGTCAGACAGCAGTCACAGAGCAGTCAGAGAGAGTCAGACAGCAGTCAGACAGCAGTCAGAGAGCAGTCAGACAGCAGTCAGGCAGCAGTCAGAGAGCAGTCAGACAGCAGTCAGGCAGCAGTCAGAGAGCAGTCCGACAACAGTCCGACAGCAGTCAGAGAGCTGTCAGACAGCAGTCAGACAGCAGTCAGACAGCAGTCAGAGAGCTGTCAGACAGCAGTCAGACAGCAGTCAGACAGCAGTCAGACAGCAGTCCGACAGCAGTCAGGCAGCAGTCAGACAGCAGCCAGACAGCATTCAGACAGCAGTCAGGCAGCAGTCAGACAGCAGTCAGACAGCAGTCAGAGAGCAGTCAGGCAGCAGTCAGAGAGCAGTCAGAGAGCATTCAGACAGCAGTCAGAGAGCTGTCAGACAGCAGTCAGAAAGCAGTCAGACAGCAGTCAGGCAGCAGTCAGAGAGCAGTCAGACAGCAGTCAGACAGCAGTCAGACAGCAGTCAGAGAGCAGTCAGACAGCAGTCAGGCAGCAGTCAGAGAGCAGTCAGACAGCAGTCAGACAGCAGTCAGAGAGCAGTCAGACAGCAGTCAGGCAGCAGTCAGAGAGCAGTCAGAGAGCAGTCAGAGAGCAGTCAGGCAGCAGAGAGCAGTCAGAGAGCAGTCAGAGAGCAGTCAGGCAGCAGAGAGCAGTCAGACAGCAGTCAGAGAGCAGTCAGACAGCAGTCAGGCAGCAGTCAGAGAGCAGTCAGACAGCAGTCAGACAGCAGTCAGAGAGCAGTCAGACAGCAGTCAGGCAGAAGTCAGAGAGCAGTCAGACATCAGTCAGAGAGCAGTCAGGCAGCAGTCAGACAGCAGTCAGAGAGCAGTCAGGCAGCAGTCAGACAGCAGTCAGAGAGCAGTCAGGCAGCAGTCAGACAGCAGTCAGGAGGCAGTCAGAGAGCATTCAGACAGCAGTCAGACAGCAGTCAGACAGCAGTCAGAGAGCAGTCAGAGAGCTGTCAGAGAGCAGTCAGGCAGCAGTCAGACAGCAGTCAGAGAGCAGTCAGGCAGCAGTCAGACAGCAGTCAGAGAGCAGTCAGGCAGCAGTCAGACAGCAGTCAGGAGGCAGTCAGAGAGCAGTCAGACAGCAGTCAGACAGCAGTCAGAGAGCAGTCAGAGAGCAGTCAGGCAGCAGTCAGAGAGCAGTCAGACAGCAGTCAGGCAGCAGTCAGAGAGCAGTCAGGCAGCAGTCAGACAGCAGTCAGAGAGCAGTCAGGCAGCAGTCAGACAGCAGTCAGACAGCAGTCAGGCAGCAGTCAGAGAGCAGTCAGAGAGCAGTCAGAGAGCAGTCAGGCAGCAGTCAGAGAGCAGTCAGGCAGCAGTCAGAGAGCATTCAGAGAGCAGTCAGAGAGCAGTCAGGCAGCAGTCAGACAGCAGTCAGAAAGCAGTCAGGCAGCAGTCAGACAGCAGTCAGAGAGCAGTCAGGCAGCAGTCAGACAGCAGTCAGGCAGCAGTCAGAGAGCAGTCAGACAGCAGTCAGACAGCAGTCAGGCAGCAGTCAGAGAGCAGTCAGGCAGCAGTCATAGAGCAGTCAGAGAGCAGTCAGAGAGCAGTCAGAGAGCAGTCAGAGAGCAGTCAGGCAGCAGTCAGACAGCAGTCAGAGAGCAGTCAGGCAGCAGTCAGGCAGCAGTCAGAGAGCAGTCAGGCAGCAGTCAGAGAGCAGTCAGAGAGCAGTCAGAGAGCAGTCAGGCAGCAGTCAGACAGCAGTCAGAGAGCAGTCAGACAGCAGTCAGGCAGCAGTCAGACAGCAGTCAGAGAGCAGTCAGGCAGCAGTCAGGCAGCAGTCAGGCAGCAGTCAGAGAGCAGTCAGACAGCAGTCAGGCAGCAGTCAGAGAGCAGTCAGGCAGCAGTCAGGCAGCAGTCAGGCAGCAGTCAGAGAGCAGTCAGACAGCAGTCAGGCAGCAGTCAGGCAGCAGTCAGAGAGCAGTCAGGCAGCAGTCAGACAGCAGTCAGACAGCAGTCAGGCAGCAGTCAGACAGCAGTCAGACAGCAGTCAGGCAGCAGTCAGACAGCAGTCAGAGAGCTGTCAGGCAGCAGTCAGAGAGCAGTCAGAGAGCAGTCAGGCAGCAGTCAGACAGCAGTCAGAGAGCAGTCAGGCAGCAGTCAGACAGCAGTCAGGCAGCAGTCAGAGAGCAGTCAGACAGCAGTCAGGCAGCAGTCAGGCAGCAGTCAGAGAGCAGTCAGGCAGCAGTCAGACAGCAGTCAGACAGCAGTCAGGCAGCAGTCAGACAGCAGTCAGAGAGCTGTCAGGCAGCAGTCAGAGAGCAGTCAGAGAGCAGTCAGGCAGCAGTCAGACAGCAGTAGAGAGCAGTCAGGCAGCAGTCAGAGAGCAGTCAGACAGCAGTCAGAGAGCAGTCAGGCAGCAGTCAGAGAGCAGTCAGGCAGCAGTCAGAGAGCAGTCAGAGAGCATTCAGACAGCAGTCAGAGAGCTGTCAGACAGCAGTCAGAAAGCAGTCAGACAGCAGTCAGGCAGCAGTCAGAGAGCAGTCAGACAGCAGTCAGACAGCAGTCAGACTGCAGTCAGAGAGCAGTCAGACAGCAGTCAGGCAGCAGTCAGAGAGCAGTCAGACAGCAGTCAGACAGCAGTCAGGCAGCAGTCAGAGAGCAGTCAGGCAGCAGTCAGAGAGCAGTCAGGCAGCAGTCAGGCAGCAGTCAGAGAGCAGTCAGGCAGCAGACAGAGAGCAGTCAGAGAGCAGTCAGGCAGCAGTCAGACAGCAGTCAGAGAGCAGTCAGGCAGCAGTCAGACAGCAGTCAGAGAGCAGTAAGGCAGCAGTCAGACAGCAGTCAGACAGCAGTCAGAGAGCAGTCAGACAGCAGTCAGACAGCAGTCAGAGAGCAGTCAGGCAGCAGTCAGACAGCAGTCAGAGAGCAGTCAGACAGCAGTCAGAGAGCAGTCAGAGAGCAGTCAGGCAGCAGTCAGACAGCAGTCAGACAGCAGTCAGGCAGCAGTCAGAGAGCAGTCAGGCAGCAGACAGAGAGCAGTCAGAGAGCAGTCAGGCAGCAGTCAGGCAGCAGTCAGACAGCAGTCAGGCAGCAGTCAGGCAGCAGTCAGGCAGCAGTCAGACAGCAGACAGGCAGCAGTCAGGCAGCAGTCAGAGAGCAGTCAGAGAGCAGTCAGGCAGCAGTCAGAGAGCAGTCAGAGAGCAGTCAGAGAGCAGTCAGGCAGCAGTCAGAGAGCAGTCAGGCAGCAGTCAGAGAGCAGTCAGAGAGCAGTCAGGCAGCAGTCAGGCAGCAGTCAGAGAGCAGTCAGGCAGCAGTCAGAGAGCAGTCAGAGAGCAGTCAGAGAGCAGTCAGGCAGCAGTCAGACAGCAGTCAGAGAGCAGTCAGGCAGCAGTCAGACAGCAGTCAGGCAGCAGTCAGAGAGCAGTCAGACAGCAGTCAGGCAGCAGTCAGAGAGCAGTCAGGCAGCAGTCAGACAGCAGTCAGGCAGCAGTCAGAGAGCAGTCAGGCAGCAGTCAGACAGCAGTCAGACAGCAGTCAGGCAGCAGTCAGAGAGCAGTCAGACAGCAGTCAGGCAGCAGTCAGACAGCAGTCAGACAGCAGTCAGGCAGCAGTCAGAGAGCAGTCAGGCAGCAGTCAGACAGCAGTCATCAGCAGTCAGGCAGCAGTCAGAGAGCAGTCAGACAGCAGTCAGGCAGCAGTCAGGCAGCAGTGAGACAGCAGTCAGACAGCAGACAGGCAGCAGTCAGGCAGCAGTCAGAGAGCAGTCAGAGAGCAGTCAGGCAGCAGTCAGAGAGCAGTCAGAGAGCAGTCAGAGAGCAGTCAGGCAGCAGTCAGAGAGCAGTCAGGCAGCAGTCAGGCAGCAGTCAGAGAGCAGTCAGGCAGCAGTCAGGCAGCAGTCAGAGAGCAGTCAGAGAGCAGTCAGAGAGCAGTCAGGCAGCAGTCAGAGAGCAGTCAGAGAGCAGTCAGACAGCAGTCAGGCAGCAGTCAGAGAGCAGTCAGACAGCAGTCAGACAGCAGTCAGAGAGCAGTCAGACAGCAGTCAGACAGCAGTCAGACAGCAGTCAGGCAGCAGTCAGAGAGCAGTCAGGCAGCAGTCAGAGAGCAGTCAGGCAGCAGTCAGAGAGCAGTCAGAGAGCAGTCAGAGAGCAGTCAGGCAGCAGTCAGACAGCAGTCAGAGAGCATTCAGACAGCAGTCAGAGAGCAGTCAGACAGCAGTCAGGCAGCAGTCAGGCAGCAGTCAGAGAGCAGTCAGACAGCAGTCAGACAGCAGTCAGAGAGCATTCAGACAGCAGTCAGAGAGCAGTCAGACAGCAGTCAGACAGCAGTCAGAGAGCAGTCAGACAGCAGTCAGAGAGCATTCAGACAGCAGTCAGACAGCAGTCAGACAGCAGTCAGGCAGCAGTCAGAGAGCAGTCAGGCAGCAGTCAGAGAGCTGTCAGACAGCAGTCAGACAGCAGTCAGACAGCAGTCAGAGAGCTGTCAGACAGCAGTCAGACAGCAGTCCGACAGCAGTCAGGCAGCAGTCCGACAGCAGCCAGACAGCATTCAGACAGCAGTCAGAGAGCAGTCAGACAGCAGTCAGACAGCAGTCAGGCAGCAGTCAGAGAGCAGTCAGGCAGCAGTCAGAGAGCAGTCAGAGAGCATTCAGACAGCAGTCAGAGAGCTGTCAGACAGCAGTCAGGCAGCAGTCAGACAGCAGTCAGGCAGCAGTCAGACAGCAGTCAGACAGCAGTCAGACAGCAGTCAGACAGCAGTCAGAGAGCAGTCAGGCAGCAGTCAGGCAGCAGTCAGAGAGCAGTCAGGCAGCAGTCAGAGAGCAGTCAGAGAGCAGTCAGACAGCAGTCAGACAGCAGTCAGACAGCAGTCAGGCAGCAGTCAGACAGCAGTCAGGCAGCAGTCAGAGAGCAGTCAGACAGCAGTCAGAGAGCAGTCAGGCAGCAGTCAGAGAGCAGTCAGGCAGCAGTCAGGCAGCAGTCAGGCAGCAGTCAGGCAGCAGTCAGAGAGCAGTCAGGCAGCAGTCAGAGAGCAGTCAGGCAGCAGTCAGACAGCAGTCAGGCAGCAGTCAGACAGCAGTCAGACAGCAGTCAGACAGCAGTCAGACAGCAGTCAGACAGCATTCAGGCAGCAGTCAGACAGCATTCAGACAGCAGTCAGAGAGCAGTCAGGCAGCAGTCAGACAGCAGTCAGAGAGCAGTCAGACAGCAGTCAGACAGCAGTCAGACAGCAGTCAGACAGCATTCAGACAGCAGTCAGAGAGCAGTCAGGCAGCAGTCAGGCAGCAGTCAGAGAGCAGTCAGGCAGCAGTCAGAGAGCAGTCAGAGAGCAGTCAGAGAGCAGTCAGGCAGCAGTCAGGCAGCAGTCAGAGAGCATTCAGACAGCAGTCAGACAGCAGTCAGAGAGCAGTCAGGCAGCAGTCAGACAGCAGTCAGAGAGCATTCAGACAGCAGTCAGACAGCAGTCAGAGAGCAGTCAGGCAGCAGTCAGGCAGCAGTCAGAGAGCAGTCAGACAGCAGTCAGAGAGCATTCAGACAGCAGTCAGACAGCAGTCAGACAGCAGTCAGGCAGCAGTCAGAGAGCAGTCAGACAGCAGTCAGAGAGCTGTCAGACAGCAGTCAGACAGCAGTCAGACAGCAGTCAGAGAGCTGTCAGACAGCAGTCAGACAGCAGTCAGAGAGCAGTCAGAGAGCAGTCAGACAGCAGCCAGACAGCAGTCAGGCAGCAGTCAGAGAGCAGTCAGGCAGCAGTCAGAGAGCAGTCAGAGAGCATTCAGACAGCAGTCAGAGAGCTGTCAGACAGCAGTCAGAAAGCATTCAGACAGCAGTCAGGCAGCAGTCAGAGAGCAGTCAGACAGCAGTCAGACAGCAGTCAGACAGCAGTCAGACAGCAGTCAGAGAGCAGTCAGACAGCAGTCAGACAGCAGTCAGGCAGCAGTCAGAGAGCAGTCAGGCAGCAGTCAGAGAGCAGTCAGAGAGCATTCAGACAGCAGTCAGAAAGCAGTCAGGCAGCAGAGAGCAGTCAGGCAGCAGTCAGAGAGCAGTCAGGCAGCAGTCAGAGAGCAGTCAGGCAGCAGTCAGAGAGCAGTCAGAGAGCAGTCAGACAGCAGTCAGAGAGCAGTCAGGCAGCAGTCAGACAGCAGTCAGAGAGCAGTCAGGCAGCAGTCAGACAGCAGTCAGAGAGCAGTCAGACAGCAGTCAGACAGCAGTCACAGAGCAGTCAGACAGCAGTCAGGCAGAAGTCAGAGAGCATTCAGACAGCAGACAGAGAGCAGTCAGACAGCAGTCAGGCAGCAGTCAGGCAGCAGTCAGACAGCAGTCAGAGAGCATTCAGACAGCAGTCAGAGAGCAGTCAGACAGCAGTCAGGCAGCAGTCAGGCAGCAGTCAGAGAGCAGTCAGACAGCAGTCAGGCAGCAGTCAGAGAGCAGTCAGACAGCAGTCAGAGAGCAGTCAGAGAGCAGTCAGAGAGCAGTCAGACAGCAGTCAGACAGCAGTCAGAAAGCAGTCAGACAGCAGTCAGACAGCAGTCAGAGAGCAGTCAGACAGCAGTCAGGCAGCAGTCAGAGAGCATTCAGTCAGCAGTCAGAGAGCTGTCAGACAGCAGTCAGACAGCAGTCAGAGAGCAGTCAGAGAGCAGTCAGACAGCAGTCAGGCAGCAGTCAGAGAGCAGTCAGACAGCAGTCAGGCAGCAGTCAGAGAGCAGTCAGACAGCAGTCAGGCAGCAGTCAGGCAGCAGTCAGACAGCAGTCAGGCAGCAGTCAGAGAGCAGTCAGACAGCAGTCAGACAGCAGTCACAGAGCAGTCAGACAGCAGTCAGGCAGAAGTCAGAGAGCAGTAAGGCAGCAGTCAGAGAGCAGTCAGAGAGCAGTCAGAGAGCAGTCAGGCAGCAGAGAGCAGTCAGAGAGCAGTCAGAGAGCAGTCAGGCAGCAGTCAGAGAGCAGTCAGGGAGCAGTCAGAGAGCAGTCAGGCAGCAGTCAGGCAGCAGTCAGAGAGCAGTCAGGCAGCAGTCAGGCAGCAGTCAGAGAGCAGTCAGGCAGCAGTCAGAGAGCAGTCAGGCAGCAGTCAGACAGCAGTCAGAGAGCAGTCAGGCAGCAGTCAGACAGCAGTCAGAGAGCAGTCAGGCAGCAGTCAGACAGCAGTCAGGCAGCAGTCAGAGAGCAGTCAGACAGCAGTCAGGCAGCAGTCAGGCAGCAGTCAGAGAGCAGTCAGGCAGCAGTCAGACAGCAGTCAGACAGCAGTCAGGCAGCAGTCAGACAGCAGTCAGAGAGCTGTCAGGCAGCAGTCAGAGAGCAGTCAGAGAGCAGTCAGGCAGCAGTCAGACAGCAGTCAGAGAGCAGTCAGAGAGCAGTCAGACAGCAGTCAGGCAGCAGTCAGAGAGCAGTCAGAGAGCAGTCAGAGAGCAGTCAGACAGCAGTCAGGCAGCAGTCAGAGAGCAGTCAGACAGCATTCAGGCAGCAGTCAGAGAGCAGTCAGGCAGCAGTCAGGCAGCAGTCAGAGAGCAGTCAGAGAGCAGTCAGACAGCAGTCAGGCAGCAGTCAGAGAGCAGTCAGACAGCATTCAGGCAGCAGTCAGAGAGCAGTCAGGCAGCAGTCAGAGAGCAGTCAGAGAGCATTCAGACAGCAGTCAGAGAGCTGTCAGACAGCAGTCAGACAGCAGTCAGAGAGCAGTCAGAGAGAGTCAGACAGCAGTCAGACAGCAGTCAGAGAGCAGTCCGACAGCAGTCAGGCAGCAGTCAGAGAGTAGTCAGACAGCAGTCAGAGAGCAGTCAGAGAGCAATCAGACAGCAGTCAGAGAGCTGTCAGACAGCAGTCAGACAGCAGTCAGACAGCAGTCAGTGAGCTGTCAGACAGCAGTCAGACAGCAGTCAGACAGCAGTCAGACAGCAGTCAGACAGCAGTCCGACAGCAGTCAGGCAGCAGTCAGACAGCAGCCAGACAGCATTCAGACAGCAGTCAGAGAGCAGTCAGACAGCAGTCAGACAGCAGTCAGAGAGCAGTCAGACAGCAGTCAGGCAGAAGTCAGAGAGCAGTCAGGCAGCAGTCAGAGAGCAGTCAGAGAGCAGTCAGAGAGCAGTCAGGCAGCAGTCAGAGAGCAGTCAGGCAGCAGTCAGAGAGCAGTCAGGCAGCAGAGAGCAGTCAGAGAGCAGTCAGACAGCAGTCAGACAGCAGTCAGAGAGCAGTCAGACAGCAGTCAGGCAGCAGTCAGAGAGCAGTCAGGCAGCAGTCAGAGAGCAGTCAGAGAGCAGTCAGGCAGCAGTCAGGCAGCAGTCAGAGAGCAGTCAGGCAGCAGTCAGACAGCAGTCAGAGAGCAGTCAGGCAGCAGTCAGACAGCAGTCAGAGAGCAGTCAGAGAGCAGTCGGGCAGCAGTCAGACAGCAGTCAGAGAGCAGTCGGGCAGCAGTCAGACAGCAGTCAGAGAGCAGTCAGGCAGCAGTCAGACAGCAGTCAGGCAGCAGTCAGAGAGCAGTCAGACAGCAGTCAGACAGCAGTCAGACAGCAGTCAGACAGCAGTCAGACAGCAGTCAGGCAGCAGTCAGAGAGCAGTCAGAGAGCAGTCAGACAGCAGCCAGACAGCAGTCAGGCAGCAGTCAGAGAGCAGTCAGGCAGCAGTCAGAGAGCAGTCAGAGAGCATTCAGACAGCAGTCAGAGAGCTGTCAGACAGCAGTCAGAAAGCATTCAGACAGCAGTCAGGCAGCAGTCAGAGAGCAGTCAGACAGCAGTCAGACAGCAGTCAGACAGCAGTCAGACAGCAGTCAGAGAGCAGTCAGACAGCAGTCAGACAGCAGTCAGGCAGCAGTCAGAGAGCAGTCAGGCAGCAGTCAGAGAGCAGTCAGAGAGCATTCAGACAGCAGTCAGAAAGCAGTCAGACAGCAGTCAGACAGCAGTCAGAGAGCAGTCAGACAGCAGTCAGGCAGAAGTCAGAGAGCAGTCAGGCAGCAGTCAGAGAGCAGTCAGAGAGCAGTCAGGCAGCAGAGAGCAGTCAGGCAGCAGTCAGAGAGCAGTCAGGCAGCAGTCAGAGAGCAGTCAGGCAGCAGTCAGAGAGCAGTCAGAGAGCAGTCAGACAGCAGTCAGAGAGCAGTCAGGCAGCAGTCAGACAGCAGTCAGAGAGCAGTCAGGCAGCAGTCAGACAGCAGTCAGAGAGCAGTCAGACAGCAGTCAGACAGCAGTCACAGAGCAGTCAGACAGCAGTCAGGCAGAAGTCAGAGAGCATTCAGACAGCAGACAGAGAGCAGTCAGACAGCAGTCAGGCAGCAGTCAGGCAGCAGTCAGACAGCAGTCAGAGAGCATTCAGACAGCAGTCAGAGAGCAGTCAGACAGCAGTCAGGCAGCAGTCAGGCAGCAGTCAGAGAGCAGTCAGACAGCAGTCAGGCAGCAGTCAGAGAGCAGTCAGGCAGCAGTCAGAGAGCAGTCAGAGAGCAGTCAGAGAGCAGTCAGACAGCAGTCAGACAGCAGTCAGAAAGCAGTCAGACAGCAGTCAGAGAGCAGTCAGACAGCAGTCAGGCAGCAGTCAGAGAGCATTCAGTCAGCAGTCAGAGAGCTGTCAGACAGCAGTCAGACAGCAGTCAGAGAGCAGTCAGAGAGCAGTCAGACAGCAGTCAGGCAGCAGTCAGAGAGCAGTCAGAGAGCAGTCAGAGAGCAGTCAGACAGCAGTCAGGCAGCAGTCAGAGAGCAGTCAGACAGCAGTCAGGCAGCAGTCAGAGAGCATTCAGTCAGCAGTCAGAGAGCTGTCAGACAGCAGTCAGACAGCAGTCAGAGAGCAGTCAGAGAGCAGTCAGACAGCAGTCAGGCAGCAGTCAGAGAGCAGTCAGACAGCAGTCAGGCAGCAGTCAGAGAGCAGTCAGACAGCAGTCAGGCAGCAGTCAGGCAGCAGTCAGACAGCAGTCAGGCAGCAGTCAGAGAGCAGTCAGACAGCAGTCAGACAGCAGTCACAGAGCAGTCAGACAGCAGTCAGGCAGAAGTCAGAGAGCAGTAAGGCAGCAGTCAGAGAGCAGTCAGAGAGCAGTCAGAGAGCAGTCAGGCAGCAGAGAGCAGTCAGAGAGCAGTCAGAGAGCAGTCAGGCAGCAGTCAGAGAGCAGTCAGGGAGCAGTCAGAGAGCAGTCAGGCAGCAGTCAGGCAGCAGTCAGAGAGCAGTCAGGCAGCAGTCAGGCAGCAGTCAGAGAGCAGTCAGGCAGCAGTCAGAGAGCAGTCAGGCAGCAGTCAGACAGCAGTCAGAGAGCAGTCAGGCAGCAGTCAGACAGCAGTCAGAGAGCAGTCAGGCAGCAGTCAGACAGCAGTCAGGCAGCAGTCAGAGAGCAGTCAGACAGCAGTCAGGCAGCAGTCAGGCAGCAGTCAGAGAGCAGTCAGGCAGCAGTCAGACAGCAGTCAGACAGCAGTCAGGCAGCAGTCAGACAGCAGTCAGAGAGCTGTCAGGCAGCAGTCAGAGAGCAGTCAGAGAGCAGTCAGGCAGCAGTCAGACAGCAGTCAGAGAGCAGTCAGAGAGCAGTCAGACAGCAGTCAGGCAGCAGTCAGAGAGCAGTCAGAGAGCAGTCAGAGAGCAGTCAGACAGCAGTCAGGCAGCAGTCAGAGAGCAGTCAGACAGCATTCAGGCAGCAGTCAGAGAGCAGTCAGGCAGCAGTCAGGCAGCAGTCAGAGAGCAGTCAGAGAGCAGTCAGACAGCAGTCAGGCAGCAGTCAGAGAGCAGTCAGACAGCATTCAGGCAGCAGTCAGAGAGCAGTCAGGCAGCAGTCAGAGAGCAGTCAGAGAGCATTCAGACAGCAGTCAGAGAGCTGTCAGACAGCAGTCAGACAGCAGTCAGAGAGCAGTCAGAGAGAGTCAGACAGCAGTCAGACAGCAGTCAGAGAGCAGTCCGACAGCAGTCAGGCAGCAGTCAGAGAGTAGTCAGACAGCAGTCAGAGAGCAGTCAGAGAGCAATCAGACAGCAGTCAGAGAGCTGTCAGACAGCAGTCAGACAGCAGTCAGACAGCAGTCAGTGAGCTGTCAGACAGCAGTCAGACAGCAGTCAGACAGCAGTCAGACAGCAGTCAGACAGCAGTCCGACAGCAGTCAGGCAGCAGTCAGACAGCAGCCAGACAGCATTCAGACAGCAGTCAGAGAGCAGTCAGACAGCAGTCAGACAGCAGTCAGAGAGCAGTCAGACAGCAGTCAGGCAGAAGTCAGAGAGCAGTCAGGCAGCAGTCAGAGAGCAGTCAGAGAGCAGTCAGAGAGCAGTCAGGCAGCAGTCAGAGAGCAGTCAGGCAGCAGTCAGAGAGCAGTCAGGCAGCAGAGAGCAGTCAGAGAGCAGTCAGACAGCAGTCAGACAGCAGTCAGAGAGCAGTCAGACAGCAGTCAGGCAGCAGTCAGAGAGCAGTCAGGCAGCAGTCAGAGAGCAGTCAGAGAGCAGTCAGGCAGCAGTCAGGCAGCAGTCAGAGAGCAGTCAGGCAGCAGTCAGACAGCAGTCAGAGAGCAGTCAGGCAGCAGTCAGACAGCAGTCAGAGAGCAGTCAGAGAGCAGTCGGGCAGCAGTCAGACAGCAGTCAGAGAGCAGTCGGGCAGCAGTCAGACAGCAGTCAGAGAGCAGTCAGGCAGCAGTCAGACAGCAGTCAGGCAGCAGTCAGAGAGCAGTCAGACAGCAGTCAGACAGCAGTCAGACAGCAGTCAGACAGCAGTCAGACAGCAGTCAGGCAGCAGTCAGAGAGCAGTCAGAGAGCAGTCAGACAGCAGCCAGACAGCAGTCAGGCAGCAGTCAGAGAGCAGTCAGGCAGCAGTCAGAGAGCAGTCAGAGAGCATTCAGACAGCAGTCAGAGAGCTGTCAGACAGCAGTCAGAAAGCATTCAGACAGCAGTCAGGCAGCAGTCAGAGAGCAGTCAGACAGCAGTCAGACAGCAGTCAGACAGCAGTCAGACAGCAGTCAGAGAGCAGTCAGACAGCAGTCAGACAGCAGTCAGGCAGCAGTCAGAGAGCAGTCAGGCAGCAGTCAGAGAGCAGTCAGAGAGCATTCAGACAGCAGTCAGAAAGCAGTCAGACAGCAGTCAGACAGCAGTCAGAGAGCAGTCAGACAGCAGTCAGGCAGAAGTCAGAGAGCAGTCAGGCAGCAGTCAGAGAGCAGTCAGAGAGCAGTCAGGCAGCAGAGAGCAGTCAGGCAGCAGTCAGAGAGCAGTCAGGCAGCAGTCAGAGAGCAGTCAGGCAGCAGTCAGAGAGCAGTCAGAGAGCAGTCAGACAGCAGTCAGAGAGCAGTCAGGCAGCAGTCAGACAGCAGTCAGAGAGCAGTCAGGCAGCAGTCAGACAGCAGTCAGAGAGCAGTCAGACAGCAGTCAGACAGCAGTCACAGAGCAGTCAGACAGCAGTCAGGCAGAAGTCAGAGAGCATTCAGACAGCAGACAGAGAGCAGTCAGACAGCAGTCAGGCAGCAGTCAGGCAGCAGTCAGACAGCAGTCAGAGAGCATTCAGACAGCAGTCAGAGAGCAGTCAGACAGCAGTCAGGCAGCAGTCAGGCAGCAGTCAGAGAGCAGTCAGACAGCAGTCAGGCAGCAGTCAGAGAGCAGTCAGGCAGCAGTCAGAGAGCAGTCAGAGAGCAGTCAGAGAGCAGTCAGACAGCAGTCAGACAGCAGTCAGAAAGCAGTCAGACAGCAGTCAGAGAGCAGTCAGACAGCAGTCAGGCAGCAGTCAGAGAGCATTCAGTCAGCAGTCAGAGAGCTGTCAGACAGCAGTCAGACAGCAGTCAGAGAGCAGTCAGAGAGCAGTCAGACAGCAGTCAGGCAGCAGTCAGAGAGCAGTCAGACAGCAGTCAGGCAGCAGTCAGAGAGCAGTCAGACAGCAGTCAGGCAGCAGTCAGGCAGCAGTCAGACAGCAGTCAGGCAGCAGTCAGAGAGCAGTCAGACAGCAGTCAGACAGCAGTCACAGAGCAGTCAGACAGCAGTCAGGCAGAAGTCAGAGAGCAGTAAGGCAGCAGTCAGAGAGCAGTCAGAGAGCAGTCAGAGAGCAGTCAGGCAGCAGAGAGCAGTCAGAGAGCAGTCAGAGAGCAGTCAGGCAGCAGTCAGAGAGCAGTCAGGGAGCAGTCAGAGAGCAGTCAGGCAGCAGTCAGGCAGCAGTCAGAGAGCAGTCAGGCAGCAGTCAGGCAGCAGTCAGAGAGCAGTCAGGCAGCAGTCAGAGAGCAGTCAGGCAGCAGTCAGACAGCAGTCAGAGAGCAGTCAGGCAGCAGTCAGACAGCAGTCAGAGAGCAGTCAGGCAGCAGTCAGACAGCAGTCAGGCAGCAGTCAGAGAGCAGTCAGACAGCAGTCAGGCAGCAGTCAGGCAGCAGTCAGAGAGCAGTCAGGCAGCAGTCAGACAGCAGTCAGACAGCAGTCAGGCAGCAGTCAGACAGCAGTCAGAGAGCTGTCAGGCAGCAGTCAGAGAGCAGTCAGAGAGCAGTCAGTCAGCAGTCAGACAGCTGTCAGAGAGCAGTCAGAGAGTAGTCAGACAGCAGTCAGGCAGCAGTCAGAGAGCAGTCAGAGAGCAGTCAGAGAGCAGTCAGACAGCAGTCAGGCAGCAGTCAGAGAGCAGTCAGCCAGCATTCAGGCAGCAGTCAGAGAGCAGTCAGGCAGCAGTCAGGCAGCAGTCAGAGAGCAGTCAGAGAGCAGTCAGAGAGCAGTCAGACAGCAGTCAGGCAGCAGTCAGAGAGCAGTCAGACAGCATTCAGGCAGCAGTCAGAGAGCAGTCAGGCAGCAGTCAGAGAGCCGTCAGAGAGCATTTAGACAGCAGTCAGAGAGCTGTCAGACATCAGTCAGACAGCAGTCAGAGAGCAGTCAGAGAGAGTCAGACAGCAGTCAGACAGCAGTCAGAGAGCAGTCCGAAAGCAGTCAGGCAGCAGTCAGAGAGTAGTCAGACAGCAGTCAGAGAGCAGTCAGACAGCAGTCAGACAGCAGTCAGAGAGCTGTCAGACAGCAGTCAGACAGCAGTCAGACAGCAGTCAGAGAGCAGTCAGAGAGCAGTCAGACAGCAGTCAGACAGCAGTCAGACAGCAGTCAGACAGCAGTCCGACAGCAGTCAGGCAGCAGTCAGACAGCAGCCAGACAGCATTCAGACAGCAGTCAGAGAGCAGTCAGACAGCAGTCAGACAGCAGTCAGAGAGCAGTCAGACAGCAGTCAGGCAGAAGTCAGAGAGCAGTCAGGCAGCAGTCAGAGAGCAGTCAGAGAGCAGTCAGAGAGCAGTCAGGCAGCAGAGAGCAGTCAGAGAGCAGTCAGAGAGCAGTCAGGCAGCAGAGAGCAGTCAGAGAGCAGTCAGACAGCAGTCAGACAGCAGTCAGAGAGCAGTCAGACAGCAGTCAGGCAGCAGTCAGAGAGCAGTCAGGCAGCAGTCAGAGAGCAGTCAGAGAGCAGTCAGGCAGCAGTCAGGCAGCAGTCAGAGAGCAGTCAGGCAGCAGTCAGACAGCAGTCAGAGAGCAGTCAGGCAGCAGTCAGACAGCAGTCAGAGAGCAGTCAGAGAGCAGTCGGGCAGCAGTCAGACAGCAGTCAGAGAGCAGTCAGGCAGCAGTCAGACAGCAGTCAGAGAGCAGTCAGGCAGCAGTCAGACAGCAGTCAGGCAGCAGTCAGAGAGCAGTCAGACAGCAGTCAGACAGCAGTCAGGCAGCAGTCAGAGAGCAGTCAGACAGCAGTCAGGCAGCAGTCAGAGAGCAGTCAGGCAGCAGTCAGACAGCAGTCAGGCAGCAGTCAGAGAGCAGTCAGACAGCAGTCAGGCAGCAGTCAGGCAGCAGTCAGAGAGCAGTCAGGCAGCAGTCAGACAGCAGTCAGACAGCAGTCAGGCAGCAGTCAGACAGCAGTCAGACAGCAGTCAGGCAGCAGTCAGACAGCAGTCAGAGAGCTGTCAGGCAGCAGTCAGAGAGCAGTCAGAGAGCAGTCAGGCAGCAGTCAGACAGCAGTCAGAGAGCAGTCAGGCAGCAGTCAGACAGCAGTCAGGCAGCAGTCAGAGAGCAGTCAGACAGCAGTCAGGCAGCAGTCAGGCAGCAGTCAGAGAGCAGTCAGGCAGCAGTCAGACAGCAGTCAGACAGCAGTCAGGCAGCAGTCAGACAGCAGTCAGAGAGCTGTCAGGCAGCAGTCAGAGAGCAGTCAGAGAGCAGTCAGGCAGCAGTCAGACAGCAGTCAGAGAGCAGTCAGGCAGCAGTCAGAGAGCAGTCAGACAGCAGTCAGAGAGCAGTCAGGCAGCAGTCAGAGAGCAGTCAGGCAGCAGTCAGAGAGCAGTCAGAGAGCATTCAGACAGCAGTCAGAGAGCTGTCAGACAGCAGTCAGAAAGCAGTCAGACAGCAGTCAGGCAGCAGTCAGAGAGCAGTCAGACAGCAGTCAGACAGCAGTCAGACTGCAGTCAGAGAGCAGTCAGACAGCAGTCAGGCAGCAGTCAGAGAGCAGTCAGACAGCAGTCAGACAGCAGTCAGGCAGCAGTCAGAGAGCAGTCAGGCAGCAGTCAGAGAGCAGTCAGGCAGCAGTCAGGCAGCAGTCAGAGAGCAGTCAGGCAGCAGTCAGAGAGCAGTCAGAGAGCAGTCAGGCAGCAGTCAGACAGCAGTCAGAGAGCAGTCAGGCAGCAGTCAGACAGCAGTCAGAGAGCAGTAAGGCAGCAGTCAGACAGCAGTCAGACAGCAGTCAGAGAGCAGTCAGACAGCAGTCAGACAGCAGTCAGAGAGCAGTAAGGCAGCAGTCAGACAGCAGTCAGAGAGCAGTCAGACAGCAGTCAGACAGCAGTCAGGCAGCAGTCAGAGAGCAGTCAGGCAGCAGTCAGAGAGCAGTCAGGCAGCAGTCAGAGAGCAGTCAGGCAGCAGTCAGGCAGCAGTCAGGCAGCAGTCAGAGAGCAGTCAGGCAGCAGTCAGGCAGCAGTCAGAGAGCAGTCAGACAGCAGTCAGGCAGCAGTCAGGCAGCAGTCAGAGAGCAGTCAGGCAGCAGTCAGAGAGCAGTCAGACAGCAGTCAGGCAGCAGTCAGACAGCAGTCAGAGAGCAGTCAGGCAGCAGTCAGGCAGCAGTCAGAGAGCAGTCAGGCAGCAGTCAGGCAGCAGTCAGAGAGCAGTCAGGCAGCAGTCAGGAAGCAGTCAGACAGCAGTCAGGCAGCAGTCAGACAGCAGTCAGAGAGCAGTCAGGCAGCAGTCAGACAGCAGTCAGAGAGCAGTCAGGCAGCAGTCAGACAGCAGTCAGGCAGCAGTCAGAGAGCAGTCAGACAGCAGTCAGGCAGCAGTCAGGCAGCAGTCAGAGAGCAGTCAGGCAGCAGTCAGACAGCAGTCAGACAGCAGTCAGGCAGCAGTCAGACAGCAGTCAGAGAGCTGTCAGGCAGCAGTCAGAGAGCAGTCAGAGAGCAGTCAGGCAGCAGTCAGACAGCAGTCAGAGAGCAGTCAGGCAGCAGTCAGAGAGCAGTCAGGCAGCAGTCAGACAGCAGTCAGACAGCAGTCAGGCAGCAGTCAGAGAGCAGTCAGGCAGCAGTCAGAGAGCAGTCAGAGAGCATTCAGACAGCAGTCAGAGAGCTGTCAGACAGCAGTCAGAAAGCAGTCAGACAGTAGTCAGGCAGCAGTCAGAGAGCAGTCAGACAGCAGTCAGACAGCAGTCAGACTGCAGTCAGAGAGCAGTCAGACAGCAGTCAGGCAGCAGTCAGAGAGCAGTCAGACAGCAGTCAGATAGCAGTCAGAGAGCAGTCAGACAGCAGTCAGGCAGAAGTCAGAGAGCAGTCAGACAGCAGTCAGGCAGCAGTCAGAGAGCAGTCAGACAGCAGTCAGACAGCAGTCAGGCAGCAGTCAGAGAGCAGTCAGGCAGCAGTCAGACAGCAGTCAGACAGCAGTCAGGCAGCAGTCAGACAGCAGTCAGAGAGCAGTCAGACAGCAGTCAGAGAGCAGTCAGAGAGCAGTCAGGCAGCAGTCAGACAGCAGTCAGACAGCAGTCAGGCAGCAGTCAGAGAGCAGTCAGGCAGCAGACAGAGAGCAGTCAGAGAGCAGTCAGGCAGCAGTCAGACAGCAGTCAGACAGCAGTCAGGCAGCAGTCAGGATGCAGTCAGGCAGCAGTCAGACAGCAGACAGGCAGCAGTCAGGCAGCAATCAGAGAGCAGTGAGATAGCAGTCAGGCATCAGTCAGAGAGCAGTCAGAGAGCAGTCAGAGAGCAGTCAGGCAGCAGTCAGAGAGCAGTCAGGCAGCAGTCAGAGAGCAGTCAGAGAGCAGTCAGGCAGCAGTCAGGCAGCAGTCAGAGAGCAGTCAGGCAGCAGTCAGAGAGCAGTCAGAGAGCAGTCAGAGAGCAGTCAGGCAGCAGTCAGACAGCAGTCAGAGAGCAGTCAGGCAGCAGTCAGACAGCAGTCAGGCAGCAGTCAGAGAGCAGTCAGACAGCAGTCAGGCAGCAGTCAGAGAGCAGTCAGGCAGCAGTCAGACAGCAGTCAGACAGCAGTCAGGCAGCAGTCAGAGAGCAGTCAGGCAGCAGTCAGACAGCAGTCAGACAGCAGTCAGGCAGCAGTCAGAGAGCAGTCAGACAGCAGTCAGGCAACAGTCAGACAGCAGTCAGACAGCAGTCAGGCAGCAGTCAGACAGCAGTCAGAGAGCTGTCAGGCAGCAGTCAGAGAGCAGTCAGAGAGCAGTCAGGCAGCAGTCAGACAGCAGTCAGAGAGCAGTCAGGCAGCAGTCAGAGAGCAGTCAGACAGCAGTCAGAGAGCAGTCAGGCAGCAGTCAGAGAGCAGTCAGGCAGCAGTCAGAGAGCAGTCAGAGAGCATTCAGACAGCAGTCAGAGAGCTGTCAGACAGCAGTCAGAAAGCAGTCAGACAGCAGTCAGGCAGCAGTCAGAGAGCAGTCAGACAGCAGTCAGACAGCAGTCAGACTGCAGTCAGAGAGCAGTCAGACAGCAGTCAGGCAGCAGTCAGAGAGCAGTCAGACAGCAGTCAGACAGCAGTCAGGCAGCAGTCAGAGAGCAGTCAGGCAGCAGTCAGAGAGCAGTCAGGCAGCAGTCAGGCAGCAGTCAGAGAGCAGTCAGGCAGCAGTCAGAGAGCAGTCAGAGAGCAGTCAGGCAGCAGTCAGACAGCAGTCAGAGAGCAGTCAGGCAGCAGTCAGACAGCAGTCAGAGAGCAGTAAGGCAGCAGTCAGACAGCAGTCAGACAGCAGTCAGAGAGCAGTCAGACAGCAGTCAGACAGCAGTCAGAGAGCAGTAAGGCAGCAGTCAGACAGCAGTCAGAGAGCAGTCAGACAGCAGTCAGACAGCAGTCAGGCAGCAGTCAGAGAGCAGTCAGGCAGCAGTCAGGCAGCAGTCAGGCAGCAGTCAGAGAGCAGTCAGGCAGCAGTCAGGCAGCAGTCAGGCAGCAGTCAGAGAGCAGTCAGGCAGCAGTCAGGCAGCAGTCAGAGAGCAGTCAGACAGCAGTTAGAGAGCAGTCAGGCAGCAGTCAGACAGCAGTCAGACAGCAGTCAGGCAGCAGTCAGAGAGCAGTCAGGCAGCAGTCAGAGAGCAGTCAGAGAGCATTCAGACAGCAGTCAGAGAGCTGTCAGACAGCAGTCAGAAAGCAGTCAGACAGCAGTCAGGCAGCAGTCAGACAGCAGTCAGAGAGCAGTCAGGCAGCAGTCAGGCAGCAGTCAGAGAGCAGTCAGGCAGCAGTCAGGAAGCAGTCAGACAGCAGTCAGAGAGCAGTCAGGCAGCAGTCAGGCAGCAGTCAGAGAGCAGTCAGGCAGCAGTCAGAGAGCAGTCAGAGAGCTGTCAGACAGCAGTCAGACAGCAGTCAGACAGCAGTCAGGCAGCAGTCAGACAGCAGTCAGGCAGCAGTCAGAGAGCAGTCAGACAGCAGTCAGAGAGCAGTCAGGCAGCAGTCAGAGAGCAGTCAGGCAGCAGTCAGGCAGCAGTCAGGCAGCAGTCAGGCAGCAGTCAGAGAGCAGTCAGGCAGCAGTCAGAGAGCAGTCAGGCAGCAGTCAGACAGCAGTCAGGCAGCAGTCAGACAGCAGTCAGACAGCAGTCAGACAGCAGTCAGACAGCAGTCAGACAGCATTCAGACAGCAGTCAGAGAGCAGTCAGGCAGCAGTCAGACAGCAGTCAGAGAGCAGTCAGACAGCAGTCAGACAGCAGTCAGACAGCAGTCAGACAGCATTCAGACAGCAGTCAGAGAGCAGTCAGGCAGCAGTCAGGCAGCAGTCAGAGAGCAGTCAGGCAGCAGTCAGAGAGCAGTCAGAGAGCAGTCAGAGAGCAGTCAGGCAGCAGTCAGGCAGCAGTCAGAGAGCATTCAGGCAGCAGTCAGACAGCAGTCAGAGAGCAGTCAGGCAGCAGTCAGACAGCAGTCAGAGAGCATTCAGACAGCAGTCAGACAGCAGTCAGAGAGCAGTCAGGCAGCAGTCAGGCAGCAGTCAGAGAGCAGTCAGACAGCAGTCAGAGAGCATTCAGACAGCAGTCAGACAGCAGTCAGACAGCAGTCAGGCAGCAGTCAGAGAGCAGTCAGACAGCAGTCAGAGAGCTGTCAGACAGCAGTCAGACAGCAGTCAGACAGCAGTCAGAGAGCTGTCAGACAGCAGTCAGACAGCAGTCAGAGAGCAGTCAGAGAGCAGTCAGACAGCAGCCAGACAGCAGTCAGGCAGCAGTCAGAGAGCAGTCAGGCAGCAGTCAGAGAGCAGTCAGAGAGCATTCAGACAGCAGTCAGAGAGCTGTCAGACAGCAGTCAGAAAGCATTCAGACAGCAGTCAGGCAGCAGTCAGAGAGCAGTCAGACAGCAGTCAGACAGCAGTCAGACAGCAGTCAGACAGCAGTCAGAGAGCAGTCAGACAGCAGTCAGACAGCAGTCAGGCAGCAGTCAGAGAGCAGTCAGGCAGCAGTCAGACAGCAGTCAGACAGCAGTCAGACAGCAGTCAGAAAGCAGTCAGACAGCAGTCAGACAGCAGTCAGAGAGCAGTCAGACAGCAGTCAGGCAGAAGTCAGAGAGCAGTCAGGCAGCAGTCAGAGAGCAGTCAGAGAGCAGTCAGGCAGCAGAGAGCAGTCAGGCAGCAGTCAGAGAGCAGTCAGGCAGCAGTCAGAGAGCAGTCAGGCAGCAGTCAGAGAGCAGTCAGAGAGCAGTCAGACAGCAGTCAGAGAGCAGTCAGGCAGCAGTCAGACAGCAGTCAGAGAGCAGTCAGGCAGCAGTCAGACAGCAGTCAGAGAGCAGTCAGACAGCAGTCAGACAGCAGTCACAGAGCAGTCAGACAGCAGTCAGGCAGAAGTCAGAGAGCATTCAGACAGCAGACAGAGAGCAGTCAGACAGCAGTCAGGCAGCAGTCAGGCAGCAGTCAGACAGCAGTCAGAGAGCATTCAGACAGCAGTCAGAGAGCAGTCAGACAGCAGTCAGGCAGCAGTCAGGCAGCAGTCAGAGAGCAGTCAGACAGCAGTCAGGCAGCAGTCAGAGAGCAGTCAGACAGCAGTCAGAGAGCAGTCAGAGAGCAGTCAGAGAGCAGTCAGACAGCAGTCAGACAGCAGTCAGAAAGCAGTCAGACAGCAGTCAGACAGCAGTCAGAGAGCAGTCAGACAGCAGTCAGGCAGCAGTCAGAGAGCATTCAGTCAGCAGTCAGAGAGCTGTCAGACAGCAGTCAGACAGCAGTCAGAGAGCAGTCAGAGAGCAGTCAGACAGCAGTCAGGCAGCAGTCAGAGAGCAGTCAGACAGCAGTCAGGCAGCAGTCAGAGAGCAGTCAGACAGCAGTCAGGCAGCAGTCAGGCAGCAGTCAGACAGCAGTCAGGCAGCAGTCAGAGAGCAGTCAGACAGCAGTCAGACAGCAGTCACAGAGCAGTCAGACAGCAGTCAGGCAGAAGTCAGAGAGCAGTAAGGCAGCAGTCAGAGAGCAGTCAGAGAGCAGTCAGAGAGCAGTCAGGCAGCAGAGAGCAGTCAGAGAGCAGTCAGAGAGCAGTCAGGCAGCAGTCAGAGAGCAGTCAGGGAGCAGTCAGAGAGCAGTCAGGCAGCAGTCAGAGAGCAGTCAGGCAGCAGTCAGACAGCAGTCAGAGAGCAGTCAGGCAGCAGTCAGACAGCAGTCAGAGAGCAGTCAGGCAGCAGTCAGACAGCAGTCAGGCAGCAGTCAGAGAGCAGTCAGACAGCAGTCAGGCAGCAGTCAGGCAGCAGTCAGAGAGCAGTCAGGCAGCAGTCAGACAGCAGTCAGACAGCAGTCAGGCAGCAGTCAGACAGCAGTCAGAGAGCTGTCAGGCAGCAGTCAGAGAGCAGTCAGAGAGCAGTCAGGCAGCAGTCAGACAGCAGTCAGAGAGCAGTCAGAGAGCAGTCAGACAGCAGTCAGGCAGCAGTCAGAGAGCAGTCAGAGAGCAGTCAGAGAGCAGTCAGACAGCAGTCAGGCAGCAGTCAGAGAGCAGTCAGACAGCATTCAGGCAGCAGTCAGAGAGCAGTCAGGCAGCAGTCAGGCAGCAGTCAGAGAGCAGTCAGAGAGCAGTCAGAGAGCAGTCAGACAGCAGTCAGGCAGCAGTCAGAGAGCAGTCAGACAGCATTCAGGCAGCAGTCAGAGAGCAGTCAGGCAGCAGTCAGAGAGCAGTCAGAGAGCATTCAGACAGCAGTCAGAGAGCTGTCAGACAGCAGTCAGACAGCAGTCAGAGAGCAGTCAGAGAGAGTCAGACAGCAGTCAGACAGCAGTCAGAGAGCAGTCCGACAGCAGTCAGGCAGCAGTCAGAGAGTAGTCAGACAGCAGTCAGAGAGTAGTCAGAGAGCAATCAGACAGCAGTCAGAGAGCTGTCAGACAGCAGTCAGACAGCAGTCAGACAGCAGTCAGAGAGCTGTCAGACAGCAGTCAGACAGCAGTCAGACAGCAGTCAGACAGCAGTCAGACAGCAGTCCGACAGCAGTCAGGCAGCAGTCAGACAGCAGCCAGACAGCATTCAGACAGCAGTCAGAGAGCAGTCAGACAGCAGTCAGACAGCAGTCAGAGAGCAGTCAGACAGCAGTCAGGCAGAAGTCAGAGAGCAGTCAGGCAGCAGTCAGAGAGCAGTCAGAGAGCAGTCAGAGAGCAGTCAGGCAGCAGAGAGCAGTCAGAGAGCAGTCAGAGAGCAGTCAGGCAGCAGAGAGCAGTCAGAGAGCAGTCAGACAGCAGTCAGACAGCAGTCAGAGAGCAGTCAGACAGCAGTCAGGCAGCAGTCAGAGAGCAGTCAGGCAGCAGTCAGAGAGCAGTCAGGCAGCAGTCAGAGAGCAGTCAGACAGCAGTCAGACAGCAGTCAGGCAGCAGTCAGAGAGCAGTCAGGCAGCAGTCAGAGAGCAGTCAGGCAGCAGTCAGGCAGCAGTCAGAGAGCAGTCAGGCAGCAGTCAGAGAGCAGTCAGAGAGCAGTCAGGCAGCAGTCAGACAGCAGTCAGAGAGCAGTCAGGCAGCAGTCAGACAGCAGTCAGGCAGCAGTCAGAGAGCAGTCAGACAGCAGTCAGACAGCAGTCAGGCAGCAGTCAGACAGCAGTCAGGCAGCAGTCAGAGAGCCGGTTATTAGACTTCACCGCACACCACGTCGCGCCCCCACCTGTCCCCCCAACACCTGGTCGCCGGTGCCGTCCTGACTGTCCTGCGGTCTCTGATTTCCGTGCAGCTCGGAGCCTGTTTTCCGGAATAGGTGGTCACACCTGCTCTAGGGGGACCTGTTCGCACTCCACAGAGCATGCTTCGGCTTCTTCCGCCGAAGAGGTAACGGTGCTCTGGTCTCAGCCCACGGTCCAGGTTGCTTCCAGCGCCCCTTGTGCAAGTTGCAGGGGGACATTTGGCGCCACAGTTCCCAGCGGGAGGCAAGAGTCGTCTGCTGTTTCAGTGAATGTCTTGCGGAGCCACCTGGGTGTGAGCAGACGGAGCTCAGGACGTGGCCTGGACGGAGGGACAGATGAACGCAGGCTGCGTTGCTCAAATGAGAGACTGTCATAGACGCAGCGTTGGGGGCAGAGCCGGAGCAGGCCTGGAAGGGGCGCCTGCTCCCGAGTGGCTTGTTTTAGCTGGAGGGGGCGTGGAGAAGTGTGGTGGGAGGAAGGGAAGAGGGTGAAGGGTGGTCCCAGAGGCCAGAGGCACAGGGACAGTTGACACTGGTTAAATGCATCCATCCAGGCAGACACTCCTTTTCAGTCCCTCCCTTACTCACCCCACCCTCACCACAAGGCACAGTCTCGGTTCTTTGAGATCCTGACTTCATTGGAGTTGGAAAGGCGCCATCAGTGAGAGATCACGAGGCACCCTTTTCAGGGTCCACCCCGTCCCATTGAGTGTCACTTTCCTAGGGTGGCTGCAGGAACGGGTGGGGACAGCGACACGCCTCCCACAACATCGCACCCACACCAAGTTTTCAGGGGATCGCTGCATCACTTGGTTCGGGCAGGTGTGAATTTTAGCTCTTCGCCCTCAACAGCGCTCGTCGGAGTGCGTGTGCCTGTGCAGGGAGCAGGAGGTGGAGCAGGGGGTGGGGCAGGGGGTGGGGCAGGGGGTGGGCCCACCCACCCATTCCCCCTCACTGCAGCCCATTCCCCCTCACTGCAGCCCATGTTCACCACCCAGAGGAGAGCCTCGCAGACAAGCTTAGACAGGGGGTAATGGGAGTTGTTCGGGAGCCCAGGGCTTCCACTCAGATGGGGAGACTCAGTGACTGCCTCCGGGTCTGGCTTTGTTTCGCGTTGGCTTCCTGTCAATACTCAGCGTGAGCGGTAAACGCGCCCGGCGAGGATGGAGGAGCAGCTCCCTCCTCGCGCTCCGCAGCCTCTCACGCAGTGAGCTCCGGAGAGGACGCTCCGGGAGGAGAGCCGCAAACTGGGGCGGGGTCGGTCATGCAACGTTTTTCCCCTGAAAGTGCACTTCAGCACACTGGCCACTGGGTGTCACTGTTGTGACATAGATGGAAGCACATAGGTTTGCGTCTTAGATCAATGGTATCAGGAATTATTGTAAACACGTTTTTTTGGTAAGTATTTAAAATAATCCCCATAATTTATTTTATCTAGAAGCTTGCTTTCTAAAGCTATGCTGGATTTGGTATTCAAAGGGTAAACATATGCAGCCCGTGACTGTGGGTCTTTCTGTAGATGAAGCATTTTGACAAATACGAAGGAAAGATTGTTGACACTTCTAGAAACACACTTACATAAGTTATCTTGTCACCTACCAGCACCTGGGTCATTAGCAGATGCAATTAAAGCAGCGAATGTAGGAGAAGAGAGAGCCTGCGGCAGGCCTGGGCCATGGCGCCTCACAGGTTGGGACTCCTCTAACTGAAGGCCACCCTCCTCGCAGGCTGCCTGAGGGGACTGTTACAACCCTAAGTGGGACCACATTCTCCCACCTCTCTCCTTCTGACTCCCTCCCCATCCCCTGCTCAATACCGTCTGTGACTTCATAGAATCCTAACTCCTCACGGCCCCAGGGCCCGATGCCCTGGCCCACCTGCCTCCCCACACAGGGCACAGGACGGGTCAGCCGCCAGGTGGGTCTCACCACGGGGCGCCGCTTTGCCCAGCCCCCGTGCCCTTCCTGCCCCAGAATCTGCCGAGCCGCTCTCTGCAGCCGTCACACAGGCCCCGCTCCATTTCCTCGGAGCCAGAACGCCCTTCCTCTGCAGCCGCCACCCTTGCTGCTGCGTTTGGACCCATGCGTGGCACTTTCTGCCTTTCTGCATGGGCTTTGCAGTTTCTAGTTACCTGCTCGGGTTTAGGCGCCTGTTGCCTGTATCCCCTTCGGATTAGAGCTGCTTTTGAGCAGAAGCCCTGCCGGCACGGCACTCCCAGGGCGCCAGGACAGCGGCTTCCACAGGGAGGTGGTCCGTCAAGTCTGACTGAGTGAATGAGGCATGAAGGCCCCTCTCCCTCAAGCTGGTGCTCCGGAAGCTCCAGGCATCTCCTCACTCAGCTGTGGAAGGTCATGGGTCGGTGTTCAGACACGTTGGAGGGTCAGAGAGGAGGAAGTAGGCTTGTTTGGGGCAGAGAGTCACGGGAAATACTTGCTCTATTGGGGGTTATATCCGTGCTAAATTTAGGAAATGTTCTGTAAAACAGATTGTAACTGGCAGGCAGTACCATGCGTTCACTAAGAGTGCGAGCTGTTAGCTCAGGTAGGTGGTTAGCTTGGGTCGTCCAAGAATCAGAAGCCCAGGAGACATGACAGATGCAAGAGATGCATGCCGAGGAAGCGCCGCGCCGGAGCTGGGGCGGCAGCGGGCGGGCAGAGCCCCTTCGCCTGGAACCCAGGCCTCCTGTAATGTGTTTTCCTGCCGGGAGCAGTTCCAAGTGGTGTTTCTGGAAGACGACGGGAGCGAGGAGTCCCATGCCATCACTTGCTGACAGTGCTTTCTATTTTAATTAAACACTTTTATTCCACAACAACAAACGGAGACACGTGGAGGGATGTCACACAGGGTGATGCTCTGTGAGAGTGAATGTCCGCAGGTCCACCTGGT
Organism: Plecotus auritus; assembly: GCF_963455305.1. Taxonomy (NCBI): domain Eukaryota; kingdom Metazoa; phylum Chordata; class Mammalia; order Chiroptera; family Vespertilionidae; genus Plecotus; species Plecotus auritus. Next base: position 56,392,429 of record NC_137777.1, on the reverse strand, counting down.
TAGAAAAGGCAGCTGCCTGCGCCCGGGCCCGGGAGCCCCTCCGTCCCTCCTTGGAGTGCCTCTCTGCCTCCGTTGTCGTGAACCATCACTGGCCGCTCTTTTCTCCTTCTCCAGGGAGAGTTAGTCTTTAATCTGAGTATAGTTCATTTCGCCTCTTCGTGAATTTTATAAATGATGCGATTCTCTTCTTTCAGTCAACATCGCGATCTTCATGTTCTTAGACGCCCTCATGGCGGTGGCTGCTTTCTCTGCTGCCCAGTGCTCACTGCGCAAATACGTTTGTGATGCGTCCGCTCTCGTGCTGATGGAGTTGTGAGTGTTTCCATGTTTGTAACTGGGAGCTTTATTGTCAGGGTTTCCGGGGTGACGTGGGTGAGAGTTTTTCCTACCACTTTGCGTGGAAGTCTGGGTCCCCAGCGTGCATGTCCACTCCCCGCAGGGTGTGACTGTCGTATAGGGGGTCTCAGCACCCCGAGGAGCCTATTTCTTTGTGTGGCAGACGTTCCCGAGTCCAGGGACGGAGCTGTGGGAGTCGTCAAGGGGTGATGTTGCAGCTAGCCACTAAGAGGAGATGCCTAGAGCTGAGCCCTCCAGCTTCGACACCCTTCCTGGCTCGGGGTGAATTCAGCATGAATGTATTTTGAGATGCTAGACCTTGAGAGAGTGTAGTTAAAGTGTAGAGCAGATTACAGCACAAACGTCCAGGAACTAGAGTCCTCCTTTAGTGTCCCACCCATGAACTACCTACCCGTCCACCCCTGGTGCGTGGGGAGCGCAGCCACAGCTCTGCTCGGCGCTTATGTGAACCCCAGGATAGACTGACGGGTGGGAAGGTCGAAGTGGGAAGCCCGGTCACCCTTCGCGTTAACCAGTGGGACTTCTAGGCCCACAGTGAGCACCTGGGAGGCTGGTGTTGCCAGAGGATTGGGTTGGCGGGATTCCTCCTTTGCTAGTGGGAGTGGGGTTCTTGCGGTATCTTCAGAAAAGGAACTTTCTAAGACTCACAAGGGAGAATGAATGGTTTTTGTGGTGTAGAGTTACATCCCTCGGTTTGCAAAGCCCATCGTCTTCAAACCAGTCCTGAAAAGGCGCCGCTGGGGGTTCAGCAGGGCCAGAGGTGAAGCCAGTGTCCAGAGTTTCCAGGCACGGCGGAGCGGAGTCCGACGTGGCATCAGCTCATTATAGTCCATTAGTCCCCGGGAGCACGCCCCCTGAGCAGGAGTCCCAAGAGCACAGGAGGCAGGGAGACAGCTCCCTGGTTCAGGAATGAAGTATCTCAGACTTCACGCCCGTGCAGTGGCCACGACTCTCCTGGCCATTGACTTGCTCCAGGTGTGCTGACAGTAAGCATCTTCCCCGACCTCACTGGGCATGCGTCTGAACTGCCTCCGTCCGGTCCCTTCGCCCGCTGATCTAGGGAACAGCCTCGGGGCGTGTCACCTGCAGCTTCCTGGCAGCGCCGCACGATGGCTGCCTGTGTTCTCCAGTCTCCGCGTTGCTCCTTCCCTGTCAAACGATGACCCGGCTATTCCAACGGCATCATGGGGAGTGGGCGTTTCCGGGAAAAGAATCATCCAGAATAAAAACTGGGCACATGTTGTACCATGCAGAGGCCATGGCTACTTTCATAGCTTCTTCACAAGAGCACTTTGTGTTTCAAAACTGAGTGTCAAAATTGACGGTGGGGATCGCCCATATTTAGAACAATCTGGGACATTTTTCTCCATGTTGCGCTCTCCACACCTTTGAGGATCCTGGGAATTCTGACATGAATTGCATTGGAAATCACCTGGAATGTGTACTTTTAAGTTTTCTTTATTAGATCTCTCTGAAATATCTGTATTTCATCTATTCGAGAGCCAAGTCACATGCACTGGTTAAATTAAGAATATTTCCTCCTGCCCCCTCTTATCGGACTGTATTGAGACATTTTATTGGGTTGGCAGAGAAAGGAGAGGGACATGAGAGGGAGAGAGTGAGAACGTAAACAGGAAGGAGAGAGGGAGATAGAGCAATGTGGAACACAGGACGGAGGGGGGGAAAGAGAGCAAGAGGGAGGGAGATGGTGGACAGGACAGCGGGTCAGTGCTGAGAGGAATGGCTGACCCTGCTCGCCAGAGCCCAGTCACAAGCTGAAGAGCAGCCGGTCCCAGCCTGTGTGTGTGCCTTGCTCTTTGCTGGAGGAGCGACAGGAGGCAGAGTTACCATTGCTTTGTGTCTTACCTCAAGTTCCCGGGAAGAATAGGAGGCAGGATTTTCATCCTGTGCTTTATCTGTGCCGAGGCTGAGCACAAGGTGGAGAAAGGGAGGGGGAGGGCAGGCCCTGTGCTGCGAGCGATGGCATCCCCGTGGGGAGTGTCAGTCTTAGGCAAGTTGAGATGCCCATTGCTCACATTGTGTAATGCTGCCGCAGCATTCAGGACAGCACCTGCGGAGCGGGCTTTGGATCAAGAGGAGCAGGTACCCCAGGCGGCCCAGGTGTGCGCCGGCTCCCTCTCCCAGGTCTGAGCAGGCGCCCTGTGATTGCACAACTGCAGAATTGCCTCGCATCCCCGGCTAAGGGACTTCATGACTGTCTGTCAGATCACGTTGAATACTTTAACTGCGCTGCAGTCTGGTTTGCCCGCTGCATTCACCTCAGGCTGGAAAAAAGGAGCCCTCCACACGACGAACACTGCTCCTTGGAAGGCATGGTTGCCATCTTGGTGCTTCCCGGTCATCATCTCCTTCTGACTGAAGCGGAGCAAAACTGCCTGTTTAAGAGGATGATCGAACGGAATGGATTTGCAGATTTGTGTCCAATTCCCCTGCCTGTCGACTTTCCCACTCCCAGGCCCACTCCGTGTCTGCTCCTGGGAGCACTGCGCCGTGATGCATCCGTCTCGCGCTGCGGGCTGCTCTGCTGCCTTCTCCGCCTCCCGCATCCTCCTCTCTCCGATCCAGCCAGTTGCACAGAAGGACAAGCAGGCAGCTGTCGCAGCTGTCGGGGGACCTGAGAGCGAGTTGGGGAGGCGAAGGGGAAACGCACAGACAGATGACGCCCTCTGCACCTGGAGCACCTCGCCCAGAAGCAGTTATGTGGGAACTCATTCTCGAGATTGCTAACTCGGTCCAGCGGGGGCCCTGCTGCTGATGCCCTCTCCTCACGCCCCTCATAGATGCACGCAGGCCCTTAATCCCCGAAGTCCGCAGTGCTTGCCTTCATGCGTTGGCTTGGCCCCGGAGAGCCACAACCCCCTGTCGTCTCTCCTGTGCACACGGAGTGATGGCACTTACTGGTTGGCCTTTCAGCCGGGCCCCGGGCTCAATCACATCACTCGCTCTAGGCTTGCTCCTGGGCAGTCCGCCGCTCGTCATCCGCGCCCCTTTGTGAGTTCCTCTATCCGCAGATTTGCGTTGGTAGGATGCGTTGGTGTCGCTCCCGGAGACCCCGGGGTCGCGCGTGCTGTCCGTGACTGAGTGAAAGGCGCCGGGTCCCTGCGGCCCGTTACAGACACTGAACCGGCGCCTCTGGAGAGGAGGGCCCGCACTCGCTCTGCCGGCTGCCTTTCTCACTTTCAGGGATGCTTTGGTCTCCCATCTGCCGGGTGTTGCTTTCTGGTGCATCATACGTGCGTTGATGTATTACTTCAGGTGATAAACAATTCCTTTTAGGCCATTAAGTTGTTAAAATTCAGTTGGCCCATTAACTTGAGGTGACAATTGACAGAGATTTCGAATGAAAGCATCGCAGCACCGATGTGCTTTCTCCCGCTGCTGAGCGAGGAGCAGCAGAGACAGAGGGCTGCTGGCTTTCCCGTTCCCGTGTGACGCCACCCACAGTGCTGGCACCCTGCTGCGAGGGACACAGCGGGCCGAGGTCCCTCCAGGCACAAGGGTAGCTGAGTCTCCTGTGGGAGAGGCCACGGTCGGGTGGGCTGAGACAGCCTGCGTGCCTGCAGGACGGCGCGTGAGCTGCAGGCTCCTGGCAGGGCTGGAGCTCAGGGACGCGAGGGGGAGACCACAGTTATCAGGCAGTGAAAGACGGGGGCGGCATGGAGAGCCCAGGGAGAGGGGTCTCCAGGCATCGGGTTTTGAGAAAGAACAAAATGTTTAAATGCTGAAGTGAGCAGCCTAGGAGGTGCGCACAGGAAGGAGGAGCCGAGGCTGGGAGGCAGCAGTGGCTGAGCAGGGCGGGCACCCAGGATTCCAGGAGCTTCGTCCTTGCTTCGTCATTCCACCCGCAGAGCTCAGGGTCCTTGACAGGCTCCAACGGGTGCCTCTTACGGAAAGGGGACTGCAGGCCGTCCGATCAGAGGTGAGGAGGGTTATCTCAGAGCGCACACATGTCCCCTTAGGGCAGCGGTTCTCCACCTGTGGGCCGCTGCTGCGGAGCCTAAGACCATCGGAAAACACAGGTATGTACATACGATTCATCACAGCAGCAAAGTTACAGTTATGAAGTAGCAACGAAAATAATTTTATGGTTGGGGTCACCACAACATGAGGAACTGTATTAAAGGGTCTTGGCATTAGAAAGGTTGGGAACCACTGATGTAGGGGATTCTCAATACATACGTTTTTGTTGAATTAAAGAATAGACCAAGTGCTGTCTATCTTAGAAAGAGAAACTACTAAAATCTACCCCAAAATGTGAAAAAAAAATGGTACTGTAAGGAAATTTAGGGCAGGTGTGATGAGGAGACATGCCCCCTGACTCAGAGTAAAGTGTGTGTGTGTGTGTGTGTGTGTGTGTGTGTGTGTGTGTGTAGTAGCAGCAGAGACAGAAATAGGCAGCAGAAAAGGAAGGGGACAAGGGAAACGTAAAACAAGATTGAAAAAACCTTTGTGATTTGCTCAAGGTGGCAGGAGATAAGCAGGTGTGGGACATGGATTCGGACGTGACATTGGGGTCAGGAGTCCCCACTGTGGGATCCCGGCGTCACCATTGGTGTAATGTTCCGTGTGAATGCGCAGTTGTGTGGCTGTGTGGCATGGCTGAGCGGCGTGGCTGCGTGGCGTGGCTGTGCGGTGTGGCTGTGTGGCGTGGCTGTGCGGTGTGGCTGTGTGGCGTGGCTGTGCGGTGTGGCTGCGTGGCGTGGCTGTGCGGTGTGGCTGTGTGGCGTGGCTGCGCGGCGTGGCTGTGCGGCGTGGCTGCGCGGCGTGGCTGTGCGGTGTGGCTGCGTGGCGTGGCTGTGCGGCGTGGCTGCGCGGCGTGGCTGTGCGGTGTGGCTGCGTGGCGTGGCTGTGCGGTGTGGCTGCGTGGCGAGCCTCTGTCCCGAGCGGCCGCGGAGGCTCACCGTGCCCTCGGACTCCTGGTGCCGCTGAGAAGTGAAAGCGAGCAGAAGCACCCCCCAGACTTGCTTCATGTTAAAATGCATCGAGCGCCGTGACACAGCCACGGGGTGGTGGGCTCAGAGCTTCGCCTCTGATTGCCTCCGAGTGTCCCCTCGTCAGGCCATGGGAAACAGGTGGGGAGGGTGCCATAGTTCCGCTCCCATCTTTCTTCCACATTGCCGCTCAGTGTTCCTTGCCTGGTCACTTTCTTTTGAATTTATTAGCTCGTTACCCAAAGTTACTAAGAAAGAGTGATTAACTTCTTCATTCTAGGGTTATTGAAATGATTAATATAATTGATTTTGCCTGAATACATTTTCTGAAACAAAAACACCCAACCCCCCTCCCATCCTCCTGTAAAACCTTTGTATATTAAGCATTGTAGTTACACAGAGAAACAGCGAACACACAGATAACACAGCTTTTCTCCAGAGGTTAGCATTCCTCTCACGCGAACGTCATGCTTGGAAGATGAAATGAACACCTGAGACTAACGGTGCCATTTTTTTTGCATTGTTAAGTGTTACTTCTTAAATCCTCCACTTCCTTTCAAAGTGTGGCTTGCACATTGGGCAGTTTGCCTCAATACAACCCTGACCAAAAATAAATAAATAAACACAAATAAAATGAGGAGGAAGTGATGGGACTTCAGGGTGAAAGTGTCTGAAAGAGAGAGTCCACCAACAGGGGGGGAGTCTGTTTAGATTCCCAAGGGATCAGAAATTGCCCACTACATGCTGGTGTCACTAGAGAAGAATGTACATGACTATCCTGGGTTCCTTTCCCAGGAGGATAGCTGGGAGGGAGTGGCCAGGAGGGGGCTGCAGTGGGCAGTGTGCATGGCTTAAAAGGAGCGCGGTGCCCTGCCCACACACCGGTGGCCGGCCTTCCTGCCGAGTGACAGAGGGCGGACAGACCAACTGGGAAGTGATTTTCGTCTTAGGTTTCTGCGCACGAGGGGAAAGTTGAGGAGTTACTTCCCTAACAGAGCCCGCAGTGAATCTGGCCTGCGGGTGCCAACCTTCATCTTCACCGTCACCGGGGGAAGAATTCTCGGGGGACGTGCAATTGTGTTCAGTGCTTCCACAACACACCGGTGCTGAGCGGGGAGCCCAAGCTGGCCTGCCCCTGACTATTCTGCGTGGACACAGCCCCCAAGGCACAGGGGCTGCTGGGAGTCACGTGGGGACTCTTCCCTGGGCTCCAAGCCCCTTCCCACCCACCGCAGGCCGGGAGCGCTCTGCCCTGCAGCCCCGTCCTGGCTGCGTCCTGGCACAGTCTCTCGGTGGGCAGGCCTAGGAGCGGCAGGCGGAGATGCCCTCCCCCAGCGCGCGTGCCCAGGAAGCTCCGGGGGAGAGCCGTTACGCCTCACGCCTGAGGAGACAGCCCCAGCGGTCTGCTCTCATGTGCACTGTTGAGAGGGCACAGCAGTGCGGGGCTCCCACAGGGAGGACCGAGGACCGCACAGGGCAGTCTGTCTGGAGACCATCCTGTGGGGCCTCCCCTCCTCCCCATATCCTGTGGGGCCTCCCCTCCTCCCCATATCCTGTGGGGACCTCCCCTCCTCCCCATATCCTGTGGGGACCTCCCCTCACTCCCTGTATCCTGTGGGGGGCCTCCCCTCACTCCCCGTATCCTGTGGGGACCTCCCCTCACTCCCCATATCCTGTGGGGCCTCCCCTCCTCCCCGTATCCTGTGGGGACCTCCCCTCACTCCCCATATCCTGTGGGGACCTCCCCTTACTTCCTGTATCCTGTGGGGACCTCCCCTCACTTCCTGTATCCTGTGGGGACCTCCCCTCACTCCCCATATCCTGTGGGGACCTCCCCTTACTTCCTGTATCCTGTGGGGACCTCCCCTCACTTCCTGTATCCTGTGGGGACCTCCCCTCACTCCCCGTATCCTGTGGGGTCCTAGCTTCCCAGGAGGAGAAGTGGCAGCTCCTGCGTTGAGCGTCTGTCCCCTGGTGGTCAGTGCACATCATAGCGACTGGTTGTTCTGCTGTCCGGTCAATTTGCATATTATGCTTTTATATATAGACTAGAGGCCCAGTGCATGAAATTTGTGCATGGGGTGGGGTGTCCCTCAGCCCAGCCTGCACCATCTCCAATCTGGGACCCCTCAGGGGATGTCCGACTGCCCGTTTAGGCACGATCCTATAAGGATCGTGCCTAAACCAGCAGTCAGACATTCCTCTCACAATCCAGGACCACTGGCTCCTAACTGCTCACCTGCCTGCCTTCCTGATTGCCCCTAACCACTTCTGCCTGCCAGCCTGATCACCCCCTAACCGCTCCCCTGCTGACCTGATTAACACCTAACTGCTCCCCTGCTGGCCTAATTGCCCAACTGCCCTCCCCTGCCGGCCTGATCTCCCCTAACTGCCTTTGCCTGCCAGCCTAGTTGCCCCCAACTGCCCTCCCCTGCCAGCCTGGTTGCCCCCAACTGACCTCCACTGCCAGCCTAGTCACCCCCAAATGCCCTCCCCTGCCAACCTGATCGCCCCCTAACTGCTCTCCCCTGTCAGCCTGATTGTCCCCTAACTGCTTGCTCCCTGTCACCAGACTGATCTCACCCCTAACTGCTTGCTCCCCCGCCAGCCTGATCGCCCCTAACTGCTTTGCTTCTCTGAGGGCCTGATTGCCCCTAACTGCCTCTGCCTCGGCCCCCACCACCGTGGCTTTGTCCGGAAGGAAGTCAGATGTCCAGAAGATATTTGGTTGACCCAGTCTAATTAGCTTATTACCCTCTGATTAGTATAGACACCAATTAATCCTCAGAAAATACTAGTCAGTAAATTCATTGCATTAGCTCATATATACATTTATATTTATTTTCAATTAGCTTTAAACACAAGATAGGGTACTACATTCATCTTCTCACTAAGAGCTGCTCACATAATTGCTTGGTGCAGTCATGCCCAACACTACACTGAGTGGCCAGATTATTATGATCTCTGAATGCATAATAATCTGGCCACTCAGTGTATATCCTATATAATAAAAGGCTAATATGCAAATTGTCCCCTCAACCAGGAGTTCAACCAGCAGGCAGGCCGGCCAACCGCCCATGTCCCCTCCCCCTGGCCAGGCTGGCTGGACCCCACCCATGCACGAATTCATGCACCAGGCCTCTAATATATCCTATCTAATAAAAGAGTAATATGCAAATTAACCATCACTCCGCTACACCCACCAGCCATGCCCACCAGCCACACCCACCAGCCAATCAGGAGCGAATATGCAAACCCAACCAAGATGGCTACGGCCACAGAGAGCAGGAGGGAGGCTTGGGTTTCCCCGGCAATGGAGGAAGCCAAGCTTTCCGCCTGCCCTTGCCGGCCTAGGCCTCCATTCAAGGCTACAGAGTTTCAATGATAGAAGATACATAAACCCAAACAGAAATGGCGGCAGCCACGGAGCTGGAAAGAGCAGGAGGCTAGGGTTGCCTCGGGTGATGGAGGAAGCCAAGCTTTCCGCACACCCTGGCTGGCCCAGGCCTCGCTTAAGGCTACAAAGTTTCAATTATAGAAGATACAAAAATCCCAACAGAAATGGCTGCCGCCACGGAGCAAGCAGAAGGATGGCTCCGCTCCAGGCTACAAAGTTTCAATTATAGAAGATAAATAAACCTCAGATACCAGGGCCTCCACTTGGGTCACCAGGGGGCATGGCCGGCCTGAAAACCACCACAGGCCCCTGGCCCAGGCTGCCCCACGCCCCAAGGGAACCCCCACCCTGATCCGGGACACCCTTCAGGGCAAACCAGCTGGCCCCCACCTGTGCACCAGGCCTCTATCCTATCTAATAAAAGAGTAATATGCAGATTGACCATCACTCCAACACACAAGATGGCTGCCCCCATGTGGTCAAAGATCCTGCCCCCATGTGGACACAAGATGGCCACCACAAGATGGCCAGCAGGGGAGGGCAGTTGGGAGGGACCAAGTCTGCAAGGGAGGGCAGTTGTGGGCGATCAGGCCAGCAGGGAAGGGCAGTTGGGAGGGACCAGGCCTGCAAGGGAGGGCAGCTTGGGGCAATCAAGCCTGCAGGGGAGGGCAGTTAGGGGTGACCAGGCCGGCAGAGGAGGGAAGTTGGGGGCTACCAGGCCTGCAGGGAAAGGCAGTTTGGAGGGACCCAGACCTGCAGGGGAGAGCAGTTATGGGTGACAAGGCCTGCAGGAGAGGGCAATTAGGGGTGATCAGGCCTGCAGGGGAGGGCAGTTGGGGGTGACCAGGCCTGCAGGGGAGGGCAGTTAGGGGTGACCAGGCCTGCAGGGGAAGGCAATTAGGGGTGACCAGGCCTGCAGGGGAGGGCAGTTAGGGGTGACCAGGCCTGCAGGGGAGGGCAGTTAGGGGTGACCAGGCCGGCAGAGGAGGGAAGTTGGGGGCTACCAGGCCTGCAGGGAAAGGCAGTTTGGAGGGACCCAGACCTGCAGGGGAGAGCAGTTATGGGTGACAAGGCCTGCAGGAGAGGGCAATTAGGGGTGATCAGGCCTGCAGGGGAGGGCAGTTGGGGGTGACCAGGCCTGCAGGGGAGGGCAGTTAGGGGTGACCAGGCCTGCAGGGGAAGGCAATTAGGGGTGACCAGGCCTGCAGGGGAGGGCAGTTAGGGGTGACCAGGCCTGCAGGGGAGGGCAGTTAGGGGTGACCAGGCCGGCAGAGGAGGGAAGTTGGGGGCTACCAGGCCTGCAGGGAAAGGCAGTTTGGAGGGACCCAGGCCTGCAGGGGAGAGCAGTTATGGGTGACAAGGCCTGCAGGAGAGGGCAACTAGGGGTGATCAGGCCTGCAGGAGAGGGCAGTTGGGGGTGACCAGGCCTGCAGGGGAGGGCAGTTAGGGGTGACCAGGCCTGCAGGGGAAGGCAATTAGGGGTGACCAGGCCTGCAGGGGAGGGCAGTTAGGGGTGACCAGGCCTGCAGGGGAGGGCAGTTAGGGGTGACCAGGCCTGCAGGGGAGGGCAGTTAGGGGCAAACAGGCTGGCAGGGGAGCAGTTAGGCATCCATCAGGCTGGCAGGGAAGTGGTTAGGGGGTGATCAGGCTGGCAGGCAGAAGCGGTTAGGGGCAATCAGGAAGGCAGGCAGGCAAGCAGTTGGAAGCCAGCAGTCCTGGATTGTGAGAGGGATGTCCAACTGCCCGTTTAGGCCCAATCCCACTGGGATCAGGCTTAAACAGGCAGTCGGACATCCCTCGAGGGGTCCCAGATTGGAGAGGGTGCAGGCTGGGCTGAGGGACACCACCCCACCCCATGCATGAATTTCGTGCACCGGGCCTCTAGTATATACTATATATACACTGAATGGCCAGATTATTATGCGTTCAGAGATCATAATAATCGGGCCACTCAGTGTATGTAGTTGATTAAAAAATGGCAGAGACTGTGACCAGTGGCCCTTTGGATGTGCACTGACATGGAGGATCACAGTGCGCACAGTGCGAGCCAGGCCAGCGGCTCCTCGGCAGAGCGCAGGGACCCGCTCTCTTTCCGAGTGAGGGTCACACTGTGACTGTGTCATTTGCTTACAAAAGAAGACTTCACACTCATGGGGGCGACTGCGCCTCGAGTGGTTTATTAACTGGGCCCCATGATTCAGGGTACAGCACGTCGGACAAAGTCTCTGAGGTTTCAGAGACGCGTTGGTCTGGTGAGGTGGTCAGAGCCGGTGGCCATGCTGTTATCTCAGCTGCCCCCACCCACCCGCCTCTCCATGTGGTTTCTGTCTCTAGTGTTTCAAACTCGACTTCCTCTCGCTTCCCGACTCTCACTGTCTCTAACTTGCTTACCTGGTGGACAGTCTTGGCCTTGTTTCCCTTGGTCCACGTCTGTCTGACCACCTCCCCCTGCGTGTGGTGCTGCTGTTTTTTCTCACGGACAGAGCCGACGTGAACACCTCTCTTCGCGGCTCGCTCTGAAGGCGGCAGCTGTGTCCTCAGGCAGTGAGTCCTGTGGCTCTTGCTAACGTGTCCTCTACACACACACACACACACACACACACACACACACACACAGTTTATGGAGTGTCTGCTGTGCGAAGCCCTCTGTTATTTATTTATTTGTGTAATTTAAAGCTGTGCTAATTTTCCCTGCAACTGGTCGTGCTGTTTCACAAGCCACTGAAGTGGGAAGGAAGGAGCATGTGTCCCGAGCGCCCGTGGGTGCCGAGCCGGAGGAGGGTCGGTGTGCAGTGTGGTCACGCCTCACTCCCGAGCACTGAGGCCGGCTCTGAGCTACAGAGAGCAGCGATGGACAGGAAGGGTGCGCGTCTGCCCCAAGAGCCTACCTCCAGGTCAAAGCAGAGAATAAATACTCACAAATAAAGGTAAATGCTCAAGGAGTGGCACGTTCTATAGAAAAACCACACTAGAGAAGGAAGGGTGACTGGCTGAGCGAGGGGCGGAGGGAGCGGTGAGGTCCTGGAGGGGACTGCAGGGCGCAGGGAAGGGCGCTGTGGCCAGGGAAGAGCTGGGAAGAGCACTCCGTGAGATGGACAGCAGGGCCTCGGGGTGAGCTGTGTGGCGTGGATGCTCTTTCCACTGCCTGTGCCCCGCCCACCCGGTGTGACCCTGCATCCTGTTCGTCGCTCTCCTGAGCAGACCGCACCAGGGGCCTCATGGCTCTCTTCTGACCTGGGATACAGTCAGTGTCGTGGTGACGGGAAGACGTTTCGTTTTGCCATCACGCGGGGCTTCCCCTTTGCAGGAGCCCCTCCGTCTGCACCGCTGCCTGCTCCTCCTGTGTCCAGGCGACAGCTGGTTGCCACGCCCCACGCCTGGCTCCCCTGCCACTGTCCTCACCGTCTTCTTGCTGCTGCCACTCCCGATGTTTCTTACTCTCCTCTCTCCTGAGCCCTGTTCCGAGCTTGGTCCGGACATCTCGGGGTTTGCACCAACGGCTTGGCTCTTACAGTCATTACTGTTTAGAGAAGTCCTTCCATTCCGGTAACAAGTGGAACAGCCCTCCCCTTTCTGAGTAAATTTCAGCTCTTCTGCTCTGGATGATGTTCGGGTTATTCCTTATCCTCCCTAGCACCTGACCCCTCCCTGGCCGGCACCTGGAGGCAGCGGCAGCAGCTGACCCATCAGAGCCCTGCTCTGTTTCCTTCTTGCTCTTTGTCACCTGCACCTGCACCAGAGCCACACCCTTTCACCGTAACCACGGCAACGTCTCTGACACCCACCTTGTTTCCATAGTACCTGCAGCACCCGGCCTCATTCAGGCCCTGCTACCTCGTACCTCGTACCTGCACGAGTACAGCCACCTTCAGCGGGCTCACCTACCTCTGCCCCGTCTGTCTTCCCCATTTCTACCACTATCATCCCTAAAACACTGCTGTGTGGTGTCATGCCCTGGTCAGTCTTTCCAGATTCTGTCACCAGGTGGAATGAAGCGCCGACGCCCCGGCCAGCGGCAGCTCACTTCACGGTGAGCCACGAGGAGCCGGAGCCTGTCTGGGCCCGAGCTCCCAGGAGACCAGTCTTGGACTCTGCCGGACGCTTCCCTGCTTGTTGTCTCTATAAACATGTCAATGAGAAGAAACCCAGTCCCCACTCTTTCCCGATCTGGAACTCCTTTGCAACAATCCAACTTGGAACTTGTCACTTCCCCAACCCCCTTCTTTAACGTAGGGAAGTCCGCGTTCTGTCTGACACCACCCATTCCTTCTATGTGGAGAGCTCCCCTCTCTCCCGTCCTCGCGTTTCTGTCCTTCCGACTGAGCACCTAGGTTCCCTTCGGAACGTGCACTGTGACCGATGTCTTCCTTATTATGCGAGCTCTGTCACCACGGCAGCCCAGGCGGGAGGCCCCGCTCGGATGAGAGATCCGCGGTCCTGGGCTCGTCCTGTGCCTGGGTCCCTGTCTGTGCCCAGCAGCTTCCTTCAATGGAGGAGAACGCGGGCAGCTGGGACGCTGTCTTCGGGGAGCTGCTCGTACACGCCATTCCCGAGGGGGTAGCGGAGCCTGCCTGAGGCCTTCCCCACTTCTCTCCAGGGACGCGGGGTTTGCGGGCCCGCAGGCCACCTCCACGCCGCGGCATGCCCAGCCGGAGGCGTGCTCCGTGCTCACCACGGTGAACTGTTCTTTTCCTTCGTTGGCTTTGACACTATGCTTTGTTTCTGTTGCTTTGGGTTGCTATCTGCACCTGTGTGTTTTCTAGAAAGCACGACTTTGTGCGAGTGAAGATGGTGCCGTGCGCTCAAACAGCCACACGCAGGGCTGCTGTGCGCGTTTCCCGCTCGGCTGCGCCCTGCTCCACGTGGGCAAGGACCGCAGCGCGAGGCGGAGGCCGGGCCTTCCCTGTCCTCAGAATGCCCGTCCCTAAAACCGCACGCCCATTCACCTGTCCAAGCACAGGCCGGCGTCCCAGGCTGGCTCTGCTCTGGACGCCAAGGCTCCGGGGTCCATGCTCCACCCGCCTCTGGCTGCGCCACCGCGGCGGTTGTCTGGCGCCTGTGCCTCGGTTTCCTCGTTTTCCGTGTGAGATGCGTGACGCTCAGCTGCCGTGGGCCAAGCGGACCATGCGGCGGTCACATGGCGAGCTCAGTAGACAGGATGGAGGGCAACTCCTGGCAGAGGCCGCTCCTGATGCCACTCAGAGGTCGGTGTTCCAGACGTCATCTTCGTGAGAACTGTCACCACCAGGGAGGCAGACGGCACTCTTCATCTCCAGAGAGCTGTAAGGCCGGGCTGCTCACCGAGGTGGAGTAAGTCACCCTGAGGTGGAGTAAGTCACCCTGAGGTGCAGTAAGTCACCCTGAGGTGGAGTAAGTCACCCCCTGAGGTGGAGTAAGGTCACCCTGAGGTGGAGTAAGGTCACTCTGAGGTGCAGTAAGGTCACCCTGAGGTGCAGTAAGTCACCCTGAGGTGGAGTAAGTCACCCTGAGGTGCAGTAAGTCACCCTGAGGTGGAGTAAGTCACCCTGAGGTTGAGTAAGTCACCCTGAGGTGCAGTAAGTCACCCTGAGGTGCAGTAAGTCACCTCCTGAGGTGGAGTAAGGTCACCCTGAGGTGCAGTAAGTCACCCTGAGGTGCAGTAAGTCACCCTGAGGTGGAGTAAGGTCACCTGAGGTGGAGTAAGTCACCCTGAGGTAGAGTAAGTCACCCTGAGGTGGAGTAAGTCACCCTGAGGTGCAGTAAGGTCACCCTGAGGTGGAGTAAATCACCCCCTGAGGTGGAGTAAGGTCACCCTGAGGTGGAGTAAGGTCACCCTGAGGTGGAGTAAGTCACCCTGAGGTGGAGTAAGTCACCCTGAGGTGCAGTAAGTCACCCTGAGGTGGAGTAAGGTCACCCTGAGGTGGAGTAAGTCACCCTGAGGTAGAGTAAGTCACCCTGAGGTGGAGTAAGTCACCCTGAGGTGCAGTAAGTCACCCTGAGGTGCAGTAAGGTCACCCTGAGGTGGAGTAAGGTCACCCTGAGGTGGAGTAAGTCACCCTGAGGTGCAGTAAGTCACCCTGAGGTGGAGTAAGTCACCCTGAGGTGGAGTAAGTCACCCTGAGGTGCAGTAAGGTCACCCTGAGGTGGAGTAAATCACCCCCTGAGATGGAGTAAGGTCACCCTGAGGTGGAGTAAGGTCACCCTGAGGTGCAGTAAGGTCACCCTGAGGTGGAGTAAGTCACCCTGAGGTGGAGTAAGGTCACCCTGAGGTGGAGTAAGTCACCCTGAGGTGGAGTAAGGTCACCCTGAGGTGGATTAAGGTCACCCCTGAGGTGGAGTAAGTCACCCCCTGAGGTGGAGTAAGGTCACCCTGAGGTGGAGTAAGGTCACCCTGAGGTGGAGTAAGTCACCCCCTGAGGTGGAGTAAGGTCACCCTGAGGTGGAGTAAGGTCACCCTGAGGTGGAGTAAGGTCACCCTGAGGTGGAGTAAGTCACCCCTGAGGTGCAGTAAGGTCACCTGAGGTGCAGCAAGGCTCCCCTGAGGTGGACTAAGTCACCCCTGAGGTGGAGTAAGGTCACCCTGAGGTGGAGTAAGTCACCCCTGAGGTGGAGTAAGTCACCCCTGAGGTGCAGTAAGGTCACCCAAGGTGGAGTAAGGTCACCTGAGGTTGAGTAAGGTCACCTGAGGTGCAGTAAGGTCACCTGAGGTGCAGCAAGGCTCCCCTGAGGTGGACTAAGTCACCCCTGAGGTGGAGTAAGGTCACCCGAGGTGGAGTAAGTCACCCCTGAGGTGCAGTAAGGTCACCCAAGGTGGAGTAAGGTCACCTGAGGTGCAGTAAAGCTCCCCTGAGGTGGAGTAAGTCACCCCTGAGGTGGAGTAAGGTTACCTGAGGTGGAGTAAGGTCACCTGAGGTGCAGTAAGGTTACCTGAGGTGGAGTAAGGTCACCCCTGGGGTGCAGTAAGGTCACCTGAGGTGCAGTAAGGCCCCCCTGAGGTGCAGTAAGGCCCCCCTGAGGTGCAGTAAGGCCCCCCTGAGGTGGAGTACAGTAAGTTTCTGAACTCCATGGAGGCCCCCTGTTCGTTCAGACCCTTTGTAGTCTTTAAAAAGAGAAAAAAATTACATTAGATATTTATTAAGATGAACAGAAATGAGTACATAGGATATATTTAATACTATTCAAAATGGGCATTTTATTTTATTTTATTACTTTTTAAAAATATATTTTATTGATTTTTACAGAGAGGAAGGGAGAGGAATAGAGAGTTAGAAACATCAATGAGAGAGAAACATCGATCAGCTGCCTCCTGCACACCCCCTACTGGGCATGTGCCCGCAATCAAGGTACATGCCCTTGACCGGAATCGAACCTGGGACCCTTCAGTCTGCAGGCCGATGCTCTATCCACTGAGCTAAACTGGTTAGGGCCAAAATGGGCATTTTAAAAGCAGTTTGAACAGAAGCATTCTCCCATTTTAATATTGCACACGAAACGTTCGAGGGTTACTATTTTGACAAAATGTCTAAGGTTTCCTAGGCTTATTATTAAATTATTTGAATTATTTTTTTAAAATGCCTTATATATATTCACATGTAAAATGAATATATGCATGTAAACATATGTATATATGTGTATAGATCTAGTAATGAGCATTTTATTAAGCCAGTAACTTAACAGTATTTGATAGCACTTCATCCACATTATTTCAAAGGTGTATAAATTATATTCATTTTATTTTAAGCTTCCTGAGTATTACAATTTACAAGTTAAACCACTAAAATAAAGAATTCATATTCCTAACCTTTTTAGGAGAGCTCATTTTTCAAATATTTATTTCTAAAAACAAAGTATTGGCAATAACAGTAGGTATCACTATAACAAAGGAAATCAGCCATTGAGAAATGATGGATTCATTTGTTGACACTCAATGTGTCCATCCCTGCTCTGAGGAGAGCTTCTTCATCTGCATCAACATCTCACTGGACTGAAAACGTCCTCGGACTAGCGGACCTGGGGCCTCTCTGGGGAAGTAGTTCTTCTAGAAGCACAATCAAAATCTCGTCTTCTAGATTTTGAATCATTTATTTTTACTCAATGACCCAAAAATAAATAATCTGGTTACATATTTTTTCAGCAAAATTTTTATGAATTACCTAAATCATTCACCTAGTTATCAAACAGGAATAAAAGTATCCACCTTATAAAGTTGGTGGTGAGCATGAAGCAGGGCATTTTCTCCGCTCTGGTTTATTGGGCGGATTTAGGTGAGCACCTCCTACGTGGTAGGCCTGGTGGTTGAAGACAGTGCCTTTGTCCTGGGAGTGCCTGTAGTCCAGCAGGTTCATGCAGGTTTCATTGTGAAGCTTAAATGACTATTCATGAGCAAGAGTGTAATTACCATGGAGTTTTTTGGCCCCTAGAGTGCAACAGGCAGCTAGTCTTCCCCTTAGCACAATGATTACCAGCTGTTCCCGCCCTCAGGACAGCTCTCCATTTGCCCTCATTGAATGCAGCTCGAATGACAGGATTCCTCTCCAATCTGCCCCGCCTCTGGACCAAGCACATTTGCCTGGAGGAACTCCATTTGCATGTAGAACCCTTAGTTGCATGGGAGTCTGGGAAATATAAATTTTGGTTGCAGCTTCTCAGCTGGAAGGAGGAGAGAATGGAGTAAGCCACCCCCAAAAAGGTTTTATTATCAGTTAAAATGTGATGATTATCACTGTCTGGATCCTCTAAGTTGATGGATCACAAAAGCAAGCTGACCCCTGAGTCATGGCTGCCTGTCCTGCCGGCCTCTGCTGCCTGGACGTCCACAGGGCGCTGCTGACAGAGGCGGCCCCGGCGCTGGCGCTGGACATGGTGCTGCACTTGGTCCGTGTGCTGAGCCGCTTTGTCTAATGACAGTCCTGTGGTCCCTGACTGCTGGGATGTGGTGCTGTGTCCGCCGCGGCCCCAGGCGCAGCTGGGAATGTGCTGGAGGGAGCTTGTGAGTACAATTTACCACCAGACGGGCTCCTGCAGGTGCCGGACAGCACGTGAGATTAATATTTGGGCTTTGGATTTCAAGGTTAGTTTTCTTCTTCAAGAGCAGAGTGGTATCAGTAGGGGCACTGAAGGTTGAGGTCCCTGTGGCTTTGAGGGGACATGAGGCCTTAGGAATGTGCATCAGGGCTGCACACGGCAGAGGAGTAGCATGAATAACACACGAGATCCCGCTTCTTACTGCAGAGCAAACCCTGGTGAACCTCACGAAGGCCTTTGAGACGAGCTCTGTTTCCCACCGCCAGCGCGCTCTCAGCGTCATCCGTGAAGGTCTTCTTTTCCGCAGGCTGGGGCTTCTCTGAGGTGGCCAGCGTGCATTTCATGACACGTTGACCTTTTCTTTCTTAGCCCTTTCAGTGGGCACCCGTGTTTATGTCTTCTCCAAGGTACTAGCTCCTAAAGCAGAACAGCAGGTCACATTCCTGCAGTCGCTGAAGTGCCTCCAGCCTTGAGCGGGGGTAGGAACATTCCTGTCTCTCAACGCACTTGTATGCAGACCATGTTCCAAGGCCGGGGGAGTGCGCTAGCACATGACCTCCTGTTCTGACGTGCTCCAGAAACGCGGCGTCAGGAGGGGACTCGGTGAGGACAAACAATAACTTGGAAATTCCCGGCAGGGAGAGATGACTCAATATTTTGTACTCAGAAATCTGAAGTGTGCTTCAGTTTTTATTTTAATTTTTCTTATCAAGATAATTTTCTGTGGGAACTTAGCTGTTCATCAGTAAAAAGAGACAACACACTCAAGGAGAAGTTGATGACATTGCACAATCACTCTGCAGGGAAGTGCATGTGACTGGAGGCCTGCCTGTTCGCTGAGGGGTCCCGAGTGCTGGCGGCTGCACAGCCTTGTCTGTCTAAGGGGGTGCTGGTGCCGTGTGCATCTGTCTGGAGGTGCTGGGGCTGTGTGGGTCTGTCTGGGGGTTCTGGGGCCGTGTGGGCCTGTCTGGTGGGGTGCTGGGGCTGTGTGGGTCTATCTGGGGGTGCTGGGACTGTGTGGGTCCGTCGGGGGGCTGCTGGGGCTGTGTGGGTCTGTCTGGGGGTGCTGGGACTATGTGGGTCCGTCGGGGGCGGGGTGCTGGGACTGTGTGGGTCCGTCGGGGGGGTGCTGGGGCTGTGTGGGTCTATCTGGGGGTGCTGGGACTGTGTGGGTCCATCGGGGGCGGGGTGCTGGGGCTGTGTGGGTCTGTCTGGGGGTGCTGGGGCTGTGTGGGTCTGTCTGGGGGTGCTGGGGCTGTGTGGGTCTGTCTGGGTGTGCTGGGGCTATGTGGGTCCGTTGGGGGGTGCTGGGGCTGTGTGTGTCTGTCTGGGGTGCTGGGGCTGTGTAGGTCTATCTGGGGGATGCTGGGGCTGTGTGGGTCTGTCTGGGGCCATGTGGGTCTGTCTGGGGGTGCTGGGGCCGTGTGGGTCTGTCTGGGGGTGCTGGGCTGTGTGGGCCTGAACACGCACATGTGTGCTCTGCCTGTGTCTGGACTTGTCTGGGTCTGTCGTGCGTCCATGTGAACAAAGGGGAGCACACGCACCAGGGCCAGCATCCGAGAACACACGTGGATAATGTGCTGTGGGCGAGGCCATGTTCTCACACCCTTGTTTCTTAAGCATTTGTCACCGACCCTGATGGGTGTGTCCTGGGCCTGCTGCTGCCCTGGGCACTCACCCTCACCAACGCCAGTGACATCACTCAGGGCTCTGCTGCTCCAGAGACTCGATTCGACGGCAGGTCCCAGCGCTGACCCAGGAGTCAGAAGCCACAGCGAAGGCAGCCCACCCTCAAGAACAAGGGACAGAGCGAGGCAGGTGTCGCTGCCTCAGCAGGAAGCCCGGAGCCAGCACCATGCTCTCCTCTGCACGGGTCTCCCGAGCTCTCTCAGTGGATTTGAAACTTACAAAAAGGCTGCGATTTCTAGTGTCTTCTTGTTACCTGGAGGGGTGGAGGAGATTAGAGTGAGGTGAACGGCCTTACTCAGAGAAAGGAGCCCCGGTCCTGTGGAGGATGGAGCAGCCGGAGCCAAGGGAGAGGAGGAATCGGAGACAATGACAAGCAGACCTCCAGCCACGTTCACGTGCAGATGCCAGTGAGCCCGACTGTCGGCGGCAGCGGTGGCTTCATGGGTGTGGAGGGGCGGGTGCTGCAGCCCCGCAGCTACAATGGAACAAAACCGACGACACTGCCAGGAGCTGGGGGGAGCTTCGTTCCCAGAGGCGGCCCCCAGGCGAGGCTCATGGCCTTCAGAGCAGAGTGGCCAGCAAGGGGTGGCCTGAGACTGTACGGACAAGGGCCAGGCACTGCATTCCAGAAATACAGTGACTCTGGTTCCAATCTTGGTTCTCCTTCTGACAGTCATCCCCAGACACTCTCCACACCTCACGTCCAGGCTCCCTGGGCGCCCAGAGCCGCTTTCCTGTGGCCATGTCTGCGGGTTCCATTCCTGCCACGCAGAGGGGACCGTGTGACCGCATGAGGACTCCCGAGCAGACCTGTGTCCTTGAGTGCTGGCCAGTGAGAGTTGTCCACACCAACAGCAGATTCCTCAACGACCGTGTCCGAGATGCACCTGGCTCTGGCTGGTTGCACCAGGGGACCGTCGCCTGTTCTCTGCTTGAGGCTGCTGATCTGGACCAGCTGGACTTGCAGAGACAGGTCACTCCTTGACTGTCCTTGTCCTGCCTCACCTGCTGACAGGCGGTACTGGTCAGGGGCAAGTCCTCCTTGTAGGGTAGACATTGATGGAGTGCCCATCTGGGCACTAAGTCTGGGACTCAGTGTCCCTGGTACTGACTGAGTTTATCAGTAGGGTTCAGGGCAGAAAACAGGGGCTCCCCACATATTTCAAAAGTGGGGTCTTGTAGGGCGTTTGAGGTTTGCACTGTCGTTGGAAGGGCTCGGAAAGAGGGCAGGGCAGTCCCACCAATGCCAGCCGTGGGCAAACTACGGCCCGCGGGCCGGATCCGGCTGTTCTATCCGGTTCTCTTGCTCTCCCCTCTGCTCCTTTACTTTGAATTTATATTAGTTCACACAAACACTCCATCCATGCTTTTGTTCCGGCCCTCCGGTCCAGTTTAAGAACCCATTGTGGCCCACCCCTGCACTAACCCATCACTGAAGCGCGGTGTCTCGGCTCATCCAGAGGCCACTGCAAATCCCAGGGTCCTCGGCGCTCCCACCACCTGCCCTCATGCAGCGCGGGAGCCAGGGCTGCAGAGGCTGCTCAGAGCGGCGTGGCTCATGCACCTCCTCAAGCACAGGGCACCCTTTTCTGGGAATCGGGACCCTGGCTTGCACAGTGTTGTGTTCACCTTGTAAAAATGAGGTGCATCCTCCACCCAAAATTTGGTTCAGGCATCAAGACATGATATCCATGCACGCCTCCCAGCGAGGCTTCCTCTTAGCCTAAAGGCCTGAGAAATGACAGATGGGTGAGAAGAAGGCTCATTCCTGGGATTTCTTCTGTTTTTGTCAAAATGTTTAGTTTTAGCAGTTGGGTGAAGGGTTTAGATGACAGAATCCTAGGCTCTCTTAAATCTCATGCGAAGATTTTTTGAGGCATTGAATACTTTATTTTATTGGAACTGCTGTAAGTATTACTTAGTTTTTTAGATAAGTTTCGTTTTTTAGAGCAGTTGTAGCTTCATAGCAAAGAAGCTATCTCTTTGCCTGAGCTTTGTATATTTTTCTTGGGTTACTAAAATACAAATGAAGATAAACTGATAAAAATGCTTTGAGGGACAAAAAAAAAGCATTTAAATTTCAAATAGGGCCTTACTGATGTTGTTTTCTATGACAATGATTTCATGTTGATTGAAAGGAAAGCTCTGTAGACTTTGCCTGGAACTGCTTCTGTAGCGACTTCAGGAGAGGCCGTGCGTGGCTGTGTCACTGCAGTTGTCTCCTGTGACTGAGCGTGGTGTGTACCCACTGCTCACTGCTTGTCGTTTGCCAGGGGAAGCGGGGGGCAGAGGCCGAGGTAACGTCTTGTTGCTGCAAACGTGTGAACCTGCGCTCCTTCTGCGGAAGCCTCTTCCCTAGACCTTCGCGGATATGGCTGTGCTCTTCCCTCAGGACTCGGCTCCAGTGCCGCCCCAGAGACCCTCCATGCCTCCTCGCTCCCCTCTGAAGTCGCACCTGCTTCTGCGGATTTCTCACGTCACCTGGTCTTACTGTCTTCATTGTGCTGACTGCCGTGTGAAACGGTCATGTGTCGACATTTGTTTGCTTTTCATTGTCTGCCCCTGCCTAGAGGGTGCACTCCGCGTGAGCGAGGACCTGGCCTGGTCATCACCTGTGCCAAATGGCACTGGGCACGTAGTAGGTGCTTTGTTGATCTTTGCCGAATAAAAGAACAAATGACAAATTTTAACTAAGTCGCTTTATCATCTGTAACACAGGAGACTGACACTGTCCTGCGGACTTGAGGATGAGTTAAATTACCTGTGAAGACAGAAAGTGCCGGCTGACCAGCAGACCTGAGCGACAGATGAATGATTGCTCTGACACACGTTTCTGTGAAAGAGAGGCTAAGGGGCTGTTTTACTTTAGAAGTAGGAAGCAGTCCTGTTCGCCTGCCTTCTTAGGCTTTTATTGTCACAACAGCTTGAACTAAAATTAGCCTCTAGACACAATCAGCAGGTAAGCATCCTTGAGAAAGCACATGCTCCTACAAGGTCGGGTCTTCAAAGGCTAAACAGAGATTCTAGCAGAACACCCGGGGGATCGGACTTGTTTGGAAAAGTCAAGGCAGGGGCTGCCGCCTTCGGCAAGGTCCCCTCAGAGGCCCTGACCTCAGGAGAATCCTCCTTACAGACTTTCCAACCAAGTCCCGTGCTTCCCCACAAGAAAGCATTGCAAATTACCATAATCATCATCATCATCACCATCATCATCATCATTGTCATAAGATGCAGGGCTGCTGTCCGCTTGCAGAACGATGGTCCTGGGTGGCGGTTTTCCCTCGGCGGATACTAGGGAACCCCTGCCTTCCCGGTGCGGGTAGTTACTCACACAGTCACTTCTGCGCTCCGCAAAGGGGCCGTTTGTTTTGCTTTTGGCTCTTCTCTCCAGGTCTTGAACCATCTAGATTCTAGATGAAACAGGACAAGGGACAGGACCTAAACCGAATCGTCTTCTGTGGAAAAACGAGCGAGAGCTTTAAAATGGAAGACTTCACCCAGAGCCCTGCTGTGTGTCTGCTTTTAACGTGGGACATTTTTGCCCCCTGAGTACAGAGCTTTGTTATTTCCCACTGGCGTGTCGGTAATTAGCATTTGCCACTGGTTTGTGTGGGTTTATTTAAGGTCATTTATGTTCTTCGTGGAATCAGAAATCGGAGTCTGATCGTTTAAAGTGAATTGTGAGCTCTGAGGAGCTTTGGGCCTGGAGTGTTGGAGGATGGAAACCAGTGTCAGAGGCTGTGGACCCAAACCCCAAGGCAGGAGCGGCTTCTTGCTGTGATCAGGGCTGGTTTAAGTCCTGCTACTTGGAGTCTGCAGGCTGCTGTGCTGTGTCGCTGAACGGTTTGGACTATTGGACGATCCCATGTTGCCCAGCAGAGTAACATCCCTGCAGGGAGACTGGCATGCAGTTGACGTAATGGTTTGCATGGCATCATTGTAACTAGTTGGCACCCTGCGTCCTCCAGGGTATGTCCCGTCCTTCCCGGACAGCTGTCCTCATGGCCGAAGGCCACGGAGGGGCCTGTGTCCCCTCTGCTCTGTGGGGGCGCCCTCCTGGCCCTGCGGGGCGCGGGGTAAGTGCACTCTTCCTCAGGAGCGCCTGGGCTGACGCGGAGAGGTGCGGAGGCTGAGCGTCCCAGCCCGCAGGTGCAATGCAGTAGCTCTGTTTGTGCCACGGAGATTTCATTTGAAATTTCTTGGTCAGAAATACTCACCGCGGTGACTGTGGGGGGAGAGTCAGGATCAGAGATGCCGGGCCGGTGGGGCAGCCCTGCCCACAGGATTCGGGAATGGCAGAATCACGGGAATGTGTGGTCCAGAGCCCTGCCTTGCACACACTTAGAGGTGACTGGTCTCTGGCCTTTCTGAGTGACAGGTTTGCAGGTGTGTTCATGCTTGTTCTTTGCTCCCCCACGGCTCAGCCGTGTGCACTCGCCCCGAGCTGTTTGCGGCAGCCAGCGGGGTGCGGGGGAGGCAGCTCCCCAGGCCTTCCCGGGACCTGACACACGGGCTGCCTGGTGGCGTGTGTGCGTCCCCGCACCATCCCGGGCTCCTCCGTCACCCTCCCTGCTCCTCCCCTCGCAGGACCTCAGGCCTGGACAAGGCTGTGGGATGCGTGGCCTCCTGACTGAGCCTTGTGAGAGGATTACTGGTCCCTGGTGGGACCGGGTTATATGCTGTGCTCCTCGGAGGCGAGAGCAAAGCAAGTTATGAACTAGAGGAGAGAGACTGATTGAGGAAGAAATTGATGCGGAAACAGATGGGAAAACCCAGCCGGTGAGGCGCCAGGAGCCTCAGCGAGCACCAGCTGCTTCAGGAGGAAGCCCGCCTTCCCCGAGGCCCCAGGACTAGACACCATGTGGGCGCTCTGCAGAGGGACCCGAACTGAAAGGTGCGGGAAGCAGCACCCCCAGTGACCGAGTCTCCCTGGTTAACGGGCAGGGGGACAGCACCGCCTCCTGGAGCCCAGGAGGAAGGCAGGCAGGGGCGCCGTGGGGACAGGGCCTGCCAGGGGCTGTGACCAGCTAACCGGGCATGTGCGGCGCCGGGCGTGGCATCTGGGCCTGTGTCACAGGAGGGAGACCCTGTGTCCCAAGGAGGCGCCTCTGTGCCCACCGGGCGGTCAGGCCTGAAGGCTGGGATTCCTGTAGTCTGCTCGTGCTGACGGGCACTGTGTGCCAGCACCGGGGAGTGGGTGCTCGCCAGTGCGTTCTGCCGCAGAGGTGTGGGAGGACGGAGGGGGGATGTCACGTGTGAGCGGCCTCAGGGTGAGACCATCCCTGGGGAGACAGGACGGGGGGCCTTGGGTTGGTCACAGTCGGTGATGAGTCCACCGGGGAGCAAACACTGCTGTCCTGGGGCCTCGGTACACGGGGTGCCCCACCGTCACCCGACCGTCCTGCGTGGGGAGCAGGCAGTGGCCGAGCGGGCTCTGCGCTAGGTGAGGTCTTGGGGCCGGTCCTGCCTGTGAGGGGCTGTGTCCCCGGGCCTCGCTCCCTTCACTGCACCGCACGCAGGGTCAGGGGCAGCCCAGGGGACTCGCCATGTGGCTCGCTGGCTTTGTGCAATGTCCGCAGAGGCCTTGTGCCTCGCTTTCCCTGGGGTGGGTGCTGACGGGCGCCTCGCAGAGCCAGGTGAGTCTGTGTTTTAAACCGTGGAAAGGTGCTGCGTGAGCAGCGAGCACTGTGATGCATCGCGAGTTATATTCCCAAAGAGCCCGTGTTTCAGCAACTGATGAAGGTCCCGTGAGGAAACGTAGGAAGTGCTTGTATGTTCCTGCATGTCACCTTGCGGGGCCTCGCTGGCCGCCAGCCTGAGCTTTCATTGATTGTCTAAAACCGCGGGGGCCTGGGCTGAAGAGGGAGCGCCCTCCTGGTGACTGGGAAGGTGCCCCTTCTTTCTGTCTCTGTACTGAGTGCCCAGGACTCGAGTCCCGATCTGGGGTCGGCCCAGCCCTGAGCCCCCACACCGAGCCTCTCCTGGCCTGTTCTGTCCCGGGTGCAGGCAAAGTCCAGAGTGTGGATCTCGGGCCAGAGAGGGGGGAGCGAGAGAGTGAAAGGCGCCACAGCCTCTGCGGGCTCACGGGGAGGAGACAGCCTGGGGACACGCAGGCGAGCTTTTTCTTGTCAAAAATGAACAGTAGGTGCCAGGAGCTGTGGTGACAGCCTAGACTTCATTTTAATGAAGGAATCAAATAACAACAAGAAGCCCTGAGCCACCCCCAGCGTGTGTGGCAGAGCTGCTGCGGCGGCAGGGGCGGTGGCGCTGAGCTCTTGCCCTGTGCGTCCTGAGTCCCGCTGACCCGGGCCCTGACCCGCCGCTGGAGCTTCTAACAGCGCAGGAGGAGCAGCGCAGAAGCTCATCCACTCCACGCACGTCCTTCCCACCCTGGCCCGCAGCCTGACCGCAGAAATCCCCGAGGGGTGCGAGCGGCTCCTGTGGAGAGGGCCGCACTGGCGCCTCTGTGAGGCCTGCGAGTCCGCACACACAGATGTGGGACATCCGTCTGTCCGTCCGTCCTCTCCCAGGCCGGCTGACCCCTGACCCAGGCGGGGCTTTCTGGTGGAGCTGGAAGCAGAAGAAACACTGTAGATTTGTACGGGGGCGGGTGCGGGTCAGTGTCATGGCACTGACATCTCCAGGCAGGCCTGTTCCCCTTCCTCTCCTCCCTTCCACTTCCACGCGGAGCACTTTCTGTCTCAGATGCTCTGCTGGCCGAGATGAGGACCGGGATGGGAACCTTGTCTCTGCTCTGATCACGGCCAGTCTCCCTGGAGCTCACCCAGTGAACCAAGGCAGTGACTGGTCCCCCAGAGCCGGGCAGGAATGAAAATGCTGGGTTCTGGGAAGTGGGGCGGACGGACATCAAGCAGAATACCTGAAAAAGTCTACAAATCCAGTCTGCAGCACTTCAGCCTCCTTACTATGCGTGCACTTGCTGGCGTTAGGTTTCAGAGGAGAGTTTTTGGCAGAATCTGGAAACTCCCATCATTTTGCAGTTAGGGTGTTGGCTGTACAAGAGTGGACTGTGCTGTACTCGGCACTGACTCTCCCAGCGGGAGAGGGAAGGCGCAGCCGAGACTGTGAACCCCAGGCCCCTCCCGCTCCCGCCTCCCTCCCCGCCCCCGCTCCGCTCGCAGGCCTCCAGAGGACTAGCCGCCATGCCCATGTCTGTAAGGCAGCAGAATCATCTTCCACAGGCCTGTCCACCCCCTGATATCTTATCATTTGCTTCAGAAAAAAATCAGCTCTGACATATAACAATATACTTGGTTATGTTTTCTAAATTCAAGTGTGGTGCCAACAGAGGCACTTAATAGAAAGCCAGCAATCACATTACAAACCACAAGACAGCTGGCATTTTGGAAATCAATTTAGGTACACACCATGGGATAAAAATCCAAATTAGATCAAAGAGAATCAATTTTATGTAAATTACTCTGTGGACAATTAATTTCTTGGAGGGAATCTTTTAAAAGTTTTTCCTGGTATTTGGATATATGGAGAAGGCAAAGTCTTTTACAGATATTGGGAAGATCTAAAGTGAGTAAGAAAGAACAAAATAGGTAATGACTAACCAATTATTAAAATACTAGAGGCCCAGTGCACGAATTCATGCATAGGTGAGATCCGGCCGGCCCAGCTCCAATTGGCGGATCGGGGCCAGGCCTGTTGGGAGGAGATGGTGGGAGGTTGGCTGGCTGGCCCACCCCAATCAGGGCCCAATCAGGGCTGGGATGGCTGGGGGGAGGGGATGTGGGGGGTGGGCCTGCTGGCCCCGCCCCCAAATGGGGTAAGGGGGCTGATTGGGGGCCAGCGGCTGGGGGAGGGGCTATGGGAGGTTGGCCGGCCATCCCTACACCCAATTGGTGTGGAGGGGCCGACCAGGGGTGGAGTTGGCTGGAGGGAGGGGCTGCAGGCCGATTGGAGTGGTGGGGGCTGATCAGGGGTGGGGATGGCTGTGGGGAGGGGCTGTGGGTGGTTGGCTGGCCCTACCCCTGATCAGAGTGGGGGTGCTGATCTGGTGCAGAGCTGGCTAGGAGGAGGGGCTGCAGGAGGTTGGTCAGCTGGCCCTGCCCCTTATTGGGGTGGAGGGGCAATCAGGGGCAGGGCTGGCTGGGGGGAGGGGTTGCAGGCCGATTGGGGTGTGGGGGGCCCATCAGGGGTGGGGCTGGCCAGGGGGAGGGGCCATGGGAAGTTGGCCGGCTGGCCCCATCCCCTGATCCAAACTGGCTGCAGTGGGCATCATAATGACGGGTCGTTCTGGTCATTATGGCGTCGGCTCGCTGGCTTTTATATATAGACTAGTGTCCCAGTGCACGGACTCGTGCGCATTGAAAGGAAATTAATTAGAAGGAATATTTTAATATCGCTATTTGCATCTCGTTAAGGAAAAGAAAATAGGATTCTACTGAGTCTCCTCTCTACCTACTCCAGGACTTCTGTGAGGATCAAATGAAATGAGGCACGGAAACGCTTCGCAAACATTTGGTTAAAGTATAAAATGTTTGCACCTGGCTATAAAGCAAGTCGTATTCCTGGGCTGAAGAAACTGCAAGGAGGCTAGTCGCTAGGGAGAGGAAGCTGGGCGTTGCTACATGACATCATTACCTGGCGCCTACAGCCACCGTTTCCGGGCTGGGCTGGGCTGTGGGCCGCATTTTGCGCCATGGGATCTCGACAGTGTTGGCTGCAATTGGGTGGGCTGTCGCTCTGGGGTGGTGGCGGGGCCTGTGTCCCACTTGGGGGAAGCTGAGTGTTGCTTTGTGGGCACCAGGTTCACTGTGCTGTTTCTCTGTGTGTCATGGCAGCTCCTGTGTTGAGCATCTGTCCCCCTGGTGGTCAGTGCACATCATAGTGACTGGTTGGACAGTTGGACACTTAGCATATTAGCCTTTTATATACTATCTAATAAGGAGGGAATATGCTAATTGACCATCACGCCCTCACAAAGATGGTGGTGCCCACAGCCAATAAGGAGGGAATATGCTAATTGACTGCCACTCCCTCAAAGATGGTGGCACCCAGAGCTAATAAGGAGGGAATATACTAATTGCTGCCACACCCTCAAAGATGGCAGTGTCCACAGCCACAAGATGGTGGCACTCAGTCCCCTCAGCCCCTCCAGGGCAGCAGGTGCGTGGCATGGCCGGGCCCACTCTGTGTGCCTGCCTCCGGAGTCCCCCAGTCCCCTCAGACCCCCAGTCACCCAGGGCCAGCCCGAGGCGCAGGCAAGCTTCAATGGTGGCTGCCCAGCTGCCCAGGGCTGCCCGAGGCTCAGGTAACCAGGGCCGGCAGAGGCTTGCTCTGCCGGCAGTGGCAGCAGCAGAGGTGTGATGGGGCGTCACCTTCCCTTGATCACCAGGTCCCCTCCCATCCCTGAGGGCTCCCGGACTGTGAGAGGGGGCCAGGCTGGGCTGAGGGACGCCCCCTCCAGTGCACGAATTTTCATGCACTGGGCCTCTAGTATATAGATATTAAGAAATAAAAATATAGGATTAAAACCAGACCATTGATGTGAAATCTGAAACCTCAAAGGAAGATCTCACACACGGAACTTGGCAATATCTGTGCCTTCACAACCCTTCCCCATGCTGTGGTGGATCTGGAAATCCCCAGTCGGCCTGTGTGGTAGCTGTCAAGTACATTCGCCCTGTCTCCCTGTAACTTTATCTCCGTTATCTATTACTCTGAAGTCTACACTCAGATTTTAGAAACTTGGCCCTTTATGGTTAGCATGAAGCAGAGAACCCCATTTCAGTTTTTAGTTCAAAGCTTGGGGTGAGGGGTGAGCTTCACAATTTTAGGGCAGCAATAGCCAAACGAAGTGCTGGATTGAGGGAAGTTTGACAGTGTTTTGAGCAATTGGGCCTCAGCGAGGGCATGGCTGTCTGTACAAGGCAGGGGAAGTAGACATAAGTGGATGCTGTTGAGGAAGACGATGTCAGGACTTGAGAAAAAGTTTCTAATTCTCAACTTTGTTCCAAAGGAAGGACTTAAAGGGGAACTCCTGGCTGATGGCCAGTGAATCTGGTCCCTGGATACTGTGGCCCCATCGACATCTGCCTGCCTCTTTGGACAAACCATCCAGAAGAGGAAGGTAATTGTAGCCTAAAATACACACAGTCACCTGCCAGAACCTTGTAGAGATGCTGCAATAGTTATAAAAACAAGAGGCGTGGGAAACCTTCCAGAGAAGAGGTGTTTGGACTGTCTGCCTTGCCTTTTACGGGAAGAGTGGAGATGGTGCGGACAATGAAACTGTATTTCCGTGGCCACGGCAGGCGACGCATGAGAACCGTTTATGATCGCAAAAGGGCAAAGACGAAGCAAATTACCATTAAATACGGAAAGTACAAGCAATGCCTAATCGATAGGGAAATTTAGGTCATTGCATGTTGCCCTCAGTGTCTGGGCTGAAGAGCTGAGATAAAGAGGATGGTGATGATGAGGAGGGGAGGAGGGGAGGAGTCAGTTGTCCGGGGGGAATACAGTTAGCAACCATTTATAAAAGCACACCACCACAGGAGTTTATTTTTGTTGTGTGTAATTTGATTTCTTAGCATTTACTCTCTGAAAAAACTTAAAGAAATGGTTGGAGCAAGGACAAAAACTAAGAACTAAAACCAACAAACAATAAAATCGACAAAACATAGCAGAATCCCTGCACAGTTTGTATATATTTAAAAGTTTTTTTTGTTGATAAAAAAAAACTGCTTCTTCCCTTGTTTTAATTTGGTTTATCACTGTATGATAAAACCAAAGAATCTGAGTGTAAATACTTATACACATGTTAGGAGAGAGGCCACTTATTCCCTGTTTGTATTGATCAGCATTACATTTGATTCCACATAAAAACAAACACCTGTTTGCAGTGATCTAAGCAAAGAGCAGTTGTGTTTTTCTGGAGGTGGCGGTGGGCCCTGTTTGCGTTTGCTCTCTGATCCTTGGCATTTGGCTTTGGACCTGATGTTCAAGTTGGCCATTCCACCTCTAGGCCCTGCATCCCGGTTCCAGGAGATAAGGTGGGGGGAGGATGAGAGGTAGAAAGGGGCTTCCAGCACTTTGCTCAAAAGAG
The DNA here is from genome assembly GCF_963455305.1 of Plecotus auritus. Taxonomy (NCBI): domain Eukaryota; kingdom Metazoa; phylum Chordata; class Mammalia; order Chiroptera; family Vespertilionidae; genus Plecotus; species Plecotus auritus. The sequence continues at coordinate 56,361,951 of NC_137777.1, read as the reverse complement.
CACCTGTTGTAAGACCCACACAGTTGACTTCAGCATAGAGCTCATTGGCCGGAACTGTCAGATGGTCACCTCTGGCCACAGGGGGTGAGGTTGCAGACACTGCTGACCAGCACACACCCCTCCTGCACAATGCGTGTTAGAAAGAAGGGGAGAATGGATGTTGAGCATGGCCAGTGTGTCTGCCTCCTGGTGAAGGCAGGCTAATATGGAGGGCCAGAGAGCTGCCACATGATGGGAAAGATGGATTTGGATGCTGTGGGAGGTTTACGGGGGAGCTGAATGAAAAGGAGGGAGAAGTGTTGGCCAACAATGTCCTTGTTTTCAGGGGAAGCAAAGGTGGGGCCCCTGTGGCTGAGCCACTGCCAAGGCCATGTTCACCATACAACGGGGTGTTCTATTTTTCCATCCAGAATGTGCCTCACGCAGGTGGGTAAGCGGAGTGTTTAATAGGAGGCAGTAGATGCAAAGACCCCTGTGATCCGACAAGAACTCGAACCAACCTTGGGCACTTTGGAAGAGAAGTCCAAGTTTCTGGAGCGTGAGTGTCCCAGGGGACCTCCACTCTCCCGTGGGGGTGGGGTTTGTCAGCACTGCACCGTGTGGCTTCATTTGTGTGTTCTGACTTGTCGCCGTCGTTTTGACTGCCTGAGTGCGACCCCAGTCTAGCGAGAGCATTCCGGACGAGGCCCCGAAGCCCAGGCTCAGCTCCGACAGCCAGTGCCGCCCTGTGGTGACAGTCCTGTGAAACAGCTGGGCTCCGACTCCCCTTCCAGGAGCCAGGGCCTCTCAGGAGTGAGAGAGACTCTGTCGGCCTTTAATGCGGAGCGGTAAACTGATGACAGAATTGTTGTTTCTAAGCAATGTCCGCCCATTCTTCTTATTCCACTGAGTGCTGAACCCAAACAAGCACACATTTCACAAAATTCCAAAAAGGAAGACTGAGAGGCTCTGATGACACCTTTGGTGACGCAGCGCGTCGGAGGCGAGGCTCTTTCGAAAGAGATGGTCCTAGGAACGCCTCCTGGGCGCTGGCTTCACGGGGACGGACCACTTTGCCAACAGGCTGCTTCTGACGCCCAGACTCTGCTTCCCACCAGCTCTGCTCTTTCATTAGAATCCAAACAAACCTCTTCTCTTTAAACAGCAGCAACTGGAGACCCATTTTGTCTTCTCATTTAGTGCCACCAGGACCGGCCTGGCCCACAATTGTAGCTTTAATTTGGCTCCTTCCCCTCACTGTCCAGCATGAGTCCCCTGGTCTGATCCGCCTGCCTATCATGCTAGCAGCATGATTTGGCAATTTAGAGTGCAAGTAATTAAAGTGGAAAGAAATAAATCCTCAGAACTTGGAGCAAGCAATTTTGCAAACCACTTACTTAAAAAGGTTAGTTAAATGTTTCTTTTAAATGTTGGCCTAGTACTCACAGCTGAGAACTCACCAAATCCTTAAAAGCTCATAAATGACTATCTTACTCAAAGTCAAAACAGAGATGCATATTTAAGAAATACTTTTTAAACATTGTTTGCAATTATGAACTCTCGGATGAAAAGCTAATTGTTCCTTGAAATACTTGTAATGCTGTAATAAGAAATGGGTGCATATCTAAAACATGCCTGTTGTGCTGAAATGTTGGAAGTGAATTTTTAAGAACTAGCTCTTATTATTTGGCACACCTATATTCTAGCAGAGAACCAAATGTCTCCATCTAACAAGTATGCTCCTTTTCCCCTCAAAAAGAATTTGGTGCCCCAGCCCCTGTAGCTTAGTCGATTGGGCGTCACCTGTGCACTACAAGGTCGCTGTTCAATTCCAGTCAGGGTGCATGCCCGCGCTGTGGGCCTGATGCCCAGGAGGAGGCAAGCAGGAGGCAGCCAATCAGTGTTCCACTCTCACCTCCATGTTTCACTCTTAAAAAATCAATAAAAGTATTTTAAAATTTATGGCTTAGCTAAGTAAGTAAAAATAAACATAAACTGTATATTTTTTTAATAATTATGCAGTGCTATTGAATAAAAATCCAATACAAACCTCTATAAATGATAAAATGTGAAAGTAATTAGGGAGGTCAATAAAATAATAAATAGGAAAGATTTAGAAATGTATAAATGAAGGACTTAAAATCCAATTGCAGCAGAAAGAGAAGGCGTTACATGGATAATTATGAAGCAAGCATTTGTTTCTAAATCCTGTGGACTCAGACACAGCTCACCGGTCAGGGCCTCTGGCAGACAGGTTTGGGTCACTCAGGCTACAGACCCATTAATCCGACGGCACCAGAAACCAGCGCTTCGTGGGACTGACTTGACTTCACACTCTGTGCAGTGATTTATTTCTCACGACAGGAGGCATTGAGCACATGTTTTGATGAAGAAAATAAAAGCGTTGATATTAAAAATACGAAACAACAGTGTGTTCTATTGCTGTGTGAGAAGCATTTGTTACGGTAATGGCTGGGCGAGCTCCATGGCAGGTACGTTTTTGAAAGGAGGCCCCGGGTGCTCACTGCTCTCATAGCTCTTAGCCAGAGATGGAGGGGAACGAGCTAAAGGGTTTTCCCTGTTTGATGTGACAACTGACTTGACATTTCCTGTAGGCCTCACATTCGTACCGATGGAAGCACGTGGGCTTGCAGGCACTGCCAGCACTACCTGCGGAGGCGCCGCATCAGCTTTTTCCGAGAGCTGTTGGAGGAGACATTACTTAGCTCGGACGGGAGCTGGCCCACCTCGCAGCAGGTGCTCGAGGTTGGGAGCCCCGAAGACCTCCAGGGGGAAGGGCCTCGAGTGGACTGTGCTGGGTCCCCCAGGAGCTGGTTGCCCACGCAGAGAGCCTGGCTGCACCAGGGTGGGCCCCGGAGTCCTGGACCCTGGGTCTGGCTCTCCCTATTATTTCTGAGAGGTTCCCCATGGCCTATGCTAGACACAGAGGACCTGGCCAGGGTCCTTTTGAGTGTTTGTCCTCAACATTCTTAAAGGGGCAATGGGAATGTGGGGAGCCATACGGGGAAGGAAAGGCCGTGTCCTAAACATGTGGCCCAGGAAGCAGCCCAGCCCTCATGTGGCTGTGCAGCAGGGGGCGCTGGGGGGCAGGGGGCGCTGGGGGGCAGGGGGCGCTGGGGGGCAGGGGGCGCTGAGGGGCAGGGGGCGCTGAGGGGCAGGGGGTGCTGGGGGGCAGGGGGCGCTGAGGGGCAGGGGGTGCTGGGGGGCAGGGGGCGCTGGGGGGCAGGGGGTGCTGGGGGGCAGGGGGCGCTGGGGGGCAGGGGGTGCTGGGGGGCAGGGGGTGCTGGGGGGCAGGGGGCGCTGGGGGGCAGGGGGTGCTGGGGGGCAGAGGGTGCTGGGGGGCAGGGGGCGCTGAGGGGCAGGGGGCGCTGAGGGGCAGGGGGTGCTGGGGGGCAGGGGGCGCTGAGGGGCAGGGGGTGCTGGGGGGCAGGGGGCGCTGGGGGGACAGGGGGTGCTGGGGGGCAGGGGGCGCTGAGGGGCAGGGGGCGCTGAGGGGCAGGGGGTGCTGGGGGGCAGGGGGCGCTGAGGGGCAGGGGGCGCTGGGGGGCAGGGGGCGCTGGGGGGACAGGGGGTGCTGGGGGGCAGGGGGCGCTGAGGGGCAGGAGGTGCTGGGGGGCAGGGGGTGCTGGGGGGCAGGGGGCGCTGAGGGGCAGGGGGTGCTGGGGGGCAGGGGGTGCTGGGGGGCAGGGGGTGCTGGGGGGCAGAGGGTGCTGGGGGGCAGGAGGTGCTGGGGGGCAGGAGGTGCTGGGGGGACAGGGGGTGCTGGGGGGCAGAGGGTGCTGGGGGGCAGGGGGTGCTGGGGGGCAGAGGGTGCTGGGGGGCAGGAGGTGCTGGGGGGACAGGGGGTGCTGGGGGGCAGAGGGTGCTGGGGGGCAGGAGGTGCTGGGGGGCAGGGGGCGCTGAGGGGCAGGAGGTGCTGGGGGCAGGGGGCGCTGGGGGGCAGAGGGTGCTGGGGGGCAGAGGGTGCTGGGGGGCAGAGGGTGCTGGGGGGACAGGGGGCGCTGGGGGGCAGGAGGTGCTGGGGGGCAGGGGGTGCTGGGGGCAGGGGGCGCTGGGGGGCAGGGGGTGTTGAGGGCAGGGGTCTGTGCTCCTTCATGCCATCCTCCACCCTCTCTTCTTCCCAGAGGCCAAAGCGAACATGTAGCTATTTATTTCGTTTCTGCCAATCCACTTTCTTCTCACTATTTTAGTAGCAAAAATACTTTTCCTAAAAAGCAAGTACAGTGTTATTGGAACAGCTGACTCCGTCTGTTGGAGCTGAGTGCTTGCCTTGGTATGTTGGAATTCGTAGGCCTGAGGGAAGGCACAGCAACAATGGGAATCAGCTATATTCATGTCGGCTCTGGTCAGTTAGCCTCCGCTCACGCTTCCTGTACCGAGGCGAGGAGGGAGCTTTGACTGGCCTGCGGGATAGAAAGGATATGACGGCTGGGCTGGTGGAAAAGGGGAAGTTGCTAATATGTAGCCACAGGCACTTAATCGTTCTGTGATTGTACTTGAGGTTTGGCTCTGAGGACCCCAGCAGTCAGAGCAAAAAGAGACAGGGCCCTGGTCGGAAAAGAGGAGTCACTTCAGTTCTCTGGGGAGACGTCCCCCGTTTATAATTGTGTGATTTCTCACCTGGGGCTCTGTTCCCAGGGCACTGAACAGTGTAAGTGACAGTATCTCGGACATGCAGAACTAAGTGGTATGAAGTGCAGAATAAAACTCCTACCAGATGGCGTGTCTGTGCGTTAGAACGTGGACTCAGAGGTCTGTACTGACAGGACGAAGTTCCGCTGAGCACTCTTTCCAACAGCGTGGCCAAGCCCCGTGACCAGTGACCCGCCGTTAGCAGGCGGGACCTAAGCAAAGGAAGCGCCGTGTTCGGAGCCTGAGAAAAACCCCTCCCTGTGCGAGCAGCTGCTGGCCACGTGCGCTGCTTCCTGAGGCTCGTGAAAGGGGGTGGTTACTAGGAAAAATCCATGCTGATGAAAAATGCCACATATTTGAAAGGTTAGAGAAATACGTTTTTGGATGTTATTAACTTTCCTATTTCCAATAGCATTTGCACACTGTCCCCAAGTAACCTTGCCAAGTGAGGTTTGCTGCTGCGGAAAGGTACATTTTGTACCTTTCCCATGTCTGCGCCCTGCGACGCTGATAGGGTCTGTGATGTGCTGGCGTCCTTCGCGTCACCAGCAGAGCTCACGAACGGGTGAATGCTGTGTTCACCGCAAAGACGCGCCCCGAGTCCGTGGTAAGAAACGAGTCTGGGGTAAGAAAGAAACGGTGTGGTGAGCCTCTGCCCAGCCGCGAGTCCCTCTGGGGCCTAGCGCACCGCGACCCGGTGTGCTGACCTCGCAGCGGGAAGGAGGACAGACAGCGCGGAGCCTCAGGGCGCGGCACTGACAGTGTGCACAGGCCGCCAGCGGGAGGTGCACTGGCTCCCTTTCAACCTGTTTGAACCTCACCGGATTCGCTTACAAACAGAAAGACCCGCGGGCGTGCGGACCTGTGTCAGGATGCCAGCCTCCAGCGCCTGTCTCTCGGGGGGGCCCGGAGCCCCGTGAAAGCATGTCGCGCTGCCCCCCCAGGAGGCTTCTCGGCGCAGCCCTCGGCCTGTCGCTGGGGCTCTGACCCGAGGAGCGCTGCTGTCTGCCTCTCACACGACTGGGCACTGCCAGCCCCGGTGTAGCCCGGCCAGCCCTGCCCGACATGCAGACCCGCACACGGGAGAGAGCTCGGATGAGAAATCGCTGCACGCTTGTGTCCCAGGCGTGACGGTCGGTAGGCATAGGTGCAGGGGCAGAAGCAAGCTCGGTCAGCATGGAAATGTAACCAAATCGATCTCCCCTCGTTTGTTTAAACAGATAACCAATTCTAAAGCAATTTCAAAATACTTCCAAACCCTGCTTTTATGGAATTAACAGATGGTGTGTTATAAAACATAATACTTTTTAAAAGTTTCATGGAATTAAAAATATAGTGAAATAAGTTAACTTTGCTTTGCAATTCAATAAATTTTATTTTGGAATTAACTTTATCAGCTTTCTGGCCTGAATTGACATGAAACGCTGACGCGGTTTCTTGGTCGTGGGCAGGAAGGCAGTGGGTAGGCGCTCGGTCTGTGAATGCGCCAAGTTCGTCTGGCCAGAACCCGGGAGCGAGGCGTCAGGGGCAGGTGGGCAGGCAGAGGCAGGTGGGCAGGCAGGGGCAGGGGGGCAGGCAGGGGCAGGGGGGCAGGCAGGGGCAGGGGGGCAGGCAGGGGCAGGGGGCAGGCAGGGGCAGGGGGGCAGGCAGGGGCAGGGGGGCAGGCAGGGGCAGGTGGGCAGGCAGGGGCAGGGGGGCAGGCCGGGGCAGGGGGCAGGCAGGGGCAGGGGGGCAGGCAGGGACAGGTGGGCAGGCAGGGGCAGGGGGCAGGCAGGGACAGGTGGGCAGGCAGGGGCAGGGGGGCAGGCAGGGGCAGGGGGGCAGGCAGGGGCAGGGGGGCAGGCAGGGGCAGGTGGGCAGGCAGGGGCAGGGGGGCAGGCAGGGGCAGGTGGGCAGGCAGGGTTAGGTGGGCAGGCAGGGACAGGTGGGCAGGCAGGGGCAGGGGGGGCAGGCAGGGGCAGGGGGGCAGGCAGGGGCAGGGGGGCAGGCAGGGGCAGGGGGGCAGGCAGGGGCAGGGGGGCAGGCAGGGGCAAGGGGCAGGCAGTGGCAGGGGGGCAGGCAGGGGCAAGTGGGCAGGCAGGGGCAGGGGGGCAGGCAGGGGCAGGTGGGCAGGCAGGGGCAGGGGGGCAGGCAGGGGCAGGTGGGCAGGCAGGGGCAGGGGGGCAGGCAGGTAGAGAAGGGCTCCTGGGCTTTGCTGGACCAGCTCCCGCGTGAGGCAGACCTACAGCCTCAGCAGCAGAGGCAGCATCGGCAGGCCCCGCCCTTCAAAGGCTGCGAGACAAACTTTCCCACATCCTAGAAACGATGGCATCTTGACAGGAATATGTTAAAGATTCAAGTCCTAACGAACTCTCTCCAAGAGATACAAACAATATTTCCCATTAGCAATACTGTTAGACTAGTATCTTATGGGCATATATATATTTATCACAAATGTCAAAAGCTATTAAGAAGCAAGATTTTGAGTTTATATAAAGAAAAGCCTGGCCAAAACCATAGAAAAGGAAGACCAGAGATTACAGTTTAACATGGTTGATGGTTTACATGCCAAGTGTCTGCGGCCCTTTGAAGAAGCATCTCCTTTCACGAAGAAAATTAATGTTGGGACCCAAACCGAGCAAAAAAGACCCGGGCAGCCTGGGCGTGTCCGTGCTTTTCACTGCTCCTGTGACAGCCAGCCTCGTGGCTCCGTGCTGCGTCTCCGGTGACGGTGTGTGCGGCCCGCCTGCCCGCACACCGCGGACCCTTCCTCAGGATGGCTCAGGATGGGAGGTGTGTGAGACCTACAGGCTGCCAGAAGTGTGGAAGCGAAGGCCGCCTTTCTTAGGGAGAACGGTCCTTCCCTCTGATCGGGGTGCTGTGCGGCTCCCTTCCCGGGGACGCGATCGGAACCCTGGCTGGTGAGAAGGGGCTCGGCGGGACCGCTCTTCCCCTGGCGAAGCGTCTTGGAAAAATCACTTAATGACTGGCCGTTGTTTTCCACAAAACCCCTTCCGATCCCCCTACTGCCCTTCCTGTAACCTGGGATTCTGAGGACATTTCACTAAATCACCAGGAGCTGCCTACTCTCTTTCTAACACATTTCCCTTTGTAATTCAGCCAAATTTTCCCAACAACTTTTGAGTTTCTCACCCTGTTTCATAACAGATAAATCTTCACTTTTAGACATTTTCTTTTTATAATTCCACTAGTTGTATATAAAGGAACCTTTTTTCCCCCTCTGCCTTTTTTAATATGTCTAAATTCCCCCCGCACCCAAAGATATGTTGGTTGGAGCATCATCATACACCAAAAGGTTGCAGGTTGGATTCCGGTCAGGGCACATACCTAGGGTTTGATCTTGGTCAGGGTGCGTATGGGAGGCAACCAATCTATGTTTCTCTCTCACATTGATGTTTCTCTCTTTCTCTCTCTCAATCCCTTCCTCTCTCTCTAAAAAAGGTTGAGAACCACTGTCTTAAAATATTTAAACCTGCCCTGACCGGTTTGGCTCAGTGGATAGAGCGTCAGCCTGTGGACTGAAGGGTCCAGGGTTCGATTCCGGTCAAGGGCACATGCCCAGGTTGCAGCCTCAATCCCCAGTAGGGGGCGTGCAGGAGGCAGCCAATCAATGGTTCTCTCTAATCATTGATGTTTCTATCTCTCTCCCTCTTCCTTCCTCTCTGAAAACAATAAAAATATATTTAAAAAGATAAATAAAATATGTAAACCTGCCCCACAGCATCATCACGGGATGAGGAGCCCCCTCCTGTCACATGGTCGGTTTTGGCTGTGAGCGTGGCCATGGATGTGTCTTTAGATAAACTCAGGGCTTTGTTTCTCCCTCATGCAATAAATGTTTAGAGAGAGATGAGGTCTCTAACCCTCCAGGGACTCCCAGGCATCTCCTCCTACAGACAGCGGACTTCTCTGTTTCTGTTCAGAATGTAGGTAAGAGCAGGGCACTCACAAACATAAAAGCTACAGGCAGGAAACCCGCTGCACGCCCCCAGCCCAGCTCTTTACTTGGCCCCCTTTGCTGACGCTCCTGGCACCCAGCATTTAGGCCCCAGGCCACGTGCATCTCCACCTGCAAGGTCACACCTACGGTCAGTGACAACACCTCCCACAGACACTGATCGCCAGCAGGCACAGGGCCCTCCGCTGTGGGGTTCATGAGTGCTCTTGTTGTCTGCAGAAGTCGATCATCAGTGCTCATTACACCTTTTAGAAATATTTGACTCCAGAGAGAGAGAATTTAATTAAATGTTGTCCCAAATATGTCTCTATCTTGCTGTCTAATGTAGTAGCCCCTAACCATATGTGGCTCTTTAAATTTAAACTAATTAATATTCAGCAAAATAAAAGAAATCAGTTGCTCATTTGCATTAGCCATATTTCCATAGGGGCTACCCTATTGGACACCAGAAATATTAAACATTTCCATCATTTCTGCAAGTTTAGTAGACAGTGCTGGTGGTCAGTTATCTGGGGTCATCAATTTATAGCTGACAGTTTAATAATAAAATATTTTTGATTTTCAGCATCTACTGATACACAACAACATATTTCATAAGTAGCAAAATTGTGTTAATGTGATCCCAGGCAGCGAGATCAGGATCTTGGTAAGTTTTTGGAGCCCGCATTCTGGTGATTCTTCACGTGTTAGTCTGGGTAATCTGTGTTTGCCCTTTCATGGGAGCTGACCCCCGGGAGCGCTCACTCCAGCTGCTCCTATTCACACGCTGACTCTGCACAGGAGACAGCGAGGTGCCAGGTCTTCCTGCTCCCCGCTCCCCCAGAGCTTCCGTCCTGGCCGCGGCACTTAGGAAAGACCTGCCTTAGGACTGCTTTCACTAACTGATGGACATCCACAGGGGAGCTCACTTTTATGAAAAAAGGCAGAAATGAATTAGTGCTCAGCGTTTGTTTTGTGTGAGCCATTTTAGAGGCAGCCTGTACCCCTGGCATCAACGGTACCCCCCCCCGCGCCCCCATCTCCTTCCCAAGACTACACTCAGCATCGCAGCGCCCAGCGCCCCCGCCTGGACCTCCGTGGGCACCCGGCTGCATCTTGTGTGTTTGGCACCATTAGAAGGCGTTCCAAGGTGGGGGCTCCTTCGCTCCCCACTATTTTGGTTTGCGCAGGACTCTTAGGCGCCTCTGCTTTCTGACCGCGGGGCACCCCTGCCACTCTGGGACGCTTGCCCCTCACTCCAGGGGCACGTGTGACATTTACGTCTCCTCTGTACATCTCAAAGGGGTGAGTGGCTTGCCCAAGAGGAAAGTGAACTTTGTGTTGGTAAATTCTAAGATAAAAATCTTAAAATTTAGTAGTCTGAAGTATATATCTTTTGATACTTATGATAAATTTCTAAGTAAGGAAAACAGATAAAAAGCAGATGTATGACATGATTCCTTTTCAATAAAGTGCGTATTGTATAGAAAATAGACTAGAGCAAGCATGTCAGACTCAAAGGCTAACATGGGCCAAATAAACAAGTTTTAAGTGTATGTGGGCTGCAAAAAAACAAAAGCTTCAGTTTTCATAGAAACATATGTTTATTTTAGTAGAGACATGCTGAATACAAAGGGCTGAAATACATGAGTAATCATTCACGTAAAATAATAGAACATTTTAATAAAAATTAATATTTTTTCTTGAACATTAACTTACCAGACACTGAATAATTGCACAAATTAATAAGCATAACACAAATAAACCTATTTTTCTTGTTCTCCGAAAACAAAATATTTCCTGTTGCGCTCACCAAACAAGTCAGTCCAAGACTAATGACGTGGCCATCGGCTGCTAAAATATTCACTGCTGGTGTTAGTGGAGAGAAATGGTGCGCCTGTGCGTAAAGCGCGTAAGGGAAACGAATGCAACACGATGGTAGTAATTAGTCATTAGCAAACGTTGTAGTTCATTGTTAATAATTAAGTATAACAGGATATTGTAGAAATTAAGTCACGGAATTTTTATTAAAACGTTTGTTACATACCGTTATATTGGCTGGGCCGCAACAATATTTATTGTGGGCTGCATGTGGCCTGTGAGCTGTGAGTTTGACATGCTTGGACTAGAGGATATATTTCTAGTATTAGTGATGTCCGTCTCTGAGAGTAGGATTATGGATGATTAAATTTCTCTATATTATCTGCCTTCTCTCCAATTTCTTTTGTAAATATGTTTCTGACAAAATAACAAAAAGAAAAAAATTTAATCCTATATAATAAAAGTGTAGTATGCAAATTGTCTCCTCTACCAGAGTTCTTCTGGGAGTTCGGCCGGGAGAAGGAAGGGAGGCTTTGGCCGGCAGCAGCAGGTGGCCAGGAGAAGGGAGGGAGGCCCTGGCTGGCAGCCAGCAGCTACTAGGGACCCTGCCAGTGCACGAATTTTGTGCACTGGGCCTCTAGTATAAATGTAAAAAATGTAATATAAATTTTATCCAGGAATGAATAAATATTATAATTTAGTTAATAAAACATTTTTAACTAAATCAGAGTATTTTAATTATAGGGAATAATTTAAAATTTTAATTTTAAAAAGGTTAGATTTTAAGTAGATGACTAAATAATCTATGAATGATACCTTCCTTAATCTTATTGATTTAAAGTATTTACATATATTTAGATTCATATTTTCTAAAACTACCTTAATATTTGGTACAGTATGAATAAAATTTATCTAATTCAAAATTACTCTTGACTACTAATTTAATCTTCTGGTATTAAAACAACACACAAGTTTTATTTTAAACATCTCCCTACATTGTCACTATCTTTTGAATTTAAGTCATACTAATAACTTCTAATTTCCTCTCTTAGTTTGCACGTACTTTGTGTGTGCAATATACATACCCTATCACAGGCATTAGTGTCCCTATTTGCTCTGAATAATTTAGCCCGGAAGTCAAACCGCCAGGGGGTTTGAGTCTAGGCTACTGCCTGGCTCGCTCTGCTTTGCTGTGAAGTTTCTCAGGCCTGGCTCCCAGGTGACGGGACAGGCCCCGTGGCGCAGGACCAGCAGGCCTCAGACCTGTGTTAGAGGACAGGAAGCGTTTCCGTGACTCCATCCTCTTCCCTGGCTGAGCTCTGCCATAGTCTCAACTAGCAGAGGTCCCTCGGGTTCTTGGCCACTTTCAGGATTTAAAATTACATTCTCTTAAAACACCTGTCATAAAATATCGGCGATTCCCCTGTTCAAGGCTTGGGGTAAAGTGGACAACCACACAGAATGCCTCTGCCTTTCCAGGGGACAGGGGCAGGAAAGCCAGTGCCAGCTGCTGGGCAGGTGTGGGAGGCGTGGCCCCTCCCACCTGCTGAGCCAGCCCTTCCTGCTTCTCTTCCAGTGCCTCCCTCCCCCCTCTTTCCTTTCCAGCTGAGGCTGCAGGCCCCCCAGGTGGGCAGAGGGCCAGTCAGGAGAGGAAAAGCACAAGGCTAGACAGGAAATGTCTTTGTGTGACTGCGTTTGTTTATTTCTTATTTAAGTAAAGTTAGGGAAGAGGGAAGTATCATGACTTCCATTGTCTCTCACAATTTTTAATATTTATAAATTATTTGAGTTACTATACTACAATTTACTTGTCTTTTTCTTTATAATTGAGGAAGAAGACATATTAATACTCACATTGATGAATTTCAGACTCACATCATTTGATCAATGTAGCAAATCAGTTATTATGTAATTAGAGGCACAGTTTCATGCACTGGTGGGGTCCCTCGGTCTGGCCTGTGGGGATTGGGCCAAAACCAGCTCTCCAACATCTCCTGAGGGATCCTGGATTGCGAGAGGGCACAGGCCAGGCCAAGAGACCCCACCGGTGCATGATCCGGGCTGGGGAGGAACTATGGGAGGGCTCCAGGGTGTGTCCGGACATCTTGCCCAGTCCTAATTGGCTGGACCTCAGTAGCAAGCTAACCTACTGGTTGGAGTGTCTGCCCCTGGTGGTCAGTGTGCGTCATAGTGACTGGTTGAACAGTCGAACAGTCAACACTTAGCATATTAGGCTTTTATTATATAGGATGTTTCTATAGTTATAGAAAGAGTTTTTCTTTGACTTTCATTCATGTCAAAAATTGTCTTGCTAATAGTTACGGTCATCACAGCAACTCTCATTTGTGTAGTTTGTAATGGAAGCAGACACGTGATGCTTCCCCAGTCTCACCTGGTCCCTGGGTAACAGGGCTGGGGGAGGCCCAGGCGTTCAGAGGGGCTCCGGGGCTCCACTGGCCTCTGAGCCTGGCACCAAGATCCTGCAAGCTTCAAACCACATCTGCCTGTCTGTCCAGAGTTCCCACAATGTGGAGGCAGACCTGCATGTGCAGATTGGGTTCAGTGGTAAAGCTGGGACAGTGAGCTAATGTGGATGGTGTCAGAATCCACATAGATTCTGACCTAAAACCTGGAAATAAGGGCTAAACTTAAGGAGATAAATGGGAACTCGTGTGACACAATATTGAAGCTGATTTTATGTTCGTGACCGTAGAAGCTGGGAAATGACTGATTCATGGGCCTTTGTATGAAAGTGACTTACAGGTGGGAGTTGACAGAGGTTTCACACTTAGGACAATGCAAAGCCTAGTAAGAGAGTTAGTCATGTCCTTGTTTCCTGTGCTTGTGTGGTTGTCTGGAGTATTATGTCTGATTTGGGGTCCACCTTTTAAGGAAACCAGTGTCTCAGGAATAGCACTCAATGCAGCTTGCACAACTGATACCGTTCATCTTCCCCCAACAGAATGTTAACTGAGCTTCCAGCTCCTGATGTGCTGCCCACCATCCAGACTAACATTCCTGACAGCCTCTTTCTTCTGTGATGTTTCTGTAAAAATTTCTAGAAAGATTTTATCTAAACTCTATCCTCTGGAGCAGGGGTGGGGAACCCTTTTTCTGCCAAAGGCCATTTGGCTATTTATAGCATTCACAGGCCATACTGAATTATCAACTTAAAAACTAGCTGTATTGGGTCAAAAATTACTTAGTTCACCCCCACCCCTGCTCTAGAGAGTTAAATTTTTGTGTATAATCATTTAATTCTACAGGCAGGATGTGTGTACATTATAAAACTAATGTGCATTTTTAGTGTGAAGATATTTAGGATTTTATGAGATTGGCAGCAGGAGATCCGAGCTATACATCTGTCCCAGCTCCAACAGGTACTCCTAAGCAGCCAAAGGAATAGTATTGCAGGGGCTGTAGGTTTCCAAACTTGTCAGCTTCTTTAATGTAAATATTTCTCTCTTTTCTGCATCCAGCACAGTTAGAGAGCTGTCTGGTTCCTGAGTAGGGGCTGCTGAGGAGTGAGAAAATGAAAGAAAGAGATAGACACAGAGTTGGAAGGAAAAAGCTGGGGCCCGGTGGGACAGCTGTCCTGTGATGGAGAGACAGTGACCCAGAGCCGATACAGCATATTTATTTTATACAGCAAAATACCAGGAAGTTTTACTAAAGCCCAAAACAAAGGAGATTATGTGCATTCTTGTGGCTTCTTTGTAATTGTCACTTCTGGGTAGGCCCAGATAATCGTGTTTGTTCCTGGTGCTTGGCTGGATTTAGATAACAAAACCCACCCCCTGGTGCCTGAGCTGAAGGTCAGGCTGACAACACACCTGCCTCTGGCAAGGTATGTTTCCAGGACGTGGCTCTGCCAACGCCACTGGATTCAGCTTACAATAATTAAAGAAATGCTCATGTGCCTTCCCAGGTGCTCTCTACACTCTAAGGTTAAAAACATGTGGCCTGGGAATTGTTTCTTTTTTACTTTGCTTCCTCACTCATGCATTTACTCCTCTTTGCTTTGTGCTCCTGCTAGAGTGCGTTCGGCTCTGTTCTGTGCAGGGCTTGCAACCTCGGGCCTTCAGGGAAGAGGAACCAAGACTTTCAGCCACACAACTGCCGGACGCAGGCTGGGCACCTCCCCGGTGATGTCCCAACCAGCTGTGGTCAGCACTGTGCTGTCCCGGCAGGCACCAGCGGCATAGGCTAGGAGCACTTGAAATGTGACTAATTCAGACTGAGATGAGTCATAAGCCACAGATTTTGGGAACTTAGTACAGAAAAAAGAAATTATCTCATTCATATTTGTATGTTGGTTACATGTTGACATGATCATATTTTGATATGCTAGGTTAAAATAAAATATAATATAATACAATTGCTTTCTCCTGTTCCTTTCTGCTCCTTAAGATCTGGATGCCTGAATATTGAAGATCTGCAAGATGTGGCTCTGGCTGTGTCCTGGCCAGGTGTACCCCTGGAGGCAGTGTTAGTGACTGGGGGCCATCTCTGCATAGACCCAAGTGCATCCAGCTCCTGGTTTCCAAGGCTGTTGGGAGGCTCCGGGGAGAAGATGCCACAACAGCAACAACACTGATGCAGGATCCTTAACCATCAGGCTGCGTTCCATGAGCCCAGGCTTGGCTGATGGTCCAGCCATACGAGGCCGTCCAGTCCTCACGGCCATTCTGGTCTCTTGACCCAGGAGAATGGAACCTAGGAGATGGCGTGGGACATGTGACAGCACTCAGAACAGGGAGTGCTGTGCTCCCAGCCTGGGTGAGCAGGGAGAGGGCAGAGGCTGAGGAGGCCCTGTGGGCGGCAGGAGGTGAGGCCTCAGCGCTGGCCAGGTATACAGGTGGCATGGGTGGCACTGGGGTTTGTGTCGTACTTCGCAGATGCTATGACACTGGTTTTCGGCAGCAGTGATCTGCCTGGGATATTTGATATCTGGAGACATCTTTGTTGTTAAATTGGCAGCTAGTGGCCAGGATGCTGCTAAACTTCCTGGGGTGCTCCTGACAGCCCTCATAGAGGGGTGATCTGTCCCCCACTGTCAGTGGTGCTGAGGTTGAGAAATCCTATGCTGTGGGCATGAATAAAAAGAAAGAATGATGAAGTGATGGAGGGAAAGAAGAGAGGAAGGAAAAGGAAGGAGGGGAGGAAAAATTAATATACATTTAATTTTCTAGTTCTGGTCAAGCCTTTCTTGGGAAGATGATAAAGCAGTATTATGATTCACATTAATGAGACCAAACACAAGTTTGAGTACAGATTTATTATTTCAGCTTAATTCTTGGCAAAGTCGGAGTGAAGCAGTGCGACCTTTGCTCCCTGTGGAGTGACCGGGCCGTTTCTTCCTGGCCAATGGCTGGTTATAAAGCCATCAGTTCATCTGCTCGGTTTTTCTTTTGTTTCCATGTGCGGTTAGGAAGTCAGCAGTGGGTCCCCAGCCCCTGTCCTCGTTCGTCTCCACGTGCTGCTCTGTGTTCTGAGCATAATTGTGAATATTTTGTCAGTGCAGGGCTGTCCTGCCTTTCTTTGGTTTGGGTGAGCTTTGGAGTAAATTGTGGACTGGAAGGAGTGACATTGAGGTTTGGCTGTGAATCACTAAGTTATCCCTCTTTAGTGAGTTTCATATGTTAACTTCAAATGACAATTCCCCAGGGCTGGAGAGCCATCTCCCTCAGGACAAATGGCCAAAAGCAAAGGTGGTCCTGAAATAATTTGTGAAGGGAATCCAAAATAAGGCTATTTTGGCTCTTAGGGAGTGCTTAAATCTTTATAAAATGTGAAACTTTAAGTACTAGGGTAAAGGCATTGTTTATAGTGGTTAAAATTGCACACTGTCATCTTTTTCGCAATGGAACTCTTTCCATCAATGGTAATCTATGAATGCTCTTTCAAAGGGAACAGGTCATTATATTGGTTTTTATTTACTTGTGCAACTCTGAAAACAAACCCAATTGTATGAAAGCACATGGATTTCCTGTGGCCTTTATTCTTCAGGTGTCACAGGCGGCATTGCTATAAACGTGTAGCTCTCTGCAGAAATGAAAGGATAAACAGAAACAGCCACCTGCTCTCCTAGGGTGCTTTTCCAACGCCATGCACGGGTGTTTAACACATTTAAGTGGGACAGAGCTGGAGGAAGCCCAGCAGAGACGGCGGGTTCCGTGGACAACTTGGCAGCGGCACCACGAGCTCTAGCCGAATGTGAGGAAACACGTGTGAGCTGTTTGTCCTCAGCATGATGAGTGGCCCTTAGGAAAGGAGAACCAACAAAGTAAGACTTTCCAGACTTACACTGAAGACCACAAGATGCAGAGTAACTGTAGATGATTTATTTATGAAAAACCCCAAAGGTGCATTAGCTATAAGCACACACATCTGCATGCAAATGTCCTGAGCATGGAGAGAGGCTGACAGGAGCCAGCACTGCAGGTGTGGGTGGGCCATGCAGGGCCCTGGGGGCATATTTCTGAGTATGTCTGCTTTTATTTGAATTTTTATATAAGAATGTAATCATGCATTATTGACATTAAATATTCAGAAATAATGTTATCAGCAACAATGAAAACATCTTTATGTTTTCTTGTTCTCACAATCTCCCTTGTCTGGTTTTAGTTTAGGAAGGCAGACCCATACACAAGCACACAAACACATGTGTACACACACACATACATGCACATGCACACACACAGTTCTAATAAGGTTTATTACCACATCTTTGATAATTAGGGGATGGTATGTTTTGTTTTAATTTATTTTATTTTTGAGAATATTACAATATTACATATGTTCCCCATTTTCTTCCTTTGCCCTCCCCGCAATCTCCCACCCCATCCCAGGCCTTCCCCTGTCTATTGTCTGTGCCATGGGCTATGACTAATTTGTACTTCAAAATCTCTACCTTTTTAACCCATCCCCCTCCCTCCCTCCCACCTGGCAACTCTCAAAATGTTCTCTGTATCTGAGTCTGTTTCTCTTCCTGCTTGTTTGTTTATTTTGATTTTTAGATTCAGTTGTTGATAGATATGTATTTATTGCCATTTTATTGTTCCTATTTTTGATAATTTTTTTTCTTTTTCTTAAAGAAGACTCTTTAACATTTCAGTTGTATGGGTGCTCCCTTATAGGTAGCTAATTGTTTTTCTCTTGATGCTTTTAAGATTCTCTCTTTGTCTTTAACTTTTGGCATTTTAATTGTGATGTGTCTTGGTGTAGGCCTCTTTGGGTTCCTCTTGTTTGGGACTCTCTGTGCTTCCTGGATTTGTATGTGTATTCCTTTCACCAGGTGGGGGAAGTTTTCTGTCATTTTCTCAAATAGGTTTTCAATTTCTTGCTTTCTCTCTTCTCTTTCTGGCACCCCATGATGTGAATATTGGTATGCTTGAAGTTTTCCCAGAGGCTCCTAAACTATCTTCATATTTTTGGATTTTTTTTTTCTTTTTGCTTTTCTGATAGGGTGTCTTTTGCTTCCATATATTCTAAATTCTTAATTTGATTCTCAGTGTCCTCTACTCTATTGTTAATTCCGTGTAAATTATTCTTTATTTCAGTTAGCGTAGCCTTCATTTCTGACTGGTCCTTTTCTATGTTGTTGATGTTCTCACTAAGTATCTTGAAGTTCTCACTAAGTTCCTTGAAGTTCTCATTAAATTCTTTGAGCACCCTTATAACAATTGTTTTGAACTCCGTATCTAGTAGTTTTCTTGCTGACATTTAATTTAGTTCTTTTTCTGGAGATTTCTCCTGTTCTTTCATTTGTGACATATCTCTTTGTCTCTGCATTTTGGCTGTTTCCCTGTGTTTGTTTTTATGTATTAGGTAGAGCTGCTATGTCTCCTGGAATTGGGAGAGTGGCCTTGTGTAGTAGGTGTCCTGTAGGGCCCAGTGGCTCAGCCTCCCAGTCACCTGAACTGGACATTCCAGATGCACCCATGTGTGGGCTGTGTGCACAGTCCTGTTGTAGTTGAGCCTTATTTGATGTTGGGGTACTGGGAAGGATTGACCTCCTGGCTAATTGGCTGTGAGGACCAGTTGCAACTACAGTGGAAGAGCTGCTGTGAATGGCTGACCCTATGGAGTAGGACTTGCTTCAGTGGGGCATTGGTGCTCATGAAGTCCGTGTCTTGAGTGTGTCACTCGTGGCCGTGGTAAGGTTATAATCCAGCATGGTAGAAGCTGACCACCAGGTGCACTGGTTCTGGGGCTTCTTTTGGGGGGAGTGCTAAGTCAGGCTCTGTCTTTGTCCTTTCTGGGGCCACCCAGCATGAGCTACAAAGCACTCTTCAGATGGCTGCTACTTGTGTTGGGCATGGAGGTGCCCAGGAGAGGCCAAGCTATGAACCAAGGCAGGCTGCAGCTAGTGCCAGTCCTGGACCACTTATTGAGAGGTACAGGGCATGCTGAGGCCAGCTGCTGCTTGTTTGAGGGATTTTAGGGAAGTCTGAGGCATGAGGCAAGAGAGGCCAGTTGTATGGAAAAGCCACTGGATATGGCTTGGATGAGCCTGCAAGGAGGGAGGGGCAGGGTCTCAGGAACCTCACCAGCATGGGCAAAAAGTGTGAGCCTGGTTGATGAGGATTCCTATATGGTTCCCTGCCTATCAGCTCAGCCAAAGGGGAGGGCGGGCTCAGCAAAAGAGCAATGGCCTCTGCCAGCACTTCGGTCTGGGAGAAACTACCCCTCCAGCTATCGCCGTGATTCCTGATACCCAAATGTTCCTTGCAAGCTTCTGCCCCAGCACTGGAGCTCAGAGGAAGTGAGTCTGAGGAAGTCAGTGTGCTGGCCCTTTAAGAGAAACTGCCTGGGGCTCCTGCAGCCTCCATGTCACTCAGCCACAATCACTGCTGGTTTTTACACTCAGAAGTCGTGGGGACTTCTCTTCCCAGTACTGGAACCCTGGGCTGGGAGGCCTGGTAAAGGGCAGGGACCCTTCGCTCCTCCAGAAAATAACCACAGCCAAGATATCCCTCCTGATTTTAAACTGCCACACGTGGGTATGGGACCAGCTGGTTCTGAGATTCTGTCTTGTGTCTCTGTACCTCCTACCAGTCTTAATGTGTTTCTTCTTTAATTCTCCAGTTGTAGAACTCCCATTCAGCTAGATTTCAGTGGTCTGAATGATGGCTGGTCTGTATTTTAGTTGTAATTTTCATCTAGTTGTGGGAGTCGGTGATTCCCGCATTTACCTGTGCTGCCATCTTGGCCTGGGGATGGTATTCTTTTTATTATATTTTTCTGAAGGTTCATTCTGGTGTATTGAAAAATTATTTTGTGTTGTTTTCACTAAACTCACATTATTTGTAAATATTTTTATTAATCATTTTGAATTTCCTAGAGAGATAGTCATAGATGAAAATAGTGGTATAGTGACATTCTACTGCTACTTTATGAGCCTCGTTTTATAGGTGGAAGGAAGTGAAGGAACAGAGAGATTAACCTTGTCCGTGTCTAGGAAGTGACTGACCTGGTGCTCCATCTGCTCTCTGCCAATGTCAGTGTTTGCTTATGCTGACTGACACTCGCCATTCTTCTGGCTTTATTTCCCATTCACACTTATCAGTCCTCTAAACTTCTATATTATTGTGCATGTTAGATGTGACACATTTTGAAAACGTAACACAACAAAATGTATAGATTTTGGCAGTAAATCATGATAACCGATTAGAAATAACAGCAGGAAGAGTTACCATTGTTAGGTCCCAAATTTTTTGTTTCACTCAAATACCTGGGCGTCTGTTGGGTGATTGCTGGGATTTGGTGACTGACGTGCACAGCACCTGTCCTCCACAACCATGTGCTGGATTTTCAAGGATCTGTGGCAGGAAGGATGCTGCCACCTAACTGCAAACGTACGTGGAGCTCATACAGCGCTACGAACATTCGAGCCTTTATTACGGGGTTCTGGGAGGTGAAACAGAAATCCTCAGGAATCTTCCACATGTTTTGTAGGCCATTGCCATGATGACTAACATGTGGTTTCATGAAGTATCACGAGAATGTACAGATGCACCAGGTTTCCCTCTTTCCTTTGTTTCTAAAGTGCTGAGTTGTGCTAATGCTTAGGCTTCAATCAAATTGGGGAGCCCTGGGAACTGCTGCAACATCCCCACTCAGGCCTGCGGGGGGCAGGCACAGGCCATGCCCTCACGAGCCACGCTTGCTTCATTACCTGTCCCGATTGTCTTCAAATTGTTTTTATTCTCATTATTTTGAAAGAACCATTTTATTTTTAATGGGTTTGTTTTGAATTCTGACAACAGGCAACAGGATTAAATCTTTAAAGAGTTTTTACGAACAGTTCTCCGCAGGCCGAGATGCTTGTTGACGTCCAGGTACTTGCATTGCGTTCTCTAAATGTGCCATTTAACTGGTGTGCTTGTTCCCTGCTGCCTCCACGGTGAGAGCAAGCTGGGTGTTCTGTCACCCAGTCTATCCAAACTGAGGTGGCCACAATCATTTTTTAAAACCTACGTTAAAAAATTCTTTCAGACTCACAAAATCTGCCGATCATAGTGATGTTTTACAGTGCATTTCAGTTTAATTTTTAAACTCGAGTTTAATGTCAAGTGGGTGTTATTCCCAGAATGGAATTGGAAGGTTGACCCTTTATCCCGCCTGTGTCCTGACTTCCCGGCAGAGCGGGATTCCGCCTGGGCCCTGGCCTGGTGAGGCTCTAAAATAACACTGCAGCTGCAGGAGGAAGTCGCTTCTCTTCTCGGCCTCTGCTGAGGAGCCCTTATTTCTGACAACTCATTGGCTAAGTGTTAAAACTAAAGGAACTGCTAGCATTCAACACACACACGTGGATTTGGGCCTATTTACTAGTACAGTGGTCGGCAAACTCATTAGTCACCAGAGCCAAATACCAACAGTACAACGATTGAAATTTCTTTTGAGAGCCAAATTCTTTCAACTTAAACTTCTTCTAACGCCAATTTTTCAAAATAGACTCGCCCAGGCCGTGGTGTTTTGTGGAAGAGCCACACTCAAGGGGCCAAAAAGCCGCATGTGGCTCGCGAGCCGCAGTTTGCTGACCACTGGACTAGTACCCAGAAAGGAGGCATGCTGAACCAGAGACTGTTAATTCAGCTCCCAGGACCTGATCCCGGCTGATTCCCTGAAGTCAGTCAAAGTCAGTCAATGCAGACAACGAAGTCAAACCAATGATTTGCAAATCGTAGCAGAGCAAGCCCAGTACTGACTTCTCCCTTCCACCCGCTGGGTCTCAGACCAGCCAGAGTACAGCCTGGTGTATGTACTAGAGACAGCTGGGATGCGTTGCTGGAAGTAAATGCATCTGAGAGGTTGTACAGACACCACATGATGGTCCTTATGCATCTAGGGCAGGGGTGGGCAAACTTTTTGACTTGAGGGCCACAATGGGTTCTTAAACTGGACCGGAGGGCCGGAACAAAAGCATGGATGGAGTGTTTGTGTGAACTAATATAAATTCAAAGTAAACATCATTACATAAAAGGGTACGGTCTTTTTTTATTATTATTTCAATAGTTTTATTCATTTCAAACATTTTAACAAGAAGAATGTAAACACTAATTATTATAATTTGAAACTTCAAAAAATGGAGGAATCATAGCACAATAACATACCTTATATTGAAGATGGCAAAGGCAAAATAAAATTGCCTAACAAAGGAAAGGTACAAAAGCCTTTCAAATTAAACTTAAATATAATAAAATAATTTAAAACTAAAACAAATAGAAAAGAACAAAATGTGTAAACAGTAAATTAAACATTTTCTTTAGTGCAACTTCCAAATTATGCCCGGGACGTAGATGTAGATGGCAATGTAGACTGGGTTGAAAGGTTTTGGTCTTTAAAACATCCACTTCAGTGGGAACAGTGTTGTTGGTCTCCTTTTTAGCTAATGCTCTGATACTGTGCTCTCCAGGGGCGTGTCTCCCTCCATCACCACGATAACGTGTCTCCGCATTCCCAGGGTGATGTCGGGGGAGCCTCTGGAAGATGGAGAGGTTGTTCCTTCTACTGAATGGGGATAGAAATCCGCCCTCTCAGGAAGGAGCTGCGGCCGTGTTTCCCGACGTTGCCATGTTAACACTGCTGCTGGTGAAGGAGCGGAGGGGAGAGCAAGAGAACCCTCCGCTCTTTCGGCTCCGTGGGCCGGATAGAACAGCCGAACGGGCCGGATCCAGCCCGCGGGCCGTAGTTTGCCCACGGCTGCTCTAGGGTCTAGTTTAACCTTCACAGCAGACCTGCAAGGCCTGTGCTCTTATTGCCATTTCACTGGTAAGAAAACAAGCTCAATGAAGTTACAGGACTTGCTAAGACCACACGTATGGGATGTGATGGAGCCTGTCACGCAGAGCTCAGCCCCTTTCCCCTCTGCCACAGCACACCAGCAGGTGGTTTTCCCTGGATATTGAATTAAATTAAACTATATTACAAATCTGTGACTGACTCAAAGGTGAACAGTGGAGACCTGTGTCTGCCATGTGGAGACATCCCGTGGCCTGGTCCGGAGACCATGTCAGAATATCCCCAGTTCTGGTGTCAGCAACTGCCAAGAAGAAGAAGGTGCCTTCCAGGCTGGGTCTGTGTGCCTGTCCCATGTGGCCTCATGACCAATAGCGGACAGGGCTCGCGCACACTTCATTTCATACATGTGGAACCAAGGTCAGTGAGGCATTGGTTCTACCCAGTAGCTCCCAAAGATTCGCATCATTTCACCTTCAACAGTGATTTCTTGAAAACATGTAATTTCTTTTTTATGAAAAGTGAATCAATGTCCTAAAAATCTGTTTTTTCCATGAACTATTCCATCAAATTTTACCTTAAAATCTGGCAATGTTCCTGTCAACCAGACTATCGTCAGAGTGTTTTTGAGAACAGATAACTCAGGCTGTGCAGGCAGAGAAGACAGCTGTGCAGTTCTCTGGGGAAGGTGGTTTTACTGCCTACTAACCACCCGATGTGTCACTGTTGATCTGAATGGACATCGGTATGTTTTTCTGGATGCTCACACAGTTTTGTAAGGGAGCAGGCCTCACCAGGGTTGTTGCTGACTCATTGACATCATTTCTAGGGCACAGTTCCTTTCCACAGACGAGGTACGCAGCCTCCTGAGTCACTCAAACGTTCTCTCGTCTCTGAACTCTGTTTTCCTAATACTTGAATGATTTTATAGTCACCAGTGTCTCAGGTATTTCATTTCTTCATTGTTTACATTTGTGAATTATCGCTAACATTTTTCATTCTATTTACTTTATCTTTTTATATTGATTCATCAGAGATCAGCTCCTAGAGAGAGCATGTTCATTGTTGGCTGAGTTGTAGACTCATATTCAGTTGTGGGCAGTTGAGTGTTTGCTTGTGTGTGCAGGGCCATGGATATGTGGGCTTAGAAGGTCGTGTGCTGTACTTCAGTTGATGTATCACTTTTTCTGTTGTTTTCTTTGCCATCTATTACAGCATAATCTCAGAACATATTCTAATTTTTCAGATATAGGAGGAAAACCTGATCGAACAAATCTTTTGTTGTTAGACTGGACCAAGTTTATTAAGAGGATTGACTAATTTTCTGGTTCTCTGAAAGCAACTGTTTACTTGAACAGTTCCCTCTCCCCCTAGCAAACACTTTCTGCTTGTCTCTAATTTTGGACCAGAATTCCAGCAATGTTATGGCAATCATTGAACTACAGGGCATTAGCTCACTGAAGCATTTTATGAGGTAATGCTACCTCTTGAATATAAGCCTTTCCCTTTAAAAAATTATTTGATCTTTACCAATCTAACAAACATAACATGAGAGTAAAATACTATATGAAGAATTATAATACTTCATTGTTATTTGACATATTTGTGTATAAATGCTAAGAGGAAAAGAAATCCTGGCTTTTACCCATAAGAGAAAAAATAGTATCATGTCATCAGGCTCTAATATAAGATTACAAATGAGGCATTACTTTTATTTTCAATCTTAAAAACATTTTCTGGAGCGAAGCTAAGAGATAAGACTTTACCTTGAACATTTGTGCAGTAAAGTTTATGACAGAAAAGAAATCTGAGTATTTGTGTACATGGACCTTCCTATTCAGAAATACGCTCTGCAGTCACTGGGCTAACACGTGACAGAAGTCAAGGTGAGCAGGGCAGTGGGAGGAGAGGAAGGGCCAGCGTGTCCTGAGTCTGGGCCACTGTGCTGCTGGTCACTCAGGATGTTTTTCTCGACTCTATTAAAGTATTTATAACATGTTGTTTATTGTTGATTCCTGCTAGCACACTTGGAAAAGAGGCAAAAGGCAATCTGTGTAGAAATAAAAAAATTCTCTCTCACTCAGTGTCTTTTACGTAAGGAGTAAAAATAGAGGTATTTTTCCTTCAAACTGGGAATGCTGGGAATTCTTTTTGAACACGGTTTCATCAGTGAGCAAGGCTATCTCAGGCCTTTGAAAATGATGGAATTGGTGAGTTGCATTTCTCATGGGCACTGTGTGCTGGAGAAGGTCCAAGCAGTCACAGATGTTCCTGATTGCACCTGTTACAGAATGGGCTATTTCGGACCTAACAGTACTTCTGATTTCAACGTTACCCACCACATTGAACAATGTTGCTGAGAGGGAGCTGGCAATAATTAAAACAGGTCTTCAATTGTACTGTGTTTCCATGTATGTGAGACCCATATCCCATAGGTCTTGCTGCCCCACATGGATAAGCTGTAGAGAAAACAAAGGCATGATTGAGCTCTTGGGGGCCTTTTGGGAGTGGAACAAAGGGAGGCGCACATGCTGTGTGACTATTGCAGAGTACTGAGGCAATTTAATAGTTAAATGCATAGCTTCTAAACCCAGCAGCCTGAATCCCAGGACTACCATGCCATATTTAAATGTATGAACTTGTGCAAGTTACTCTCTCATAGTCACAGTTTCTTCACTTGTGCAATAATAGTTGCCTATCCTATAAGAATGTATGAATATGAATGAGGCTATTTGTATGAAGTACTTGCATAGAAGTAACTCTGCACTGTCATCATTGTCACCATCATCATAATTATTACCATCATCATCACCATCATATCATCATTACCATCA
This sequence comes from Plecotus auritus, assembly GCF_963455305.1. Classification (NCBI taxonomy): domain Eukaryota; kingdom Metazoa; phylum Chordata; class Mammalia; order Chiroptera; family Vespertilionidae; genus Plecotus; species Plecotus auritus. The sequence goes on along the minus strand of NC_137777.1, from coordinate 56,336,484 downwards.
TCATCATATCATCATATCCATAATCATCACCATCACCACCACATCACCACTATCACCATCATCACCTTTATCATTCACTATCAGCACCATCATAGAGAGATCTGGAAGTTCATTTTGAGTGGTAGAATCAAAAATGGTAAGTGCCATTTGCATAGTCTCAATTCATAGCTACCAGAAACATGCTTTTTTTTTTTTTAGTTTCTTGGTTTAGGAAACATACTTGCCAGATGTGTATTGAGTCTTCACTTGAACTATCATAGTGGACTCCAGGTGTTTTTAATAAGCAACTTTAGAAAACAACAAAAGGATTAAATGATTCAACCCAAATAAGAATAAGCAGAGAACAGTTACAAGATTTATGAGTTGCATACTATGTATTAACACAACTGGATATATGGGCTGGTCTTATACATCTTTCTTTTTTTGGAAATGAAATAGTTGCAACCTGAAGGGTCACACTTTTGGTGATTTTTAGAGAATTTTAGGCTGAACAGGAAGGTTTGGAAACAGGTAGAACTTTTGGCACCTTGAAAATAATGCGACTTCACTAGTCACCTCTTTGCTTATGTCTAAAATGTAACTAAAGCAGAGATGAGATAGGGTTGCAGAGTTTCTCATTCCTTCCTTACTTTTTGGAGCTCAGAATGGCTTCAGGCCTTGATATCTACAAATCATGCTTAAAAAAGAAACTTCCTATAAGAAAACTAGAGGCCTGGTGCATGAAATTCATGCAAGGGGAAAGGGGTCCCTCAGCCTGGCCTGCACCCTCTCCAATCCGGGACCCCTAGGGGGATGTCTGACTGCCTCTTACAATCTGGGACCGCTGGCTCCTAACCACCTCTGCCTGCCTGCCTGATTGCCCCTAACTGCTCCCCTATCAGCCTGATCACCCCTAACCACCTCTGTCTCGCCCCACACCCAGGACCCAAGATTCCCTCCTCCAGCCAGTCGCAGGCACTCGGGACCTGGGCTTCCCTCCCTCTGACTGGCTGCAGGCACCCGGGACCCAGGCCAGCTTTGCCTGGGCCAGCCGCAGCCACAGCCGCAGGGGACTGTGGGTGGGTGGCTTCACCCAGGCCACAGGCGCTGGCACCCAGGACCACGGGGCAGGCGGCTTGTCCCTCTCCCGGGCTGCAGCCCCAGCTGCTGGCACCCAGGACTGCGGGGCGGGCGGCTTGTCCTGGCTGGTCCCATTCCTCTCTTGTGAGCTCATTTGTGCCTGGATGGCCCCCATTCCTCTCTTGTGAGCTCATTTGGGCCTGCTGGTCCACATTCCTCTCTCCCCAGTGTTGATTGTCTGAGCCCTTAAGGCGTGATGGTGTGAGGGCATGGAGACCATTTGCATATTAGCTTTTTATTATATAGGATAAAATAAGGATGGAGTGATGAGCAAATTTTTGACATTGTTCCTCTAGCAAAAATAAGTGAGTAAATAAAAATCCCCCAAATGCAAAGAAAGACACCCTGTCCTGCCCCTAGCTGATTTGGCTGAGTGGATAGAGTGTTGGCCTGTTGGCTGAAGAGTCCTGGGTTTGATTCCAGTCAAGGGCACATACCTTGGTTGCAAGCTCAATCCAGGGCATGTGCGGGAGGCAACCAATTGATGTGTCTCACATTGATGTTTCTCTCTCTTTGTCTCTCCCCCTCCCTTCCATTCTCTCTAAAAATCAATGGAAAGATATCTGGACTGAGGATTGAAAAATAAAAAAAAGACACCCTGCCCTGTCCTTTTCTATCTTCAACTTATTTACCATTTATTGGTGCCAGTTTTGTAAAATTAGGACAAATAACTTGAACTTTCATATTGTTTTTGAAATTTAGTCATTATTCTCTTCATAAATATATTGTGATTATGAAAACTTTCTTCATTCAATCATCTTTTCTCTCTAAAAATACTCTAAAATAACCCTGCTTTTTAATTATGGAAGTATAAAAGTTTATGGGAGAAAAGCTAAAATAGACCTCATGTCAATATGGCAGATTGAGCTGGAAAATTCCCATTTCTCCTTCAAACATAGATCATGTTGGTTGTTAGGCTACAATAACAGAGGGGTGGTATGGGGGGAGGACCAGAGGTAAAGCCTCTGAGGCCCTTCAATTATTCAGGAAGAGAAGAGAGATATCGATTGATTTTAAATCTTGTTAAGTATACATGTTAAAAATTTAAAGTTAGCTATTTAAAGAATAGAAATGGAGTACATAATTTTTAATGAGTCTGGAAGGATTAAAAAGAAAAATAGGAAATCCAATCCAACTGATTACAGAAGAGAAAATATAAGCAAAAATGCTAATAAAAGGCAAAAATTAATGGAAAAAGTAAAATTATTCCAAAATTAGACTGCATTAGAAAGAAAATTTAAGTTATATAATGTGTAAGATATATACATGAAGGAATATAATTCAAAAATATTGAAACAATAGAAATAAAAAGATGTGCTAGACAAATACTAAGCAAAATAAAGCTGGTGTGGCAATATTGATATCAGACGAGGTAGAATTTAATGCAAAATCATTAATAGGAATGGTGTCAATACATAATGGCAAGAAGAATGTCACTAAAAGTATAAAACAATAATACAATTACATGTAAAGAAAACAGTCTCAAAATATAGAAAACAAATATTTCACTGCAGGGAAATTAAAAAAAAAATCTTACCTAAGGAGTGAGGATATTTTTTCCATTGAGTTTTAGAGAGAATGGAAGGGAGGGTGTAAGGGAGGAAGAGAGAGAGAGAGAGAGAAACATTGATGTGAGAGAGACACATTGATTGGTTGCCTTATACACATGCCCCAACCGGGGCTGGGATCAGACCTGCAGCCCAAGTACATGGCCTGGATCGAGAAGCGAACCTGTGACCCTCTAGTGCACAGGCCGATGACAATCTAACCACTGAGCCATGCCAGTGAGGGCTTCAGGGAAAATTTTTAAATCCATAATTATAGAAGATTTTAAAATTACTTCTCTCATTTAGGCAAAAATCAATACAGTAAGTGATGTTTTGAAAAATTCATCCTCAAATGAGACATATATGAACCCAATTAATAGAAAACATGCTCTTCAACAACTCATGTGAACCAGTTACAGTTATTTTTGCATTCTAGGATCTCTTAAGGAAGTCAGAAGTATTGATAGAGAAATGTTCAATATTATACAGTGAATTTGGAAAAATACAATGAATTAAAAACAAAATTTAAAAATAACTCATTATCTTATCCAGACATACATATTATTTTTATCCTAGGGGCCCAGTGCATGAATTCATGCACCTTGAAAGGAACTGTGGGCCACGAGGCTGTGGTGGGAACAGGGGCAGGTCTCGGCCCATCCTCTGCGCCCCCACCGGCTCCTCCTGCTGTGGTCCCCAGTCCCCTGTCTGCTGGCAGCCCTGCTCCCGCTGCCACTGCTCCCACGCGCTGATGGCGTCGGCCCCACTTACACCCGCTGAGGGCATGGAGTGATAGGGGCTGGCACCAGCAGCGGGTGCGAGCGGGGATGGCGCCATCAGCCATGCTGCTGCCCCGATCGCCCCTCAGGAGCAGGGGGAGGTGGAGAAGCCCTCAGGGGCAATCAGGGCTGGCAGCCTCCGCTCACATCCACTAATGGTGCTGAGCAATCGGGGCCAGTGCTGGGTGCCAGCAGCGGGTGCAAGTGGGGCTGATGCCGGTAGCAGGTGTGAGTGCTGGGCAGGACCGCAGTGCATGGGAGCAAAGAATTTTCAGTAACTACCAGAGGCTCACCCCGATGACAGCAACCAGCACCCTGCCTTGGTCTGGCACCCTGCTCACCTGCTCCACCATCCTGCTGAGGCTGATGCCCACCATGTTCCGTGTGTGCCCCTGGTGGTCAGTGCACGTCATAGCGAACAGTTGTTCAGTTGTTCCACCACAGGGCATGGAATATGGTGGGCGTCAGCCGCGGCAGGATGGTGGAGCAGGTGAGCGAAGGCACCAGACCAAGGCCGGGCGCCAGTCGCTGTCATTGGGGTGAGCCTCTGGTGGTTACTGAAAATTCTTTGCTCCCATGCACTGCAGTCCTGCTGGGCACTCGCACCCGCTTCTGATGCCAGCCCCACTTGCACTCGCTGCCAACACCTGGCGCTGGCCCTGATTGCCTCTCAAGGCTTCTCCACCTCCCCCTGCTCCTGAGGGGCGATCAGGGCTAGTAGCTGCCTCTTGCACCCAATGATGGTGCTGGCCCCGCTCGCACTCGCTGCCAGCGCAGGCCCCAATCGCTTCATGCTGTCAGCAGATGCGAGCGGGGCCAGTGCATGGGAGCAGCGGCGGGAGCGGGGCTGCTGGCAGACAGGGGACCAGGGGCCGCAGTGGGAGGGGCCCGGCAGGGTGTGGAGGATGGGCCGAGACCCACCCCTGTGCCCACTGCAGCCTCGCAGCCCACAGTTCCTAGAGGGGCCCCTAGTTAATACATAATATGCAGATAGTGGAATTTGTATGTACTGTGTGGCAGAGACAGCTGAGTGTTCCTAGAACTTGTTCTCTTCTCCCTGTTTCCCTTTAGGAGGAGACCACCACTCCCTCCAAGTAGATGGCACACGGCTCTGGGAGAGACACGAGGTTCTCGGCTCCCCTGCAGTTCCCGTAGTGTGAATTAAGTGGGTCAGTCAGCATAGGTCCTAGGCGGGCACCTGTGAATCCCTGCACTCAACCTACAGCAGTTTAAGAGCATGTGCATGTGCATGCCTGTGTGTGTGTGAGTGCAATTGTGGGTGCATGTGTGTGCACTTGTGGGTCTGCATCTGTGCTTGTGTGCTTCTTCATATGCAGGTGTGTGTGCATGTGTGGGTACATGTGCATGTGTCAGATGATGGAGTTGTCAAGATAGAAGAAATGCCCGAGTTCCTAGGGGACTCAATGGGGCCCCATTGGCCTCAGGTCCTGGTCCACGTGGATGTCACATGAGTGACTAGTAAGCCTGTCTGCAGTGAGTCATGTCTGGGGCTCTTTGTTACGCAGTTTGGTTTGTTCTCCAACAAATAGAGAATTGCTTCATTTTATTCTGAATATCATGAAGCTGTATTTCAGAACCTGATTTTAAAATTCATATATTAACAGTTTTTCTGTCATTATCTTGTTTTATATCACTTTGCATATTATTCCAATACACAGCTAGAAACACAGGCTGCTCCCAGCTTTTTTCCATGCTAAACATTGCTGAAGTCATCATTTCCGAGTTGCTAAATTATTGTTTACTCCATGTTTATTTCTTTAGAAAAATATGTAGAAACAAATGGCATTTCTATTTGTTTAAGGCCTGTGGTTGTTTCCTTCATTGTACATTAGTATTGCTGAAGATTCTGTCATATAACTGCAGTTTATCATAAAATGTATTAGAAATATTAAGATATTTCTCTGCTGAAGCAGAGTATTTATGGAAAAGCCATAAACACTTACTTCTTTCATGGTTAATTGTTAAATAATAAAAGAATAAATTTGTTAAAACCTATTTCGTTTAACAAAACAAATCTTACTTAATTATAGATTAAGTATGAAAAATCATAAGAGAAAATTGTTCCAAAAAGTAAATTGGAATTTCTTTTTTAACGTTTCAAATAAGTTATTTTTTTCAAGTTTTCCTTTTTAACTAAAAAAGTTGGTAGTGCTTCTTTTATCATCCTATCTAATAAAAGCTTAATATGCAAATCGACCGAACAGCAGAATGACTGGTTGCTATGATGCACACTGACCACCAGGGGGCAGATGCTCAATGGGAGCTGCCCCGTGGTGGTCAGTGCACATGCACAGGGGGAGCGCTGCTCAGCCAAGAGTCGGGCTCATGGCTGGCGAGCACAGCGGCAGTGGCAGGAGCCTCTCCTGCCTCCACTGCAGGCAGGCGGTAAGGAGCGAGGGGTCCTGGACTGCAAGAGCCCCAGACTGCGAGAGGGATGGCAGGTGGGCATCCCTGGAGGGGTCCTGGATTGTGGTGAGGGTGCAGGCTGAGAGGGTGCAGGCTGAGAGGGTGCAGGCTGGGAGGGTGCAGGCTGAGTGGTGCAGGCTGAGGGTGCAGGCTGAGAGGGTGCAGGCTGAGGGGTGCAGGCTGAGAGGGTGCAGGCTGAGGGGTGCAGGCTGAGAAGGTGCAGGCTGGGAGGATGCAGACTGAGGGGTGCAGGCTGAGGGGTGCAGGCTGGGCTGAGGCCTATGCCCTCTGCACTCAGATAAGATGGAGCCCTGACAAAAGGTGATGCTTGCACTTCAGTGTTTCCCAAAGCACAGGCTCTTACCGTGCACCTGCTACCCTGCTCCATCTGAGGCCCTGCACCTGTGGGCGTGGCCTGTGGGTAAAGGAGCAGGAAGGGAGCACGTGACTTGGGCGCCCGTGGAACAGACATGCTCACTCTGTCTTACAGCCTTCAAGGGTACGTGGGCATAGTGACCTTGATCGCAGTCGCATTGAAAATGGGTCAGCAAGAGCAGGTGGAAGTTGTGTAGATCTGTTCTCTTGCAATAGTCTTTTTTATTTTTTTTTCTGGTGGGCATGGAAAATAAGGCTCATACTAAAATGTTTAATAATAACAAAACCAGTTAAAATTGAATTCTAAATTTCAATATTTGGTGAACAATCCATTAATCAATTCAGTCACTTACTCCTGGAACAATCGATAACTGGGCAAAGCCTTGTCCTGAGGGAGAGACAGTGCCCAGCAATGACGATGGGGCATAAACTATGACTGTGACACGGGGGCGAGTGTCCCCTGAGGGAGTGCGAAGCCATGTTTGTGATACACCTGGAATGACAGGATTTGAAACCCCAGAAACCAAAGAGCAAACGGAATGTGGGAAATGATTTTGTGAGAGCCCAGCACATGCAGGAGACCGAGTGACTCCGTGCCGGGTCGCATCAGGCTGGGGGACAGCGCCACAGCCCGTGGTTTGTGAACAGCATTCATTTCTCACAGGTCTGGGCCTGAAATGTCATTATCATAGTTTTCTTCTTCATAACTTCCAGACTTCTCAGTCTTCAATATTACATGGAAGTATTTTCAAGGAAAGTTGTGTAACTAAAACACCCACCGTAAGATCAAGGACCAGGACCCAGGATACATAATTCTGTAGCCAGAGAGTCCCAGAAGAATGTAGGGAGCCCCTGGGAAGGCACCTGGGCATTTCTTTAAATTGTCAGCTGAATCCAGGGCTGTAGGCAAGGCCACGCCCTGGAAACACACTCTGCCAAAAGGCAAGAGTGTTGTCAGCTTGACCTTCATTTCTGCCCAGGTGCCGGGAAGTGGATTTTATTATGTAAATCCAGCCAAGCACCAGGAATGGATATGACCCAGGCCCACCCAAGAATGCGCATGGTCTCCTTTGTCTTGACTTTTAGTAAAACTTCCTGTTTTTCTCGCTGTATAAAATAAATGTGCTGTATGGGCTCAGGGTCACTGTCCCTGTCAGAGGACAGTGGTCCCACCTGGCCCCAGCTTTTTCCTTCTATCTCTGTGTCTGTCTCTTCCTTCCATTTTCTCAATCCCCAGCTGCCCCTACTCAGGAACCGGACCACTCTCTAGCGGTGATGGATGCAGAAAAGAGAGAAATATCCGCAGAAGAACAAGGACAATGAGATGAAGTCCATGTCCACTTGGTCGGGAATGCAGAGGCCAGGAGGCTGGCAGCAGGGACCTTGGCCCATTGAGACCAGCCCCTCCAGGTGCAGACTGCTGACCTCTGCTGCACCCTCACATGGTGGGAGTGGAGAGAGGGCACCAGCTCCCACTCACTCTATTAGGGCACTAAGCCAATCACGAGCGCACCCCACTACTTCTAACCCTAATCTGCTCCAAGGCCCCACCTCCTAAGGTTGTGGCAAAATTCCCGGGTGGCAGGAGACATGTGGCCAGGCACTTGGAAGACTCAGAAAACACACTTGACTGCAGGAGTGCCAGTGCCGTGGCTCAGGCGATTGGTCCCCAAAGCTGTGCACTGATGGCAGGGGCTTTCTCTTATAAAGGGCACTTGTTCTTTGTTCCCGCCCGCCCGGGGCTTCCCACAGGCTTTAGCCGCCCCCTCTCCCCCATGACGGTGGTAAGGGGGAGGTGAGAAAGGCCCCGCTGGCTGGCAATGGCAGTCAGCGGTCCTTGTGGGGGTTGCGCATGGTTTATGGCCCCTGCAAGGTAAGTATTCAGAGAAACAGGTTTTTCAAGGCCAGGGCACCAGCGGGAAGGAGGCTGGGGTGAGGAATGCAGCCAAGTGCAGCCCTGGGGGTCCTCAGACGTCCGCTATTGTCCTTGTCATCAGGCGATGAGATAATGTTGACGAGATGATGTTTTGATTCCTGGTGGGTCGGCCTGACCATGTTTATCGGGTCTGCTTGCTGGATTCACAGCTGAGTCACCTCCTCCATTGCTTTGCACAGGCCTTGAAAAGAAACTTAAGAAAAACTTAACCCCTCTTCACATATAAGAAACTTAACCCCCTGTTCACATAAGTGTATGTGTTAAGATTTAAAATGATATGATAACTTTTCAGATTAATTCAGGTGCTCTATCTATCAGGTTATAAGCCTCTCCTGTCACTAACACCGTCACATTGGGTAGGGTTTCCATGTATGAATTTTAGAAGGACACAGTCATTCAGTCCATAACGTGAGGGGAATGTCACAGATGTGAGAAGAGTCGTGAGAATGGAAAAAACAGCACTGGGCCACATTGCCGAGGCTGGCATGGCAAAGCCTGGCTGAGTTCTGGGAATGTTCTCAGAGGTTCTGTCCTATGACTGCTGTTACCTGGCACATTCTGCCAAAATAGCAAGACAAAACCCAAGAAAGAACTTTTATTCCTTTATTCTTACGCTCAGCCTCCCGTCAGGTTTCTAAGCTCTGTCATGCAGGTGGCACACAGTGGATCGTAGGCACAATATCCACGACACGGCCACAGCGCTGCTGCCTAAAGCCTCAAAGCACACGTGACTGCAGGGAAGGTGGTTTAATGAGGATGGGAAGGACTGAGCAGAAGACTCGGGGTTTTTGGCAACTATGCAATACCAAACATTTTTGATCTATTTAAAATGTGGTTTTTAAAAACTATGTTTATTTTTTACTTTTGAGAGAGAGAGAGAGAGAGAGAGAGAGAGAGAGAGAGAGAGAGAGCTATCAGATGCCTCCTGCACATCCCCTGCAGGAGATGGAGCCCACAACCCAGGCATGCACCCTGACTGGGAATCCAACTGGCGACCTTGTGGTGCATGGGACAACGCTCAACCAGCGGAGCCACATGGGCCAGGGCTAAAAGGTTTTTTTGAGTATGAGTTCCCTTATGTGTACTTCCCCACAACAGGGGTCTGTTGGAGATAAAATTGGAAATTTGATGATCTCAGCACCAAATGGCAGAAAGGGTATGAGGGGCTGGTGTTCTGACCTGGGGTTTGTACAGACAGCTCGGGCACAGAGTTCTTGATTTTGGCCAAGTCACTGAAACTTCCAGAGTTTTGGTTACATTATTCCTAATTTACCTTCTTACCCACTGAATGGGGCCATGGTGCCTGCTGCCAGCCTCCTGGGCCACAGGCCTCTGCAGTCCATGACCAAGTGACAGGACTTCATCTCGTTGCCCTTGTTCTCCTGGGGCCACATGCTCCCGAGTTACCTGTCCTAGGGTCTAGTCCAGGGGTGGGCAAACTTTTTGACTCGAGGGCCACAATGGGTTCTTAAACTGGACCGGAGGGCCGGAACAAAAGCATGGATGGAGTGTTTGTGTGAACTAATATAAATTCAAAGTAAAGGAGCGGAGGGGAGAGCAAGAGAACCGGATAGAACAGCCAGATCCGGCCCATGGGCCGTAGTTTGCCCACGGCTGGTCTAGTCCCTGATCTAAGGTCTTAGTTGGCACGGCTTCCTTGGGAATATTCTACTTAAATGCTGAAGACTGAGAAGTTCTGGGGAAGAAAATTGTAGCAATGAACTCCCAGGCACTTTCAGAGGACAAGTCCTCTCCCTCTGGCTGACGTCTCTCCACCTGTCTGGTGAAAGGACTGCATATTGATTGCACAGAAGAGCCACTGGATGAGCTTTCAAAACTATAAATTCCTGGGCCCCATCCCAGACCTTTCAAATCGGAATCAGAATTGGAGGAAAGGCCCTGGAGAAGGAGCACTTAGGAGTACTGAAAGGCTGCACTCTGTCCGAGTTGAGACATCGATTCTCCCACGCGGCGGGATTACTGTGCCGAGCTGTGAAAGCTCTAGGTTCTTCAGACGCACAGCTCCAAATTCCTTTTTTCTGTTTTTCACTTAAGGCCTTAGTGTCTAACTTCAGCCTAGTACACATCACAGTCTCCACGGGATATCTTTATTTGAAAGAATAATAATGAGATCCATAGGAATAGTAATGAAAAGTTCAGTGTAGCTACCTTTGGATAATAGATGTGATATTAATACCATTGTAATAACCTAGTTATCTATAATAATAAAAGCCTAATATGCTAATTAGACCAGACGTCCTTCCGGACGTCCTTCTGGACGACCTTCCGGATGAAGCTGGGGCTGCAAGGGAAGCCCGGGTCCCGGGTGCCAGCAGGAAGCTGGTGCTGGCAGCCAGGGGAAGGAAGGCCTACTCTTGCATGAATTTGGTGCATCGGGCCTCTAGTTAATTAATAACTGGAAAGAAGCAAAAGGAAGCCGCAACTTAGACGCTTGCCCAATAAGGTGTGGGTGACATGGGAAGATGCTTACCTGTCAGTCACCCCTGGGGATATGTCAGTGGCCAGAATAGCGTGGCCACTACGAACATGGGAAGATTGGATATTTAAACTCCTGAACAGAGAGACTTCTCTCTCTGGCCCTCTGGGCCGCGCCCGTTGTAGGACGTGCACTCGCTGCATTTGCTCACCTGGCTACAGCCACGGGGACCACACGGCGGACGGATGGACTGGATCCAGCCAGGTGCCGGGCTGGACTCAAGCCCAGCCTGGAGCACTGTCGCTGGGCACTGGTGCTGCTTCTGGCGCTGCTGCACCCCACTGCTACACGCTTCCCAGGACTGGTTCAAAGACGATGGGACTTGGGAAACTGAGTAACTCCATGCAGATAAAAGCCATTCATTCTCCTCGGTGAGTTTTGGAAATTCATTTTCTCAAGATATCATGAAAGCCCCACTCCCACTAGTGATGGAGAAATTCCACCACTCAATCCTCCTGCAACAACATGACATCAAATCAGTGGCATGATAACCCTCCTTGATTGAGCAGACAGATGATGAGCATGTCAGACATGATTCAAGGAGCCTGACAGGCTGTTCCTCAAAGTGTAATTCTGAGACCTGGTTGATTTCTACTAGTGATTTGGAACTTTCAGCTGACCTATGCCTTGATTATTACATTTCGTCTACGTGACACTGTGATAGAGTAAGAAATGCATGTGGTCTACCTCTGAAACCTTTGGAAGTGCCTTAGTGATGAAGTGAGAGGAACATCTTGTCTTTATAAATTTATAATAAGCCCCACCTTCCAACACCCCTGAGTTTATGCTAATGAGTGACCCTTGGGGCCCCTAGGGAGCTTCAGGGTCGGGGCTGGCTGCCTGAGAAACCAGCCAAGTGAGGAGAAGGTTAGAACTTCCCGCCTCACTCCCTTGACCTCCAGGGAGGGGACAGAGGGTGAAGGTCGCCAGTGGTCAATGACTCAGTCCTGGTTGTGTCATGGAACCTCCCTAAAAACCTGAAATGCAAGATTGGAGAGCTTCTGGGCTGATGGGCCCGGGTGTGCTGGGAGCGTGGCTTGCCCCTTCCCTTGCTGGGCCCCACACATCTCTCTCATTAGGCTGCTCGTGAGTTGCATCCTTGGTAATGTTAGAGAGTAGACATTTTTGAGCATGCTTCCTCCTAGTCGACTTAGCCTTGAATCCCAGCTGCACCTCACAAAATAGCTTTGCAAGATAGAACACTGTCAGCTTTCTGAAGAACAGAATGATCCTGTAAATAACATGGTCAATATGACCCTGACATTACTTAAGAAAAACTGTTTTGTCTTGGGTTACTTGCTCTGCAAAAACAAGATGTGGTTAATGTGCTTAAAAGTGGTCCTGCACAAAGGGTCGGGGCTGCTCTCTGGACTCCCTGTGTGGAGAAAGGCAGAGCAGTCGCCGGCCGGCTAATAAAGGCTCCCTAAATTTTAATTTGGCCTGGACCCAGTGGTCGTTCACTCGCGTTCGCTCCACAACACCACCACTCTGGAACTTACCTGTAAAAGTCTCCTCAGCTCATGTCTCACACAGACGAGGCTGGGTGGAACCCTTAAGAGGAAATTAACGTAAAACACAAAGCTTTTGAGTAGGTGATGTAGGTGGAAGTTTTAAGGAAAGAAGTGGACGCCCTGACCAGTTTGGCTCAGTGGATAGAGCATTGGCCTGCGGACTGAAGGGTTCCAGGTTCGATTCCAGTCAAGGGCATGTACCTTGGTTGTGAGCATATGCCCAGTAGGGGGTGTGCAGGAGGCAGCTGATTGATGTTTCTAACTCTCTATCCCTTTCCCTTCCTCTCTGTAAAAAAAAAAATCAATAAAATATATATTTAAAAAAAAAAGGAAAGAAGTGGAGGCAGAGGGCCCACATTTCCTTGGCCATGGACTTTCACTAAACCTCCAGGTGAACTTACTGAAACGACACGGAAAAAAACGTCGCAGAATGTTTGCCATGAGGTAAGTGCACCGTTGCCATGTTACTGTGGTGAGAGGCACATTTGCCGGCTCACAGGATGGTGCTCCTTCAGTGTCGGCTGGGCCAGGCAGCCCCACTCCCGATGCTTTGCTGCGCCTCACCCAGTGGGCTGTGCCCTGCAGCGCAGGGAGTTGCACAGGAGGCCCTGCTAATACCCACGTGGGAAGCAATGAAGTGTGGGCGCATGGGAAGCTTTTATTATGAATGTGATTGGAACAAGCTGACTTGATCCTCACAGGCACAAAGCAGACTTTGTGATAACATATAAATAGAACTTTAAAACAACAAACAAAGAAGGGAATTCACCCTTTTATCACTGAAAATAAAATATTCTACATTGCCCAGCCGGTGTGGCTCAGTGGTTGAGCATTGACCTATGACCCAGGAGGTCAGGGTTTGATTTCGATTCCCTGTCAGGGCACATGCCTGAGTTGCGGGCTCAATCCCCAGTGAGGGGCTTGCAAGAGGAAGCGAATCAATGAATCTCTGTCATCATTGATGTTTTACTCTTTCTCACTCTCCCTTCCTCTCTGAAATCAATAAAAAAATATTTTTAAAAATTATTCTACATCAGATATCAATAGAAGTACAGGTGTGCCTGTTATGGGACATTGTAGGTGGAGACTGGCCACCATTCATGAAAAATCGAGTTTTATGCCCTGGTTGGGTAAATAGCATTGGTCATACCAATATGCCAAGGTTGTGGGTTTGATCCCCAGTCAGGGCACATATAAGAATCAACCAAACTGATGATTCTCTCTCTCCCTTCCTTTCTCTCTAAAATCAATGCAAATTTTTTTAAAAAATGAGTTTTACACTGAAAACCAAGACAATAACTCAGAACCTGATGTGACATCTCCCTTTGAAACCACAGTTCTTTAAAGAAAGGCAAAACCCAGAGAAAAGCTCTCCTTCACGCCATTATCGGTCTGAGTTCTTTCCTCTCTGGCCAGGAACCTACGAGCTAGAATCACTGTCAATAAAAAGGTTAAAGAAATTCCAAACTTTTGGTTCCCACCTTGAACAAGGCTTGATTTCGCTCCACCCTGAAGTGAACACCCCCTGGTCCTCCTCGGGTGAATGGCCCCGTGGTGTTGCCAGCCTCAGAGTCCTCCCGGTGTGGGCCCCGACCGGCAGCATCAGCACCCCGGTCCGCCCAGACCCCCTGCATCAGCATCTCTGGGGGCCCTGCCTTCGGAGGCTTGAGGCCTGCGGGCTGGATGATGTCCAGCTGGAGAGCAGCCGTCCCGGGCAGGCCGCACAGGCAGCAGGTGGCGGGCAGGCCGCACAGGCAGCGGGTGGCGGGCAGGCCGCACAGGCAGCGGGTGGAGGGCAGGCCGCACAGGCAGCGGGTGGCGGGCAGGCCGCACAGGCAGCGGGTGGCGGGCAGGCCGCACAGGCAGCAGATCCCCGGGCAGGCCGCACAGGCAGCGGGTGGCGGGCAGGCCGCACAGGCAGCGGGTGGCGGGCAGGCCGCACAGGCAGCGGGTGGCGGGCAGGCCGCACAGGCAGCGGGTGGCGGGCAGGCCGCACAGGCAGCGGGTGGCGGCCCAGAGGAGGACAGGGCTGAGTAGGCGGGCGAGGACGCCCCCATTGATATCTGGTTGTCTCCACATCTGATCAGGCCCCTCCCGCATGGTGGTCTGGTCACCTGGCCTGTCTTACAAAGACCCTGCGAGCTTGGTTTAGCCAGTGTCCTCCTCACCTCGGCTGCTTCCTCTTAGTAACTTTCCATCCAATGACCCTCCCCCTCCCTCCCGATCATGAATTCACATTCGCCCCCGCCACATCAAAACGGGGCCAGGCTCATGCAGGTCTCTCCTTGCTGGTGACCGAGCCAAAAGGATCTGTCTTTATGGCTCTCCCTGTCAGCTCTGGCTTCTCTTTACAGCTGTGGGGCCATGAGCTGCGCCCCATCGGATGCCTTAGGAAGCCTCCGGACCGGCACCCGGGCCCCAGGTGTACACCGTGAAGTCCGTGTTTTCACTGTTGACGGAGGACCGGGAACCCATCCGGGAACCCGCCTCCTGATCTGCTGCTCCGGACACATGTCCACCGCAGCTGGCAGGACAGATTTAGACTCTTAAGGTTCTGAGCACAGGCTAGAACAGCCTTGGGCAAACTACGGCCCGCGGGCCGGATCCGGCTGTTCTATCCGGTTCTCTTGCTCTCCCCTCCGCTCCTTTACTTTGAATTTATATTAGTTCACACAAACACTCCATCCATGCTTTTGTTCCGGCCCTCCGGTCCAGTTTAAGAACCCATTGTGGCCCTCGAGTCAAAAAGTTTGCCCACCCCTAGGCTAGAACCTGGTTAGGGTCCAGGCAACAGGCTGGCTCCTGGCAGGAGCAGAGCTGTCGGAGCCGGGAGCAGAGGTTGCGTGGCAACAGCGGCTCCTGGTGCTGTGGCCCTGACTGCGCACCCTGCCGCTGCCTTCCTCTGGGCGCTGTCCCCAGGATACACTGGAGCCTCAGGAACGGAGGGAAACGGATCCCCACACACGGGCTCCTCTGAGCCCCGCCCTTCCCCCAACCTGGGCTCCCACCTGCCTCCCTCCAGGCCCGGGCCCTTTGCGCCTTCTTCCTTCACACCCTCTCCTCTGTCCCCTCCTAACCCAGCCCCTCTGTCACTTGAACTGTAGGTCCTTGCGCACCACAGGGGGCTCTTATGGGACTCAGGGACCCCAAAATGGGAGAGGCTAATTGGAAATTGACTGTTTACCCAGGGAGATGGCTTTGCAGACGTGGACACAGCCATGGATGGCCACCTCAGCCCGAGGAGGGGTCCCCACAGATTACAGGCAGGCCCCTCCGCAAACACCGGTGTAAGGCCGTGTCTCACACTGGGTGGGCTCCGCTTTCACATTTTTGCCAGAAACGCAATTTGGGTAAAACAGTGATTTTTATGTTACTGTGTTCTACCGACCCACGGCCAAAACTTTGTAATGAGAGCTCTAAGAACTCAGTTTGCATTTGTGTGTATATGCATGTTTGTTATGTATGCATCTGTGTTATGCATGCATGTATGTATATGTGCACATGTGCATTGTGTATGCATGTGTTATGTATGCATGCGTATATATCATGTATGTATGTGTGCTATGTATATATATGTTATGTATGCATGTGTGTGTGTATACATGACCTTTTCTAGCTTCGGATGGAATTGCAAAATCAATTTTATATACTCCTTAAAGGATTTCTATTCAAATTGGCTCAGAGATAATTGACCACCCATATAAATTAAATATTCTTAAAACCTGTAGAAATATAGAAACCAGCACAAATGTTTTTCTAATTCACAAGTGACTTGGGTGAATCTTTGAAAAATAAGATTAGTCTAATATTCTTGGTTTAATAAAATGGATATGTCTCCTGAGATATCAACATTAAGATAATATGAGTATCAGTTTATTTGACTTGGGTTTATTAGTCAAATAAGATAGTATTATCTCTACTAGATGGTTAAGATACTAAAACTATAAATCCAGCCTAAGAATAAACTGTACAACGAAATGAGTTGCTAAAAGCACATGAAGCCCCGCAGCAAAAAAAAGAAAAAAAGCCCTAACTTTTCCTGGCTTCTGTGATACTCTGCTGCTTGCCTCATTTACCAAAAACAACTTAGGAAAGGAGTTCGTTCAATGTGTCTTAAACATTCATGATCATCCAGTCACAGTTGTAAAGAACAAGTGAGTTAAAGAGATGTAAGTGGGATTAACGTTTATAAATGAACTTTTCTTTTTTGTTGAGGTATAATTGACATACAACATTATAGTAGTTTCAGGTGTACAACATAATTCAATATGTGCACATATTGTGAAATGATCACCACAATAAGTCTATATTTTGGATATTAACCCCTTAGTAGATATGTGATTTTTTCTTTCTTTTTTAAAAAATATATTTTATTGATTTTACAAAGAGCAAGGGAGAGGGATAGAGAGTTAGAAACATCGATGAGAGAGAAACATCGACCAGCTGCCTCCTGCACACCCCGCACTGGGGATGTGCTCACAAACCAAGGTACATGCCGTTGACCGGAATCAAACCTGGGATCCTCCAGTCCAAGGGCCGATACTCTGTCCACTGAGCCAAACAGTTAGGATGGATGTGTGACTTCAAATGTTTTCTCCTATTCAGTAAGGCTGCCTTTTAATTTTGTCAAACGTTCACTTTGCTGTGCAGAAGCTCTGTAGTTTGCTATAGCCCACTTGTTTATTTTGCTTCTGCTGCCTTCGCTTTCAGTGAAAATCATTGCCAGGACTGTTTTCTTCGAGGAGTTTTATGATTTCAGGTACAACGTTGAAGTCTTTTGTTCATTCTGAGTTACTGTGTGTGTGGTGTGAGGTAGTGATCCAGTTTCATGCTTTCGCATGTAGTTCAGTTTTTCCAACACCAGTCATTGAGGAGGCTCTCCTTCCCCCTCATATTTCTTAGCTCCCTGGTCGTAGATCTCTGGGCTCCGTGTCCCGTCGCATGACCCTGTGTGCCGTTCTAACGGCGGTGCCACAGTGCCTCGTTACTACCGCTTTGTAATGCTTGATGTCAGGGAGTATGGTTTTTTCTATTTCTGTGTGAAACGCCATTGGAATTTTGATAAGGATTGCATTGAATCTATAGATTGCTTTGGGCAGTATGAACATTTTTCTTTTTACTTTATTTCCTTTATAATTTTTCAAAAACAATGTTATAGCTGCTCATTTATAATACATTCAGCAATTTTAAGCAGACGACAGGTTTTGACAAAAGTATAAGCCTAAGGAATGAATGCCACAATCGAGACACCCAGTATCTCCCCAGCTCTCTCCGGCCCCGTCACCGTCCCCCTCCCAGACGGCCTGGGAGTGCTGGTTGGCTCGTCACCACTGGGGCTCTCCCTCCGTGAGTCTTACGTAAAGGGCTCACACAGCCTGCTCTCTGTTTATCTTCTTTTGCGCACCGTGGTTTTGAGAGTCATCCCAGTTGTTACGTTTATCAGCAATTCTCTTTATTGTGGAGTGATAGCGCAGTGAGTTACCCGCTGACCTATTGAGAGATATTTGGGTTGTTTCCACCTTTTCTCTATTATGAAATAAAGTCTCTTTGTGAACATGCATTTTCCCTTATCTTGGATAAGTGCCTGCTAGTAATACTGGTAATATGGTCAGATGGTTAGTGTATGATTAATATTGTAAGAAATTGGTAAACTTTTCCAAAATGATTATACCATCTTCCATTTCTAGAAGCAGTGTACAAGAATTCCAGTTGTTACAATAGCTAAGATCTGGAAACAGCCCAAGTGCCCATCAGTAGATGAGTGGATTAAAAAGCTGTGGTACATTTACACCATGGAATCCTATGCAGCTGTAAAAAAGAAGGATCTCTTACCCTTTGGGACAGCATGGAGGGACCTGGAGAGGATTATGCTAAGCGAAATAAGGCAGTCAGAGAAAGACAAGTGTCACATGATCTCACTTATATGTGGAATCTAGTGAACAAAATAAACTGGTGAATGGAGTGGATGCAGAGACATGGAAGCCTGGAACACAGTGCAGAGTCTCAGAGGGAAGGTGGGTGGGAGGGAGGTAATAAACCAAAGACCTTGTATGTATATCAGTGTATGCATCACCCATTGACACAGACAATAGGGAGTATGAACATTTTAACAATATTAATTATTTCAATACATGAGCACAGAATATATTTTCATTTATTTGTGTCTTCATTAATTTCTTTCAGCAATGTCTTTTTTTCATTAATGTCTTATGGTTTTTAATGTATAGCTCTTTTAATTCCTCGGTTAAATTTATTCCTAAGTATTTTGCTACAATTGTAAATGGGATTGTTTCTTTAATTTCTCTTTGATAGTTTGTTATTAGTGTGTCTCCAACAACTTTACTAAATTTGTTTATTCTAATAGTGTGTGTGTGGGTGGGGGGCTTCAGGATTTTCTATATCATGTCATCTGTAAATAATGACAATTGTACTTCTGCCTTTCTAATTTTAGATGCTTTTATTTTTTTTTCTTGTATAATAGTTCTGGCTAGGACTTCCAAAACTATGCTGAATAAAAATGGTGATAGTGGGCATCTTTGTCTTATTCCTGATCTTGAAGGCAAAGGTTTCAGCTTCCCACTATTGAGTAAGATGTTAGCTATGGGCTAGTCACATATGGCCTATCAGTGGTCGGCAAACCGCGGCTCGCGAGCCACATGCGGCTCAGGAGCCGCGGTTTGCCATTCTGTTGACTAATGAGTTTGCTGATCACTGGACTAGACTAAATGTTACAATGCAGTTGGAAGCTGTGAGGATTAGGCAATTGTGGCATATAGTATGCAAAGAGTAAAGGGTAGTATATGACAGTGGTCAGCAAACTCATTAGTCAACAGAGCGGCAAACCGCGGCTTGCGAGCCTTATGTGGCTTGTGAGCTGCGGTTTGCCAACCACTGGCCTATGTTATAGGCGGTACATTCTCTTCACTCCCACTTTTTTGAGTGTTTTCATCATAGGTGGATATTGAATTTTGACAAATGCTTTTTCTGTGTCTACGGAGATGCTCATATGGTTTTTGCCCTTCATTTTGATGATGTGGTGTGTCACGTTGGTTTGGTAATGTGGAAGCCTCTTTGAATCCCTGGAACAATCCCACTTGGCCATTGTTGTGTTCTTAACTGAATGTGTTCTGAGGAGGGAGATATACTAGTATCTTCTTCCAAACTGAGGAAACAATTTTTTCTATCATGGATGATCCTTTAATCAAAGAATGTGGGACCCCCCTCTCCATCTTTAAGATGATACCTATAATTTAAGGAAACCTAGAATAAGCAAGAAAAGGTCACACTTGCAGGTTCTCCGACTGGAGCCTCCCACGGCCTTGGAGCCAGTTCCCAACCCGCAGACTGCAGAGTGAGAGCAGAGCCACCCCAGCCCTGGCCTGCACACGTGCCCTGTCTGCGGAGGCCTGCCCCCCTTCCTCCCGGGAAGAGCCAGTTCTGCATTCATTTGTAAATTCATTTTGACATTTCTTTACTGAGGAAATTTTGCTCCATGTAAATTTTTACTTGTTTGACCTTTCCTTTGAATAAGTTATAACATCTACCTGATCCCCTCAATCATAACTAGTTAAATAAAATATTTGATATGTGTGCATTTCTATCTTTATGAAAGTCATTAGTTGATCTTTTTAGGACACTATCCTTTAACATATGTATCTAGCTTTATACTAATTTATAAAAACCACTACGAGCTCAGAGGAAAATGACATGACCTCAACGCTGCCTTACTAAGGTCCTGGCCTAATTATAATAACATTTGCATTTCAGTTTTGACCCTGCCCGCCATGGGTTTTCTGTATTGTTAACGTAAAAAATACCATTCAAACCTGTAAAGAATTTTTGTGAGTTTATTTGAGCCAAACTGTAGACATATGCCGGGAAGCAGAACCTCAACGAATTGAGATGATGCTCCGGAGAATGGCAGGTCACACCTGTATTTATACATTGCCATCAAAGGAAGGGACGTAGGTGGGTTACATGAAATCCATTGGTGATAGATTAAGGAGGTGGGATAAATCAAAGTGGGGGCCGGGGGGAAACCCCTGGGACTGGATAAAAAGTAAAATGATGGACACATACTTAGGTGGGTGCAGGAACAATTAACATGATAACAATGAAGGAATTTGTGGTATCTGTCCTGGCGCCCACCACATCTGGTTGTGCCCCAGGGGCTCCAGAAAAAGGGAAGTTACAAGTTACCCGGACATTTCAAGGGTATGTTATTATAGATGTAAAGACAGGTGGGCTCAGCTAAGGTAAAGGTTGACCTTGTCAGTGAAGATACTGGCCTAGGACTAACTGCCCACCATCACTGCTTTTAGTTACAGTTTAATTTCAGACCATCCTTGTGGTGACTTTAGGTCTCTGAGTTTGCAAGACCGCCATGCAGGCCTCCCCTGAGCTGTCAGGTCAGCATGTGGCCCTTTGGTCCACAGTATGCATTATGGGTATGGATGAAAGGGGCCACAGTGATGGTGGGTAGTTAGTCCTAGGCCGGTATCTTCACTGACAAGGTCAACCTTTACCTTAACTGAGCCTATCTGTCTTTTTGCATCTATGATAACACACCCTTGAAATGTCTGGGTAACATGTAACTTCCCTTTTTCCAGACCCCTTGGGGCACAACCTAATGTGCAGGCGCCAGGACAGATACCACAAATTCCTTCGTTGTTATCTTGTTCCTGCACCCACCTAGTATGTGTCCATCATTGTACTTTTTATCCAATCCCAGGGGTTTCCCTGCTTTGCTTTCTCCCGCCTCTCTAGTCCATCACCAATGGATTTCATGTAACCCACCTATGCCTCTCCTTTGACTGCAATGTATAAATACAGATGTAACCCGCCATTCTCCGGAGCATCATCTCAATTCATTGAGGTTCTGCTTCCCGGCATATGTCGACAGTTTGTCTCAAATAAACTCACAAAGTTCTTTACAGGTTTGAATGTTATGTGAACGTGGGTAAGGGCATGCTCAGAAGAAAAATAGTTTCCATCAATCATCCCTGAATGCCAGTGAAAGTCTCTACCCAGAAAATGCCTCTTTTAAGCCCAGGGCCAGAGAAGAAATGCTGGCTTCACATACATCACAGTGTGTGCCAAAATGCCCCTCCCCTCTCTTTCTCAGCTGGCCCCCTCCTCTTTTGGAGTGTGTCTTCAATAAACCCCACTTTGCTTTACTTTCATTTTTGTTGACCTTAAAATCTTGTCCGTGTCGAGGAGAAGAACCGAAGCCCAGCAGTAACCCCAAACGGTGACATGTCCCAACAGAAGTAAGTACAGGTGCTGGTGTTCAGGGTCCACTTTGATGGGGGAGGGCAGGCAGTGAGAATAGGACCCGTGTGGATGGCTAGTCCCCCGCTACCTGTAGGGGAGAGGTTTCCCGCAGACCCCGGGGACTGGAGGACCTGCTGCAGGAGAACAGGGCTGTGAAAAGCTAAGAGACGCCTTGGGGCCGGATGGGTCCATAGGTGAGAAAAGAAAAGGCATTTGAGAACAAACCCAGGACAGGACCCCATTGATCTGGCTGCCTGGCCCTGGACCCTTGGAGTTTGCCTGGGGAGCGCTCACCATTCTCCGCCCCCCAGACCGGAGGAGCTGGGCTTTCACACCATTGAAATCAACTGCCTTGTTATGGGGCCTCAAGCCCTGGAAGGAGACGCCCGGCTGGCCCTGCAGCCCGTCTCCTGCCGCCCCCTTGCAGGCAGCTCTCTCTCTCCCTCTACAATCAGCAGCGAGCAGGGGCGGGGGAGCAGAGTTTCAGGGTGCCCCGCTGCTCCCCATGTGCCAGCATTGTTGGAATAAGCGCTCACATATGACCCACCCTGTCTCTACTTAAATTGGCTCAAGTAGTGACAAGAGGCCCAGACCAGTTTTCTGTCCTATTTCAAGTTGAGGCAGAAATCTTGTAGCTGATAGGCTGGACAGGGAAGTGGGGGTAGAAACACTGGAGAGGGGTCATTCGGACACACGCTGCGATGTATGTGAAGCTGGTATTTCTTCTCTGTCCCTCAGTCTAAACCTAAATTGCTTAATTAATAAAATGCATGTAAGTCTCTTTTGCTTTTATGGCCTGAGTGCATACACCTGACAAGTGCCCACAGCCTTTCATAGCAACTCTGAACGATTAGTGCTGTTTCCCTGACTTGCATGGAGCAGAATAAACACTGTCCAGTAGAGACTGCTATGCTGCCTTTCAGATAGTCCAGCAGTTCTTGGAGCTGGTGTTCCACCTTGCGACATGATGGCTCATTTACTTGCTGATCCTGACGTTGGGAAATCAGGATAATTAGCTGATGTTCACATTGCTAATCGATGGCGTGCAAACTGCCTGGTACTTCCCCGCGCTTAGATTGGCCACTTGCATTTGAACAGGGCCCTCTGCTCTTGGCTGTTAGGATCCCATAGCTTTAGAGAGTCCTGTTCACATCAGGGATACGCACATAGGACCCACCTGTATCCATCATATGATTTTCTTCTTCACTCCAAGTCCTGTGGGCCCAGGTCCACTGGCCATGCCATTGGCCTTCCTCATTGTTGTGTCAGCCATTTGGCTCAGGTTCCTGATTCCGATGTCTGACATGCTGATTGGCATTATCTTCTAACCCATAACCCAAGCAGGACATCCAGCAAACGATTTTATTTAATCTATTCTCCCTCTTCTCTCTACGCACAGCTAACTCACATATATTTTCCAACATTATTCTCCATTTCTCTCCTATAAGAATGCATTGACACAGTTATCTTGGCTTCCTCTTATTTCCCACAAAATCTTCAGAATTTCTTCTCTGTTATGAATGCTCTCTGTACTTCCGACTACATAGAATAACTAGCCCTGGGCATTAGAAAAAAATTTTAGTGAACAATTTCTCCATTATATAAAAATGAAAAAAACTGTATAACTCCATAACCGAAATAAGAGTACTAGAGATAGGACATGTTCAGATAAGAAAAGTAAGCTGGTTGAGGATAGAAGGAAATGAAAGA
Organism: Plecotus auritus; assembly: GCF_963455305.1. Classification (NCBI taxonomy): domain Eukaryota; kingdom Metazoa; phylum Chordata; class Mammalia; order Chiroptera; family Vespertilionidae; genus Plecotus; species Plecotus auritus. The sequence continues at coordinate 56,313,310 of NC_137777.1, read as the reverse complement.
GAAAAACAAAACTATTAAGCATATGAAAAGTTAAATACAAACAATACAAATGACAATGTAATAAGCATGATTATCCATTATTGATTGAATACTTACATGTGACTATGACTGTTCTCCGTGACACATATTTAAATTAACCTTCATAATAACCTTATGAGGTAAAAACTATTATTATTGCCATCACACAGAGGAGGAAATAAAGCCAGAGAGGAAGTAACCTGCTAAAAAAGCAAACAAATAAACGAGGGGTCATAGAACACTGGTAGGAAAAATCATTTGAAAATGAATGAAAAGGTAAAAGTGATAGGTGAGTCAAAAACCGAGTGTCTGAGATTACTCATCTCACATGGCAGCAGGTGGGTTGGTAGGCCATGTTTTTGTGGACGCTGGCAGAAGGCCAAGTTCCGGCACAGAGAAACAGGACTGTGCACATAGAGCCAGCAAGTGCCAGCTTCCTGCTTGTGTAACCTTGACCCACAGTCCCTGGAGTATCTCAGGTGAGTGTTGCAAGTGCTTTGGGTTTGCCTCACATTTGAGGAATCCTGAATTTAACTAATTCTATTTCTTTAAAATAGTAAGTAACCAAATCTGTCAGATATTTGCTCCAGAGGGAAACATAATCTTTATTGGACTAAACAGCAAGGGGATCTGGGATCTGCCTTCTTCTCCTCATGGGGCCTATGGCTGTCTTCTAAGACCTTTGCTGTACAGCTGTCCGAGGAAATTGTCGGGAACAAAAGGAGACCCATGGAGAATGGCCGCCCTGCAGTAAGAAAGTGATTGCACAGACCATGAAGGCTGTTAAATACTCAGTATATCCCAGAAGGAGAGAACTAACAAGAGAGACAGAAATAAAGTTAAAACATACAAAACAAGAAACATTTCTTTAAAAATTGCAGACTCCAAGTGAGACCCAAAGTTGCAGCAATCACAGGAAAATTTGATGATAATTGCTAAATGCCAGACTCAGTTCTGATGATTTGCTGGGCTGCTGAGCAGGAAAAGCAGCTGCTGGAGGGTGAAGTCAGACTAGCATCTGCCTGCATTACAACATCGTAAAGCCAGAAGATACAAGAGCGAGGCCACAAAGACTGGAAAAAAAAGGATGATATACCTATTTATATCCCATAATTAAATACACGCTTAATGGCAGCAGACACACATTCTCAAATGCATAATACCCTATGAATTCTTAGAAACAGAAAAACAATTAAAAAAGCTACTTGATAATGAAATCCATCTCATCAGGTGCTGATAAAGATGAAGAAGGGTGGCGTAACAGGGGCGCTTCTTGGTGTGATCAATATAAACAAAATGATTCCACTTATGAAATATTCCTGTCAAAAATGGTTAATCCGAATCAAACCAATTCTGTAGAAACAAATTATTAGAATAAAGTGGATAGAAGCATACTTTAAATGACATTCAGAAGAAGTAATTAGGTAAGTCCAGAATCTGGAACATTCTACATGAAAATGGCCTGAATCTTCAAAAAGTCAATTGACTGAGAGAGGAAAAAATGGCGATGGAATAGACAGACGTGTCCCGAGCCTTGTCCCATAGCAGATAGAAAGAACAGCTGAGGGTCGCATGGGGAGTGTTTATTGGTGAGTTGTGGGACAGCTATACTCCAGGAGACGGTGGGGGACTGCTGGACGGGGCTCCCCTGACTGGGCAGCCCCCACTGCTGCTGAGTTCCCTCCCGGAGCGACCTGCTCGGATGCAGAGACCATGCCATCTTGAAGGGGAAAGTGGATGTTATCCAAAGCCTGAAAATCTACAACTGCGGCACCCACTGAACAGCTGCAAACCCCAGAGCACTGGTCTCCAATTGGCGCAAACACGTGGATTCAGAGGAGCTCTACACTCCACCACAGAAAGGTCAGATTTCACCTGGAATAAGGTGAGGTCTCTGGTCCCGGCAGGAGAGAGAAATGCGCACACTTCGGGAGCTGGAGGACCGGGGGAAGTCTACCCCTAGAAAAATTCATGGCTGTTGGGGCTGGCGTGATCCGTGAATGTGGAAGGGGGTCCTCAGAGCTCCTAACAGAACGGAACTCTAAAAAGCAACCCATTTTGATCTGACACAAAAGGACAGCCTAAAAATTTTAAAAGTGTGCCAGCTGTTTAGACCCAAAGGAAAAAAAAAAGACTGCACAGACTTGTGCACAGCACCAGAGTTCACACACTTACGCTGGCTCTTTTTTTTGTTTTGTTTTTTCTTTTTCATTTAAATCCTTGCTTCTGAGTACTAAGCCCAATACATAGGATCACCCAATTGGGGACACCCTAAGAGACTGCAGGGGAAAGTTGTTTTTCTGGAACCTGGGGATCAGAGCGGGGAATAACCATCAGAGAACCAGCTCTGGGGCAACCCACTCCCACAAACCGGTATTGAGTGTCACAGGGAAAGCAGGATCTAAGCACTGGCTAGAGAGGACCTATAGACCCAGAGGTCAATCCAGAAACACTGCCACCCAGGGGTTGAAACACAAATTGATTCTTGTGTAAACACAAATAAAGGAATACAAGAAATTAAGACACACTGCCTGCTTAAAAATCAGGACTGGCTTACCACACTGAGGAGCAGTGGAACGCAGGGAACTGCAATACTGTCCTGACTAGGAAACAGGCGAGCCAAACAGAACAGTAGAGAAAGTGAATGACCTTCACTACTGCACGTTTTATTTTATTTTTTTTCATCTTTTACTTAAGAAACCAATTTTTTTCCCTCACTTGATTTTACCTTTTTAATTATTACATTTTTATTTTCAATCAGTATTAATACTACTACTATTTTACCTTTTTTTTAAAAAAGTATCATTTTATTTTACTTTGGGATTAGTGTTCTACATTCTATTTTCATCTTCCCTTTAGCATCATTTTACTCTATCTCAACTCTACCTTTATGCCATAACTCTCTTCCTAACCTTTCCCTTTTGTTGTCCTGTTTCTCTTACCCTTTTCCTGCTTTAGATTTTCCCTATTCTTTCTTTTTGCCCCTTATTAAAATTTCACCCAAATTATATATCTAATTTCCAATCCCCTGCTCCAAGTCCATACACACCTCTCTCTTCTCTGTCTTCACTATCCAAAAATTGTTTTTCTCTCTGTCCTTTTATTGTTGTTTGCTTGATTGTTGATTATATCGATATTTTATGCTTGTTTGTGAGTTGTTTTGCTTATTCTTTTTTTTGTTAGCTTTGTTTTTGTTTTTTTGCTTCTGTTTTCCCTTGCCTCGCTTGATATTAGTTGTTGTTTGTAGTTTGTATTAATCCCCAGGTACTTGTTGCTGGCATTTGTTGGGATTACTGGCTGTTCTATTAAAGTTTTCTCCCCATATATATAGTTTGTTCCCCTCTTCTTTCATATTCTCTTTCTTTTCTCTCTTACTTCTTTTTTACCTTTTCCCAATTTCATTTTTGCACTCCTTTCTTTCTTTCTTTCTTTTTTTCTCTCTTCTTCGTTCTCTCCTATCCTCTAATTTGCCTTTCTCTGGTGGTCACCTTTATTTGGGGGTTATTAATATCGTGAATACATTTCTGTTCAGTGCCTTGTGCATTGTATCTGGTTGTGTTGTATTTTGTGCCTTTAAATCAACACAGGAGAGAGAGAACTACATAACCAGACACCTGGAGAAGAGAGACCATGGGGAGACAAAGAAACAGTGCTCATGTGAAAGAAAAGCAGGAATCACCAGAAAAGGAAGTAAATGAAATGGAGGCAAGCAACTTGCCAGAGAAAGAATTCAGAGAAATGGTCATAAGGTGGCTGAAAATAATGGAAGACAAATTTGACAATATGTGTAAGAACTAAGAGGAGATGAAGAAGAACCAAGAAGAAACAAAAAATAACATCGCTGCTGTAAAGAACTCAATAGAAAGCATCAAGGGTAGACTAGAAGAAGCAGAGGACCGCATCAGTGAGCTAGAAGACAAGGTAGGAAAAAATACCCAAGTAGAGCAGCTTCTAGAAAAAAAAAATGAAAAGCAGGAGGAGAGCCTAAGGGAACTTTGGGAAAACATGAAACAAAACATCCACATAATAGGGGTTCCAGAAGGAAAGGAAACTGAGCAAGGAATAGAAAACCTGTGTGAAGAAATAATGACAGAAAACTTCCCTGATATAGGGAAGAAAAACCCCACACAAATCCAAGAAACTCACAGAGTCCCAAGCAAAATGAACCCCAAAAGACCAACGCCAAGGCACATTATAATTAAATTGGCAAACACCAACGACAAAGTAAGAATCTTAAAAGCGGCCAGAGAGAGACAGAAAGTTACCTACAAAGAAACCACCATCAGACTAGCGACTTATTTCTCAACAGAAACTCATCAGGCCAGAAGGGAATGGAATGAAATATACAAAGTCATGCAAAGGAGGTGTCTGAATCCAAGAATACTGTACCCAGCAAGGCTATCAATCAAAATGGAAGGTGAAATCAGGAGCTTCACAGACAAAAAAGGATAAGGGAATTTATTACCACCAAACCAGCAATGCAAGAAATGCTAAAGGGTCTGCTGTAAAAAAAAAAGAAATAGGAAGCAAAGAAGGAACACAGGGGTAAAGAATAGAAATGGAAACAAATAAGCACCTATCAATAATAACTTTAATTGTAAATGGATTAAATGCATGAATCCAAAGACATAGGGTAACAGATTGGATAAGAAAACATGACCCACATATCTGCTGTCTACAAGAAATCCACCTCAGAAAAAAAGACGCACACAGACTGAGGGTGAAGGGATTAGAAAAAGGTTTTTCAGGCGAATGGAAATGGAAAAAAAGCTGAGGTAGCAATACTTATATCTGACAAATTAGATCTCAAAGTGAATGACATAACAAGAGATAAGGAAGGCCACTTATAATACTAAAGAAAGCAATCCAACAAGAAGAAATAACTCTGGTAAACATATATGCACCCAATACAGGAGCACCCAAATACATAAAAAAAACTCCTGGAGGATATCAAGGGAGAGATTGACAGCAATACAATCATAGTAGGAGACTTTAATACACCACTATCACCTTTGGACAAATCCTCTAAACAAAAAATCAGCAAAGAGACCTCAATCCTAAATGACTCACTAGACCAAATGGAATTAATTGACATCTTCAGAACATTTCACCCCAAAGCCACAGAATATACATTCTTCTCAAGTGCACATGGGTCATTTTCAAAGATAGACCATATGTTGGGTCATAGGCAAAGTCTCTTCAAATTCAAGAAGATAGAAATCATATCAAGAATCTTCTCAGATCACAGTGGCATAAAACTGGAAATCAACTACAATGAAAACAATCCAAAAAAATCAAACACATGGAGACTAAACAGCATGCTATTAAACTATGACTGGGTTACCAGAGAGATCAAAGAAGAAATAAAAAACATCATGGCAACAAATGACAATGAAAACACAACAATCCAAAATCTATGGGACACAGTGAAAGCAGTCTTGAGAGGGAAGTTCATAGCTCTACAAGCCTACTGCAAAAAAAAAAAAAAAAAAAGAAAAAATGGTAATAAATCACCTAACCCAACAACTCAAAGAGTTAGAAAGAGAGCAACAAGAAAAGCCCAGTGTAAGCAGAAGGAAGGAAATAATAAAGATCAGAGAGGAGATACACCACATTGAGACCAAAAAAAAGAATACAAAAGAGCAACAAAACCAAGAGCTGGTTCTTTGAAAGGATAAACAAGATTGATGAACCTCTAGCCAGGCTCACCAAGAAGCAAAGAGAGAGGACCCAAATAAACAAAATCAGAAATGAAAGAGGAGAAATAACAACAGACCCCACCGAAATACAAAGGATTGTTTAAAAATACTATGAACAACTCTATTCCAACAAACTGGACAACCTGGAGGAAATGGACATATTCCTAGAAAAATATAACCTCCCAAAACTCAATCAGGAAGAATCTAAACATCTCAATAGGCCAATAACTATGGAAGAAATTGAAGCAGTCATCAAAAAGCTTCCAGCAAACAAAAGCCCAGGGCCAGATGGCTTCACAGGAGAGTTTTACCAAACATTCAAGGGAGAACTAAAACCTATCCTCCTCAGACTATTCCAAAAAATTCAAGAGGAAGGAACACTTCCAAGCTCCTTCTATGAAGCCAGCATCACCCTAATACCAAAACCAGATAAAGACAACACAATGAAAGAGAATTACAGGCCAATATCCCTCATGAACATAGATGCCAAAATCCTCAACAAAATTCTAGCAAATCAGATCCAGCAGTATTTCAGAAAGATCATACGCCATGACCAAGTAGGATTTATTCCAGGAATGCAAGGGTGGTACAATATCCGCAAATCAATAAACGTGATACATCACATAAACAAATTGAGAGATAAAAATCACATAGTCATATCAATTGATGCAGAAAAAGCATTTGACAAAATCCAACACCCTTTCTTGATAAAAACTCTCCACAAGGTGGGAATAGAAGGATTATACCTCAACATAATAAAAGCCATATATGATAAACCCACGGCTAACATCATACTCAATGGGCAAAAACTAAAACCATTTCCCCTAAGAACAGGAACAAGACAGGGATGTCCACTCTCACCACTCCTCTTCGACATAGTACTGGAAGTATTAGCCATTGCAATTAGACAAGAAGAAGAAATAAAAGGCATCCAAATTGGAAAAGAAGAAGTAAAGCTGTCCTTATTTGCAGATGACATGATATTGTACATAAAAAACCCAAAAGACTCCATCAAAAAACTAACAGACTTAATAAATGAATTCGGCAATGTAGCAGGATACAAAATTAACGCCAAGAAATCTATGGCATTTCTATACACCAATAGTGAACCTACAGAAAGAGAGACTAAAAGAGCAATCCCATTTACCATCGCACCAAAAAAATTAAGATTCCTAGGAATAAACTTAACTAAGGAGGTAAAAGATCTATACGTGGAAAACTACAGGACACTGAAAAAAGAGATAGAGGAAGATGTAAACAGATGGAAGAACATACCATGTTCATGGATTGGTAGAATCAACATCATTAAAATGTCCATACTACCCAAAGCAATCTATAGATTCAATGCACTCCCCATTAAAATACCAACAGCATATTTCACAAACCTAAAAAGAACTCTCCAAAAATTCATCTGAAATAAAAAAGACCCTGAATAGCCACAGCAATCCTGAGAAAGAAGAACAAAGTAGGAGGGATCTCAATACCAGATTTCAAGCTGTACTACAAAGCCACTGTTCTCAAAATAGCCTGGTACTGGCACAAGAACAGACATATAGAACAATGGAATAGAATAGAGAATCCAGATATCGACCCAAACCACTATGCTCAATTAATATTTGACAAAGGAGGCATGAACATACAATGGAACCAAGACAGTCTCTTCAATAAATGGTGTTGGGAAAATTGGACAGATACATGCAAAAAAATGAAACTAGACCAACAACTTACACCATACGCAAAAATAAACTCAAAATGGATCCAGGACTTAAACATAAGATGGGAAACCATAAAAATACTAGAGGAATCCACAGGCAGAGAAATCTCAGACATATGCCGAAGCAATTTCTTCACCAATACCGCTCCTAGGGCAATGGAAGCTAAAGAGAAAATAAACAAATGGGACTACATCAAAATAAAAAGCTTTTGCACAGCAAAGGAGACCATCAACAAAACAACAAGAAACCCCACTGTATGGGAGAACGTATTTACAAATGTTATCACTGATAAAGGTTTAATCTCCAACATCTACAGGCAGCTTATAGAACTTAATAAAAGGAAGATAAATGATCCAATAAAAAAATGGGCAACAGACCTAAATAGAATCTTTTCAAAAGAAGACAGAAGGAAGGCCAAGAGACATATGAAAACATGCTCAAAGTCACTAATCATCCGAGAGATGCAAATCAAAACGACAATGCGGTACCATTTCACACCTGTCAGAATGGCAACCATCAACAAATCAACAAACGACAAGTGCTGGTGAGGATGTGGAGAAAAAGGAACCCTCGTGCACTGCTGGTGGGAATGCAGACTGGTGCAGCCACTGTGGAGAGCAGTATGGAGTTTCCTCAAAAAACTAAAAATGGAACTCCCATTTGACCCAGTGATCCCACTTCTAGGAATATATCCCAAGAAACTAGAAACACGAATCAGAAAGGATATATGCACCCCTATGCTCATAGCAGCACAATTCACCATAGCTAAGATTTGGAAACAGCCTAAGTGCCCATCAGCAGATGAATGGATTAGAAAACTATGGTACAGCTACACAATGGAATACTACACTGCTATAAAAAAGAAGGAGTTCTTACCATTTGCAGCAGCATGAATGGACCTGGAGAGCATTATGCTAAGTGAAATAAGCCAGGCAATGAAAGAAAAATACCACATGATCTCACTCATTTATGGAAAATAAAGAACATTATAATCTGATGAACAAAAAGATAGATACAGAGGCAGTAAAGCACCTAACAGACTGTCAAATTACAGCGGGAAGGCTGGGGAGTGTTGGGTGGGGAGGAAAGAGATCAACCAAAGGGCTTGTATGCATGCATATAAGCACACCAATGGACACAAGACATTGGGGGGTGGGATGAGGGCATGCGACAGGGGCTGGGGGAGGGTGAGGGAAGGTCAATGGGGAAAAAAAGGGAGATATATGTACTAATATATGTAATATTGTAAACAATAAAAAAAAAAGGAAAAAGAAGTCAATGGATCACAAGCTGTGGTTCTGAGGGACAGAGCAAGCAGCACGTGGCCCTGCACTGCGCCTAGAGCAGCAGCAAAACTGTCAACCTGTTCTGGGGCAATCAGAGAGACGGGAGCATGGCTGCATGTTAAATGTTGCGAATAATGGACTGGGCTGGGTGCGAGGGTATGCATTCTTGGGAGATACTCTGAAGTATGTAGGATGAAGTAGCGTGCCGTCTATAAATGAATAAATTAGTAGTGAAAGAAATATAGATAGAGCAGTATGGCAACTTGTGAATCTAAATAAGAAGTATATGACTACTTACTGGTCTGTTTATTTTTCCAGAGGTTTTTAAATTTCTAAATTAAAGTGTTGGGGAAAACATAAAGAGCTCAGAAAAGCAGAGCAGTGATGCACAAGGAGGAGGCGTGACTATCGAATCCTTTTAAGTACAGAAGGAAGAAGCCATGATGGCAGGTGTTTGGAATATACTATACAACTTATATGCTCTAAAAGTATAAAATATTCACACTAATTACAAAAGTCAGGAAGCAATGGAAAGTGGACAGAAACACGAACCTGTGAAGTTTATCTTTCCTGGTGGAGAAAAATACTTTCAAACATTAATTAATCAACAAATAGGGTTAAAATATTGTTAAAGCCATAGAGGCTGTCACTGAACTATTGAATGTAGGCTGTAGATTAACTAGTAGAAGGAGAATCCTCCCTAGCACATTCCAGGAAAATAGGCACCACTGATTAAAAGCTAGAAAGTGAAGGAGCCACTGAAGATTAGAAAAGTAGCGTAAAATTAGGTGGCCAATTATAGATCAGACATCTCTATCAAAGCAATCAGTAACAAAGGGGGCGCGTCACTTGTTAGGAAAAGGGACTCTAAGGTCGGGTGTCAGGGCCTCCAGCTCTGTGCCTGCAGAGAACTGCCTCTACAGCCAGTCCGCGCCGGCAGGCGGTTAACACCGGATCGGCTGACTGCAAGTGACAGGAGTGTGAGGGCAGGAGCCGAGCCGCTGGGCCTACAGCGAAGTGAAGTCAGAGCGCAGCGGAGCCCAGGAGGCTGGTGCGGGGCTGAGAAACATCACGCAGAGGGAAGCTGTGGGCAGGAAAGCAAAGCACACACCAGGCCCACAGAGAGACAGACAGACAGGCTGACTTCCAGACAGACACTCCAGCGGGGAAGCAGGCGGGAAATTTGGAAGAGATACAATGTGACAGATGAAATGTGTCGTCAGTGAAGACTTGGGGCCCGCAATGTAAACAGTGTGGGCTGTCTTTCAGATAAGGGAGCGCTAGGAACAGCCCACATTCATACTCTAACTCTGAGCTGCCGCTTTGCGAACCACCCATGAACTAGCCTCAGTGCCTCCCACGGAGCCACCCCTGCTGACTCGCTGGCTCACCCTGCCCTCGCTGAAACCTCCCTCTCGCCCTGGGTTCTGTGGTGGAAGCTCCCGGCTCCTCCCACGGCTCAATCTACCTCTCGCTTAGAGCTCCCCAGATGGCAGGGTTACACTGGGATATCTGACGTCACAGCCTGACTTCAGTCCGCTCGGGTGGGACCTGTGTAACCGTTACTCACTATTCATCTGTGGCCCTGGCGTGACCGACTCATCCTGTGCTCTCAGATGTCCATGGACTTACCCACGGGAGGGGTGAGTCCTGGCAGAGCCACAGGAGAGCCGCCAAGCCCCGCCCCGAGATTCTGTGTGGCGGACGATCTTCCTCCTCCTCGGCCTTCTTAAAAGCTGCCTGTCTGTTCAGTGACCCTGTGAACAGAGAGCCAGGTGAGTTAGAGCTGCATGGAAGCTTGGACAATGGGCAGCCACAAACCCAGGCAATGCAGCCATCCTGCTGGGGCCAGACTTCGCTCACTGCCCAGAGGGGCCGGTGTGAGCACGCTGGGCTGCGGGAGGCCGTCAGCGGGAGGTGGTCAGCTAGCCCTCGGTCAGAGGGAGGCGGTCAGCTAGCCCTCTGTCAGAGGGAGGCGGTCAGCGGGAGGCGGTCAGCTAGCCCTCGGTCAGAGGGAGGCGGTCAGCGGGAGGCAGTCAGCTAGCCCTCGGTCAGAGGGAGGCGGTCAGCTAGCCCTCTGTCAGAGGGAGGCGGTCAGCGGGAGGCGGTCAGCTAGCCCTCAATCAGCAGGAGGCGGTCAGCGGGAGGCAGTCAGCTAGCCCTCGGTCAGCGGGAGGCGGTCAGCGGGAGGCGGTCAGCTAGCCCTCGGTCAGTGGGAGGCAGTCAGCTAGCCCTCAATCAGCAGGAGGCGGTCAGCGGGAGGCAGTCAGCTAGCCCTCAATCAGCAGGAGGCGGTCAGCGGGAGGCAGTCAGCTAGCCCTCGGTCAGCGGGAGGCGGTCAGCAAGAGGCAGTCAGCTAGCCCTCGGTCAGCGGGAGGCGGTCAGCTAGCCTTCGGTCAGCGGGAGGCGGTCAGCAAGAGGCAGTCAGCTAGCCCTCGGTCAGCGGGAGGCAGTCAGCTAGCCCTCGGTCAGTGGGAGGCGGTCAGCTAGCCCTCGGTCAGTGGGAGGCGGTCAGCGGGAGGTGGTCAGCTAGCCCTCGGTCAGTGGGAGGCGGTCAATGGGAGGCGGTCAGCTAGCCCTCGGTCAGCGGGAGATGGTCAGCGGGAGGCGGTCAGTGGGAGGCGGTCAGCTAGCCCTCGGTCAGTGGGAGGCGGTCAGCGGGAGGCGGTCAGCTAGCCCTCGGTCAGTGGGAGGCGGTCAGTGGGAGGCGGTCAGCGGGAGATGGTCAGCGGGAGGTGGTCAGCTAGCCCTCAGTCAGCGGGAGGCGGTCAGCGAGAAGCACTCTGGCCTGCTTGGCCCACCAAGCCTGAGGTCATGGCCCACTGCTGTTGTTTCAGAAGTGGAAGGCTGCAGTACTTTCATGATAATCACATCATGTGGTGCACAGACCAGCTCATTCAAAACTCTGCTGATTACCTGTCATTCATTTAAAGACCGCTGAAGAGAGTGTGCTAGTGTTCTCTAGATTCAGAGGGTGTCGATCTTTGAACTATTGTCAACCAACGCGATTCTTCCTCCAGCGCGTCCTCATTGGCTGAGTGGCAGCCAGAGCTCCGACTCTTCGGCTCAACTGGGCTTCCTTATCCGTGTCCCAGCCCTCCAAGCCTGAGCTCTCCTGAGGGGCCGCGTGTGGTCCCAGCCCTCCAAGCCTGAGCTCTCCTGAGGGGCCGTGTGTGGTCCCAGCCCTCCAAGCTGAGCTCTCCTGAGGGGCCGCGTGTGGTCCCAGCCCTCCAAGCCTGAGCTCTCCCAGAGGGGCCACGTGTCGTCCCAGCCCTCCAAGCTGAGCTCTCCTGAGGGGCCGTGTGTGGTCCCAGCCCTCCAAGCCTGAGCTCTACTGAGGCGGCCGCGTGTGGTCCCAGCCCTCCAAGCTGAGCTCTCCTGAGGGGCCGCGTGTGGTCCCAGCCCTCCAAGCCTGAGCTCTACTGAGGCGGCCGCGTGTGGTCCCAGCCCTCCAAGCTGAGCTCTCCTGAGGGGCCGCGTGTGGTCCCAGCCCTCCAAGCCTGAGCTCTCCCAGAGGGGCCACGTGTCGTCCCAGCCCTCCAAGCTGAGCTCTCCTGAGGGGCCGTGTGTGGTCCCAGCCCTCCAAGCTGAGCTCTCCTGAGGGGCCGCGTGTCGTCCCAGCCCTCCAAGCCTGAGCTCTCGTGAAGCAGCAGCATGTGCTTCTGGACGCTGTCCCATGGAACGGCTCTTTAGAGATTCTTGGGTTTCTTGCCCTCCAGACTCAGTGATTTAATAGACCACATGCCGGGGAACCTCAGCGCCAGGGCCGTGTGGGAAGCACCTTTCACGGAGTTGGCGTTGCGTTGGCGTCTGTGGAACAAATATCTGTGGGCCTTGCCACAGCAAACACCCGTCTCACACCGTGTAGGAACGCTGACACTCTGCGCTCTCAAGAGTGAATAAACAGAGTATTCATTCCGTTTCAAGTGTCAAACTAACATTTTTGTTTCCAATGAACTACAGACGGCTGGTCATTAGTGAGAAGATGGATGCTGAGCTTCCTTTACATTTATTTTTCCAAAGAAACGAGAACATGAGAACACCATGGTGTATTTGGAATGTAAGTAGCTATACAAGTTTATGGGTGCGATAGAGACTAAAAAGGAATGGGTCATTCCTGGCTGGGAACTCCGTAGGTTAGAGTGCCGGCCTGTTACACCAAGGTTGTGGGTTTGATTCCAGGTCAGGACACATAGATGAAGCACCCAATGAATGCATAAGTAAGTGGAACAACAAATGGGTGTCTCTCTCACACCCCCTCCCTTTCTCTTTCTCACTCAAATTAATCTAATGTTTTTAAAGGAATGAATCACTTACACTAGAATTCAGTTTAAAACTCTGCCTCTGTAATAAAAAAGAATCCTATATAATAAAGAGGGAATATGCTAATTAACCATCACTCCATCACAAAGATGGCTACACCCACAGCTGAGGCCAAGTTCCCATAAGGAGCCTTAACAAGCAATCAGCAGGGACCTGAGGCTATGTCCTCCCCCACCCCCATGGGGCTTGACAGGGCACCTCAGGCCACGCCCCCCACCAGGTGGGGCTTGACAGGGGACCTCAGGCCGCACCCCCGCCCCAGCACTGGGCCAGGGACCTGAGGCTTCACTCTCCTGCCTGGCGGGGCTTGACAGGGGACCTCAGGTCGTGCTCCCCACCCAGTGGAGCTTGATGGGGGATCCCCAGTGCTGGGTTGGGGGAACTCAGGCTGTGCGCCCCTGCCCAGTGGAGCTTGATGGGGGACCTGAGGCTGCACCCCCCTGCCGGTGGGACTTGACAGGGGACCTGAGGCTGCGCACCCCCACCTGGCGGGGCTTGGCGGGGGACCTCAGGCCATGTTCCCCACCCCGCTCGGGGCTTGACAGGGGATCTCAGGCCATGTCCCACACCTGGCAGGGCTTCACAGGGGACCTCAAGGCACGCCCTTCCCCCCCCCCCCCCGATTTGTGCTGGGGGACCTCAGGCCATGACCCCCACCCTGGCGCCAAGCCAGGGGACCTGAGGCTACGTCCCCTGCCCGGTGGGGCTTGACAAGGGTGGGAATGGCTGGGTCTGGATCTAGCCCAATGGTGGGGTGGGTGGCCGGGTCTGGATCTCACGCGATTTTGAGGCAAATGTGGGTGGGCGGGGACTTGACTCTGGGTCCCATGGTGTGCCCCAGACTCTGACAGGAGGAAGGTTTTCATATACATTTTACTAATTTTCTTTCATCTCTGACACTTCTATTATAGAGAAAGGGCAAATAGCAATATTAAATTATTTCCTCTAATTAATCCCCTTTTAATGTGCATGAATTTCGTGCACCGGGCCACTAGTCCTATATAATAAAACCCTAATATGCAAATCGACTGAATGGCAGAATGACTGGTGGAATGACCGGTGGCTATGATGCGCACTGACCACCCAGAGGGAGGCAACCAGGGGCGGCGACCAGGGTGGGGGGGAAGGGGAGGGGAAAGGGGCGGGGCTGGCTAGCAGGCAGCACCAGGCTGTCAGCCAAGGCAGGTGCCAGCAGGGGCCCCCGATTGCCCTGCCCACTAGTCGCCCCACAGATGGCCCTGATCGCTGGCCAGGCCTAGGGACCCTACACAATACATTGGGAACAGTCTCTTAGATTTAACAATTAAAACCTGGCAAGGCTATTCTAACACTGAGAAAACAGGAGGATGCAGCGATGACACGCATGGACTCTGGCTTGCACATTTTGGGGTCAGCCCTGATTCTGACACTTACAACTGTGTGACAAAGCCAATTACTTAACTTCTCTCTGCTTCAGTTTTTCCACCAATAAGATGGGGAAAATGGTACTACTGTCTCAGAAGGATCATGTTATGTACTACTTTTTATAATCAGGGCAAAAAGATGTAGCTGCCCATACAACAGCAAGATGCCTTTCATCTGTGTGAAAAGTATGGTCACGGGTGCATGCAGTGTCCCGGATTTCGAGAGGGATGTCCAACTGCAGATTTAGGCCCTACATCCCCTGAGGGCGAAGGCTGGGCTGAGGCCTCCCCTGCCCTGCCCCACATGCACAAATTTCACGCACCAGGCCTCTAGTTTAAAAATAACAACAGAAAAGGCAGTATTTAACATATATTTTTGGGCTGAATACATGCCAGTAGTTCTGCTAGATACTATATTAAAATTTTTACATAATAATCTTCATAACGTGAACACACATTGGTTAGAATGGGCTAAAAATAAAAGTTTATTTTCAATTAAAACATAAAAGTTCAAAAGCAGTTGAAGTATATTGAAAATAATATTATGCTGTTTCACAATCCAATAACGTAAAAGGTTGTGGTGTATCTGAGTCACACACTTATTCCAAGAATTCAGTCCTATTTTGGAAAACATCGCCTCTCTTGTGTTTTGAACATATTAGTAAACGTATTCAGAAGAATATGATTTCCTATTTATTGATTAATGTGCTAATTAATGGTGTGCATGCTGGTCCCATGTCCCACGTCTCATGCGTGGGCAGGCCACGGGTGCATGTGGGGCCTTAGGACATGCTTTGTCTTGGGCTGCATTGCCTCCCAATGAGACGTGCTGAGCCACTGACCCTGGGGCCTGTGATGTGAGCTTGTGTGGAAATAGGGTCTTTGCGCATGTGGTCTAGTCAAGGGGGGGCCACAGGATGGTGTCCTCTCGAGGAGACACCCTGAAGGGGCCAGGTGTGGGAGGCCCCAACCCTGAGCTGCTCTCAGCCAATTCTATTCTCACTGCAGACCTTTCCTGCCCACGTACAGTGGACACTTGTAAGCAGCACACGCACTCTGTGGCTCATCTCATCTTACCCAGAGTGCAAACGCCTTCCTCCGTCGGCATGGAGGCTGAGCCTTCCTGTTTCTGGCCCACGCACCGCCGGGCCGCTTTCTCCCCGACGGCCGGCTTCGGAACGCCGCCTCCCGTGGGCTCCCACTTGCCCCGAGAGGACACAAGACCAGCGTGTGTTTGCTCGGACCGGTGCCCTTCCTTGCATGGGCTTTGTTAGCCGTGGGGTGTGGTTCCAAGATGCGCATGTTACACCCGCTGTCCTATGTGCAGGCCATGCGGCATGGCAGCAATCAAACAGGCAGACCTGTGTTTGAGTCCCAGAATCACTGTCAAGCAATTCACCTCTCTAATTTGTCATCTTTTCTTAGCAGAATTGGTGTAAAAAATACCACTACATAAGCCTGCTTTGAGGATGATGTGAAATCACCCATTTAAATAAAATATCTGATGGTCAGTAACTCGCGGTTTTTTTCCCTGCCATAAAGAGCAGGTACGGAGGAGAAAGGGCGTTTGTCCTCACGCGCTGAGAGTGCGCTTTGAAAAACCCCTGCGGTGGCTTCTCCGGGCAGATCTGCTGGAGCCGAGTCACCCCTCCTCCAAGCTCTGCAGGCGCCCTTTGGAAAGGCTGCCCATGAGGGCGCCCTGACTCACTTGAAGGGACTGACAGGGCCAGCTTGAAAGGGGTGAGCGGCCTGATTTGATTGCATTCGTCTGGAAAACCGAGGTGAATGGGACTGGGGCGGCCTCAGGTGGGGTCTCGGAGCAGGGGCAGCCCCCAGGGCTTGTCCCTTCCAGTCCCAGACTCCCTCCCGCAGCTGAGGAGGGTGGGGGGTTACACAACAGGACAGGAATGTCTGTCCATCTCCTACCAGAGCTCCTGGTGGTCTTCTTCCTTGTTAGTAAATTGCTGGTGAATGAGAAAAACCGGGTCGTGTGTTGGTCTGGACTGGTGACTGAGCATAAACACAAAACAAAGCCATGGTCAGTTCAAAGCTGATGGCGGAGGGCTGCCGGGGTCTGTGTCTGCGTCACTCAGGGGCCGTGGCCCAGGGCCAATGCTGTCTCAGCAAGACAGCCACATGTCCATGGAGACACTTCCCCGCTGACGTTCTCCACGAAGCACCCGCGGGCAGCGGTGCTGCCTCCCATCCTCCAGGAGTGCAGGCCGGGGCAGCAGCTCCGGAGCCCCTGTTACAGGTCGGCCCTGCGGCAGGTTGGAAAAACCCACTGCAGCCAAAAGTCACGTTTGACCAGCTGCCATATCAAGGGAGGGGCTTGTTTAGCTTTTAATCCAAATGTTCTTGTTTGAAAGAAAGAGTTTACCTGCCATTTGGGTATTAGCTGGAAAAATATATCTACATTTCTCAATGGGGGAATTTGTCTGATAATATGACCTTCTACTGAACGGGGAGGTCTACTTTTGAGATGTCAGTTGTATTCAGAAGTTTCTAAATAAGTGTGAGGAGGTGCTTTTCCAAAAGACAAGCATCATCATTCCTTTGAGAAAAGAATCACAGAGCCTGGATCCTGTCACTGGGCCGAATTTCAAAGGGAAAGTCACTGAAGTCTGGAACTTTGTTTCAGTGTGACCAAAGCTTGATGGTGCATCCCCCTTCAGGGTCAGCCATGTGAGACTGGCCCGTGTACAAACCCAGGCCCCCTCCCGACTGTTCCTCCTCAATCCCTCTTGTATCTGCCTGTTGGAGAAATGCCCCATGGTAAAGTTGGAAGTCAGAGTACATATTCATCCTATGCTGGAAGCTAATTCCAGCAGTCATAAATGCAAGAAGTTTCATCAAAAGGTTGATGAAACTTGGGTATTCAGCAGGGCTGAATCACATGTTATTGCCTATTGGAAATGGCGAAGGGCATTCCCCCACACCTGAAGATTTGCATAGATGATTGCTTGCTGCCAGACAGCTGAGGGCATTTCAATCTACACATTATTGCCTCCTGCTGGCCAAACACCTGAACAGCCAAAGGCAGTTCCCCCAATCTAATAATGCCTACTGTATACCAAACTTACCTTTGACATGTATATCTACTTTGCCTTTGGACAAATTGTGTTAATAAAGAGCAAGGGGTCCAGAGATTCAGGAAGACTTGGTTTCTTTAGCCAAGTCTCCTCTGGCTCCCCAAAATGCCTTCCAAAATTATGTTTCATCTCTAGACTTTTTAATAATTTACCACAGCCCCTTCTCCAGATTCCTGAACCCTTCTAGATGCTGGATAAAATCCCTGGCATTAAATGGTGCACATCATTTCAGGGTCAGCCATTTGAGACTGGCCCGTGTACATACCCAGGCCCCCTCTCCCGACTGTTCCTCCTCAATCCCTCTTGTATCTGCCTGTTGGAGAAATGCCCTGTGGTAAAGTTGGAAGTCAGAGTACATATTCATCCTAGAAGAAGTAGATGTTGCCTCATGCTAAACCCTGGGTTTTCAAGATAGTAATGGTTTCATATGAGTATACTTTAAAATAAACCCAACAGGTTACATATGCAGCAAAATGCATATTGATATTTATACCTCGTAAAAGTTAATATAAGTTCACAGACGTTTTTTATTTGTTTTAAAACAGGACATTCTATGTTTGTAGGACAAGTAGGAGAAGGAGCTGGACAAGGAGAAGGACATTTAAAAGAAGAGAATGACTGAGTTCCCATCACTGATCTTTCTCCCACTCAGGACACAGACTTTGTGACTGCCACGCCTTGCTCACCAGCCTGGGCCGTGGCCTGAGATTGCAGAGTCTGTGGGTCACCCTGAGTCGGATCTTGCTGTGTCTTCAGTGTTGATTATGACATTTAGAAGCCAATCATTTTTCTGAAAAGTGCGGTCTGAGATTAATTTCTAAGTAAAGGAAGACAAAACTCTGTTGTGTGGAAAGTGCTGCTTTCTCTGTGTCAACCCTGATTGCAGGAGTTCATGGCCACATGTCCACGTCTGTCCTTGTGATACAAACATCCCCAGCAGGAGGAGTCGGCACTGGGGGTGTTCAGGTAGGATTCTGGCTTCTGACGGCAAGAGTCCCGGATCTTGGGGCCACTGATGGGATTTGGATGTGGTGGTCCCTGGAGAGCCTGTGGCCTCTTGGCTACCCCACGACGGAGGATATTAGAGTAAGCGTGACACACATGGAAAATGTCTTCCTTTCCATTCATCTCTTACTCCATCCACCACCCTCTCCTTCCACCTGCATTATGAGAAAAACACCTGCTTTCAGTAAAAATGCTGTGTGTTTTATAAGGATATTTAGTAAAATGTGAACATCCGTGCCCTCCCCTTCCCCCCCCACCTGCTCTACTCTTGAACACGGGATCTTGAACACGGGACCTGATTCCACATACGGCTCATATGTGGGAGATATTCTCCCCAGCTCAGTCTTTATGTTCTGACTTTGTTGTGACATGAAATTTTTGTTTGTTTATAGTAAAACACACCATTCTTTTCCTTTGAGCTTCTAGGTTGGTATCATATCATGCCAGTCTTCCATACTTTGATTATAAAGTAACTAGAGGCCCGATGCACAAAATTCGTGAAAGGGGGGGGTGTCCCTCAGCCTGGCCTGCACCCTCTCACAATCTGGGACCGCTGGCTCCTAACCACTCTCTTGCCTGCCTGCCTGATTGCCCCTAACCACTCACCTGCCTGCCTGCTGCCCCTAACCACTCTGCCTGCCTGCCTGATCACCCCTACCCCCTCTGCCTGCCTGCCTGATTGCCCCTAACCACTCTGCCTGCCTGATCACCCCTAACCGCTCACCTGCCTGCCTGATCACCCCAACCACCTCTGTCTTGGCCCTGCCATGGCGGCTTCGTCTGGAATGACATCTGGAAGGTCGTTTGGCTATCCAGTCTAATTAGCATATTATGCTTTTATTATTATAGATGTGACCAGGTTTCTTCTGTTATTATGGTTTTATTTTTTGAATTTGTATCTTTACTTCAGCCAGAGTTTTATTTGATTGTTTTTCTTTTCTTCTTTTTAGTTTTGGAAGCCTGAGGAAGGGGCTTGGCTTATTATCTTTTCTTCAATTGGTGACCAGCCAGTGTTGTGCTCCTGTATTTTATTTTTTAAGTATCATAATGTTCTCTCCTTCAAGTTCAAACAAAGGGAACAAAGCTGGTTATAGACACTGCATCAAGCCTACTTTTTCATCTACAACAGAAGTTTGCAGCATCTCATTGGTACTGATAAACACCTCCCGGGGAAGTGGCCATAAAAGAAGGAATTTATAGCATCTTCAATCAGCTTTTCCTTAGAAGAGGAATGCTTTTCTGATTTATTTAAAAGGGTAATAGAATGGTGCAGGAGAGCTTTGATGGAGAACTTGTTGACAACTGGATGTTTATAAAGCCATAAAATGACTGATTCTTGGTTGTAGGAAGGTCTTTTTGTCCACTTGTCAGACAGATTCCAGCATACATTTTCAAAATTCAACAATTTCAAGCCAACTGTAATATTGAAGCTACACGAGGAATATGCGTTTCATAAAAACTTTCACTGTCCCCCGCCCCTGCCCGCCCCCCCCCCCCCCCCCGCCCACCGAGTCCAAGGCTCTGCCCACAACCCGTGGTGAGGTGGTGAGGGCTGAGCAGCCCGACCTGGCACAGCACCATCTGAGCCTACAAACTCCAGGGAAGAACCGATAAGTGCAGCCACCACAAACTATTTCATGAAACAAGATGTCCTTTCCTGCCCCCCTTCTGCCCCCTTTCCCCCGTGCCTGCAGACTTCTGACGGAAATGACATGGCTAAGAGGGTGGTCCCAGGGGCCAGGGCAGGTGGGTGGTCCCAGGGGCCAGGGCAGGTGGGTGGTCTCAGGGGCCAGGGCAGGTGATCTGGGCTCTGATGAATCTGGTCATAGAGGAATAAGTAGCTCAAAAATAAACCACTGCCCACTGCAACCAACAGATTCTGTCCAAATTCAGGCCTAGTAGCTGGAAACTCCTAGTGGCACGAAGCTGCAGAGTCCTGGCGACAAGCATGGCCCTGAGTCTGACATCTGGGTCCCATTGGGCTTTGCTGCTGGGCAGCGGGGTGCCAGCCTCCCGCTGTTGTTCAGTCTCCGAGGCCCTCAGTTTCCGCGTCTGTAGACATGGGTACATTAATACAGGTCACGCGTTAGCACTCAATAAATTCTGGAGAATACTCTGTTAATTTTTTGTCCTGCAAGAAGGACCCTGTCTTTCAGAATCCTAACTTCACGTTTCAAAACTGTAAGGTATTGCTTAGAAAGTAAAGGCACTAGAATGCTCCCAGGGAGGCAGCTCAAGGGTCCGGAGCCGGCGATTCCCCAGCTCTGTGCCATGTGGACAGAAGCACTGAGTCCCATCAGAGGTCATGCGGCTGAGTGAGAGGATCACGTGCCCCTCCGACCGTGGGCAGGACGACGGAGGTCTGTCCAGCTCTCGGTGTTAGAATTTCGGGCCAGAGGAAACTTCTGGTCTCTGTTCTCAGGAATTAGGAGGGAGAGTGTGCGGCACAGCACAGTGAACAAGATGAGAGGCTTCAGACAGCTTCAGAGATGGAGGACGCCACATCTCCCTCCAGCTTTCCTTCTGGTGCTTCAGGTGGCTCTCCTCTCCTGTGCTCACCGCTGTCCCTCCCTCTGCGGTGGATCCAGCATCTGAGATTTGCTTAGTCCAGAGGGACCTCTTACAGTCCTGTGTGGCCTCTTACAGTCCAGGGTGACCTCTTACAGTCCAGGGTGACCTCTTACAGTCCAGCGGGACCTCCTACAGCCCAGGGTGACCTCTTACAGTCCAGCGTGGCCTCTTACAGTCCAGGGTGAACTCTTACAGTCCTGTGTGGCCTCTTACAGTCCAGCGTGGCCTCTTACAGTCCAGCGGGACCTCTTACAGTCCAGCGGGACCTCTTACAGTCCTGTGTGACCTCTTACAGTCCAGCGGGACCTCTTACAGTCCAGGGTGGCCTCTTACAGTCCAGCGGGAACTCTTATAGTCCAGGGTGACCTCTTACAGTCCAGCGGGACCTCTTACAGTCCAGCGGGACATCTTACAGTCCAGGGTGACCTCTTACAGTCCTGTGTGACCTCTTACAGTCCAGCGGGACCTCTTACAGTCCTGTGTGGCCTCTTATAGTCCAGGGTGACCTCTTACAGTCCAGGGTGAACTCTTACAGTCCAGCGTGAACTCTTACAATCCAGGGTGACCTCTCACAGTCCTGTGTGGCCTCTTACAGTCCAGCGGGACCTCTTACAGTCCTGCGTGGCCTCTTACAGTCCAGCGTGGCCTCTTACAGTCCAGCGTGGCCTCTTACAGTCCAGGGTGACCTCTCACAGTCCTGTGTGGCCTCTTACAGTCCAGCGGGACCTCTTACAGTCCAGCGTGGCCTCTTACAGTCCAGCGTGGCCTCTTACAGTCCAGGATGACCTCTTACAGTCCAGGATGACCTCTTACAGTCCAGGATGACCTCTTACAGTCCAGCGGGACCTCTTACAGTCCTGTGTGACCTCTTACAGTCCAGGGTGACCTCTTACAGTCCAGGGTGACCTCTTACAGTCCTGTGTGACCTCTTACAGTCCAGTGTGGCCTCTTACAGTCCAGGGTGACCTCTCACAGTCCTGTGTGGCCTCTTAGAGTAAAGTCTGTGGTCTCAGTGAGTGGGCATTGGCCATAAAATAACCACACGAGGCTGTAAAATTTATCAGCTTATGATCATCCAGGAAACCACTGGTTCCAAAAGAGACATGATGTTGCAGGATTTGAAGGCATTCGCGTAGTTTTCTTAGAATAGGAGAAAGCCATCATGCTGCATCTATAATTTTCTGCAATTTTACCACTTAAACTAGACATATTTGCCTCTGGGTTCTATAGTCAAATGGCAATGAAATCAAGGGCCTTTTCTGGGTAGTATATGTGGTAACGGAGAGGTCATTCGTGTGCTGTGAGTAACTGGGCTACGTTTTCACTTCATGAAACCCACATGATGCGAATGGGAGTTTAAGACATGACTTATGTGGCAGGTGAAATCCCGTGTGTGCCCTGTCACCGCAGGCCTCTAACTGCAGCCCTTTCTGCTGGCTTCTCCCAAGCCCAGGGGCCACTCAGAGCACCTGCCGCTCCTGAATCTGGGTGAGCTCAGGGTTAGTGGAGTGAGCAAGTCCCCACAGGCAGTCAGTCACACGCTTGTCTGCCTCGGCTGCCCCCCAACTGCAGATGCTCCTGTCAGACGGCCTTCCCGTGTCCTGGGTGCTGTTCTCCTCCCCTGTGGCAGGTACAGAGCGTCATCTTGAGCAGAGGTCCCACCAGCCCGCTGGGCCGTGACCGCGTCCCCGAGAGGCCCCTCCTGCAGAGTGAGCACAAACAACAGACACAGTGAAGACTCCAGGGCACAGCCAGGTCCCGTCTCTAAGCCCACTTCCGGGAAGCCTCCCTTGAACTTGTTGAGCAAGTGTTTTACTCCTTGGCTGGGCCCTAGGCCCTCAGAGGGAGCAGGCGGACCACTCTGTGGGGCGTGGATCTGGGAGACGGGACGACTCCTAGCTGCCAGGACTGGTGACCTCGCCAGGGGACAGGCAGGCTGACCGGAACCACAGCGCCACTGGCCTGGAGGAAGCAAAGCTCCTGCCCATCCACTGGGAAGGAGGTGCTTGTCAGGGAGCAGTGTGCTGGCCCCTGTGAGCACTTCGGTGGGTGGAGACGTCCAGGGGGACAGGAGAGCCCCTGGAGCCTGAGAAAGCACTGAGTGGCCGATTCGCTGACTCAGGGCGCGCGTGTGCACTCTATTCGTTGACTCACTGACTCCCGGGGAGGCACTTCCTGCTGAGGAGCTGAGTGCTCTGGGCCCCGGTGGGCTGGGCTGTGGGCAGCGCTGCACAGAACAGGCTGGCTGGGGGCCCTTGTGGAGCCAGAGACAGCCATCAACGTGCTGCTGCAGGTATGGCTGCACACGGAGGGAGGCAGAGGCTGAGGACCAGGTGGAAATAAAGACCAAGGGGGAGAGCTAGCACAGCCCTGGCAGGGATGGAGGCCAAGAAGGAGAGGAGGGGCTGGGAGAGGAGAGGAGAGGAGAGGAGAGGAGAGGAGAGGAGAGGCGGAGAGGGGAGGGGAGGGGAGGGAAGGGAGGGGAGAGGAGAGGAGAGAAGAGGCAGGGAGAGGAGAGGAGAGGAGAGGCCGGGAGAGAAGAGGAGAGGCGGGGAGGGGAGAGGAGAGGAGAGGAGAGGAGGGGAGAGGAGAGGAGGGGAGAGGAGAGGAGGGGAGGGGAGAGGAGGGGAGGGGTGGGGAGAGGAGAGGAGAGGAGAGAAGAGGAGAGGAGAGGAGGGGAGAGGAGAGGAGGGGAGGGGAGAGGAGGGGAGGGGAGGAGAGGGGAGAGGAGAGGAGAGGAGGGGAGGGGAGGGGAGGGGAGGGGAGGGGAGAGGAGAGGAGGGGAGGGGAGAGGAGAGGAGGGGAGAGGAGAGGAGGGGAGGGGAGAGGAGGGGAGGGGTGGGGAGAGGAGAGGAGAGGAGAGAAGAGGCGAGGAGAGGAGAGGAGGGGAGAGGAGAGGAGGAGAGGAGAGGAGGGGAGGGGAGAGGAGGGGAGGGGAGGGGAGGGGAGAGGAGAGGAGGGGAGAGGAGAGGAGGGGAGGGGAGAGGAGAGGAGGGGAGAGGAGAGGAGGGGAGGGGAGGAGAGGGGAGAGGAGAGGAGGGGAGGGGAGAGGAGAGGAGGGGAGAGGAGAGGAGGGGAGGGGAGAGGAGGGGAGGGGTGGGGAGAGGAGAGGAGAGGAGAGAAGAGGAGAGGAGAGGAGGGGAGAGGAGAGGAGGGGAGGGGAGAGGAGGGGAGGGGAGGAGAGGGGAGAGGAGAGGAGAGGAGGGGAGGGGAGGGGAGGGGAGGGGAGGGGAGAGGAGAGGAGGGGAGGGGAGAGGAGAGGAGGGGAGAGGAGAGGAGGGGAGGGGAGAGGAGGGGAGGGGTGGGGAGAGGAGAGGAGAGGAGAGAAGAGGCGAGGAGAGGAGAGGAGGGGAGAGGAGAGGAGGAGAGGAGAGGAGGGGAGGGGAGAGGAGGGGAGGGGAGGGGAGGGGAGAGGAGAGGAGGGGAGAGGAGAGGAGGGGAGGGGAGAGGAGGGGAGGGGAGGGGAGGGGAGAGGAGAGGCGGGGAGGGGAGGGGAGAGGAGAGGAGAGGAGAGGAGGGAAGAGGAGAGGAGGGGAGGGGAGAGGAGAGGAGAGGCGGGGAGGGGAGGGGAGAGGAGAGGAGAGGAGAGGCGGGGAGGGGAGGGGAGAGGAGAGGAGAGGAGAGGAGGGAAGAGGAGAGGAGGGGAGGGGAGAGGAGAGGAGAGGCGGGGAGGGGAGGGGAGAGGAGAGGAGAGGAGAGGCGGGGAGGGGAGGGGAGAGGAGAGGAGAGGAGAGGAGGGAAGAGGAGAGGAGGGGAGGGGAGAGGAGAGGAGAGGCGGGGAGGGGAGGGGAGAGGAGAGGAGAGGAGAGGCGGGGAGGGGAGGGGAGAGGAGAGGAGAGGAGAGGAGGGAAGAGGAGAGGAGGGGAGGGGAGAGGAGAGGAGGGGAGAGGAGAGGAGGGGAGAGGAGAGGAGGGGAGAGGAGAGGAGAGGAGGGGAGGGGAGAGGAGAGGCGGGGAGAGGAGGGGAGAGGAGGGGAGGGGAGAGGAGAGGCGGGGAGAGGAGGGGAGTTGAGGGGAGGGGAGGGGAGGGGAGAGGAGAGGGGAGCTGTGGGCAGAGCGAGGCTGGGCAGCCCCTGGCAGGTCGGGCCGCTGTCTGAGACTGGGAGTGAGGCGGAGGAGGCAGGAGGCGTGGGTTCAGGCTGCTAGAAGGGTGGTGGGAAGTCATGGGGAATCACATGGCGAAGCAGCAAGATGGCACCGTTGCTCGGACCCCCGTGGACACTGAACGTGCAGACTGAAGGGCAGAATGAGGCAGCGTAAGTTCCCAAACTACAACCAATACTCCTCCCTGGAAAGGGAGGCGAAGCTGGGGGCAGCGGGAGGCTCAGATGCCTAGTGCGGTGGGGCTGCCAGGGAGAGGCCGGGCCTGGTGGCCATTGAGGTGGGAAGTGGCGTTTACAGAAGTCTGCGGAGTCAAGACCCGTTTCCCAGGATCGGCTGGGCCGCAGGGACCTGCTGCGGGCAGGTGGGGACTCGAGGGGCCAGGAGGCCTCTCTCACCTGCGCTGGGCTGCCACCATCCTGGGGCAGGAGCATCGCACTCACTTCACAGTGGCCTCTCCTCCCTTGCGTCTGCCCCCCAGCACCTGGAGGCGCAGGCCCCGCGCACCTTGCCTCCTCTCCCTCACGGACCCCAAATAAGTTTCTGAAGGAAGGAGTTTAGGTTAAATTTAGCAGTATTTGGTTTTCTGAGAAGGTAATATTAGAGGGGGGAAAACCCAGTGGAGTGAGCAGATTCAAGCAATAAGAGTTTAAGGAACGATTTAAAGACCACACCAGTAAATTAATTTGTATATTAACCTATAAACGGGATACAATTAGTTTGCAATTTTAGCCACTGAGTACGCCAAAGAAGACAACTGACGTTTAGAGGTATTTCCGGTGTCAGAGTCAGGTGACCCCTCACTGACGTCGCTAGCCGCTGATCTGGAGGTGTTGCAGGAGCTGACTGCAGCCCTGGGGCTTGGAGTTTTGCGCAGTCAGTGCTTCCGGGAGTTTGGAAGAGGGAGGGGAGGGCGCGCCGAGTCACGCTCCTGCCTGGTGAGGCTGGCTCCGCGGTCCTTCACTCTCCCCCGTAGGTCGCGGGGTCTGCCTGGGGAGGTTCGGGGATGGAGAGGAGCCAGCCTGGGCCCTTCGCGTCCCTGGGCCCGGGCCACAGACCCACAGGGAGCTTGAGTGTGCGTGTCCCTCTCCTGGGGAGTCCGGCCGGGGAGAGCACTCGCGCCCCGCAGGGGGGCAGCACGTGCAGGGGGTCTGAGGCGGATGCAGAGGAAAGAGCAGGCTCCATTCCCAGGAATTTATGAAGAGCCAGGTGGAAACAGGATTCGGTTTTCCACACTGAAAAATATCTGACAAGACGCCCACCCTGCCCACGAGGCCCGCTGCGCCCGCTGTTCCCGGGGGTGACACCACGTCTCCGTCTCCGTCTCCTTCGTCTCCGCCCTTTGTCCCTCGAGCTGCGAGGATGCAGCTCCGCAGGACTCTGGTTCTGTCTCCTCTCCACTGTCTGACAGCACGTCCCTTCCTCCCGAGGCCGCTGAATGAGCCTCCATTCCTTGCCTCCCAAAGAGCAAGACTAAAAATAGGGCCGACGGAACTCCCGTCGCCGCTGGGTGTCTGCGAGCACAGGAGACCGGGCTGGAGACAGGGCTCCCTCCGGAAGCAGCAGCGTCGCCCCAGATGCCGGCAGCGCCCCGCACTCAGGCGGGCTGTGCAGGCTCTGAATGTCAGTTTAATAATCAGCCCATGGGAGGGGGAAGGGGACGGGAGACGTGCCCCGGGCTGGCTGTGTTCTTCACAATTCACATGTTGGAGTCCTGACCCAGGACTCCGCACGTGGTCCATTTGGAGATGGGCCCCTAAGGGGATAGTTTAGGGAAAGTGAGGCCGTGATGGGTGGTCGCCCAAGATCCAAGAGGACTGGTGTCCTGAGGAGAAGAGATGAAGGCCCAGGCAGACAAGAGGGAGACCAGGCAAGGCAGCAGAAGGGGTGTCCGCGCCCCCAGGACAGGCCTCGGGGAGACCAGTTGCCCGCGACCTGGCCCTCGCAGCCTGCCTGTGAGGAAGGCACAGCCTCCGCTGCAGCCCAGCCTGCGCCCTGGCTGTCCGCTGTCCCGGCTAGACCGCGCCGTCACCGAGGACCGCGCCGTCCGGTCCGTCCGCTGTCAGCAGTTTCTCTGGCTTCCCCCAGACCCGATCCTACGGCCCGTGCTTTCATTCCGGAAGCCTCTCTGCAGAAACCACAGCTGTCGTCCTCCGGCCTCTCATTCGCTTTCATCTGCTCAGACAGCTCCAGTGAAAGGCAGCCCTGTCCACGGCTCAGCCTCCCCACCTCACTCCTGATAGCCTGAAGGAATTCCTCCCCGATTCCCCTTTCCTCGCCATCAGATTTCACTGTGACGTGAAGGACCGGCCTGCAGGGCACCGTTTCATTCTCATGCTCATCCTTTAAACGGCCCGATGAGCAATAAAACAAAGAGTCGGGAGTGCAGTGTTTGCTTTGGAAAACCCGCATAGCGACTCTGCCCGCCTCTCCCTGTGCACACTCGAGGCTTCCGGAGAGGCTGTGGGCTCCCCTGAGCAGCCGGCTTTCCTCAGCCTCCGTGGGGCTTCTTAGTGAACAGGGAGGGCCCAGGTCGGGCAGACCCCCCCCCCCCCCCAGAGGAGGCCTCTGGAGTTGTGGAGGGTGCGGTGCTGTGTCTGCAGAGCCGACGCCCCCCGGGGGTGATGCTCAGGGTCTCCTCTACAGGAGGATGCACGCAGGCTGATCTCGCTTTATTTCTGCTTATTTCCTACAGAAGTTAAAAAGAATTGAGAAAGATGCTAACCAGCTGTTCTCGGAACTTCCTGGGATTTTTTCTCAGTGTGAGACTTTGAGACGTGTTGGCAGGAAGAGAAGGTGTGAATATTCAAATCAATTTTCCTAGAAAGGATATAAAATCTACTTGGCAATGAAAATCTCTTGGATACAGCGTTTCCTGCTGGGACGTGCCAGCGCCGAGGTGGGAGCGGTGGCACAGGCCTCCCGCACAATGTCCTGCGTTTTGTTTATGTGGAACTGCTCTCGCCCCTCCCGCAGGCAGTGCCTGGGCACTGGGTGCATGGGGGGGGGGGGCGTTCTACAGCAACCAGGTTTGTGGCGGCTGACAGTCTTGCAGGGAGGACAGACATTAAACAGATGTCACAGTAATCGCACGCAGTGACTTGATGATTAATTATGGTTCCAGGGTGTCTGGAGGGAGAGAAAGCAGGATGAGGGTGTGGTGATGGAGTCACCTTGTCTGTGTGCCTGGAAGGCGGGGCCTGAGTCCCACAGTGGGGTGGGGCCTGAGGAGACCGGAAGGGGCTGACTATGCTGACGGAGAAGATCAGACTCTGGGTGCTGGGCACACAGTGCAATACGCAGGTCTTGTAACATGGAAACCCAGCCTGAAACCTGTGCGATCATATTAACCAACGTCACCCCCAATTTCTAATTAAAAAAAGGACACAGGGGCTTTAAACAGGGTCGTGACCGGCTGAGATGGTGTGGCCGCTGCTGCCCTTCCAGGCGCAGGAGGTTCACCCCCAGCAGGCGGGGCCCAGCAGCCCTGCCCCCTCTGATGCCCTCGGTGCCCAGCGCCCGGATTGGTGTGGGACAGCAGCTGGCGGAGAGTTGATGATGAGAGCGAAGCGCATCGTGGGCAGAGCGATCTGCACAGCACCAGCTCCGCTCCTCTCCCTCCATCTCACGGCCCCCAGCTGGGACTCCAGGCACCCAGCACGACCCTCCTCGTGGGTGGCCTCTCCCGGGCCCTGTTGTGCCGTGTGCGCGTGGGCCATGTCTGGGCCTCCATGTGGGGCGCGTCCCCCTCTCCACCCGACCAGTTCCGCTCTCCGTCCGGCGTCCACGCTGCGCCAGCCGCCTTGGGCGCTTCCAATACACACGGGCAATTAGACACGGAGAACCAGCGAGAGACGCAGCGCGCTCTTTGTGAGGAGAGCGTTGTACCTATGAGAATGGTGTGCTTTTTAATTCCTCAACCAATATGCAAAGACCGCGCACGCTTAGGAAGGAGAGCTGAGCTGCATTAAGATTTCAGAAGGCCGTTCTCAGAAAGTGGTGCCTGTGGCTCAGACGCGCTTCCTGCGGGGGAGGAAGGGAGGCGTGTGCAGGACAAGCGGGACCTCTGGCTGCACCCAGGCGCCCTGGCTTCCCTGCCGGCCCTGCAAAGGGCGGTGTTTTGCACTTGGCAGCTCGTCCCGGGAAATGGAGGGTTTTCCGTGCCTCGTGGATTTCTGTGGCTTTGCTGCCATGGATTTAACTTTAAGTCACTATTTTGGAGCTTTCTTTTTTCTTGGATACTGTGGACTGAGTTTGGGTAGAAAACTTATTTTTCTATCTGAAAACATAAGTGGCACCATGGAGCCTTTAAAAAATTCACGGGTTGACTTTGTGGGATTATTACAATATTATCTCTTAGCATTTAAAAAGAACAGTGATTTACTATATTTTTCTGTGTATAAGACACCCCATGTATAAGACGCCCCCACTTTTCCAACCCCAAATTAAGAAATCAATATTTTAAACATTTTGCTAGTTTTCCTCTGAAGGCCTTCGTCTTTTTCGGCATCTTCAGGGGCTGTTCTTCCTGTTTTCTCCAGTGGGAGGAGGTCCAAATTGTCTCTCTGCAGCTTGATTTCCATGCTCTTTTGCATAGCTGATTGCATTCAGTTTGAATTTTGCAGAGTAAGACAATCGCTTACCGGTATTTATCTTTTTAGTTTTTGACATCTTTATGGGCTGAGAACGCCGCGTCCCTGTTGCATCTGCGCACTCTCCAACCTCCACCTCCAATCATAGCATCAGCTGACGTCAGTAACAATAAGGCTCATGATTGGAGGAAGCCTGCTTGACAAGGTGTGGTCAGCCACCCCTGTGAGGCTCCCTCCTCGGCTGATTTCCCTGTCTAAGTCGTCCCTCGATTTTCAGTCTAACAATTTTAGAAAAAAAGAGCATCTTATACACTGAAAAATACAGTATATCTCTAATGGAAACAGTCTCAGCATTAGGTAATTATAAAACACGTATCTGTAAATGTTTAGTCAATTCACATGAGTAAACTAAACATTTACAGATAGTTTAGTCAATAAATAATAATTAATAATAATAATTAATTATTATTCTGAAAAAGTAACTTGTGTAAATTTTGAGAATTTTTAAAATTTTGAAAATGTAATTTTATTCCTACCTAAATTCTTATTATATTTAATAGGCATTTATATAACTGTAGTTATACACTGTGCCTATACTTTATAGTAATGGGCATAGGAAAAGCTCACCTACTAAAATAATCACAATCTTCTGAAAATAAGACGATTTGTTCCCTATTTCAGACCTTTTCTGTGGCTTAGAACTCTGCATGACCTGTGCGGGGCAGGCTGGGGGAGCAGACCCCGGTCTGTGCATGACGCTGCACCCACTGGCTGGTTGGGCAGCCGCCGCAGGTTCTCCACTCGCTTCCCGTCACCGGGCTGTGCAGCCATCGCTGCTGCCAGGGAGTCACAGGGAGAGAGAAAGAGAGCAGGTGGCATGCACTGGTAAATTAGACTTGAAACATTACATTTTAGACTTTTATAGAATGTGTCTTTACTGACTATGGTGTTAGGACAAGGGTTGCCAGATACAATACAGGACATCCATTTAAATTTGAATTTTAGATCCACAGCAAATACGTTTTAGTATGAATATGCCCCAAACTCTGCAAGGGACATAATAGTTATACCACCCGGTATTTGTTGGTTAGGAAAACGGATTTAACGGGGCATCCTGTGCTTTCATTCGCTAAGTCAGGTGACCTGCTGTGAAAACGCACCTGGAATGCTGACTGCCTTTTCATGTTACATTTGTTAAGCACGATGGCGCCCTTCCAGCCGGATACCCTCAGCTGCCTGTGTTTTCTAAGCAGCAGAAGCAGGAGTGGGTGCAGATCTCTCTGCATGGGAGAAACCCGCATGGGAAGAACCCGTGTGGGAGGAACCCCCTGTGGGAGGAACCCCATGTGGGAGAAACCCGCATGGGAAGAACCCGTGTGGGAGGAACCCGTGTGGAGGAATCCGTGAGGGAGGAACCCCGTGTGGGAGGAACCCCATGTGGGAGGAACCCGTGTGGGAGGAACCCCCTGTGGGAGGAACCCCCTGTGGGAGGAACCCGTGTGGGAGGAACCCCCTGTGGGAGGAACCCGTGAGGGAGGAACCCCCTGTGGGAGGAACCCGTGAGGGAGGAACCCCCTGTGGGAGGAACCCGTGTGGGAGGAACCCATGTGGGAGGAACCCCTGTGGGAGGAACCCCCTGTGGGAGGAACCCGTGTGGGAGGAACCCCCTGTGGGAGGAACCCGTGAGGGAGGAACCCCCTGTGGGAGGAACCCGTGTGGGAGGAACCCGTGTGGGAGGAACCCCCTGTGGGAGGAACCCCCTGTGGGAGGAACCCGTGTGGGAGGAACCCCCTGTGGGAGGAACCCGTGTGGGAGGAACCCGTGTGGGAGGAACCCCCTGTGGGAGGAACCCCCTGTGGGAGGAACCCGTGTGGGAGGAACCCGTGTGGGAGGAACCCCCTGTGGGAGGAACCCGTGTGGGAGGAACCCGTGTGGGAGGAACCCCCTGTGGGAGGAACCCCATGTGGGAGGAACCCGTGTGGGAGGAACCCCCTGTGGGAGGAACCCGTGTGGGAGGGACCCCGTGTGGGGGGAACCCGTGTGGGAGGGACCCATGTGGGAGGAACCCGTGTGGGAGGGACCCGTGTGGGAGGGACCCGTGTGGGAGGGACCCGTGTGGGAGGAACCCGTGTGGGAGGGACCCGTGTGGGAGGGACCCGTGTGGGAGGGACCCCATGTGGGAGGAATCTGTGAGGGAGGAACCCGTGAGGGAGGAACCCCGTGTGGGAGGGACCCGTGTGGGAGGGACCCGTGTGGGAGGGACCCGTGTGGGAGGGACCCGTGTGGGAGGGACCCCATGTGGGAGGAATCTGTGAGGGAGGAACCCGTGTGGGAGGAACCCCGTGTGGGAGGAACCCGTGTGGGAGGGACCCCATGTGGGGGGAACCCGTGTGGGAGGGACCCATGTGGGAGGAACCCGTGTGGGAGGGACCCGTGTGGGAGGGACCCGTGTGGGAGGGACCCGTGTGGGAGGAACCCGTGTGGGAGGGACCCGTGTGGGAGGGACCCCATGTGGGAGGAATCTGTGAGGGAGGAACCCATGAGGGAGGAACCCCGTGTGGGAGGGACCCGTGTGGGAGGGACCCGTGTGGGAGGGACCCGTGTGGGAGGGACCCGTGTGGGAGGAATCTGTGAGGGAGGAACCCGTGAGGGA
The DNA here is from genome assembly GCF_963455305.1 of Plecotus auritus. Classification (NCBI taxonomy): domain Eukaryota; kingdom Metazoa; phylum Chordata; class Mammalia; order Chiroptera; family Vespertilionidae; genus Plecotus; species Plecotus auritus. Next base: position 56,280,853 of record NC_137777.1, on the reverse strand, counting down.
GGAACCCGTGTGGGAGGGACCCGTGTGGGAGGGACCCGTGTGGGAGGGAACCCCGTGTGGGAGGGACCCCATGTGGGAGGAATCTGTGAGGGAGGAACCCGTGAGGGAGGAACCCCGTGTGGGAGGGACCCCATGTGGGAGGAACCCGTGTGGGAGGGACCCATGTGGGAGGGACCCGTGTGGGAGGAATCTGTGAGGGAGGAACCCATGTGGGAGGAACCCGTGTGGGAGGGACCCATGTGGGAGGGACCCGTGTGGGAGGGACCCCATGTGGGGGGAACCCCGTGCAGTATGGGGCGGTCCCAGTGTGCATGGCACCTCCGCTGTGTCTCCATCCCCTGGGATCCGGGTCAGCGCTGCTTCCAGTGGCTGGCCGCGTGGGGCGGGAGCGGCGGTGAGGGTGAGGCTCCGGTGGGTCCATGTGGCCTGAGGCCAGGCACAAGGCTTCCCTGGAAAGGAGGCCGGGCTCCTCCATCCAGGAACTCGCTTGTAAAGAGCCTCTCGCAGGTGTCATTTCTGCCGCCTCTGGAACGTCCCGCTGTTTCCTAAGTAAACCAATGCGCACAGAAATGTGTACACACTGCAGCCCAATGTTGAAAATGAGATGCATTTTAATACACACTGCTTTTATGATTTTTCAAGGTGTGTGTATACATTTTTGGGGACACCCTATATGTAGAAGATTAAAAAATGTTCTTAGCATGTAGGATTTCCTGGAATGACAACATATATGATTGTGAGTGCCCTCCCACCCCCATGTCCCACTTGGTTCAGGGTTCAGGTTCAGGGTTCAGGCTCTGGAGGTGGCCGCACACAAATGAAAGAGACTAGAAAATATTAATTTGGAAATATTGGGGGCCAGGCAGGAGCCCAATTCAAGGGGAAGGACTCCACTCCCCTCTGGCCTTGCTATCCCTTTTATTAAGACTACTAGAGGCCCGGTGCACGAAATTTGTGCACTGGGGGGGGCGGTGTCACTCAGCCAAGCCTGCACCCTCTCCAATCTGGGAACCCTTGAGGGATGTCGGACTGCCTGTTTAGGCCTGATCCCACTGGGACATCCCTCTCACAATCCAGGACTGCTGGCTCCCAACTGCTTGGCTGGCTGCCTGCCTGATTGCCCCTAACCACTTCTGCCTGCCAGCCTGATCACCCCCTAACCACTCCCCTGCCAGCCTGATCACCCCCTAACCACTCCCCTGCCTGCCTGATCAACCCTAACTACCCTCCCCTGCAGGCCTGGTCCCCCTCAACTGCCCTCCCCTGCAGGCCTGGGTCCCCCCCGCAACTGCCCTCCCCTGCAGGCCATCTTGTGGCGGCCATCTTGTGTCCAAATGGGGGCAGCCACCTTTGACCACATGGGGACAGCCATCTTGTGTGTTGGAGTGATGGTCAATTTGCATATTACTCTTTTATTAGATAGGATGGGATATACCCATAGCCTTTAGGCAGGCAATTCCAGTAATAGCCAATCAGCAAGGATTTACATAAAACTAACAGGTGGAGGCTGCTTCAGCTACCAATGTCTCAACTAAACAGTGGGTGGAGGCTCTGACCTTTGCCAGAGCTCAAGGTCTCCAGCCTTCCGGGTTCCTTGTCCACACCTCTCTGCTAGTGAAGACAATGGGCGGCTTCCAACATCTTCCCCATTTTTTTTCCTTAAAAAATCTTGCATCTGCAGACTAGAAATAAACATATGAGAACAAAATGAGACAAGCAATAGTGGTCATGCTGAGAGGCAAATGAATCAGTCTGTAGTGAGTTTCTTTTCGGGCCAACAGTTCCTTGAGTCCCAATTTCAATGTCAACAGTTTTGAGTCCCAATTTCAATGTCCAACATTCCTTATGTGTACATGTCAGCAATGATATTTCAGTTCTGGATGGTGGACAAATGGTGGCAATGCAGGTCCGACCCTCTCTGGTTTGGTCCTGGGCAACCTGCAGTGACACACAGCTGCTGACTGCTAGCATGGCAAGGCGTCTTCACTATCTTCATCTCTGGACTGTTTCTCCTCTTGTCTTTGTGGCTGGAGCAATCCGGTCAGCTCCTCTCCATGATCTGCTGTTGCAGGAATCCACATGGTCTTGGAGCTGTTTTCTGAAAATATACAAACATATTCTTGACCAAAAGTTAATAAAGGAATCTTTTCTATAGATTTGACTTGGGATCTTTTTTCATTTTTGCCCAAACAATTTTCCTTTGGCTTATTTTGACACTATATGATTTTTCATGGGTGTCTTGCTGTCAACATTACAAATGAAAATTAATTTTCAAAGTAAAAATTTTCTAGATGTAATTTACTTACAGATATTATTCCGTACAGGACATTATTCTACTATCCTCCCCTTTTTTATTTAAATATTAGGAGGCTTTTGGAAATTCTACAATGCAGTTAAATTAAATTGATAACTTTAATTTAATTTTTGCACAGAAATATGACTGCTTTAGACTCATGCATGTTTGGCAATTTTACCATGAGATGAACTACCAATAAAAATTTTATTTAATACTTCAGGAACAGTTTTCATCCAGTACAATTAAGTTTTTATTTTTGAATATTCATTCATTCCAATTAGCCAATTTAAATTAATCTGAAATAAGATTTATTTTTTAACTTTACTTGTCCTTAGTTATGGACAATAAATGACATTAATTAAACTTCTGCAATTAGTCTTTAAATAACTTTAACATAAACTTTACCAGGGAGGCAAAAACACAAATTATTTACTTCAGTTCAAGAGGCCAAATATAAATACTTTTAATTACAGTTTTTAAGACATTTGAAGAAAACCTCTTTATTTCCTTCCAGAATAATCTTCAGGCTACAGAGAGTTTCATTTAAAAACCTTTGTCTTTCTTTAAGACAAGCAACCTACAGGGCTGCTGCTTAGCACTCAAGCCTACAGCCAAATAGCTAGCTATATTACAAGTAACTTTACATAAAGTTGACTACTATTTTACTGTCAGATTTAATACTTTAACAACAATCTTAGTTTACCCTGTAAATATTAGTGGAAGAGATTTCAAAATTTTTAAATTTCTCCTTTTCATTAAGCTCAAAATATTATTTTTAAAGAGTATCCCCTTTGGCTAATAATTAGCATATATAGAGGGATCATGGGAGGTCTCAGTAACTTTATTCAAAGAGAGGTGTTGGCCTTTGCTGTTTCAAGATGGCAGCCCCCAGGGGAGCTGCAAGCCATGCAGCCAACATGGCAGCTGCCAAGCCAGGCAGTCCTCATGGTGGCTTTATTAGAATTTAATTTTTTTTTTAAATATTGGCTTTTTATTTAGTTTAATTTATATGAGACCTTGATTATATTTTTAAAAGCTAATTTATAAAGTAATTTAAGTAGGTATTTTTATTAAAAAAGCAAAGCAAATTTAGTAAATGTTTATGTCTGATTCACAAGGTGCAAAACACTGACCCACCTCTAGCCTAATTAAAAATGCAGGTGGCTATGGGCTTTTTGTTTTAAATTTCCACCTTCAAATTTTGCTGTTGGATTTTAAGAAACATTTTGCCCTCCTTAGAGGCCAAAACTTCCATAACATTTATAAGTAAAATATAGTTATTTATTTTTATTTGATAAAGCTTTCCATGCAATTTCAAGTATATTAGATTGGTTAAATTCAAAATATTTCCTTTAAGAAGAGAGAATAACTTCTTCAATTACTCTGGGCCCTTGGAGCTCTCCAAGAATCATCTCTCAGTTAAAGCCTTGAAATTTTAACATGGAAAAAAACCCATCAAACAAGTATCTATATATATGATTTAAAGATTATATTACTTTTTATAATTATCTTAAGATATCAATTAAATTTTAAACTGGTCTTTATATTCAAAATTTGGTTGGGATCACAGAATTAATCCTTCTTATTTAATTAGACCAATAAGCAACATATTTTGAATTCCTAATTATTAGAGAAAACACATTTTAAATTTCTATACTTTAGGCATTTAATTACCACAACTATATAAATTCTCCCAATTTAATTTGAACTTTAAACTTTTAGAACTGGCAAGTCAAATATTTAGCATTTCTTTAGATTAATATTTTTAAGAATAAATTTCAAAAATACAATAATTAATTTTAAACTGACCATGTTTTTTCTCTTCCTGGGGAAGTTGAGTAGAAAGCTTGTAGGTATTCAAATGCAAAATTGTCCTTAAAGAATGGCTACTGGCGGGAAGCTGATTTACCTGTCTGCTGGGGGAAGGGTGACTACCCCTTCCTCCATTAACAAAGGCGTAGCTAGTCTTTATCTGGGCTACTTGATCTTTATAATATATTTTTCAACAATTTTTGAGTTTCAAATCCAATTCCAATTATTGTAAGGCATTTACTTTGGATAAATTCTTTTTTTTAATTTAATAAATCTTTATTGTTCAGATTATTACAATTGTTCCTCTTTTTTCCCCCCATAGCTCCCCTCCACCCGGTTCCCACCCCATCCTCTGCCCTTACCTCCCCGCCACTGTCCTCATCATGCTTTTTGTCCAGTCTCTTCCTGCACCTCCCACACCCCTTTCCCCCCGAGAATTGTCAGTCCACTCCCTTTCTATGCCCCTGATTCTATTATATTTACCAGTTTATTCTGTTCATCAGATTTTTTATTCACTTGATTTTTAGATTCACTTGTTGATAGACATGTGTTAGTTGTTCATAATTTTTATCTTTACCTTTTTCTTCTTCTTCCTCTTCTTAAAGAATACCTTTCAGCATTTCATATAATATTGGTTTGGTGGTGATGAACTCCTTTAGCTTTTTCTTGTCTGTGAAGCTCTTTATCTGACCTTCCATTCTGAATGATAGCTTTGCTGGGTAGAGTAATCCTGGTTGTAGGTTCTTGCTATTTATCACTTTGAATATTTCTTGCCACTCCCATCTGGCCTGCATAGTTTCTGTTGAGAAATCAGCGGACAGTCGTATGGGTGCTCCCTTGTAGGTAATTAACTGTTTTTGTCTTGCTACTTTTAATATTCTCTCTTTGTATTTTGCTCTTGGCATTTTAATTATGATGTGTCTTGGTGTGGTCCTCTTTGGATTCCTTTGTTTGGGGTTGTGTGCGCTTCCTGGACGTGTAAGTCTATTTCTTTCACCAGGTGGGGGAAGTTTTCAGTCATTATTTCTTCAAATAGGTTTTCAGTATCTTGCTCTCTCTCTTCTTCTGGCACCCCCATAATTAGGATGTTGGTACGCTTGAGGTTGTCCCAAAGGCTCCTTACACTATCTTCAAATTTTTGGATTCTTTTTGCTTTTTCGGCTGAGTGTTTTTTGCTTCTTTGTATTTCAACTCTTTGACTTGATTCTTGTGGTCCTCTAGTCTGCTGTTAGGTCTCTGTATAATATTTTTTATTTCAGTCAGTGTATGTTTAATTTCTAGTTGGTCCTTTTTCATATCCTTGAGGGTCTTGTTAAATTTATTGGCCTTTTCTAGGAAATTCTTGAAAAACCTTGTAACCGTGGTTTTGAACTCTATATCCAGTCATTTGTTTTCCTCCATTTCTTTCATTTGTGATCTGTTTCTTTGTCTCCGCATTTTCGTTGTTTCCCTGAGTTGGTAGAGTAGCTTTGTGTGGTAGGTGTCCTATAGGGCCCAGTGGCTTAGCCTCCCCAGTTACCTGAGGTGGACACTCTTGGTGCACCCCTTTGTGGACTGTGTGCTCAGCCTTGTTGTATTTAAGTCTTGATTGTTGTTGGTATCACTGGGAGGAATTGACTGCCAGGCCAGTTGGCTGTGAGGATCAGCTGTGTCTACGCTGGGAGATCTTCTGTGCTGGAGACACTCTTTTGAGACAAGACTTGCAAAATTGCAAAAGCCTCTATGCTCAGCTTTGATGGGGCAGAGTTTCAGGGCAGAGCAGACAGCCTTGGTTTCCCGTCAGCCCTGCCCTATGAGGCCCCTGGGTCTCAGTGTTCTCAGTAATCGCTGCAAGCACCTCTGAGAGAAAGCTGCCATCAAGTTGCACCTGCTGCCAGACAGTCCAGTTTCTCCCCAAATGAGTCGGGGTTCCCAGAAACTTGCCCGGAACTGGAGTTCAATGCAGTCGGGAGCTTCTGTCTCCCTCCCGCTTTAGAAAGCCAGCCACGCACTCAGCCTCCTGTCCATTCAGCAGTCAGTCCTCTCTGCATGTGCGTGCCTCCAGACCTCTGCCTTCCGCAGCTCCCGAGTCTCAGTGTGCTTTCTCTTTTCCTGACAGTCCAGATTCCCCCGAATGAGTCTGGTTTCCCAGCGTCTCGCCCAGGACTGGAGTTCAGTGGAGTCAGGAGTTTCCTTCTCCCTCCTGCTTTAGAAAGCCAGCCGAGCACTCAGCCGCCCATGCACACAGCCGCCCGTCCTCTCCACGTGCGAGCCTCCATACCTCAGCCTTTTGTAGCTCCTCTGAGTCTCAATGTGCTTTCCTCTTTTCTTCTAGTTGTAGAATTTCCACTCAGCCAGCTTTCCTGTGGTTCTGGATGGTGTCCATTTTGTCTTTATTTGTAGTTTTGATATTGTTGTGTGAGGCAGCAGTTTAGGTGTTTACCTATGCCGCCATCTTGGTTTCTCTCCTCTGGATAAATTTTTTTGTAACACAATTCACTGATTTTCTTGAAGGCCTTAAAAGTTAGCTTTTTAACACCCTTCATTAGCATTTTAAAAACTACTCTTTATTATGGAAATGCTAATCTGCTGCTGAAACTAGCCTGTGTTCTTTCCTTTTGGTCAAATCTGCCATTTTTCTCAGGAAAAAACCAGTCTTGGGTTTTTCATTTCTGTAGCCCTTGTAAAGAGTCAAGTCCAGTTTAAGACATTTCTAATATCCAAAATTGGACTGTGTTCACATTTTGTCTTACACTAGCTTTCCTTTTTACATGTGCAAAGATATCCCAGACGCTTTATTAAATTTCTAAGGCGAGAAGACTTTTTCATGGCGAGAAAGGAGACTTTAAATTAGCATACTGGGAGAGTGGCCTTCCATATTGGATTGCCACGTGTCTCCCTTCCCCCACATCCTGCTTACTTTGGGGGAAGCATCAGCAACAGATCTGGCCATGCCTTTTTCCATGCTTAATAGTCAAAGACAGATCTCAAATTTTTTCTTTCTTTTTTTGCTTTCTGAAGTAATAACTAGCACTTAATTTGGCCAAATTTTGCATTTCCCTGCGAGTTCTTCTATAATTTTTAAACAAAATTTTAAGTAATCTCATTGCAGAAGAGCGGATAGCCCTGCCCTCTCCTGCCACGAATTTCTCCAGAGGCAGTTTCAGCAGCGGAGTTTCATTTCTTATTACAGATTTTAGATTCCAAATACGAATTAAGATTTTAATTTGAACAAGAAACCACATTCCTTAAGCATGCAAACCGAAAGTCTATAATACAGTTTACTTTATAACCTAATTCTTCCCCATTAGCCTGGCTGAAAAAGACGTTCCCACCCTACTTACAGATTGCGACTTCTGCAGCTGATTGTGGGCTTTGCGTGCGGTGAATTTTCCTCACCTATATGGTGATCTTTTCCCCACCTTTTTGGTGTAATCTTCCTTTCTTCGCACTAGGCGAAAATATCAGCCCCTCCAGAGGTCCCACGTCAGAGGCGCCAGTTGTGAGTGTCCTCCCTGCCCCCACAACCCGCGTGGTTCAGGGTTCAGGTTCAGAATTCAGGCTCAGGAGGAGGCCACACACAAATGAAAGAGACTAGAAAATATTAATTTGAAAATATTGGGGGCCAGGTGGGAGCTCAGCTCAAGGAGAAGGACTCCACCCCGCTCTGGCCTTGCTATCCCTTTTATTAAGACTATGGGTTATACCCATAGCCTTTAGGCAGGCAATTCCAGTAATAGCCAATCAGCAAGGATTTACATAAAACTAGAAGGTGGAAGTTGCTTTAGCTATCATTATCTCATCTAGACAGTGGGTGCTTGGTTCTGACCTTTCAGAGCTTCAAGGTTGACCAGCCTTCCGGATTCCTTGTCCACACCTCTCTGCTAGTGAGGGCAATGGGCGGCTTCCAACATATGATGGTAAACTGCAAGGAAACCTGAGCCATGTATGAGTGTGTATATGTATGTGTATATATATATGTGTGTGCCTGTATATGTGTCTATGTATGTGTTTATGTGTGTGCAGGTGTGTACATGTGTGTACATACACATGTGCATATGTACATGCCTGTCTGTGTGCATCTGCCCAAACTAACAGTGCTGAGCACAGGTGGGCTGATGCTACTTCCTGTCATGTTTGTTCTGCTGTGAGATAGTGCCAGCCTGTTTGCCCCCAACTGCCCTCCCTTGCAGGCCTGGTCCCTCCCAACTGCTCTCCCCTGCTGGCCCTCTTGTGGTGACCATCTTGTATGTGTCCACATGGGGGCAGGATCTTTGACCACATGGGGGCAGCCATCTTGTGTGTTGGAGTGATGGTCAATCTGCATATTACTCTTTTATTAGATGGGATGGAGACCTGGTGCACGGGTGGGGGCCAGCTGGTTTGCCCTGAAGGGTGTTCCAGATCAGAGTGGGGGTTCCCTTGGGGCGTGGGGCGTGGGGCGGCCTGGGCGAGGGGCCTGTGGTGGTTTGCAGGCCGGCCACACCCCCTGGTGACCCAAGCAGAGGCCCTGGTATCTGGGGTTTATTTATCTTCTACAATTGAAACTTTGTAGCCTGGAGTGGAGCCAAGCATTCTGCTTGCTCCGTGGCGGCAGCCATTTCTGTTGGGATTTATGTATCTTCTATAACTGAAACTTTGTAGCCTTAAGCGAGGCCTGGGCCAGCCAGGGTGTGCGGAAAGCTTGGCTTCCTCCATCACCGGGGTAACCCTAGCCTCCTGCTCTTTCCAGCTCTGTGGCTGCCACCATTTCTGTTTGGGTTTATGTATCTTCTATCATTGAAACTTTGTAGCCTTGAGTGGAGGCCTAGGCCCACAAGGGCAGGCGGAAAGCTTGGCTTCCTCCATTGCCGGGGAAACCCAAGCCTCCCTCCTGCTCTCTGTGGCCGTAGCCATCTTGGTTGGGTTTATTTGCATATTAGCTCCTGATTGGCTGGTGAGCGTGGCTTGTGAGTGTAGCGGAGTGATGGTTAATTTGCATATTACTCTTTTATTAGATAGGATGTTATAACTTCAAAAAAATGAACACCCAGGTGTGACTGAACTTGGTCTAAGAAGGTGAGGAGGTGGCTGCAGGCTGGAGGTGTGTTATTTGGCCTTAGTCTTTGGAGTGTGCATTGTTGAATGGAGTTGAATCACTCACCTGTCACTGTGGCTGCCGTCTCCTGACTGTGGCAGGTCTTTAAGGAAAATGCTGTGATGAAATGAGGGAGGAATTGCGGACGTTGGTAATTTAAGGTGCAGGTGAGACAGACAGGCGAGAAACTGCCACGTGGCTGCTAGCGGAATCTGTGTGCAGGTCCGTCTTCACGAGGGCAGCACGGACGGCAAGTTCCTCTCGGAGTTGTTTCCAGGTCAAACACTAACTGGTGTCCGGTCCCTCGTCAACGTTGCTGACCTGCCTCACTGTGCAGTGCCTCCCCACGCGTGTTTCAGAGACTTGGTCCTGCCCAGGTTCCACCACTCATGGTCTCTCTGGGAAAAGCGACCCGTTCAGCCATGAGATTGGCGAGTGCAGCCGGTCTCACTCTGCTATAACCGCGTGTGCTTTGTGCTATTGGCTGAACACATACATGAATGATGAAATGAATGAAATGCTGTATGCTCTCAGAAAGCATTGCCTTCACCGGGGAAATTGACGTAGAGAGTAAATAACTGCAATAAAGTTACGAGCCAGGCCAGTGTCAGGAGACGTGCCAACAGGCTGCCGGTGAGTGGAGGGGGGCAGCAGGCCCACCCGGTGCACGGAGTTAGAGTGACAGTCGCATTCTTTCGATTATGTTACACGTTTATTGCACGCTTTCATGGGGAAGCCTGCCTTCCTCAGGGGAGATCACCTGGCACTTGATCAAGGCAGGGAGGTCTCTGCGCTGGCCACAGGAAGAGTCTAGGGTGGGCGCCATGCATTTGCCAGCCGGGGGTCAGCGTCCTGCTATCCGCAGCCTGAGACTGGAATCCGCCTCTGTCGCTCACGGCATGTGCCCCTTAGACCGAAATCCCCCGTGCTCCTGCTCTGTCCTGTTTCCTAACGAGTTCAGGAGAGGAACTCGGCAGAGGGAACAGGACATGGTTAATGTGACGCGGCACCACTCAGCATGGATGGCCGGTCTGGCCAGGCACTGCGGCTCCTGGAGAGGGAAGGGGCGGGCTGGGCCCGGAATGAAAGTGAGTCTGCACCGCACCGGCTCCAGGCTGGTGGGACACGGGAGGACCTGCACGCTCCCGCTTCCCCGTGAGGCCCACTGTGCGCTCTGGGTCAGCGCCCACTGGAGGCTGCCCGCCGGCCTCACAGGCCCCACAGGACGCACCCGTCAGGGTGGCTCACGCTCTGTCCCATTTAATCGATGCTCCTGAGGCTCCGAGAAGGGAGGGCACTTGCCTCAGTTTGCACAGCCACTGAGGACTCAGGAGGGGAGTTTGAAAAGGGTCTTGTGAAGTCATATTGGCTTTGCCCTTGAGACAAAGCTCATCACCCCCACCCCTTTTTTTGTACAATAAACTATAGACTCAGTGCTCAGTATATTATTCAGGATTTTGGTTATGACATATAAGATTTTCAATTTCTACTTCTTGTACAGAAAACAAGATTTAGTCGATATAATAATATAATGGCTAAAATGCATGGTAACTAAACATACTTATTTCTGCTTAACATATGAATTACACAGAGGCATTCTATTATATGATGTCTAACTGGTTAGAACGGCACCTTCACTTTTATACGAGCAGAACTGTACCGGCATTCCATCACAGTGAGCTCCTCACTTTAAGTGCTTTCCAGCACCCTGTCTGTGTTCAGAGTCTTAGTGTCTCCTGGCCACAGGCTGCACGCTGCTTGCGTTCTCTCCGCTCGCTGTCCCGGGATGGTGACGAGTGCAGTCCTCGCATCCCGCCTCCTGTGTCATTCCCAGGCAGATGGATGGTCCCATGCAGGGACAGCAAGGGTCAGCTCAGGAGGTCAGTCTTCCGCTTGCACTGGGGGCCCGTGGTGACAACCGACTGTTAGAAACTGTTATATGGGTCCCCGATGATCAAATCTAAGAGGGTCCCTCAAAGCCAAGCAGGGCCTGGAGGAGAGAGGCTGGAGGGTGTGGAACATGGGAACGGAGCTTTGAGCTCCTCACCCGGCCGCGGCCACGTGCAATCAGGGGTCGCCGCCCAGGGATCTCTGGGTGCTGCTGGGCTGAGGTCAAAAGACCCCTTGTTTCGAGACTGTGTGGACTGGTTTTGGAGGCTCCCCTCTGAGGGCGGAGGCGTTGGAGACTCGGTCCTCCCCGCTTCCCTTGTATCCGTTACATGTCACTTTTATTTGGGGTCATTTTCCAGCTTTATTGCTTTTCTGTCTTTGAACTCATTTATTTTTATTCTATATACGTAATACAAAATATATGTATATATCTGTATATATATTTATGATTTAAATATTGTTTCTCCCATATTTCCTTTGGTTTGTTTTGAATTTTGTTTTTAATTAGTAGTTTTATTCATTTTCTGCTTACCAATATGAATATGTAAAGTTATGAATTTTCTGCTGGCCATTGTTTTTATCATATCCAATCAGTTCAGTAAGGTGACTATTGTATAATCACGTTTGGGGGGAGATTGCTCTTAGACCCAGGAGTTCATGTTAAGACAGTGCCCCAAGCACATTCCCTCCTCCTGTGTCAGGGCTCCTGGGATGTTCCATTTCTGATTTGTTAATAATTTCTGGTTTTGTTTATTGGAGAATTTTTAAAACAATTTTTACATTCTGAAATATATGGAAGTATTTTTTGTGGTTTAATTGATCAGTTTTCAGGGGTTGTCCACTGGTACGTGAAAACTAGACACACTGAGCCGGCAACTGTTTCCATAAATAATGACATATTTTACTTACACATCCCGTCTATTCACAGAATACACATGGCGCTTCCATCTTCATTCTCAAGGTGCTAGTGGTGTTGCCCACATTTCCGTATTCCTCGACTTTTGTTCACTCGACCCATTGTAGACTGAACAAGGTCATGTTAAATCTTCTATTTGTGGTTTCTATTTCAATTAGTTACATTTCCTGGAGTTTGCTTTCTTTTTTTTAAAATATATTTTTATTGATTTCAGAGAAGAAGGGAGAGGGAGAGAGAGACAGAAACATCAATGATGAGAGAGAATCATGGATCGGCTGCCTCCTGCACGCCCTACTCTGGGGATGGAGCCCACAACCCAGGCATGTGCCCTGACTGGGAAGTGAACCCTGACCTCCTGGTTCCACTGAGCCCTGCTGTCCAGCTGTAGTTTGTTTTCTTTATGGAACTTGCTGCTTTGTAATTTGATACATAGGTTCTCAGCTTCCTGTTACTTCGGAAGGTTTAAATTGCTTTCTTCATAATTCCAAACAACCCGTTCAGTCTTCAATTTCTTGCACATGATCCCTATATTTTCTGTTCCAAAGGAAGATGCAAGGAATATACTAGTGTTTCCTCTTTCCCGGTCACGCCTCGTTCCCTGCTCCTTTCCCGCCAGTGATGTCAGCTTCCACCACTCACTGTCTGAGATTCCCGAACATGTTCCTCCAGAGTGGTGGCAGCTTCCGAGGACGAGCCAGATCCCCTCACTTGCTGTCAGGATAGCTCAGCAAACCCCAGGGAGTAATCCTCTGTTAAGACAAAGCAATCTGAAGTTCCCGCAGCGGCTGTGACAGACAGGCTGCGCTCAGCACTGACTCAGCCACGTTGCCTCCGGGAAATGTCTGCCTTCCTCAATGCACGTCGCTAAGGAGACTGTCTTTGTGTCTCTGTTAAATGATCAGAGGCTTGGCAGGGTTCCATTTTTCAATGTCCTGTACCCGTTTGACTTCCCAGTTTTTTTTATAATATTGATTGGGAGTTTCAGATGCAGATTATCACATAAAATCATTAAAAAAACCCCCAATTTTTAACGTACATTTGAATATAAGAATTACTTTAGATATGACGGGTTCCAAGTGATTCTTAAGTGTTTAACTCAATATTAAACTGTACAATGCCAGGGCTATCTCTCATTATCTCTTGGCCCCTGATTAAATTGAATTTTTTGTTTTGTTTTATTGTTTGACTTTCTGTCATCATTGCTTCCTCGGTGACAGGAAGACACGTCCTCACTGCTGAGCAGAAAGCCAGTACCTGGCGAGGTTCGGAGCAGCCTGGCCGGAGCTGGGCTTCGCCTGCACGGCCCAGGCTCCCAGGCCCTCGTTCTGTGGGCCCCGCGGCCTCGCCCATCCGCTCCCGCTCCCGCCCCGTGGCTGCGGTTCCTGTGCAGGTCTGTGTGTCTGTCTGGACTTCTCAAGATGCTCCTTCTCTGAGCAGTGCTCACCCGCAGGAAGTCCTCAGAGGTGCTGGGCCTCTACGATTCTAGGGTCATTTTTTCATTGTATTGAAACCATAGAAACTATTTGTAAAATCGGGCCCTGTTTTCTGTAGGAAGTTACTGTTGCTCTGAGGCCTGCCCTGCGCATCCTCCGAGGGTGACTGTTTCCATGGCGCTTCGTGGCCCAGGGCGTCGCCTTTCCCTCGCTCGGTCTGTCTCCAAAGGGTGCATAGCGCTCGCTCGCCTCCTGCCCAGTGTCAGAGAACTTTCCCTGAGATCCCCTGGATGACAGTCATTTGTTCATTCAAGCAACACATACTATTATTTAATGGGCAACTAAGGACTTTTAAAAATGCTGCCAATTAGCTCGCACACTGTTTTCCCATGACGTAGCAATATTACTTCTTCAGGGAAAGTGCCATGGAGCTTAAGATGAGGAGAAAGGCAGTGCAGCGTGCAGACTGCAGCAGCCGACGTGAGAAGGAAACGGGTCAGGAATTCCCGTGGCTGCGCATCACACTCTGCCCTCAGGGCTGCGCTCCACACGTGGCTCTCTGCTCCCAGCAGAGCTGGCGATGCAGCATTTTTTAAACAGCAGATCACTGTTGTCTCGAGAATATTCTCCCAGCAGCCGGCACCTCTTCTGCAGGCTGCGGGCCAGCAGCTTCCTGGTCGCACGGCAGGAAAGCCCCCCACAGTCTCCTGGATACACCCCCACACAGGCTCCCTCAGCACACGCCCTCCACTGCCCATGGAACAGGGGGCCAGTTCACTGTCCCTCAGACCGTGGGAGGGCCGGACTATAGATTTAAAAAAAAACTATGAACAAATTCCTATGCGCACTGCAGGCCCGGGACGAGTCGGCTGCTAAGCAGGACAGGCAGCGGAACTCGGTGGGCCGGATAAATGTCCTCGGCAGGCTGCATGTGGCCCACGGGCCGTCGTTTGAGGACCCCTGCCATGGAACCTCCAGTCCACACGTGGGCGGGGAACTTGCAGCTATACCAACCGGGCCCTCATGCAGGTTGCTGGAGGCCGTGGAGGGCAGGCAGGTTCGGATTCTGGGCGGTTTCAGCACGTGCGCTCGGACCGTGATGAAATGTGCGGGCTGTGCGTTGACCTGAGGTTGGCTGTGGGGCGGGCTCCACTCTGCACAGGAGCAGCAGGTGCACCGATCCCCGGGGGTGCTGCCCTTACCGCCTTGTGGGCTTGAGTTCATGGTGGGAGAAGGGCTTCACTTCGTTGCCCCTCCTTTTTATGTTTTAAAATTTATTTTAATTGCAATTGACATACAATATTATACTAGTTCCAGGTGTGCCACGTAATGATTAGACATTTGTATGAGTTTTGAAGTGATCACTCTGAAAGGTTAATACCCATCTGACACCATACGTAGTTATTACAATACTAGAGGCCCGGTGCACGAAATTCGTGCACGGGGGTGCGGGGTGGGGGCTGCCCCTCGGCCCAGCCTGCATCCTCTCCAATCTGGGACCCCTTGAAGGATGTCCTACTGCCGATTTACAGAGATTGGGCCTAAATCGTCAGTCAGACATCCCTCTTGCAATCTGGGACTGCTGGCTCCTAACTGCTCACCTGCCTGCCTGCCTGCCTGCCTAATTGCCCCTAACCACTCTGCATGTCAGCTTGCTTGCCCCCAAATGCCCCCCCCTGCCAGCCTGATTACCCCCAAGTGCCCCCCAATGCCAGTGTGCTTGCCCCCAACTGCCTCCCATGCCGGCCTGCTCCTCCCAGCTGGCGCCCCTCCACCCCTACCCCCCGCTGGCCTGCTCACCCTTACCTTCCCTCCCCAATGGACTGCTCGCCCCCAACTGCCCCCCTGCTGGTCTTCTCACTCCAAACTGCCACCCCCCCCTGCTGTACTGATCACCTCCAACTGACCCTCACTGACAGCCTGCTCGCCCCAATGGCCCCGCCCCCCACCAGCCTGATCACCCACAACTGCCCTCCCCTCTTGGCCTCTAACCACCTCTGCCTCAGCCCCGCCACCATGGCTTTGTCCAGAAGAACATCCAGAAGGTCTCCTGGAAGGTCTCCCAGTCTAATTAGCATATTACCCTTTTATTAGTATAAATAGAGGCCTGGTGCATGGGTGGGGGCCAGCTGGTTTGCCCGGATCAGGGTGGGGGTTCCCTTGGGGCATGGGGCAGCCTGGGTGAGGGTCCTGTGGTGGTTTGTAGGCCCGCCATGCCCCCATGGGGTGAGGGTCCCTGCTGGGGGGCGTGGCCAGCTTGGGTGAGGGGCTGAGGGCTGTTTTCAAGCTGGCCACAGCCCCTCCAGGGTGGGGGTCTCGCTGGGGTGCCTGGCCAGCCTGGGTGAGGGGCTGAGGGCTATTTGCAGGCTGGCCATGCCCCCCAACAGGGACCCTCACCCCATGGAGGTGTGGCCAGCCTAGATGAGGGGCTGAGGGGTGTTTTCAGGCTGGCCACGTTCCCCGGCGACCCAGGCTCCCAGCCCCTCCTTTTTTTCTTTTCTTCCTTTTTTTTCAGCGCCTCCTTGAGCGGAGGCCAGGGCAGCTTGAAGCAGGTATCTGGGATTTGTTTATCTTCTATAATTGAAACCTTGTAGCCTTGAGCAGAGGCCAGGGCCAGCCAGGGCGGGCAGGAAGCTTGGCTTCCTCCATTGCCATTGCCGGGGGCAACCCAAGCTTCCTGCTCACTACAGCTCCTTGAGACCACCGTCTTTGTTGGGCTAATTTGCATACTTGCTCCTGATTGGCTTGTGGTGTAGCAGAGTGATGGTTAATTTGCATGTTTCTCTTTTATTAGTGTAGATTATTGGCTATGTTCCCTATGCTGCACTTTATATCCCATGAGAAAGGCAAAACACTAATTAGAAAAGATATATGCACCCCTGTGTTCATTGCAGAGTTGTTTACAACAGCCAAGACATGGAACAATCTAATGCCATTCATGGACGAGTGGGTAAAAAGCTGTGGTGCACAAATACAAGGGAATATTACTTGGCAATAAAAAGAATGAAATCTTGCCATTTGCAACAGCATGGATAGACCTGGAGAGTATTATGCTCATGAAATAGTAAGAGAAACTCAAATACCATATGATTTCACCTATATGCAGTATCTGAAGAACAGAATCCTATATAATAAAAGAGTAATATGCAAATTAACCATCACTTCACTACACCACAAGCCAAGCCCACAAGCCACGCCCACAAAGCCAATCAGGAGCAAATATGCAAATAAACCCAACCAAGATGGCTATGGCCACAGAGAGCAGGAGGGAGGCTTGGGTTTCCCCGGCAATGGAGGAAGCCAAGCTTTCCGCCTGCCCTTGCTGGCCTAGACCTCCACTCAAGGCTACAAAGTTTCAATTATAGAAGATACATAAATCCCCAAAAAATGGCTGTGGCCGCAGAGCAAGCAGAATGCTTGGCTCCGCTCCAGGCTACAAAGTTTTAATTATAGAAGATAAATATACCTCAGATACTAGGGCCTCCGCTTGGGTCGCCAGGGGGCGTGGCTGGCCTGCAAACCACCACAGGCCCCTGGCCCAGGCCACCCCATGCCCCAAGGGAACCCCCACCCTGATCCAGGACACCCTTCAGGGCAAACCAGCTGGCCCCCACCCGTGCACCAGGCCTCTATCCTATCTAATAAAAGAGTAATATGCAGATTGACCATCACTCCAACACACAAGATGGCTGCCCCCATGTGGTCAAAGATCCTGCCCCCATGTGGACACAAGATGGCCACCACAAGATGGCCAGCAGGGAAGGGCAGTTGGGAGGGACCAGGCCTGCAGGGGAGGGCAGTTAGGGGCAAACAGGCTGGCAGGGGAGCAGTTAGGCATCAATCAGGCTGGCAGAGGAGTGGTTAGGGGGTGATCAGGCTGGCAGGCAGAAGCAGTTAGGGGTAATCAGGAAGGCAGGCAGGCGAGCAGTTGGGAGCCAGCAGTCCTGGATTGTGAGAGGGATGTTCGAATGCCCATTTAGGCCGGATCCCAACGGGATTGGGTCTAAACGGGCAGTCGGACATCCCTCAAGGGTTCCCAGATTGGAGAGGGTGCAGGCTGGGCTGAGGGACACCCCCCTCCCCCGTGCACGAATTTCGTGCACCAGGCCTCTAGTAAACAAATAAAATAAACAAACTCATAGATACCAAGACTAGACTGATGGTTGCCAATGGGAGAGGTGCTGGGGGGCTGGGTGAGAAAGGGGGAGGCGTTACGAAGTATAAATTGGCAGAGACAAAGGTATCCCTTTCCTAATTTAACAATCCGGGAGCAATGCCTCCCCGAGGCCGAGACGAGTGTCATGATCTATATGCTCAGGCTGGTGGCCGACTTTTCTTTGCCTCCTAAGTGTCTTCCCTCAGGTTGGGTCTCTCCCTCCTTTTGTTCTAAATTTAATCTTGCGCATTCCTGTAGTTACATGTTTTTATTTTTTATTGACTTTTAGAGAGAGAGAGAAACATTGATTTGTTGTTCAATTTATTGATGCATTCATTGATTGAATTCTGACTATGCCCTGACCAGGGGTTGAACCACAGCCTGGTGTACCGAGATGATGCTCCAGCCTGCTGAGCTGTTCATAATGGAAGCTAAAGCCCACGGCAAACGGTTGTAGTAAAACAGAAATAATCAATTTTAATGCAAACAGGAGATGGGAGAAGCCATTTTGGTTATCTGATCTCATGGTTCTAAGTCAATCTCGAGCTCAGCAAGAACGTGAAATAATGGATCACATGTGCTTTATGAGCAGCTTGAAGCCGCATTGTGATGTGTGTGCACACGGGTTTCTTTTCGTCGGTGAAACTCCTTTTGAGTGACTGTGTATCAGTAGCGACATAAATGGAAATGTCGGAGGATGTCAGGTGCCCCACTGTTCGCCCCTGAATCTGGGGTGGGGTGGGGGTGGGAGCAGCGAGCTTCCAGGTCAGACTCGTGATGTTGCATTGTCCCATCTGCTTCCGTGGGTCAGCATCCTTCACACGACATGTGACGAGTGGTTACCCAAATGCAAAGAAATATGGCACTTGGTTAGAAATACGTTTTTCATCCCAGCCCCTCCGCCTGGCAACCATGGCGACCCAGAGCTGGGAGGCCCGGCTGCTGCCAGACCCGGCACCTGTGGGCTTTGGACGCTGACCATTCTGCCAAACGCCCGACAGGTCTTCAAACAGCAAGGACGACTCTACGAGCAGGAAGCTTGGACTTGGCGACAGTTGTTTGCATTTAGATGTGACCGGAGGCATCGCTGCCTTTGCTCACAGCCATGCATAATCAGTTTAGAGGCTGCATTAGTGCCCGCTCTAAGGAAGTGTTCACGTGGCAAAGGAAGTGGGTGATCCAGGGGAGAGAGCTCATTGTCCATCAGCGGCATGGCCTGCTTCCTGAGTCCCGGGCTTCCAGAAATGACTGCACTTCCTTTCTCGGAACAGAAATTCCCACCTGAAAATGGGAAGTCGACCTCAGCGTCACACCAGCCAGGAGCTCGCAGGCTGTGGCCTGTCTGTGCCGGGGGTCACCAGGCCACAGCAGCTCACTGATGGTCAGTTCCTGGACAAAGAATGAACTCAGACCCAGGGGACGGGGATTATGAGGTGTCGTGCGTATAATATTGCATAATGAGGATGACCAGCTACTGCCTGGGCAGGTGCTGAAATCATGCTCCCCAGAGAACATTCAGTCTTTGGCAAATTAGGGTGCTGTCCCGTCTCAGCTCTGTACGAGGTGGGTGTTACAAAACTGGAAAGGCAGTGAAGACATCATCTATGAGGCTCAATTCTCTCTGGTCTGGTCAAGAGGACAGATGCAGGAACCGGTAGATTCCTCCCTAACAAGGAAGGGTTTGGAGGACGGTCGCTGAGGTGGCTGCAAGCTGCTGGTGGCAGGTGGGGGACGCCCACAGGGGAGGGCTCGGTGTCCGAGGCTGGGGGAGCAGATGCCAGGGGGCAGGTGGCCCAGGCACAGGCATGTGATCCATGGCCTCCAACGTCTGGTCCAGACATTTCAGGTAGATCCAAGGTCCCGTAGGAGCGTCTCTCAGGGGTGAGACGGAAGGGCAGGAGAGCCATTTGGCTGCATGTTGTCTCCATCAAAGTACGTGTTCCAGCAAACCTGGCCCAGCATGTCCTCTGACCCTGCCTGCCAGGAGCAGCACTGGGTTCCAACATGATTGTCACCCCTGAATCGAAGGTGGTTTCTCCACCGCTCGTTCGCACAGCTAAAGTCAGCAACATGTTAAACTCTTAGCACTTGGCCAGTTTGCACGTGTGTGGAGAGTGAGTCAGCTTTCACGTGTATACAGGATGGGGGCGAGGACGGCGGCTGTGCGGGCTGCCGACGCGGGGGCCTCGTGGGTGCCCAGTGGGTACTGGCTGTGAGTCTCTCGCACATGGGACCCTGTGCTCCTTCTCGGGGCTGCTCCGCCCCAGCCCCCGACCAGATCAGATCTCGATGGAAGGATTTTAATGAGGGACCGACTCCGGGGCACTTTTCTTTAAAACGTTTGCCGATGCTGCTGCCAAATGCCCTAGTGGTTACTGAGACGAAGCAGGACCTCAGGGGCATGTGACCCAGAAGAGGCACGTCTGTTGGGACAGGACCAGCGGCAGCCTGGTCCCGCAGTGCCAGGGGCTCTGCCGATGGGGGAAGGAGTGTGGGTCGGAAGAAGGCCTGGGGTTCCCACTGAGGTGGTCAGCGGCGGGTCTGTGAGTGGAGCGCGCAGCCCCACAGGTGGCCCAGGGAATGGAGGCGGCACTGGGCGGGGTGCATATTTAGATTTTTGGCTTCTCTGGACTGTATCCCTCATCAGTGAGAAACACTGAGCTTGTCAATTACTTCAGGGTTCTGAAGTCTCCTGGTGTTTATTTCACGATTAAGTAGCAATTTGGAACGGGATCCAAAATAGAGACTTTTATCACCTTTCCTCTTAGCCATGCAGCTATTGCTCCTCAAAATACATCCAAAGAAGAGAAAGTTGTAGACCTTAAAAATAGAAAAATTATCCAACATGCAAATGACTTTTTTTAAAGGGACAGAACCATCAGGCCCGTGACCCCCACTTTGCTTGGTATTTTTTGGCACAAACTGAAACTGTGAATGCTTTGCATCCTTGCACCCATGGCCAAGGATCCCTGTCGATGGCAAAAGCGATGAACAGCACTCCAGTGACGGCTCTGCTGGGGAGAAAAGGGGAGAATCCACAGCAGAGAGGCTGCTGGGTGGGAGGAGGTTAGAAAAGATCCCAGGATTTGGGGGCGTGGAGTGTGATAGAGAAACCATTTTAGGGGGGATACACAAGAGAAAGCTAGGGAGCTCTAGGCTCATTTCCCCATCCCCCATCTCCTCCCGAAAATGAAAGAGTCCTGAACAATCTTCGCGAGGGTCGAGGTGAGGGAAACACGTGCACACTCAGGGGCCTCCTCCGAGGGGAGGGCTGGGCACAAGAGGGCCCCCAGGAAGAGTGACCAAGTGGGACCTGAGACTTCAAGCCCTTGGCGACGCCAACACCGAGATGGGTGAGAAAGCGGCCAGCGTCCCTGGGGCCTGGCGCTGCCCGCCGTCTAATGACTGATGCGCGTCGGCACACGTCCCACAGTCCCACGCCACCTGCACTTTTCCATCTTTTTAGCATTTGTATTGCACCATACAGCTTTCTTGCTGAAATGTATGTACTTTGGAAAAATCTTTATCATGATGGACCCTCTCTTGTTGTGCGCCACTTCTCTCTAAGGCACGATGTCCGCGGGTGAATTCATGTCTCTCTACGCCTTGGTACTTCGGTCTTCCCTGGTGGCCCTGCCGCAGCAGTTGATTTATTCTAGTCCCATGCACTGCAGCATGAACAATCGGAAAGACTTCGCTCTTTTTCTGCATTTATGTGGGTTTATGAACGCTTCGCCCTGGTGAGGGGAGCACACTGGGGCCGGTGGTGGGAGTCGTTCTGGGAATGTGGCCAACAGCCTCTCTGTCCCTGCTTTACCGTTACACCCAAAGGAGCTGTCGTCACTGCACTCGGAAGTCACTGGTGAGGCGGACTGAAGGGCGAGCAAAGGCTGCCTACGCGCTCTCCACCTCTTCCTGCGACACATGTGGATGTTTGAGGCAAGAACCTGTCTCCGGGAATTTAATGGGGAAGAAGGCACCGGCACATGCCCCTCGGCAGCGCATGTCTCACCGCCCTGGCCTGTCCTGCCGGGAGATAGCCTGGCTAATTGCACCTGCAGAGGCGATGGCCTGCGTTTGGGGTTATTTGTACTCAGGTGGGTGGGAACGAGGGATTCAGTCCCCCTGTCTCGCTCATTCTGCGACGCTGTCAGGACTCCACTCCTGCTCTCTCGTGCGGATGAGCTGCAGAGCTGGGTGTCCAGACAGGAGAGGGAGGACAACAGGCATGAGGGAGTGGCACATAAATCAACTCCATTGAGCAGCTGTGTCCAGGGAAGAGGCTGGCCAATGAGTGATGCTTCCTCAGTGTTTACAGAAAGGCATCATGGACCGCGGGTGTGTGTGTGTGTGTGTGTGTGTGTGTGTGTGAGTGTATGTGTGTGTGTATGTGAGTGAGTGTATGTGTGTGTGTATGTGTGAGTGTGTGTGAGTGTATGTGTGTGTGAGTGTATGTGCGTGTGTGTATGTGTGAGTGTGTGTGAGTGTATGTGTGTGAATGTATGTGTGTGTGAGTGTATGTGTGTGTATGTGTGTGTGAGTGTGAGTGTTTATGTGTGTGAGTGTGTGAGAATATGTGTGTGAGTGTATGTGTGTGTGTGAGAGTGTATTTGTGTGTGTGTATGAGTGTATGTGTGTGTGAGTGTATGTTAGTGTGTGTGTGAGTGTGTGTGTGTCTGTGAGTGTATGTGTATCAGTATGTGTGTGTGTATGTGAGTGTGTGTGTGTGAGTGTGTGTGTGAGTGTGTGTGTGTGTGTATGTGAGTGTGAGTGTGAGTGTGTGTGTGAGTGTGTGTGTCTGTGAGTGTATGTGTATGTGTGTGTGAGTGTATGTGAGTGTGTGTGTGTGAGTGTGAGTGTGTGTGAGTGTGTGAGTGTGAGTGTGTGTGTGTGAGTGTGTGTGAGTGTGTGTGAGTGTGTGTGAGTGTGAGTGTATGTGAGTGTGTGTGTGAGTGTGAGTGTATGTGAGTGTGTGTGAGAGTGTGTGAGTGTGTGTGTGTGAGTGTATGTGAGTGTGTGTGTGTGAGTGTGAGTGTGTGTGAGTGTGTGTGAGTGTGTGTATGTGTGAGTGTGAGTGTGTGTGAGTGTGTGTGTGTGAGTGTGAGTGTGTGTGAGTGTGTGTGAGTGTGTGTGAGTGTGTGTGAGTGTGTGTGTGTGAGTGTGTGTGAGTGTGTGTGTGTGTGAGTGTGAGTGTGTGTGTGTGAGTGTGAGTGTGTGTGAGTGTGTGTGAGTGTGTGTGAGTGTGTGTGAGTGTGAGTGTGTGTGAGTGTGTGTGAGTGTGTGTGAGTGTGTGTGAGTGTGAGTGTGTGTGAGTGTGTGTGAATGTGTGTGAGTGTGTGTGAGTGTGAGTGTGTGTGAGTGTGTGTGCATGATGTTGCCTTAAGGCTTCTGAAAGTCTACGTCATCCCTTTGTGGGATGTAGGTGCTCTGGGAGCAATGTGAACACAGGGTACTCTGTTCAGCAATCTGCATCTTGATTGCTAGTGAGCTCTTTCACAATTTGCATATTTACATTTCAGAAAAATCTAGTCCTACTCATATTTCACAGCCAGCATGGAGACAAGTCGCAATGAAAGGTGCTTTTTGAGGACTCTTGCCTCACCCTCTCCTTTCTCCCCACGGCAGAGGGCAGGGGGACATCTGCCTCAGGGAGTCCACCCTGAGTTTACCATTCCCGGCCAAATACCGGGGCTGTCATCTGCACCACTTCAGTAGACGCTCCATGTTATTCATTCCTCGGCATCTGGCTTTCTCATGCCAGATGGATTATGGAAGCGTTTCTGGCAAACTGGTGTGGTCATAAACCCTCTGCTATTGTAGCTTTTCATTTATTTCTAGGTTTTTGCTGTTTTCCCCCTAAAAACCGTGTTGTGACAATTTTCCTAGTACATTCTTCTGATCTGCACCAGGACTTTAATTTGTGAGATGGAGTTCTAGGGGTGGCGGGCCTGGGTGGCAGCTGCATGTATTTTTAATCTCAGTAGCAATGTCCCTTCCTAGAGGCCGCTGTTAATCTTACTTCCACCAGCACATTTCCCCCTTCTCCCCCGTCCCGTTAGCCAGGGACGGGAGCTTTCCAGATATTCCAGTGTCGACGGGAAAGTGACACCTCATATTTACTTCAGTTTGCATTTCACCAATTATTGCGGAATCTGGCCTTTTTCCTTCTCTGGGAATCTCCTCAGCGTCTTGCCTGACTCAGGGTCTGTGTCCCACACCGTGAGGCCTCTGCGTGTGATACAGACACGGACCCATCGTACTGAGATTTAAACACTTTCCCAATCATCACTCTCCTAATGTTCTCTCTAATGGTTGTTTTGCCATATGGAAAACTTCCACTTCCATGCAGTCAAATATGTCTTATCCTCTGCAGCCTCTGTGTTTGCTTCAAAAGTTTCCTTGATCTTCACTCATCCATCACGCTTTACGGGCGCTGATTGCAAAGAAAAGCCTCTCTTCTCCGAGAAGCTCTGCGGTAAGCGAACGAGTCGGCAGCATCTCATCGCTGGGTTCCTGTTTGAATATTTATGGAGGTGCTCAGGGTAGGAAGACTAGTAGATAAAAGGCGAATCAGATAAAAATCAAAGCTTGGCCTTTTGTCAGTAATGGTGGCAATATTAACACACAACAAAACAAAACAGAAAAATAGTTCAAGGAGTAAAAATGAACTATTTTGTAAGAGCAAATAAATTCTAACAATTTTTAATGCATATTCTTGCTGAGTTGCTAGAATTCGTGGGGTAACCTCACCAACTAAGATGGTAAACAGGGTCAAGTTTACGGCCTTCGCGTTTCTGGGAAAGGGTCACTGGAGGTGGATGGGACCCGAGAAAGGCGAACGTTCCTAGGGAATGGCTGCGGGGACGCTCACTCTCGGTGAATGAGCTCCTGCTGGGTCAGACCACATGCGGTTAGCTCCCAAATACACGTAATTGACCGGGATTTCCATTTTAACGTCAGTCGGAAGCTGTGCTTATTTTGACACAACCCATCCCCTTGCCCTGGAGTCCAGGGACTGAGGACAGGGCTCATCAGGGACGCGTGCTGAGTGTTCGGAGGCGCTTTAGTCCCCATGGGCTCCCACCAGGCGTTATGCGCGTCAATTTGGAGCAGATGTTCTGTGGCCCCCTGTCCTCCAGTGCCAGGGGTGCTAGGGGTGCCAGGGGCTCTGGCGCCTTCCCGGGATTCTCCTGCTGGGGCCCAGCAGAGACTGGGCCAGGCCGCCTGATGAATTTCCCAGGCAAGACGGCGCCTCCCTCCTCGCTGTGGCTGGAGCGGGTTCCGGGTTCTTCTGTCCTCCGCGGTGTGGGTAAGCACTGTTCCCGGGCCATGTAAGGGTCTAGTGAGGGAGTAGGTACATCCACGTACCAACACACAGAGGCACTAAGTCGGAGCCTAGCATTCAACAGCACTCGGTCCCACTGAGTTTCTAGCGTCTCCTGGGAACCACGTGGGCCACAGGGCAGTGACTTCTGACCGGATGACCCCTCTGTTCTAAGGACGTGGGACTTGCGCATCAGCAGGTCCCAGTGTGGAGAGAGCGGTGTCTCAGGGAGGGCTCCCGGAAGGCTGTCTCTGAGGAATCGTGCCAAGGGCTCGCCCAGTTGCCAGAGATTCTGAGCTGGGATTGGGGGGCCGTTCCCATTTCTGTAATCCTTTAGGGGAGCATTTCTTAAAGAGGATGAGTCTTAGGTCTGTGAGAGAGTCTGGAATGCCTGCCCCGCCCCTACCCCAGCCCTCCCATCTGTCTTCCAGGAGCCGAGGTGTCTGTCTTTGTCTGTGGCTGTCCCCTCCCCTTGTTAGGAGGGGCACTGGGCAGCGGAGGGCTGTGCCTGCCCCAAAGCAAGAGTGGAGGTGAGAGTGCTCTGGTTTGTGCTCAGGTGAGAAGCAGTGACTGAGTGTCTCCTGTGGGGACCATGGTCTGGCCTCAGCGTTCATTTTACCGCCTGAAAGCAAAGAGGCTGTGCCTCGCCCCCTTCCCAAGGCCCCTCCCTGCTTGTGCGGCAGAGGCCGCTCTGTGGGACCAGGGCCGACGCGGGCTGCGTTTGGACTGATGGGCCTCTCTCCTGCCTGCGTTCAGCCACCACGGGGTGTGGATCTAGATGCATATTTTTGTAATTCAGTCTTTTTTTCAGCATGCAGTGTATTTACGCTTAGAAAACAAACACTTCAGTGGGGAAATGCAGCAGCAGGAGACTGACCCACATGGCCACGTTGGTTTTTGTTGTCTTTATCTTTTATTTGATAAAATCAGATGCTAACACTCAGTGTCAGGTTACTCTTTACCCAGCTGTTCTTCCTGTCTCTCTCCCTCTCTGGTAAGTCTTGTTTTCTGAAACGTAAGGCCTCACGTTTGTTTGAGCCCCCCACTGCCAGGTGTGTCTGGAGATGCAGGTGCACGCACATCCCGAGTCACATGTGATTCTGCACGGACAGCTGTGTTCTCTGGGGTCGTAGACACTGTGTGGGCAGCAAAGCCATCTCCATCCCCTAAGTCACTGCTGTAATTAACTAGGCATCTAGAAAGGAGGCCTTGTATTTGTCTGCACAGTTTTAGTTGCAGGTGACACATTTAAATCAGAGGGGAGGGCAGGGCAGGTGGACTCTGGCCACCATCCAGCTCTGAAGCTCTGCAACTGGGCTTTCCCTAAGTGAATGGACATTTCTCTGCAGCTCCGCAGGGAGACACCCCCAGGCCAGCTCCTATGGAGACACCCCCAGGCCAGTTCCCACAGAGACACCCCCAGGCCAGTTCCCATGGAGACACCCCCAGGCCAGCTCCCTCAGAGACAGCCCCAGGCCAGATCCCCATGAAGACACCCCAGGGCCAGCTCCATAGGGAGACACCCCCAGGCCAGCTCTAGAGCGGGAGGACACAGACCTTCCTTAAAGACCACAGGTGGTCCTGGGCTCCTCCCACCCCTCTCATGGGGTCACATTTCTGACCCATCACAGTGAGCAGGCCTGGGACACAGGTGCCTCTTGGAGCTGGGAGTTGGCGCTGCCTGCCAGTCCCAGGAAGGTTAGGGTTCTCTCTGAGAGAGAGGTTGGACCCAATGCCTTCAGCTCCCTGAACAGTGCGAGGCGCCATCCGCGGTTACCGTTCCTTCCCTCGGGGTCTGTGCCCTGCTGTGTCCCTCTTGCCCTTGTCCCAGGAAGAGGAGTGGGTGCGCAGGAAGTGTGTGTCCCGGGGCGAGTCTGGCTACCGCGCCCACAGCAGACACCGCGCAGACCCACCAGCTGACAGAGGCAGGCCCTGAGTTCCCTCAGACACACGCTCATCGCCTCACGTGCCACCAACGCACACGACACAGGGATCCTCCAGCGCCTCATGGGGATGCAGACGCCATGGCCACAGACCTCAGGGGTTGGTTTCCAGGCCCCCCGAGGCACTCCTCTTGTCTGATGTCTGAAAAGTGCCCAGCATTTGAATAGGGTTTGAGAGCCTGCTGGTGAGCCTCAGGTGCTGGTGAGCCTCGGGTGCTGGTGGGTGCTGGTGAGCCTTGGGTGCTGGTGAGCCTCGGGTGCTGGTGAGCCTCGGGTGCTGGTGAGCCTTGAGCCTCGGGTGCTGGTGAGCCTCGGGTGCTGTGAGTGCTGGTGATCCTCAGGTGCTGGTGAGCCTCGGGTGCTGTGAGTTCTGGTGAGCCTCAGGTGCTGTGAGTGCTGGTGAGCCTCAGGTGCTGTTGAGCCTCGGGTGCTGGTGAGCCTCAGGTGCTGTGAGTGCTGGTGAGCCTCAGGTGCTGTGAGTGCTGGTGAGCCTCGGGTGCTGTGAGTGCTGGTGATCCTCAGGTGCTGGTGAGCCTCGGGTGCTGTGAGTTCTGGTGAGCCTCGGGTGCTGGTGAGCCTCAGGTGCTGGTGAGCCTTGAGCCTCGGGTGCTGGTGAGCCTCAGGTGCTGTGAGTGCTGGTGAGCCTCAGGTGCTGTGAGTGCTGGTGAGCCTCAGGTGCTGTGAGTGCTGGTGAGCCTCAGGTGCTGTTGAGCCTCGGGTGCTGGTGAGCCTCGGGTGCTGGTGAGCCTCGGGTGCTGGTGAGCCTCAGGTGCTGTGAGTGCTGGTGAGCCTCAGGTGCTGTTGAGCCTCGGGTGCTGGTGAGCCTCAGGTGCTGGTGAGCCTCGGGTGCTGGTGAGCCTCGGGTGCTGGTGAGCCTCAGGCTCCTGGGCGTCCCTCCTGCCTCCTCCCCTGTCCCCGGAGCAGATCCAGCTCATGCTCGGTCCGAGACCTGGAGCCCGAGGGATTCACTTTGGGGACGACTTAGGGATCAAGGAGAAGAGCTCAATGGAATCACAGAACAACTTTTCCACTTGCTTTCTATCCAAGTGTGAATCTGACAGACCTCAGTGGAGCATATACATCAGGCCGTAAGGGGATGCTCAGGGCCACCTTGCTGGAGGGCGGGCAGTTCGGAGCTGTAAAAGCATGTTTACATGAGACTTTAAAACCCCTTTCTCTCCTGGCTCCTCTTCTTGTCAATATTTTATGAATCAGCTTTTCAAATATTAATTCACAATGCTTGGTGGTCTTAAATTAGCTTACATAAGTGATATTTGATTTACAAAACAAAAAAATGTTATTTAAAATATTATTTGAAAATTCCCGAGGAGCTGAATGTAAGTCACAATTATTGGTTTAGAAACTGCCATCATTAGAGACATAAATGCTATTTAGTGCTTTATTAAAAATCTTGAGTTGGATCCTCAATGACCACATGTTGAATATATAAAATGCATATGGTTACCTCAAAAGGACAAATTTCTTGTTGTATTTCACCTACATTTTGACTCACTTTTGGAAAATATATTCACCATAGATCATATGACTAGATTGCTGGAGAGCTCATTATTTTCATTTATTTTGCAAAAGAAGTAGAAGCTGTTGCTAAATTTTTCAGATGATTTCATCGAACTTAGCAGAAGCTATTGTTAAAACAAATAAATTTGTCAAACTGCAGAGCTTGGCAGTTCAGGTGCTCAGAATCGGAGAATCCCTCAGAAAAACCTTCACATTTCCCAAAGCCCTGGTTTGCAGTGAAAGTCGACTCAAAGGTACCAAAACATTGCATTCACGTCCAATTGCCAGGTCAGCTCAGTCCCAGCATCCAGGCAGCTGGCTGTCCGAATCCGAGTAAACACGCGGCTGCCTCAGCGTGGAGCAGAAGGGCTCCCCTTGGAGTCCTGTCCTGCAGCGAGGGTGCACGAGGGTCCCGGAGGCCACGCGCTCAGATGGAGATGTGCAGACGCTGTGTCCTTTGCTCACTCTCTGCTCCCAGTCATGCTGGGGTCCCTGAGGAGGCGTCTGTGGAGGCCCTTCTCCTAAAGTGCAGCCGCCCCAGCTCAGAGCCCCTGCGCCCCAGATGCCGCCTCCTGAGCCATCTCCACTGGCACCGCAGCGGGGCGGGCGCGGCCGCGCTGACACCACAGGCTCTGCCAGGTCCGTGGCTCTGTCTCCATTGGCCCGGCTGCTGCCCATGTAGCTCCCCCTCACGCATTCCAGGCGGCGCAGGCTGCGCCCTGAGAGCCTTCGGGACTCTCCCGGAGGAGCTGTCGCCACCAGTGGGCGTGGGGCTCCCGCTAGCAACGCCTGAGAAACACTTCAACCTGCTCATCGGAAAGGCTCTGCAGCTCACGTGTTCTCTCCTACGACTGGACTGGGGCCACAGGGCCGCCGGGGCGCTGCCCCTCGTGACAGGCGTCTGCGGAGCGGGTGGCCTCTGTGCACATTAAGCCAAGTGTCCGCTCTGCTTGACGTGAGTGGCGCGCGTCCTGCGTGTCGCTGCCGGCCCCGCCTCACACCGACACCGGCAGGCCCTGCTGGCCGCCGAGGAGCAGGCTGCTGTTTCCTGTGGAAGCTGCTGGCCCGGGGTGGGCCGCGGCTGTGAAAGCAGTGACAGGGCAAAGGTGAGCTGCAATGTCCAGTGTGCCTTCCTTTGGGCCTGTCCTCCGAGGCAGGGCCTGAGGCGGGGTCGCGGGGAGCTGGGGCACAGGACACGCTCGGCCTCGCTGGCCTGCGCTGGGCGCGGGGACCTGTGGGCTCTCCATGAATGAGGCGTGGGGCCGCAGGCTTTCCTCTGTGACAATGGTCTTTCCACGCACCGGGGGTCAGAAGCTGCGCTGGAGGGACGAGGCCTTGACTACTAATCAACTTTCTGGAAGGGGTGAACATGTTATTCTGTCACACCTTGATGATCAGCAGGAACGAAGGCAATGCCTTTTGGAGCCGCGTGGACCCGTCCCCAGGGCTCGGGCATTTCTGCGCGTCTCAGGGCGCCTTCCACCAGGTGACAGCAGCACCTGTGCGCAGGGCATCCCGCTCCGCAGCGGCACCTGCACGGTTTCCAGCTGCTGTGCTTCTGTGGGGACCTGTGACCTGCACTCCGGGAAGCGCTGCTGAGGGAGGAGCCTGGCGGTGCCCCCTGTTGCCAGGGGGAGAACGCACAGTCTGAATAGGTATGGGTCTCCGCCCTCGCTCGGTTCATTTAGTTTACATTTCTGATCTTTCAGTGACACTTGACATACAATATTATCTTAGCTTCGGGTGTACAGCCCAGTGATTAGACATCACATGGCTTACTAAGTGATCACCCAGATGAATCTCCCACCCACCTGACCCCAGTGATCACAGCATCACCGACTGTTCCCGGTGCTATTCTTATAACTGCCGTTTGTACTTCTCAATCCCTTCAACTTAATCCCTTAACCCAGCCCCAAAGCTCCTCCCTGGCAACCATCCATTTGTTGTCTGTATCTCCTAGTTTGTTTCTGGTTTGTTTTGTTTTTTAGATTCAACATATACTACTAAGTGAAGCCATATGGTATTTGTCTTTCTCTTTATCCACCTCAATTTTAATAGTTATGTTGTAATTTCTGCAAACCCATATTAACACAACATTTTGTCAGTTTTTAAAATGTGCTTGATTTTTATTTGAGGGTGTTTTCACATGAAAGGCTTACATTTATACACCACTTCCTAATTCTATAACAAACTCCAGGCATTGAGAGCCAGCCCTTCAGGAGTACACTCAATATTCCTTTTTTACTTGGTATGTTTCTACTTGCTGATTGTAGCTCTAAACCCTCTGGCATTTGTCTTGTATGAGGTGACGATCCTTCCCAGGAAACTCTGATTGCAGCTCAGTGAAGAGTCAGGTCCGCACAGCCCTCCTGGCTCCTTCCCGCATGCCAGCACAGGGGTACGATACCATAAACCCACGACGACAGGCGCGGGGAGATGTTTGGAATCCAGAGAGCCACAGCCACCCCAACTAAATGCACAGATTTGAAAAGCTGGAGCCCAGACATGCACCTGAGGAAGCTGAGATGTGACCTCCCCCTGCTCCAGGCCTGAGGAGCGCAGGTGGCCAGAGCCGGCCGGGCACACACGGGGCAGAGTTGCCCATATGGAGCCCACCCCGGGAGACTCTCCGTGGTGCACGTGGCACCTGGGCTATCAGATGGGCCACTTTGTACCCTGTGGCTGTGTACCTGAAACTAACACAAAATAGTGTTGAATAAAACTGCAATAAAAAATAAAACAAGGAAACAAAAATAAGAATCTATATATATAAAAGCCTTAGCAAACCCTTATGATGGAACGACTGGAATGACTGATTGCTATGACATGCACTGACCACCAGGGGGCAGATGCTCAATGCAGGAGCTGCCCCCTGGTGGTCAGTGCACTCCCACAGCAGGAGTACCACTCAGCCAGAAGCCAGGCCCACAGCTGGCGAGTGCAGTGACGGTGGCGGGAGCCTCTCCCACCTCCGCAGCAGAGCTAAGGAGCTAAGAAGCAAGCGGTTAGGAGCCTCAAGCGCAGAGCCCGGCTCGGGCTCCTCCCCAGCCACCTGCCATTTCAAGCACTGCTACATCCCTTGGGGGATGTTGGACTGCTGGTTTTGTCTCAACTCCTGCAGGCCTGATGGGGCCGAAACCAGGAGTCCGACATCCCCCAAGGGGTCCCAGATTGCGAGAGGGCACAGTCCAGGCTGAGGGACCCCAACCAGTGCATGAATCTGTGCACTGGGCCTCTAGTGATTTAAATAAATGGAAGATGATCATATTTTATTCAGAATTTTTATTAGAAAAAAATTTTTGATACTTTTACATAAAATATGTTTATAGTTCTGTATCTATAGATATAATTTTTTGAATTGTTACTATAATAATTGTCATTTTTGAAAAGTGAAAGAAGTAAAAGCTCTATTTAGGAAGCAATTGGGATTCCCGAACCTTGACTAACAGTGTTCCCTGGGACAGCATTTTCCTTGGCTGCAGGGGTCGGAGGAATCTGTCCTGGGCTCAGGGGCAGAGCTGGGGGCAGACATGACCCTCATGAGAATACGGGGCTCATTCATCAGGTCCCCAGAGAAATGGAGCCCACAGCAGGTATGTCTGTGAACCTCACTCAGAAGATTACGGTTGGGGGTCCCCCCCACTTACAGAGACGGAGTGGAGTCCTGAGATCTGGTCAACAAGGCGGGGGACCCAGGAGCGATGGAGGGTTAGCTCCAGGCCCAGTCCGAGTGCAGGAGGGACCAAGCCCCGGCGGGCAGGGGGCAGGCCATCTCCCCTCCCGCTGCTAGGGCTTCAGGCTCCCCTTCACCCACAACTCAAGTGAGAACCACCCCAGAGCATCCTAGAGGCCCAGCCAGAGCGACGGGGAAGCAGCGTCGGGCACCTGTGGCCAGGCCAGGAGACACCGGACACATCATCCTTCCTAAACGGGGCAGCAGGCCGCGGGCCCCTCCACAGGGCACACTCCTGGCACCTGTGGCGGGAAGCAGGGGCTGCTGCCCAGATGGAGGCGCTCGGAAGCCTCCAGGAACAGAGGAGACAAGCAAAGAGGGATCGAAAGACACTGGGCTGAACTTCAGCAGGTTGCTTAGCCTCATTGAAGCGGACCTGGCGACCAGTGACTCTGTTCCGATGACGCTGAGCCTGGCGCGGGAGGCAGTGTTGATAACGTGACCACGGAATGCAGCGCAAACCCGCCCAGATCCGCCGTGAGTGGTGAGGAGTCCCCGCAGGCATTATTTAATTTAATAACTAATACTAGAGGAATTGGGGACCACGGGGTCTGTGACCTGCAGAAATGGGTTCAGAAACAAGAGCATGGAGGGCCAGGGGCTGGAGGTGAGGGGGGCGGGTGGGAGGGAGGCCCGGGGGAGGCCTCGGAGTGCAGAGGGGGCGGGAGAAGCAGGAGGCGGGCTAGACGGGGCTGTTTATTGACAGGCACAGTGGCCTGAGGCTCAGGGGCCACCCTCCCTAAGGGGGAGCTGGAGGCCCAGCCTGTTCCCATGAGGGTGAGAGGCATAGACGTCCTGCGGCCCGTCGCTCCCCGCACTACCCAGCAGGGGCGGGGACTGTCTGAGATGGAAACGCTTCTCTTATCCAGGTGGCCTGCCTTAAGTTTAGTAATTTTATGTCGGCTGAAGAATCAAAATGTAAGCCCATCGCCTGTCAATACTAGCGATTAGAAGTCTGATGCCACATTTACTCGGTGCTTCAGGGTGAACATTTCGGGTCCCCGCATTGCTCACCTTTCTGTACGCCTGGAAGAGAGGGAACAGCATACTCCGTGACACGGAGGAGAGAAACGGCCTGTCCCTTTTAGTCCAGTCATCGCACCAGCTCGCAGTGAAACAGTCCATTCCAGGCACCGGGCCCCCCGCCCGTCTCTAAGGTCCGCGTGGTGAGCGGCCCCAGATCCTGCCTGCGCAGCGGAACCACACAGCTTCACCAATGGAACTAGGACATTCTGCTACCCTTCATGTGCATATTCAAGTCAGAAAAGTTAAAATACAAAACACGCACCTTTGAATTGGTGAGAAGGGGGGCTGAGGTGCTGTTGGGTAGACCGGAGGGCGGTGCCCTGCGGGGCCAGCGGGGGCACCTGGCGGGAGCCCTGCGGTGGGGCCTGGGCAGCCGATGGAGGTCACGCCCTCTGGGGCCTCAAACCCTTTCAAAGTCGGCCTGCATGTTCCTCCTCTGAAGTGAGGGTTCAAGCTAAAGCCGCGGGCTTTCAAGGCAGTAGCGCGATCATCGTCATCTCCATCGGTGACTTTGGAGGCAGACCTGACAGTACGAATAGAAGCTCACAGCTGTATCTTCAGTTTCCTCGCTGGTGTCTTGTCTATTTGAAGGAAGATTTCTTTCCAGTTTTATAAAATCTGGTTTTAAAACGAAGAGCCAGGCTTTTGTTTGGATACTGTTTCGAGACTGCCCTTGAACTAACACTTGCCCTGTCCTTCAACATCAAGTCAGATCAACCATCATCATCTCCTCCGAAATGAGAAGCGTGGGGTATGTAAGAATTACTCAAATACAAGCTTTCATCTTTTAAAAAACCCTGTCCCTCCACCCTGATGGTTTCCATTCTTCAAACATCCCAGCTCACCCCGCCCGCTTCCCTCCTGCTGAGGGCAGGACCCGGCTGACCCATCGCCTCCTTCCCGTGCAGGCCCTGGGCGCACTGGGCCCCTCCTCACCATCCTGCTTAGCCAGCGCATCGTGGCGAATGTGTGCCCATCATCACAGCTTCACCGCCCTCCTCTCTGAAAGACCAACACCTGTTGGTGCCTGTCCCTGAGGGGAAGCGGTCAGATTTCCCTCCCGCTTCAGAGTCACCTGCAGTGCCCTCGCTGCGCCGTGGACGCTGCAGGTGCTGGCTGAGTGCCAGGGCGGTGAGGTGGTGGGTACAAACAAGACCACATGGAAACCCTGCACAAAGCGCGCCACCTGGAGAAGGTGAATGGAAGACTTCCTACCTAATGCGGTCTCTCACCTGTACCTCGGCTCAGGGCCCGGGGCCACGCCACCCAGGAGCTTGGGGAGGGACTGGCGACCAGAGACTTCCAAGGCGAGTGGGCATTCTCCAGAAAGGCAGCTGGTACAGGGCGGAGGCGGGCGCGGGGCGGAGGCGGAGTCAGGCATGGGGCGGTCCACGTGGAGTCGAAACCTGTGCAGAGACCTGGCAGGACAGGCCTGGGGGAGAGTGTCCGCTGACCCGGTGTTGAGAAGGGGTGGCACGTGCTGGTGCCGAGGGAGAAGGAGGGGAGTAGCTGGCCACGGGGCCTCTCAGGCGTTTGTGCTACGGCCCTGAAGGGCATTGTGCAGAATTGCAATTCCATCTGGAGGAAAAGCCATCTGGAGGAGAATTTGGGGTGAGGCCAGTCAGGACGTTATTCCAGTGGAACCAGGGAGTGAGGTGTGACCTGCAGCCCCACGCAGGGGTGGACGGGAGGTGAGGCGGGAGCAGAGGAGGATGGGGCTGTGCAGTTAGGTCTGGAAGGGAGAGCCCTTCTGTTTGCGAGTCTGTGTGGAAGGCAGAGGCAAGGGAGAGAGGTGCCCACATCACGGATCTAAGGAGAAGCTGCCGACAGGCTGGGTTAGACACTCGGATTTCTCAGGACGGTCCCACGCGGGCTCGGGGCCGTGCTGCCCTGGACGCTCGCAGGTGCCGGTGGACAGCAGGGCAGGGCGCAGGGCGGCCGGCGGGAGCGCAGGCGGCACCTCAGCCCCAGGAAGCCTCCCCCGGGTGGGAACGGTAGCTGTGGCTGAGAGCTGGACAGCTACCTCCCAGGCGCTGCAGGCACCAGGTAGGAACACTGAGAACTGTGGGCAGTGGCCCCTGCCTGAGGCTGTGGCTGTAACGCACTAGGAGTGTCATGGAAACCCCAAGGACTGCATCTGAATTTTACAATCCAAGATCTCAGGAAACTTACCACTTTGCATAGTGCACATATATCAAACCAGCTCAAAATTTGCCTTCCGAAACCTCTTCTATTATTGTCTGTAATCTTAAAATAACCTCAGGGACTATGGCATGAGAAAGCTCTTAATTGTTTTTGATAATTTGCATTTTGACTCTGATAAACTCTAACTAAAATACAAAACCAAACCCATTCCCTGGGATCTGAGAGCAAAGGGAGCGGATGGTTTGGGGTGCTCTCCCCTAAGCCCTGGGACACGGGTGGAAAGTCAGGAAGTGTTTGTAAAGCAGAGACGCTCTGACCAGGAGGCGGACGTTCTGTGGGACTCGCTATGCTATTCATGCCAGACGTCAGGGAGCTGCTGACGCTGGGCCTGGGCAGAGCTTTGCGGGAGGACATGGCCGCTACAGGAAGCTGCCTGAGTTCCGGGCGGCAAACCTCACTTTCAGGTATTGTCTGGCCGGGGATGAAATGCTCCAAGTCTCTCATAACGGCCCGCTCTCTCTCTGCCATCATCAACATTGTAACAAGTCGACAAGGCACAGTTTCCAGGTAATTTATAATTTGAAAATATTGTTTGCAGTTTTCCAGAAAATTGTGCAGCAATACTATCTTCAGTAAAGATAGGTCAGAGCCAAAACATATCTTATTTGATTATTTCTCAGACATAAGTTTAAAATTGATGTAAAAACTAACTCTTAGCTATGAAACTCTCAGAAGTATTATTCTTAACGGTAGAACACTGGGCTCAGACTTCTCTCCAGTCTACTGCTCCCATGGGGCCAGATACAGCACGAAGAATAAGAACAGGGACGTTTTTGTTGGGTGTTAGGTGGACGGGTTCAGGGTGACTTTGCCAGGGGAGAAGATTTCATGGTTAATGGCAGCTCAGTGCTTGCTGATTCTCCAGTCAACATCCTGGCCCCTCCCCTCTCTTTCTCTCTCTGCCTCTCCCTTATCCCTGCCCCCCCCCCCCCCACCTATTTTGTTGACCCAACCTTCAAAATATGTCAAGAATGTCATAATTTGTCAACTGCCTCTTCCAATATCAAGCCCCACCAACACCACCTTCTCGCTTGAATCATCGAGATGCCTGTGGACTGGCCTCGTTGCTCCCCCTGGCGGACAGTCAGCAGTGTGGAAGGAGTGGCAGGAGTGGTCTGCTGCCGTGCCGCCAACCACAGCCTCTCTGCTCAGGTCCATCTTCATAAATGAACCTGGGGAGGTGGAGGACCGGGCCTGCCCTCGGCCCAGGGCCTGGTCCAAGACAAAGGGTTGGTAGCTGTTTTCTGAACCTGTGACATCCGGTGAGGGGGTAGAACTGTGGAAGCAGCTTCAGAGTTTTGCTGAAGTGTCCACGACTCAGAGCACTCCAGAGAGCAGGTAGAACATGTCAGAGGCCACACAGCTTCGCTTTTCTCAGTGGAGGAGTCCTGGGCTTAGTGCTTTAGAAAATATAAGTGCGCTGGGCTACAGAAAACGCAGAAACTTTTCCCGGGAAGCATTTTCTTGAGTAGCCAGAAGCCTGCTTTTCCCGCCTCCTCCCTGGAGGCCTCCACCTGCTGCAGCGCTGAGCTCCAAGTGCGCCGGAGCACTCACCTGTCTGCCAGGAGCAGTCGGGCAGCATCGGCACCCACGTCAGTTGCGGAGGTGGTCTGCCTGTGGTTCTAGGCTTCCACCGTCAGCTCTCCAGGGAGGGGGAAAGGTGGTGTCCTGCCCTCGCGGGAGATGCGGGTCATGTCTGGACGCCCCAGTAAGAGTCATGCGTTTGCCCTGACCCGTTTGGCTCAGTGGATAGAGCGTCGGCCTGCGGACGGAAAGGTCCCGGGTTCGATTCCAGTCAAGGGCATGTACCTTGGCTGTGAGCACATCCCCAGTAGGAGGTGTGCAGGAGGCAGCTGATCAATGTTTCTCTCTCATCGATGTTTCTAACTCTCTATCCCTCTCCCTTCCTCTCTGTAAAAATCAATTAAAAATATTTTAAGAAAAAAAAAGAGTCCTGAGTTTAAGAACTACCTGCCAGGCCTGGCGTTCCCTCGTGACACATCAGGAAGCAGAGATGGCCTTGCACAGCACCTGCTATGCTGCGACTCTATCTTGGAGAGCATCAACCACCAGCCCGTGAAGAACAGCTCAGAACTCACAAGGAAGAGCTGCCGTTTCAAAGGAACACAGCTCGGCAGGGTGTGTGCTGTGCCGCACCCTCGTCTAGTGCCCCCAGCGGCCAGGTGGGTGGGGCGCCTTTCAGACCCTCCCTCAACACCCTGTCCAGTGTTGGGGGCGGGCTGGTGGCTGGAGCTGCCTCCCCCATCAGTTGTCCTAGATGAGGGGGGCTGCCTACCTTTCCCGCTGCTGGCTGGGACCAGCCTGCACCCCCGACTGCCCAAGGTGTTCTACACAAAGGCCTAACCCTTGTTTCAGGCTGGGATATCTGGCTCAAAGCTCCCAGCACCGCCGGCCGAACCTCTCATGGCAAATGCAGCACCGCACTGTGTGGGAGAATTTCTTCTGCATCACAGCCTGACTCCCGCGTGTGCTGTCTGAGCCGACCCAGGATGGGTGCTCCTCCATGGGGTGCAGCACGCGCCGTCTGCACCGTGCAGGCAGCAGCACCCCTCTCTCAGCGGGTCAGGTGACTGACTCATGAACCAAAATGACTTGCACTGTGATGTCTAGTGGACGAAAAGGAAGCTTCATCTTTTGTGAATGCAGTGTCCCATCGATGTAACAATTCCAAGGAAAGACATGTAGCAAAGCGGGGTGTCTGCGTTGCTAACATGAAACGCATCACGTTAACCACCACTTTGCTTCACAGTCACACACTCTTTCAGCGACAGTTCTCCAGAACCCGCCACCGTGGATTCCTATTGTTTTCCTCCCAGACTCTCATTCGCCTCCGGTGCTTCCCCCAGGTCCCTCCTGCTGCACCACGAGATTGTATCTGACTCGGAGAACGAGCAGGTTCTTGAAGTCCGTTTTCCCCAAACCCCTCACTCCCCTGGGAATGAGGAGCCACCGTGGCCCGCCTTCCTCCCCACCGTGGCCCGCCTTCCTCCCCACCGTGGCCCGCCTTCCTCCCCACCGTGCTCTGCCTACGCTAGCGGGGAACCTGGAGGCCGAGCCCCAGGCCCTGTCAGCGGCCACTCAGCTAAGACCACGTAGTCATCAGCACGTCACCAACCTGCTTGGTTATGAGATTTCTTTCACGTGTGTGTTCTTACCCTCTGGCCCCTCTGCGCCCTCCTCACACCCCAGGACATAGCGCCATGAGAATCCCTGCAAATAGCCAGCCGTGGGCCACAGAGCAGGGACCCGCATGTGTGTGGAGAGGAAGGAATGGTGCTGAGTGAGGGCCCGAAGGCCCGCTGCAGGGAGCTGGGCGCTGCGCAGTGTCTGCGCCCAGCCAGGACCCTGACTCCCACCACGCGGACCACAGGAGAACTGCGCTCTCGCAGCAAGCTTTGCAGGGTTGGTGGGTCGTGGTGGGGACTGTGGGGTCACGGCCCCTCTGCCGTGCCTGCAGACTTGGGCGCACTGGATTCATTTTACTCTTCAGCTCCTCGTCTGTCCCGAGGCCTCACTCTTCCTGGCTGCTCCTGCTTGCTGCTCCCTCCGCTCCGCTCCACCTCGGTAATGAAAAGGCCCCGGTGCCTTCGTGAAGGTGCCATAAGGACCGGCCCGAGGCCTGGGCGCTGAGCCCTGAGGTTGGAGTGTGGGGTTCACTCACAGTCCCATTGAGCCAACCACACCCATGGCAGCGCCGGGTGCAAGGACCATCAGCAAGGGCAAGACAAGTGGGGGACGTACCCAAGACCCCATGGGTCCAGACCCAAAGCTACAGACAGAAATTCAATCAGTTCGCAGCCCAGTTCATAAAGGACAAACATAAACAGTAAAGTGGCAAGACCACGGGGCCCTCTCTCTCTAGCTCCTGGTCTCACTCAGCAAACAAAACCACCGTGTGAAAATGCCGCGCGGGGACTGAACCGTCCCCAAGTTAATAACGTTCTGTAGGGATCTACCCCCCAGCCCGCACACTTAATACCTCCTCAAACCCTGACGCGTGCGTCTGATTGTAAATGAAACGCAGTGGTGTTTCCAGGTTCAGAGGCTGCAAGAGAGATCCAGTTACCAAGTTTGCAAATGGCGTTCCAGCGTGACTAGCTGGGCCCAGGCACCGCGGCCCTGGAGGCGGGTCAGGGAGGAGATGGCGTTGGAGGCCCCAGCCCGCACCTCCCTCCTCCAGTTTCCAAGGCCTTCATCTTAGGGTGTGCAGCCAGGAACGTGCCCAGTGAGCAGGGACTGGGGTGTAAACAGTGGTGCCTCAGGTCTGAGATGCAGACTTTCAGGCTGTAAGTAGTCTACCTTGTCGGCACTTCCAAGTCCTGTTCTGGTAACTCTGATCCTGCTGGGTGTTTGTGGAGAGTTCACGAGAAAAAGGGTGTCTTTGCAGTAATAAGTTAGGGAGGTTCTTACCACGTTTTCCTTTAGAAAACCCACCCAGTGCATTATAGAATTGTACACCTGGCATCTATGT
This sequence comes from Plecotus auritus, assembly GCF_963455305.1. NCBI lineage: Eukaryota > Metazoa > Chordata > Mammalia > Chiroptera > Vespertilionidae > Plecotus > Plecotus auritus. Next base: position 56,241,053 of record NC_137777.1, on the reverse strand, counting down.
ACTTTTATTAACCAACTAGAGGCCCGGTGCATGAAAATTCATGCATGGGGGTGGGGTGTCCCTCAGCCTGGCCTGCCCCCCCTCACAGTTGGGAGCGCTCACAGGATGTCCTACTGACGGCTTAGGCCTGCTCAGGCAGCAGCGCAGGCAGTGTGGCCTAGGGTGCTGGCGGCCCTGAGCCCCCTCCCTTGCCTGAAGCGCAGGGCGGGGCCACGCCGGCAGTGGAGGCAGGTGTGGGGCCCGGGCAGGGTGGGTGGGGGCACGCGGCAGTCTGTGCACATCCACTCTGGCTCTAGGCCATCGGGCTCCCGCCGAGCAGCAGTGGCGGTGCAGCAGCCCCTCGCAGCAGTGGCGGTGCAGCAGCCCCTCGGTGAGGCCTGGCGCCCCTCGCAGCCGCCCCTGGGCACCGTGCATGGAGACTCTGCCTGCCGCTGAGCCACCATCCGGCCCGGGGCCTGCGGGGACTGGGATGGCCTTGGGCTCCCCACCAGTGGGGAGCGGCCTCTGCCTCCGAGGCAGCATGTAGTTAGCACTGGGCAGGCCTGTGCGTGCCTGTACTGGGGGCGGAAGTCCCCGTCCCCGCCCACCAGCTCCTGCCCCGTTGTGACTCAGACACCATCATGGACAAATTAGCATATTACCTCTTTATATGTATAGATGTCACCCCAATAAATTCAATTAACAAAAAAAAAAAAAGAAAATCTATCCTGCACTCTGGCCTACTAAGGGCTTTGGAATTTCTACAGGCAGCAAACTCTTGCTAAGATGTCTTTTCCTGGTTGGGGGGGGGGGGGGGGTAGGCAAGGAGAGGCCAGGAGGCACACGTTCAGCTCTGAGATGGATGAGGTCTGAGGTGAGACCCGGGGCGGAGCGGGGCCAGCACTGTGTGTGTTAAGTGCAGTTTGCTGAGAGAGCAGAGCTTCATGTTCACACGCAGGGAAGTAAACACGTGAGTTTTCACAGCTGAATGGGGGACTCCTTCTACAAGGTCTGCCTGTATCAAATCACCACGCAGGATGCTCTAAGTATCAGATTGTTTTATCTGTAATTATACGTCATGGAAGATGGAAATCACCTTTCAGTATGTTTTTATTCTTTTTTTTTTTAATATATTTTATTGATATTTTACAGAGAGGAAGGGAGAGGAATAGAGAGCTAGAAACATCGATGAGAGAGAAACATCGATCAGCTGCCTCCTGCACACCTCCCACTGGGGATGTGCCCGCAACCAAGGTACATGCCCTTGACCGGAATCGAACCTGGGACCCTTCAGTCCGCAGGCCGACGCTCTATCCACTGAGCCAAACCGGTTTCCGCAGTATGTTTTTATTCTTATGAATCCAGTCCAACCAGGAGAATGGAAACCACCGCTGTATTCAAATGAAGGGTGTGTCCCACAAAGAGCTCTGCCCAGAGGGTAGGAAGCTAACAATGCAAAGGTGGGCTGAGGAGGCCCCCGCAGTAAGTGGACGGAAGCCACCGCCTGTAGCAGGCATTCTCAGGTGGACCAGGGCCGCCCAGCAGGGGAGACAGTCTGCTCTGTGAAAGCCGCAGCCTCGGGGCGTGCAGCAGAGACACCACTCCTGCAGAGTGGGGCTGGAAGCCCCGTCCTACCTCCCTGGCACCTTCCCATCCTGATCAGACCTCCCAGGGGTACACCACAGCCAGCACATGGGCGAGGGCACCTGGGCGGTGCAGGTCCCGTGTCAGGGTGGCTCGCGACAAGGACGGGCGAATACCTGACAGAAAACAGGCAAAGGGCAGCTGTGCGTTTGTGTTTCATGGAACTTAGCTGTTTCATCATCAGTGGTGATGTAATCAAGTTCCAATAAAAGCTTAATGATTGTAATTGTCTGAGTACCTTTCACATGCAAAGCACATTGTTTTCTGTTTGTTTTTTTTAAATGTGGATTTATATGTATGCATAGTAGCCAAGGTTCTCCAGTGAAATAGCATTTTGATCTATATATCTATCCATCCATCCATCCATCCATCCATCATCTATCCATCTGTCCATCATCTATCCATCCATCCATTCATCCATCATCTATCCATTCATCCATCATCTATCCATTCATCTATCCATCCATTCATCCATCATCTATCCATTCATCCATCCATCCATCATCTATCCATTCATCTATCCATTCATTCATCCATCATCTATCCATTCATCCATCCATCCATCACCTATCCATCCATCCATCCATTCATCCATCATCTATCCATCCATCCATCATCCATCCATTCATCCATCCAGCATATATCCATCCATCCATCATCTATCCATCCATCCATCCATCATCTATCCATTTATCCATCCATCCATCATCTATCCATCCACCCATTCATTTATCCATTTATCCACTTATCCATCCATCCATCCATCCATCCATCCATCCACCCACCCATCCATCCATCATCTAGCCATCCATCCATTCATCCTTCCATCCATCCATTCACCCATTCATCTAGCTATCCACCCATCTATCATCTATCTATCTATTCATCCATCCATCATCTATCTACCATCTGCCTATCTACCTGTCTACCTACCTCATACCTATCTATACATCTATGAGACTGGTTATAAGGAATTGATCAGGAGGGTGTCTGTGATGCAGAGCTGGGAGAGGCTGTGGTGATTGGAGGCTGTGTGTTGGGTGGTGGTGGTGAATCCAGTCTGAATAGAAAGATAGAGAACCAGGCGCTTTGAAGTTGGGAGGTCAGTGCCAGCCAGGCAGGCGCAGAACAGCCTGGGCCCCCACTCATCTGTGGTCAGGCCTAGGGAACCAGAGAGCATTCCCCACATTGGAGCAGGTGATCTGCTTGCTTAATTCATGCCCAGAAATAATGTCACCAGACATGGGGTGTCCCTGGCCCAGCGCAGCGGACAGATAAAATTATCTTCCACAATGGGCTTCGTCAGGAAATATCACGAGAACACCAACGGGGTCGTGAAGCCAGGACAGGACTTACAGAGTTAGCCAGCACCGCTGATTTGGGGGAACTTTCTGGCTAATGGGGAGCTCACCTGATCCGGAGCTATTGTGTGACAGCGGCCGCCCCGCAAGCAAGCAGCTGGGCCCTCGCTCCCCCTCCTCCTCCCGCAGGTGCCTCCTGCCCTGGCTTCACCTCCTGGCCGGGGATGCTGGCCCCTGGCCCCAGGTCTGATTGACAGCACCTGTGGTGCAGGCAGTTAGGCTAAGGGCAGCAACGCGAAGAGTTAGGGGAGAGGACTGAGCCCCAGATCTGACCCCTCAGGCCCGGCCCTCCGCAGGAGCACGCTGAGAGGGGCCGTCAGCCACCGGCCCACTGCCTGCTCTCCCACCCGTCTCTTCCCAGCAGGACCCATGCCTGCTCAGCTGGGCCTCTCAGGCCCCTCCATCCCGTCCCGCCGCTCCCCGCCCCTCACCTGCTCAGGGGGTGGGAGCCGCCTGCCACAGCCTGACTTCCATTTTGCACACTGGAAGGGTTCAGTTGTATTTTACTCTCTGCTTTGGCCTTAAAAAAAAAAAAAGACTCTGTTTTGGGACAGTTTTAGGACCACAGCAGGGCCAGGGGAGGGAGGTGCATGATTTGCAGGGACCCCCTCCACAGGCTCCCGCACAGCCCTCACGGCCAGGCCCACACGTGCGGCTCGGGCTGCCACCAGGGCTGCGTGGGGGGGGACACCCACCGTGACGTGGGTTTGCCCTCGGTGTGGGCCACGCTGTGGGGCTGGACAGGTGCTTGTGACGTGTCCATCATCACGGCCTCACAGAGCAGCACCCTGCCTGTGCTCCCTGCTCCCAGAGCCCCCCTGCCCCCCCGTGCCCAGTGTGCACTGCACGCAGCGCCAGTCGGCAGCCCCTGGCGGGCTCGCTCCCTGGCTCAGCTTCTGTGCTGCAGCGTCCCTGTGATGCTTCCCCCAGGCAAGGCCACCGCGGCGTCACCCTCCCGGAGCTGCGACTTCCCGTGTGTCTCAGCTGCAGGACGGACACGACACAAGTCACGTCTTCTTGTTGGGTGTTTTGACCCGCGTGGTGAGGCTGGCTGTGTAATTGGTCACCTGACCATGCGAGTCTCCTGGGCAGAGGTGCCTCGGGGACCGGTTCAACCTCCCAGCAGCCCCTCACTGTCTGTAAACAGCCATTTCTCTGTCAGAGTCCCTGGGGCTTCATGGCCCCCATCTCTTTCAGAGTCAAAGCCGCGGCCTCTGCCATAACCTCTGCCGTGGCCGTGGAGAGTCTCCGTGTCACGGTGGCATCGCCCCTGCTGTCACTTCCTTCCCTCATTCCAAAGCCACAGCCTTCTGCCTCCTCTGGACCCGCCAAGCCCATCAGGGCCTCTGAGCTCAGCACTCCTCCCCCACGAAGGCACCTCGAGGCTGCAGCACCTTTAGCTGAACGAATGCTTTGGGGAGCAGAGAAAAAGGTGGGTGTTTTAATGTAAGTTTGTATAATTACACATTTAAAAGAGGTATATTTATTGGCGACTCAAATTATTTTGGATTTTAATGAATTATTTATATGATTTAGAAAAATGACATACAGTGTGTGTGATATTTATAAAACATAAAAGTCATACATATGCCACTGAGCCCCCCAAAATGTAAAACATGCAGACCTCACAAAGGTGTCATTGGCCACACACAGGACACAGCCCAAGGGCGCAGGGCCCAGGGGAGGGAGAGCCTCCGGCCCGACCCTTCTCTGGGCGGCCAGAGCGGGCTGAGGGCCATGTGCTGGGTGAGCCTGGGCCCAACCCGGTGCAGAAGGCCCCAGGGAGAAGAGGCTGCGCGTGTGTGAGTGAGGCTGCGCGTGTGTGAGTGAGGCTGCGCGTGTGTGAGTGAGGCTGCGGGTGTGTGAGTGAGGCTGTGTGTGTGTGAGTGAGGCTGTGGGTGTGTGAGTGAGGCTGCGGGTGTGTGAGTGAGGCTGTGTGTGTGTGAGTGAGGCTGCGGGTGTGTGAGTGAGGCTGCGGGTGTGTGAGTGAGGCTGCGCGTGTGTGAGTGAGGCTGCGGGTGTGTGAGTGAGGCTGCACGTGTGTGAGTGAGGGGGCTGCGCGTGTGTGAGTGAGGCTGCGCGTGTGTGAGTGAGACTGTAGGTATGTGAGTGAGGCTGTGGTTGTGTAAGTGAGGCTGTGCGTGTGTGAGTGAGGCTGTGGGTGTGTGAGTGAGGCTGCGGGTGTGTGAGTGAGGCTGCGGGTGTGTGAGTGAGGCTGCACGTGTGTGAGTGAGGGGGCTGCGCGTGTGTGAGTGAGACTGTGCGTGTGTGAGTGAGGCTGTGGGTGTGTGAGTGAGGCTGCCAGGAGCAAAGCCTCCATCGCGGCCAGGATTTATGCTGCTAGGAGAAGAAAAAGGAGAAGCAGGCAGGGAAAGGACTTCTGGGGACAAAGCAGTGATTTGTGCTGGGCTCACCATGCCTGCCTGGTTACGCTGCGCAGTGTGAGGGGACCGGGGCTGGGACCACAGCCCCCCAAGTGCTCAGGGGGCCCCCAGCCCACCCGCAGAGATGGTGCTGATCACACTGAGCTCCGGGGGGCAGCCAGGATGCTGAGGGATGAGCAGGGGCCTTTATAGACGTCCTCACAGGGACTGGGGGGGGGAGGGGGCAGGGGCTGAGCATGGGTGCAGGTGCAGCTATGAGCTCCGGAGAAGGGCCGGCGTCCTCGCAGCGATCTCCTGTGGAGGCACTCCTCCTCTGTCTCCTCTGAAGGCTGTGTGGCGTAGGAGTGAGGTCTGCAGCTGGACTGGGCGCGGTGGGACTCACAGGGACAGTCCTGCCCTGCACTCGCGAAGCCCCCAAAACTTATCTGCAAAACAGAGGGCCCACCCTCAGCCTTGGACTCGGGTTCTGTCCTGGAAGGCAGAGTGGCTGCTTGGCTGTTGGTGCCGTGGCAGGCGAGCGAGGAGGCGGGGTCCTGAGAACGGGGTCCTGGGATGCGGCCCGTCCGTCGGAGTGAAGACGGTAACAAGCCTGCCCTGGCCGGTGGCTCTGTTGTGAAGCGTCATCCTGTGCATCAAAAGGCTGAGGCTGGACCCCTGGGATGGTCAGGGCCCCGTTGGATACGCCCCTGGGGAACCACGTGAACATGGAAACTTCAGTGCTCAGCGCTCTCCCCCTAAAAGGACCCCATCCCCACATTTCAGACAGGAAGTCTCCTGTGCCACCCCGTACAAGGGTGGGCGTCACCAACCTTCCATCCTTGTTAATGTGAACAAGTAGGTCCAGTTGTGTAACTTAAGTTTTAACAATTAGGAGGCTAATGGAGTATCAACTGCTGGGTAACAAATTACCCCCAAAGTCAGTAGCTTAGAGCAGCAAGCATTTATAATCTTTCCATTTCTTGGAAACAGGTAGAGGGGAGCAGGACTGCAGTCATGGGGGGCTGCGGTCATGGGGTGCTGTGGTCATGGGGGGCTGTGGTAATGAGGGGCTGTGGTCATGGGGACTGTGGTCATGGGGGACTGTGGTCATGGGGGGATGTGGTCATGGGGGCTGTGGTCACGGGGGACTGTGGTCATGGGGGTTTGTGGTCATTGGAGGGCTGTGGTCATGGGGGCTGCGGTCATGGGGGCTGTGGTCATGGGGACTGTGGTCATGGGGGCTGCGGTCATGGGGGCTGTGGTCATGGGGGGATGTGGTCATGGGGTGCTGTGGTCATGGGGGATGTGGTCATGGGGGGATGTGGTCATGGGGGATGTGGTCATGGGGACTGTGGTCATGGGGTGCTGTGCTCATGGGGGGCTGTGGTAATGGGGGGCTGTGGTCATTGGAGGGCTGTGGTCATGGGGGCTGCGGTCATGGGGGACTGTGGTCATGGGGGGCTGTGGTCACGGGGGACTGTGGTCATGGGGGTTTGTGGTCATTGGAGGGCTGTGGTCATGGGGGCTGCGGTCATGGGGGCTGTGGTCATGGGGACTGTGGTCATGGGGGCTGTGGTCATGGGGACTGTGGTCATGGGGGGATGTGGTCATGGGGTGCTGTGGTCATGGGGGATGTGGTCATGGGGGGATGTGGTCATGGGGGATGTGGTCATGGGGACTGTGGTCATGGGGTGCTGTGCTCATGGGGGGCTGTGGTAATGGGGGGCTGTGGTCATTAGAGGGCTGTGGTCATGGGGGCTGCGGTCATGGGGGACTGTGGTCATGGGGGGCTGTGGTCATGGGGGCTGTGGTCATGGGGACTGTGGTCATGGGGGACTGTGGTCATGGGGGGATGTGGTCATGGGGACTGTGGTCATGGGGGCTGTGGTCATGGGGACTGTGGTCATGGGGGGATGTGGTCATGGGGACTGCAGTCATCAAAAGGGCTTTCCAGGGTGCGGCCCCTTCCAAGCGCCTGCAGTGGTGGCTGGCAGGCCATGTTTCTGTTCCTGGGCCTCCCCGCAGGCTGACCTAACCATGGAAATTTCCATCGTTCCTGCCATTTCTGTCTGTCAGAACCGAGGCCTCAGGCCCCAGGCCTGATGAAGGGAGAGAAGGACGAGGGTTAGCAGTCAAGAGCTCTTGCCCCTGAGGAGAGAGTAGCCTTCCCTGCACCCGGCTCGGGGTGTGTGTGTGTGTGTGTGTGTGTGTGTGTGTGTGTGTGTGTGTCCCAGACTTACCCCTTACAATGCTTATATTTTCAAGTTTATCTTTTATGTCATCTGAATTTAATGCCATATGCAGACCTTGCCCATTCTCAGAAAGTAATCAAAAATGATTCATACATTTTTTATGGATTATTTCCATATTTTACTCACTTGAGCAACTGGACAGTACAGAGAACGAGGTTGAGCTTTGTTTTATTTATCTCACCCATGACTGAGCCAGTCATCTCAAACTATTTGCTGAATAAATCTGCTTCCGTGCCCACAGTACAAGCATCACCCTGCTCTGCTGCTTCTTATGAAACAGGTATGACACAGTGGTTTTGAAAGAGCTTCTAACTCCGCACGTGACCAGGTCATCACCTAACCCTCCCAAGGACCCGGGCTCAGGCCTCGTGGCTGCTCCTGAGCTGCACTTCCCAACCACAACACCCTGGGGCTGGGCAGTGGGCAGGCTCCATGGTCAAATGAGAAGCTCTTAAGAAAATTAAGGTGACTTGACTGTCTGGATTCTCGCTGCTGCTCACCTCCCTCCCCTCAGCCAGCGCTGCTCTGAAGCCAATCACAGTGACTGCAAAATCAACCCCCTTCCTCCTAACCCCCAGAACCCTCCCACATCCAACCTCTCTTCCTGTAGAAACTGTCATTCACAGCTTTCATTGTGTCTGCAGGTTTGGGATGGGCGGAGGCAGCACGATTGGTCTCATAGTTTCTTGGTGTGTCTGGGTCTCCCGCCCCCTCTCAGAGGCAAAGACTACTTGGTACTGACTGTATTGTTTTCAGCTTCTTCTGAAATCTGAGACTTAAAGAGATCTCTTTGTTGTCCAAGTAAACTAGTTTGTCTGTATGTTTCTTACTAGAGGCCTGGTGTACGAATTTATGCACCAGTGGGGTCCCTTGGCCTGGCCTGTGGGGATCAGGCTGAAACTGGCTCTCGGACATCCCCCAAGGAGTCCTGGATTGTGAGAGGGCACAGACCAGGCTGAATGACCCCACCGGTGCATGATTGGGGCTAGGGAGAGACATGGGAGATGGTCAGCCGGGTTGGGACCATGGGAGGGCTCCAGGGTGTGCCTGGTCCATCTCGCTCAGTCCTGATCAGCCAGACCCCAGCAGCAAGCTCACCTACCATTTGGAGCCTCTGCCCTCTGGTGGTCAGTGCATGTCATAGCGACTGGTCAGCCAGTTGACTATGTGCCCCCTGGCGGTCAGTGCACGTCACAGTGAGCAGTTGATCAGCCTTAGCATATCATTAGGATACTAGAGGCCTGGGGCACAAAATTCGTGCAGGGGCGGGGGGTCCCCTCAGCCCAGCTTGCACCTCTCCAATCTGGGACCCCTTGGGGGATGTCCAACTGCAGGTTTAGGCCCAATCCCAGGGATCAGGTCTAAACTGGCAGTCAGATATCCCTCTCACAATCCTGGACTGCTGACTCCTAATTGCTCACCTGCCTACCTGCCTACCTGCCTGGTTGCCCCTAACTGCCCTCCCTGATGGCCTGGTCACCTTTAACTGCCCCTCTGACAGTCTGGTTGCCCCTAACTTCTCCCCCACCACTCTAGTCACCCTCACTGCCCCCTGCCAGCCTAATCTCCCCCAACTGCCCCCCCCCCCCGCCAGCCTGATTGCCCCCAACTGCCCTCCCCTGCCGCCCGGTCACCCCCAACTGCTCTTCCCTGCCAGCCTGGTTGCCTCCAACTGCCCTCCCCTGATGGCCTGATCACTCCCAAGTGCCCTCCCCTGATGGCCATCTTGTGGCAGCCATGTTGTGGTGGCCACCTTGTGACGACGTGGGGGCGGCCATCTGTGATGACATGGGAGTGGCTATCTTGTGACAATGTGGAGGCAGCCATCTTGTGATGATGTGAGAGTGCGAGGGCCACCTAGGCTTTTATTAGTATAGATTGGTTGAACAGCCGACTGGTCTACCGGACACTTAGCATATTAGGCTTTTATTATATGGGATACCTGCCTTGTCACATGGACCTGCTTTCTGGTGTGAACACTCATTTCACCTGTTTGACTGCCACCTGCTGAGCTCTGGGCCTCACAGAGGTGTGGTCAGAGGCTGAGCAGGACTGCACATGCCAGGACCACGAGAAGCACTTTCTGAAATAAATCACGATGCGTTAGTGGCCTGTATTGTCTGTTACTGAAAAGTGATCTTTGTTTGTTTGTTAATCCTCACCTGAGGATACTTTTCCATTGATTTTTAAAGAGAGTGGAAGGGAGGGAGGAGGGGGGAGAAAAAGAGAGAGAGAAGCATTGATGTGAGAGACACCTGGATTGGGTGCCTCCCACACTCGCCCCAATTGTGGCCTGGTATTGAACCTGCAACCCAGGCACATGCCCTTGACTGGGAATCAAACCTGAGACCCTTCAGTAACTGGTCGACACTTTAACCACTGAACCACACTGGCCAGGGTGGAAAGCCATCTTTTTATACTGAGCAAACATGTTTGCCTGGTGCTTAAGTCATGTCCATTTCAGCTAGAAATGGTTTGTGTTAGAATAACAGGGGGTTTAGGTCGTATTTGGAGACACTCATCTCTTTGTGGCTAAAACCATAGTGGTTTGCTGATTTTAGATGCTACTGGCAACGTGGTGGGGTCCCCAGAGGCTGTGGGGGCAGCAGACACAGCATGTGAATGATATATAGTCTCCTGAGATGACATTTCCGTGTTCCTTCAGGTGTGTGTCTGTCTGTGTGTGGCAGGACTGTCATCTGGGTGTGCATCCTCACTTCATGTGAATGCTATGTTGTCACTAAATATACATCTTAGCAGTCCAATCCAATGGCTCACAAAGCTGACTGTAGCATATTTATCTTACCAAGTCTCTGACTCTTAACAATTTAAGCTCTTTCCAAACCTTTGTTGTTGTAAAAATCTTACCCGGAAGACCTGTGCCCAGGTCTGCGTATGCGTGCTCACGTGCACACACACACACACACACACTGATATGCCGCAGCACAGTGGGGCTGTAGGTACCTCACTGCTCTATCCTAATAATAAAAGCCCAGGGTTGTAATTTGTAACGACCAACCACGACCAAAGGCTGACCAATCGGAAGTCAGTGCTGGGTTGCCATGCTAACCTTCACAGCCACTGCCACATGCTGTGGGCTCCACTGGTCAGCTCCCCCCAACCCATAGGAGACTGGCGAGCTGCAGCTGGTGGAAAGTAGTGAGCCCAGGCCGAGCCGCCCCGCGATCACAGGGTGAACAGGCCAGGCCGAGCCGCCTTGTGATCATGGGGCTCGGCCTGGCGAAGAAGCAATCCCAGGCGAAGAAGCCGCTCCGCTGACCAACCTGCGCTTGGGACCTGTTCAGGTGGGTGGTGCGGAGTCCGGGGCCTCTAGCCTGCAGCCACGGGAAGTCTCCCTCTCCCCAGAGTTAGGAGCACTAGCCCAGGTCTACCCAGCGGCCTGGTCCTGACTGCGGGGGTGAGATCCTGCAGGCTGGGTTTGATACCCACGCATTAGCAGTAGGAGACCAGTGCCTTTGTTATTGCTGTGTGTCCGGGTTTTAATTGGACAAATGCCTGGTGGTCCAAGGCGCCAGCTTAGCAAAATGTTTTAGGAGGAGAATTCTGTCTGGGTTTCCTCAAATTCCCTCAGCCCCTTCTCACCCTCTGTAAAGGCGCAGAACAAGTGAGGCCCTTAAATAAAAATCAGAGGTCTCCAGGGATGGTGGGCCTCTCTCATCACAGTCATTTGGACTGGACGGCATGTGAGTATTTATCTAGGCACCATGACAGAGAAACAGAAGCTCAAGTCATGATCTCTGCCCTTAAAAATTCACAATCTTATTAGAGCGAGTGGATGATAAAAGTGCAGTAATGGCATCAGAATGGAAGGCAACAATACAGAGAGGAACAGAGGCAATTGCTAGGATGATTTTCCAATAATTAGTACAGAGTATGTGCTGTGAATTAAATAAAAAATATGTGTGGAAGTAGCTGCTCCATGAGTATGGTATCCCTTCCTATTTTAAAGGAAGCTGAGTTCCATGTATTGTGTACTGTGCTATGATATCTGAGGCACAGGACAAGGGAGGCCCTCAGTGTACTATGCTTTGATATTTGAGTCATTCTTTATTGTTCAGTGTGATTTATTTCTGTACGCCACAGTTTTGTAATAGTTAAATTACTACAATAATACATCTTGCTATAAAATATTACTAAAAGATCAAATGATCAGGTGACATTCATTGTTATTTTCTATAAATGAACACAATCTCCGGTATGCTAAAGTGATAGGTATTATAGAAATATTCAGATAGGGAGACCTACAGGCTTGATTACAAGTGAGGTTTACTACCACAACCCAAATTTATTGCTTAAAAAAAAAGCAGGGAGCCAACTAGAAACTGAACCAAATATAAGCCCTTGAAGGGCAAATGTAAATTGGATAAGCTTTGCTATTACAAGAGCAAGAAGAAACAATTCAGATGCAAGAATGAAAACCACATTGCATCCACTCTAAGTAGCTGTTAAAGAAAAAGAATGGCATACTATGAAAATACTTAATACAGATTGTAAAGACATTTGTTCAAAGATTTCCTAGAGTAGGTGATATTTCAGTTAATTTTTTTAAATGTGAAGAGGTTAGCTAGATAAGAAAAGGTGTAGGGGTCCCGGATTGCAGAGGGTGCAGGCGGGGCTGAGGGACCCCCCACTCTGTGCACGAATTTTGTGCACCGGGCCTCTGGTTTGTTTATATGAAACCCACCCCTTCTCCTGGCCCCACTGTCTGTCTCTCTTCACCCCACATCTGATGCTCTTTGTCCGATGCCACCGCATGGCCTTGTTTAACCCTCGTCGCTGGTCGCCTGTCGCCTGTGGAAGTGTCAGAGTGTGGCTCCCCTGTGTTGCCCCCCTCCCACTAGGGCCTCTGGACTTCACCTGCCGGCCTGGCCTTTCTCCAAATGCCAGGGCCCACCTAAGGCTTTCATGCCTGACCGCGGGCGTCCTCCATCCATGCTCCACCACCCCACTTCCCCACACACAGCGGGATGTGGCCACTTCCTGGGGAAGCTGAGTCATGCTTTGCTGCCACTTCAGCATTTCATTTCAATGGACGTGGCTCGGCGAGGGATGAGCAATGGGAGTAGGTGGTGCCCACAGAGGCTGGTGCCGGAGGGCGCCTGCTGTATCTGGGCTGTGGCCACCGGAGTGTGTGCCCACGGTGCACTGCGCCTGCTGAGCTCTGCAGTCTCCTTCTCTGGAAAGCAGTAACTATTGATTATAGGCTAAAGGCAATTAAAATAATGGACCTGCCGCTGGCAGCCACGCCAGGCAGTTCTTGGCACGGGCGGCGCTCACCGCAGAAGCGACGACTGTCCAGCTGAAGGAGCAAACCATTTTCCAGGAAAAGCACTTCATGTGCCCTTGCCAGGACAGGCCGTGTTCACTCTGTGGGTCAGCACTTACAGATAAGATCCAAGGCGGAAGATGTAGTGTGTAAAGCGAGAAGATGGCGAGGAGCTGCAGGCAGAGGGAAGCTGGGGTGTTACTAGGCAGAGACAGTGAGGAAAATGAGGAGACTAGCACAGACACCCTAGAAACATTTGCCAACGTAACAGAGAACGACTCAGAATGCCAACTGAGATTGTGAAAACCTGAATGTACAGCCAGGCCGGCGTGGCTCAGTGGTTCAGTGTCGACCTACGAACCAGGGGGTCACTGGTTCAATTCCCGGCCAGGGCACATGCCCAGGTTGTGAGCTCGATTCATAGTGTGGGGCGTGCAGGAGGCAGCCCATCGATGATTCTCTCTCATCATTGATGTTTCTATCTCTCTCTCCCTCTCCCTTCCTCTCTGAAATCCATAAAAATATGTTTAAACAACAACAACATGAAGATATATGAGTCCATATGGCATGAAAAAAGAGAACCGCCCACGTCACTTTGGAGGGTTTCGGGACTCTGGTCAACAGAAGCCCCACACTTACCCCGCAGTGGCTCACATCTCGGAGCTGACCGCTCACTGATACGTCAACAGTCCTCTCCATGGTGAAGGCGGACTAGGAAGTGAAGGAAGAATAAAATCAAAAGCTCTTTGAAAACCTAGGGTGCAGTGACTGTAGGTAACAGTCACTGGTGATGCTGACCGACGCTGACCTGTCTATAAGTGGATGACACCATCCCAATGACTCACCCAGGAGCTGACTTCACAAAGGGGCCACCCCACACACTGGGGGCTCCTGACATGCACAATTGGAAATGCACAGCACCCCTTACAAGCTGTGCCTGCCCCAGACAGCTGGCGCCTCTGGGTTCAACTACAAGTTTATTTTTTTATTTTTTTTAATATATTTTTATTGATTACAGAGAGGAAGGGAAAGGGAGAGAGAGATAGAAACATCAATGATGAGAGAGAATCATTGATTGGCTGCCTCCTGCACACCCCCTACTGGGGATTGAGCCCACAACCCGGGGTATGCCCTTGACTGGAATGGAACCCAGGACCCTTCAGTCCACAGGCTGACGCTCAATCCACTGAGCCAAACCAGCTAGGGCGCAACTACAAGTTTATAGGAAACACGGTAGAGGAACCTTTTAAATCACGTCCTGGGGTGCACACAGCAAAATGGGAGGGGTTTTACATGGAAAGGCACCTGGTCTCTTCAGTAGATGGGAAAGCAAACTGTGAAGAAAAAGAGGGGTGGATCTGTGTCATAACAGCCAGGAGGACAGGCCCACGAGACACAGTGCCTGGGCCATGTCTCACCGTGCTTAGCAGACACTGAGAAATGATAGTTTTCAATGAGAATCACAGTTGTAAGCTATTTCCCTGGTAGTTTTAATTGATTGAATAACTAATGTTATATATTCTTTACATTGCCTTGTAGAGAAAGGTGTGCATTGTCTTGTAGTGGAAAGGTGTGCATTGTCTTGTAGAGAAAGGTGTGCATTGCCTTGTAGAGAAAGGTGTGCATTGCCTTGTAGTGGAAAGGTGTGCATTGCCTTGTAGAGAAAGGTGTGCATTGTCTTGTAGAGAAAGGTGTGCATTGCCTTGTAGAGAAAGGTGTGCATTGTCTTGTAGAGAAAGATGTGCATTGTCTTGTAGAGAAAGGTGTGCATTGCCTTGTAGTGGAAAGGTGTGCATTGCCTTGTAGAGAAAGGTGTGCATTGCTTGGTAGAGAAAGATGTGCATTGCCTTGTAGAGAAAGGTGTGCATTGTCTTGTAGAGAAAGGTGTGCATTGCCTTGTAGAGAAAGGTGTGCATTGTCTTGTAGAGAAAGATGTGCATTGTCTTGTAGAGAAAGGTGTGCATTGCCTTGTAGTGGAAAGGTGTGCATTGCCTTGTAGAGAAAGGTGTGCATTGCTTGGTAGAGAAAGATGTGCATTGCCTTGTAGAGAAAGGTGTGCATTGTCTTGTAGAGAAAGGTGTGCATTGCCTTGTAGAGAAAGGTGTGCATTGCCTTGTAGAGAAAGGTGTGAATTGTCTTGTAGAGAAAGGTGTGCATTGCCTGGTAGAGAAAGGTGTGCATTGCCTTGTAGTGGAAAGGTGTGCATTGCCTTGTAGAGAAAGGTGTGCATTGCCTGGTAGAGAAAGGTGTGCATTGCCTTGTAGAGAAAGGTGTGCATTGTCTTGTAGAGAAAGGTGTGCATTGTCTTGTAGAGAAAGGTGTGCATTGTCTTGTAGAGAAAGGTGTGCATTGTCTTGTAGAGAAAGGTGTGCATTGTCTTGTAGAGAAAGGTGTGCATTGCCTTGTAGTGGAAAGGTGTGCATTGCCTGGTAGAGAAAGGTGTGCATTGCTTGGTAGAGAAAGGTGTGCATTGCCTGGTAGTGGAAAGGTGTGCATTGCCTTGTAGAGAAAGGTGTGCATTGCCTGGTAGAGAAAGGTGTGCATTGCCTTGTAGAGAAAGGTGTGCATTGCCTTGTAGAGAAAGGTATACTGCAGGCACATGGCAGCTAAGTAAATGTCATAACCTGGACCTCACATTTCTCATGTCTAAAATGAGGGTTTGGGGGCAAGTTATTCATAGCAGTGTTTTGCAAACTTTGTTTTTTGATGGCAGCCTAGAGTAGAAAATAATTCTCCTTCTGCACACACAAATACACACACACATACTCATACACTACCCACAATAATACCAAGTAACCAGTGTAGCATTTATAGTTGTCATAGATATTATAATTCAATTTCTCTCTTTTATTCTTCTTTATAAAAATGATTTCTGTGATGCCGTAAATTGCTTCCTCTTGCCCCAGTGCATTCAACCCACTCTTAAAATTTACCACACATTCAGAATAGTGTCAATAATTCTTGTATTTTTTAGTCAAATCAGTTTAGGAATATCTACAAATAGCAGAATATGTGCTTACCAAAAGAATAAATTAAACATAAATACAATAAATTAGTTTTGCTATAGAGTTTAATCCATCAAGGAAATGTAAAAGAAATTACTCAGAAAGGGAAAAATACCTGAATTACAAAATGAGGGGAGAAATTAAACCAATATGCAAATCTAATCATTTATTTAGCAAACATTAAGATAATCAACTCACCATTTACACAATAAACATGTGAAGGTTACACAAAATGAAACATTTAGAAGTAAAATGTAACCATAGCAATCAATACAAATCTATTTTGCAATTATTTTGAAAAACAATGTAGCTTTTTAACAACTGAAATGGATGTGTTAGAGAAATATAAACTCTAAACTGAAATTTTTTTATGTTTATAAGCTCATTCCACTTAACTATATATTGAACTTTTTATATCAATTAATGTTAATGTTTATTATTTAAAAACTATAGGCCTGGTGCATGAAATTCGTGTATGGGGGGGTGTCCCTCAGCCTGGTCTGCACCCTCTCCAACCAGGGACCCCTCAGGGGATGTCCGACTGCCAGGGATCGGGCCTAAACCAGCAGTCGGACATCCCTCTCACCATCTGGGACTGCTGGCTCCTAACTGCTCGCCTGCTTGCCTGATTGTCCCCTAACTGCCCCCCTGCCAGCCAGCCTGATCACCTCCTAACTGCCCCCCTGCCGGCCTGTCTGGAAGGAAGTTGATGTCCAGAAGTTGTCCAGTCACCCGGTCTAATTAGCATATTACCCTTTTATTAGTATAGACTAGAGGCCCATGCATGGATTCATGCACTGGTGGGGTCCCTCTGCCTGGCCTGTGGGGATCAGGCCGAAACTGGCTCCCTGATATCCCCTGAGGGGTCCCAGATTGCAAGAGGGCCATTCTTGGGTGATGCACCCTGGAATCGGGCTTCCTCCTCTCTGGTTCTGGGTGTGTCACCCAAGAACCGCAGCTGCCAAGTCACCGCAGCTCAGCAGCTCCTGCGTTGAGTGTCTGTCCCCTGGTGGTCAGTGCACAGCATAGCTACCGGTTGGACAGTCGAACGGTGGGCAGGTTGGCTGGCCGTTTAGGCTTTTATTAGAGAGATAGGGTGATATCACATTTCACAGATGGTCAAGTATCTATTTAATCCATTTCTTCTATTGGAAATTTAATTTGGTCCCAGATCTTTGCTTTTATGTTATAACAGTCAAACATTTCTGTGGGAAATATGGACGTGAACTCCTGGGTCAGAGGGCACATGCTTTTAAGGCTAATTGTGTGTAGAACCAGATCTGCTCTGAAGAAAGGCTTTTCTAACATAAATTGTCCCAAGCCGAGCATGAGGAGGGTAGTTTTGGGCACCTTCATGGTACTGCAGAGCCTTTTAAAAATGTTTTACCAATTTCATGTCTAAAACCCCATCCTATTATTTTAACTTTGTATTTGGTTTTATATCTATATGAATTTTTTCTGTGCTATTCAAACCAACCAGATGCCAGGCACCTTCTTATCAAATGGACTCTGGTGGTCTGCCTTCAAGCATCCCTAGTCCCAGCTGGGCTCTGCATTGTCTCCTGGTGGTTATGTTGTGTCTCGGGTGATGTGCTACCTCATGGTTGCTGATTTCCTCTACTAGTGTGTAAGCTCACCAAGAGTGAAGGAATTTTTTAAATCAGTTATTTTAAACTGTTAATATGCTGTAAAATCTTTTGAGTGAATAAATTTCAGATGAGTTTTGAGACTAAAATTTAGTCACAAAAAATTCTGAAACCAAATTCTCTGTTTTAAGGATAAAATTCAGCAGCTAAAAAAGAATTGAAATACTTATTACATAAGAAATCCAGAAAACCCACATCCAAATCCTCTCCTTCTGAGGCCGTCAGTAAAGGAACAGGCAACATGAGGCTTTCCCACACGGGCCGCACAGTGGGGTCCGTCCCCTGAGCACCTGTGTCCATTGCAATGAGCCATGGTTTATGTTTCTCTCATTGCCTCGGGACTGGAGAACCTGTGGGGAATGTTTTAAAATACTGGCTTGTTTCCTTTATGGTACTTATTTTTCTCAGAGCATCTTGCCTTGTTCATTTATCTCGGTGCTGCTGGCTAAGACATAAACACAGTGATGCAAAACACATTAAATATTTATTCTTTGCACTTACAGTATTCTTTGCAAAAATGAGTGAATGAAGGAAATGACAGATGCAGACTGATTTTATTTTTAAAAAGGTGTGGCTTTCTGAGTCTTTGCAAGGACAGTACCCATCGGATATCCTTCCTCCAAAAACATCCTTGTAGGCCGGTTGGAGCCCTGGAAGCGTTCCTGCGATGCTGCTGCCCTGGGATCTGAGGGTGATAGTGGGGTGGAGAAGAAGGTAATGTACCATATTTTCTGCAAGGACGGAAACCTGATTTGTGTTTCTCCTCTATGTCCATCGCTTGCTGCTTTCCCTCTGATGTATCTTCCAACCAGATTCTAACCATAAGTCACAGAGACACCCCTTTGCAAATTGCTGTCACAGAGCGGCCATCGCATTGGCGGTAGTGCAGCTGCTAGAAGTGCAGGTTGCCACAAAGTTATCACTGTGTTAATTACATTTAAATTAGATACTTATAAATATGCAAACAACACACCATAGCTATGTAATAATTAATATACACAATTAGCTCTTAAGTGTTAGTGTCCTAACAGAGCTCAGCTAGAATCCAGAACCTGGGGGTGGTGTAAAAACCTGTGACTTAAGTGTACTTTATTAAATACTTGATGAAAGAAAATGTTACTAAATTTTCTCTTTTGTTCCTTTGGGGGGCATTCCTAATGTGTGCGGAGCTCGAGTCATGGGCACATTTCATGTTCATGAGAGGCCTGAGTGGAGAGAGAAGGCGAGTGGTTTTGCCTCAGAACCCATGGGTGAGGCAGCTCTCTGCCCTGGGAAGCGTCCTGGCCTTGGTCCATTCCCACCCTTCACAACATGGGATTGTCACCCCAGGGGTTTGCCCTGATCAAGTGACCTTACGATGTAATGGAGGCAGTGGTGAAGAGCTCACATACATGAACATGTAACAGCAGTGGACGGGGTAAGCCAGTGACCACTGACTG
Organism: Plecotus auritus; assembly: GCF_963455305.1. NCBI lineage: Eukaryota > Metazoa > Chordata > Mammalia > Chiroptera > Vespertilionidae > Plecotus > Plecotus auritus. The sequence continues at coordinate 56,222,077 of NC_137777.1, read as the reverse complement.
GCAGCCATAAGACCACAGTGGCCAAGAGACCAACCACAGTTGACCAATCACCTCTGGCTTTGGGGCCAGTTCCATGGAGAGAGTGTCCTCAGAACAGGAGAGTGATGACGCTCTTGTCACCCCTCCCAGGAAGCGCTGGTCATGGAAGAACACGTTGTCTTGCAGCGTATGACATTTGGTTGGAGGTGAGATGGGTCAGCTCTCGAAATCCATGTGACTTGGCATGTCCCACAAGCGATAGGTGACATAGGCCTGCAGGTGAGGATCAGAGCAGAACGGGACGCTTTGCAATAAAGGCTTGTATCTTATTACGAATCCCTGGAGCCATGTCATCTCCAGCCAAATCATAAAATAACGCACATCTCCCATGGAGAAACTGAAAACCAAACACGCAGTAACATACAGCTGGGACTTAGGTCTGTTACAAAGTCGTACTGTAGCCACGACTGCAGGACTGAAGAACACACCCCATCGCTTCATAATTCCTTGTCATTCAGTTCAATGGAACATTCATAAAAGTGTGTAGATTATTTGTTAGCATAATTTCAGGTGCTAATTTCTTACTTCTAAATGTTAACTAATTTTCAACTCTAATAGAACATCTTCCTTTAGCAGATATCACCTCTCCCGACCTTTCCATCCCAGCGGCCCAGATTTCAAAATTGCGTGAACAGGACGCCAAACCTTGAGGGAACTCTAGCCCTAGCTGGCCGGGCTCCCGTGGAGTAATTCCCACTCCCTATTTATTCTCTTTTTCAACATTTCTGGCTGCTATAGCTAAGCGTCTCCTCTGAATCTGCACAGTAATAATGCGAACACTTGGAGGTGGCACAGAAATAAAGCCAATAGGTCAGTGTGAGCACGGGATGTGTGTGCGTCTCTGGAATGAGATGCTCATACCAGGCCAAGCAGTGCGTGCAGACCCCCCGCCCAGAGGACTGATGGTCAGTCTGGGGCTGCTGGCCCGCACATTCCATCACATCAGGACACACAATGAAGAAAACCATGGGATCTTTTTGACAATCTCTAATGAAAATTTAGCCAAAGTCATCATTATTTCATTTTTAAAATATGTATTTTAAAATTGATTTTAAAGAGAGAGCATGAAGGGAGAGAGAGGAAAACATGGATTGGCTGCCTCCTGCATGTACCCCACTGGGGATGGAGCCTGCAGCCTGGGCCTGTGCCCTGACCAGGGAGCAGACCTGCACTCTCCGGGCGCATGGGCCCATGCCCAGGCAATGGAGATACTCTGGCCAGAGCTTCTTTCACTTTAAAACCTGAAATTATATTTAAATGTGCAACGTGGGGATACTCTCACTAATGCATGACTAGAACAATGATGTCTTTTAATACTACTATCATATAATAATTTAGGGGAAGATACAGTCAGTGACATAGGATGAAATAAATGAGATATATGAACTGTTTTTTATAAATTTATAAAAGACTAGAGGCCTGGTGCATGAAATTCGTGCACGGGGGTGGGGGTGTTCCTCAGCCCAGCCTGCACCCTCTCCAACCTGGGACCCCTCGAAGGATGTCCTACTGCCGGTTTACAGGGATCAGGCCTAAACCAGCAGCTGGACATCCCTCTTGCAATCCGGGACTGCTGGCTCCTAACTGCTCACCTGCCTGCCTACCTGATTGCCTCTAACCACTCTGCCTGCTGGCCTGCTTGCCCCCAACTGCTCCCTGCCACTGGCCTGCTCTCCCCCAAATGCCCCCCGCCAGCCTGATCACCCCCAACTGCCCCCCGTGCCAGTGTGCTTGCCCCCAACTGCCTCCCCTGCCGGCCTGCTCACCCCCAACTGCCTCTCCTGTTGTCCTGCTTGCCCCCACCTCCCCTCCCCACTGGCCTGCTCACCCCCAACTGCCCCCCTGCTGGTCTGCTTACCCCCAACAGCCCCGCCCCCCACCAGCCTGATCACCCACAACTGCTGTCCCATCCTGGCCTGATCACCCACAACTGCCCTCCCCTCTTGGCCTCTAACCGCCTCTGCCTCAGCCCCGCCACCATGGCTTTTCCAGAAGAACATCCAGAAGGTCTCCTGGAAGGTCTCCCAGTCTAATTAGCATATTACCCTTTTATTAGTATAGATAGAGGCCTGGTGCATGGGTGGGGGCCAGCTGATTTGTGCTGAAGGGTGTCCCAGATCAGGGTGGGGGTCCTGCTGGGGTGCCTGGCCAGCTTGGGTGAGGGGCTAAGAGCCATTTTCAGGCTGGCCACACCCCCTTCAGGGTGGGGGTTCCCGCTGGGGTGCCTGACCAGCCTGAGTGAGGGGCTGATGGCTGTTTGCACACTGGCCAAGCCCCCAGCGGGGACCCTCACCCCATGGGGGTGTGGCCAGCCTGGGTGAGGGGCTGATGGCTGTTTGCAGGCTGGCCACGGCCCCTGGCGATCCAAGCTCCCAGCCCCTTCTCTTTTGCTTTTCTTTTTTTCCAGTGCCTCCTTAAGTGGAGGCCAGGGCTGGCTGGAAGCAGGTATCTGGGATTTATTTATCTTCTATAATTGAAACTTTGTAGCCTTGAGCGGAGGCCAGGGCCAGCCAGGGCCGGCGGGAAGCTTGGCTTCCTCCATCACCTGGGGCAACCCAAGCCTCCTGCTCACTCCAGCTCTATGGCCGCAGCCATCTTGGTTGGGTTAATTTGCATACTCACTCCTGATTGGCTGGTGGGCGTGGCTTGTGGGCACTGCGGAAGTACGATCAATTTACATGTTTCTCTTTTATTAGATAGGATAGTTTTTAACTTTACAAAGTTCATTTTTATATATAAGGGAGAAGTCATATATAAATAAATTGACCTACTCTGCTTTAATAAAATAAAAATATGTTCATCAAAAATACTATGAACAACATTTAAATTTAAAAACATATTTAAAACATTTACAATGAAGAAGACATTAATATCGCTTCATATAGAAAGAACTTTACCAAGAGAAAAGGGGGAAAGAGCAATCCATCAATTCAAAAAGCAACAGGTTCAGCAAACACTTTGGTGAGCGCTGGGGGTGGGTGTGATGGGAGACTCCGGGGAGCCGCGCAGGGTCCCAGCTCTGCTCCTGGGGCCGGGTTTCTGGAACAGCAGCTTAGCTAAAGAAATGGTCAAATGACCTTTGAGGTTGTTTTCAGAAACACAATCATCCTGCTTTCCCTGAGCACAGGGGTCTGTTTTTCCTGGCATTTTCTTTAACATCTGCCAGGCCAGGGAGCAGATGGGCGCGCCCCTTGCCTGGGTGCCAGCGGGAGCCTGGCAGAGGCCTGTGCCCTGATGGTGGGAGGAGCCCCCTGTAGGGACAGTGCTGCTTGGGGAGCGGTGGCGTCCCTTACCGCAGGCTGCCTGTAACTAGCCCCCGGGGCCTCGCTTTGCTCCCTCAGCTTTGGTGTCGGTCCCTAAATAGGCCCTTTGACCGGTCGTCCTGGTTGTTTTGTCCCCTGGTCACTGGGTGTCCTGTGCACCCAGGAAGGCGAGTGGGATCCTGCGACCAGCCATGGCCCGTACTCAGGGCCTGCACCCCGCCCGCCAGGCTCTGGGGCGCTGGCGTGCACTCAGGGGGCTTCATGCCTGGCATAGGTGCCCATCAAAATTACTAATCATTCGCCTTCCAGCCATGGCTGCACACTTTATAGGGAGTGATCGCCTCTCCCACCAGCCCTGGCGACCACGGTGCCACCGCAAGTCACATGACTACACCTCTCCGTTCCAAGGGCTCTGGGAGGGCAGACAGAGCCTCCTGTGTGCGCCCGGCGGTGACAGCCAGCTGTCTCTATGGCCGCTCTGCTGCTCCAGGGCCTGGCTCTTCAAGGCCCCTGCCCTCCCCTGCCCTGCCCTCCCGGTCTGCCCCTGCCCTACCCTTCCCGCCCCTGCCCTGCCCTCCCTGCCTGCCCCTGCCCTCCGCTACCCTCCCCTTCCCCTGCCCTCCCCTGTGCCAGCCCTCCCCTGCCCTCCCATGCCCTGCCCCCTCCCCTGCCCTCCCCTGCCCTGCCCTCCCTTGTGCCTGCCCTCCCCTGCCTTCCCTATCCCTCCCCTGCCCTCCCCTGCCCCTGCCCTGCCTGCCCCAGCCCCTACCCCTTCCCCTGCTCCTGTCTCTGCTAGATCAAGTGGGGCCTTTATGACTAACAGCGGGTCTGCAGCCGCTGGGGCCAGAAGAAGGGCCACTAGGCCCGGTGCACGCGGTTTTAAGTGAAGAGGCACAGTGTGCAGGCCCCGCACAGGCTCCCTGCACCCCTAACAAGCGCCCTCACACATTCCTGGTTCCCCAAGTCAGAGCTGGCAGGTCCTCACAAGGCAGAGCAAGATGCCCTCGGTACCTCTTAGCCCAGGTTCTGGGTCACACAGGCTGTTGCAGAGTTAATTTCCCTGTCCATGTAGGACTAGAGCCCCACATCCTGCTGTCTGTTCGCCAAGGTCACTCTCAGCTTGTAGACGCCATCCCATCCCATCCCAGGCTCAAGGTCTCCTCCATCTTCACAGTCAGTGTGGGTGGGACTCCTGCTCTGCCCCGAGCCCTGACCTCCATCTGCCCCAGCTCCCCTCCCCATCCTCCCCCTCCTTCCCTCTTTCTCCCTGTGTGTCTCTCTCCCCTTCTCTCCTTTTCTCTGTCCCTTCCTCTCTCTCCCTCTTCCCCTGCCTCTCCCTCCTCCTTCTGCCTCTTTCCTCCCTCCCCTGCCCCTCCCCCTCCTCCCCCCTTCCCCTGCCTCTCCCTTTCCCTCTCCTTCTCCTTCTCCCTCTCCCCCTCCCCCTCCCTCTCTCTCCTCCCCCCTCTTTCTCTCCCTGCCCCCCACTATAATCAGTCAGGCACTGCCTTGCTGTGGGGCTACATCCATACAACATTTAGACAAATTTCCATCTTTGAGAAATCTTTTGATTTAATATTGGAGACACTCAATGAAGAAAGAACAGATACGATATGTGGGGAAAAGGTACGGGTTGTGAACTGCTCCCTTGATGCACAGTGACTGGGTGGCGGAGAGTGAGGGGGCATCAGCGGCTCTGTGGGTGCTGGGTGCTGAGGGAGCATCCCTGCTGGCAGAGGGGTCACTTCTGCTCTGGATCCCCCACAGCATGAGGCCTCGCCCCAGCGAGATTGTCCTGGGCCATCTCAACAGCACGAGTAACAGCAGGAGTGCAGCTCCTGTAGGAATAGCTTTCTATTTTTATAAAACTTTAACATTTCAGAAAAAGAACTAAAATCCCTTTCAAGCCCAAGGAAGTGAAAGGATGTGGCCTCCTGGGCGGTGGGGGGGCTGCCCGTGTTCTCCCCTCCCCCCCCCCCCCCCCGCTCCCCGCCCTGCCCAGGGGAGGGGGGAGTAGCTTCTAAGTTGCTCAGGGTCTGGAGGGAGGACAACTCAAAGCTCCTGCCAGCTCCTTGGGGGATGGGAGCAGAGCAGGCAGGGGTTCTGCGTTGGAAAAGCACTGGCGAGCCTGGATGTGCGGGTGGAGGGGCCACAGGCCTCTGTGGGAGTTGCAGGGTCTGAGAACACGGGAGGGGCGTGGAGACGTCCTGGCGCCCACGAAAGGCTGGCCCTTCCTCTGGCAGAGGGAGAGGGAAGGGAGCACGGCTGGCAGATGGCGGGGTCCAGGGCTGACAGATGGCGGGGTCCAGGGCTCACACTTAGTGCCGAGGTCCCTGCTCTGACTTATGTCCCTGTCCTCGGCGCCCTCCGCACACCGGCTCTGGGAGACCAGGAACCACTGTCCTGTCCGGCGCCGCCTCTGTCTGATGGGTCCACCTTCATGCTCCAGAGACAATGATTTCTTAGACGTGTCTTGTGTAATGTCCTCTGTTAATCCTACTGTCACAACCCTACTGCTGCCGGTGGCAATTGCTCTCAATTGTTTTTCATTCCGAGTAACTGATAAAGGTGTGTGTGATCCCCAAAGCGTCCATTTGCATTGTTTTCTTTCCCGACCTTCTCTCTCGCGCACAGGTAAACGCCGCATTTTAGGGAGATGACATATGTTATGAGACAATTAGATGCAGACACTTAAGTTCTGAAAAGATCGCATAAACAAGGTCGTGTGAATTATAACCCTTCTGTGGCAAAGTTTTTGTTAATGATGGTAAATACTGTACATTTGAGAACGAGTGATGTTTCTTATGAAGAAGTTTCCCTAAACAGGAATTGCTCTATTGGTTTTTCTCCTCCATGGCAGTGCACCCTGAATATGGGCATCTTTCTGCTGAGGCGATGATCCCTTCTGGGCTTACATGAGCTCTGTCAGAGGGACCAGGAGCTCAATAGACTTGAAGTCACAACCTAAATTGTTTAAGTAACAAGAGCTACACGGGGAGGATCTCAGTGGATCATATGAATTCCGTGTGTGTGTGTATTTTTCACATAAATTGTGAGGAGCGTAGGTCTTGTTTTTAGGAAAATACAAAATCTAAACCCGAAGTGAGAGCTTATCCTCAGGAGGGGTCTCATCGGGCACAGTGTCTGGTCAATACTTTCTTTTTCTCTACATATGAAAAGGACATTGTAGTATTCTATAAAACCTTCTTCAGTCTGGAAGGAATTTAATAGAGCCTTTGGCTCAACCCCATTTCATTTATGCGGAAACAGATTTCATAGGTGAAAGGAGAGGAGGGCTCAGGGTCGCAGGTCTGCCTGCGTTCTTCCTGTATCGGGAACTTGGGAGGTGCTCAATGTGGCTCCATAACCACGTCAGGCCTTGGGCTGTGGGCACTTCCAGCACAGGCCCGAGGGCAGCAGTTGGCTGGGTTGGCTGGAGTGCTGTGCAGAGCAGGGACCAATGAGTCAGTGCAATGAGCTTCACAGGGCTGGCTGACACTCCCTCATTGGTCAGTCTCTCCCCAAATGTGAGCATCCAAAGTGCCCTCCCTCACGCAGGCCCTCAGTCACATCCCAGCCCCTCTTTTTGCTTAGTGGCCTTCCGAGCACTTCTCACTACATCTCTCAGTGTATTTCCTTCTTTCCCTGGTGGACCACCGGCTCTGGTGGACATGGGCTCTGATGGACCACGGGCTCTGGTGGACATGGGCTCTGGTGGACATGGGCTCTGGTGGACACGGGCTCTGGTGGACCACTGGCTCTGGTGGACATGGGCTCTGGTGGACATGGGCTCTGGTGGACACGGGCTCTGGTGGACCACGGGCTCTGGTGGACATGGGCTCTGGTGGACCACGGGCTCTGGTGGACATGGGCTCTGGTGGACATGGGCTCTGGTGGACCATGAGCTCTGGTGGACACGGGCTCTGGTGGACACGGGCTCTGGTGGACCACGGGCTCTGGTGGACATGGGCTCTGGTGGACACAGGCTCTGGTGGACCATGGGTTCTGGTGGACATGGGCTCTGGTGGACACAGGCTCTGGTGGACCATGGGCTCTGGTGGACATGGGCTCTGGTGGACCACGGGCTCCAATGGTCTATAAGCTCTGATGGACTATGAACATGAAGGTGAAGACTTTGTTTATCTGCTCACTGTTATGTCTATAGGGTTTGAGAGTTGGCACATAGTAAAGGCTCAATAAATATTTGATGAAAAAATAAAAATTACATTTACTATGTTGCATATATGCCACATATGTTTCTAAACTCGTATTCACTAGTTAACACTTGTTAATTGAATATCTTGTAAACTTCCATCAAAAGTTCAGTATTTAAAAATTCCTTCTACAGAGAGAGATTCTGTCAATCACATTATGCTGTGACTAGAGGCTCGGTGCATGAAATTTGTGCATGCGGGGGGTGTCCCTCAGCCCAGCCTGCACACTCTCCAATTTGGGACCCCTCGAGAGATGTTCGACTGCCTATTTAGGCCTGATCCCACCTAAACAGGCAGTAGGACATCCCTCTCACAATCCAGGACTGCTGGCTCCCAACTGCTTGCCTGCCTGCCTTCCTGATTGCCCCTAACCACTTCTGCCTGCCAGCCTGATCACCCCCTAACCATTCCCCTGCCAGCCTGATCGATGCCTAGCTGCTCCCCTGCCATCCTGTTTGCCCCTAACTGCCCACCCCTGCTGACCTGGTCACCCCTAACTGCCCTCCCCTGCCAGCCTGATCACCCCTAACTGCCCTCCCCTGCAGGCCTGGGTCCCCCCCAACTGTCCTCCCTGCAGGAATTGTCCTCCCCTGCAGGCCTGGTTCCCCGCCCCCCCGACTACCCTCTCTTGCATATTACTCTTTTATTAGATAGGAGGATTGCTGGAGCAGGCTGGCTTTCCTAAACACAGGACGTATCCACACACAGTTGTGTGCACTTGGATAGAAGTTATGCTTGTTATTACTGTTCCCTTACCACGGGGCAGTGAGTACCACTGATGGGTGAAGATGGGAAGCAGCACTTGGTGGGTAGACTTCGCTCTTTTGTTCTGAGGCCATGGAGAAATGGTGGGAGCTCTTAGCTCTGATGAAAATGGAAGCTCTGTCATTCACACTGAATCCCACGAAATGAGAGTCAGTTCCATGGACCACATCTGACTGCGCACTCAGGAGGGACGTGTCTTAGACGAAAGACGGCAGCAAAGTCAGTCTTTTTAGAGTGGAATGCCACTCCCTTACTTATGGAAAGGAATTATTTTAGAGATGATAGTTTGTGATCTCTTGGTTCTGTATTCGTTGTCGTAGCACTACCAGCTGTACTGACAATTCCAGATGCAATGATACTGAGTGCTTTATCAACAAAGTTAGACTTTCATTTGCTAGGATTAGTTCCTCAAGTAGATCCAGGGGTCAGTAACCTTCATCCATCAGTAACAGACTCAAAGGCCACTACAAAGTGGATTTATTATGTTCCTGCGGAGCAAGTCCGTTAATTTCCATAGGACATAATTTATGGTGTGGATTGTCCGGCCTAGGCTACTGCTTAATTGCTGGTCTTCACGGGGGGACAGAGGTGGCTGCCTTGTCTCCTTGAATAGGGCCCACACGTTGCCCAGAGTGCACTTGCGTGTTCTCTCTCTCTCTCTCTCTCTCTCTCGCTCGCTCTCGCTCTCTCTCTCTCTCTCCTTTGGCACTAACAGACCTCGGAGAAAGGAACATCATTATTTATGTGTGGTAGTGCATTAAATCTATGGTAAATAATGACCTGGGATTGATTTTTTTCTTTATTCCTCAAATCTAGGCTTTCTCATTATTTCAAATACAATAAAATGATTTTCTTTTGTCATTGTAACTTGCCTATCTTTGGTTCCTAGCTAACCCTTTGTGCTATTTCTTTTCTTTTTTTTTTTTTTAAAATATATTTTATTGATTTTTTACAGAGAGGAAGGAAGAGGGATAGAGAGTTAGAAACATCGATGAGAGAGAAACATCGATCAGCTGCGTCTTGCACACCTCCTATTGGGGATGTGCCCGCAACCAAGTTACGTGCCGTTGACCGGAATCGAACCTGGGACCTTTCAGTTCGCAGGCTGACGCTCTATCCACTGAGCCAAACCGGTTTTGGCTCTTTGTGCTATTTCTTAATCAGCAATCATTGTTTGACCTAATCTCAATTTGCTGGCCTAACATGAATACATGCAAAAAAAATGGCCTAGCAAACTTCCTATGGTAAAATCACTGTAAAACATAGATATTTGTCTATGCAACACTAAATATGCAATTAGTTTATTCAGTTACTAGTTCATTCAGTATAGTTAAAATCAGCCGAAATGAATTGGTTACTGGTCATTTTATTCTATGCATTCATTCCTTAAACAATCTTTTCTGTAGTAGTCATTCTTTAAAGGTTGGAAGTATTAAACTTTGTATTTTAGCATATTGTTAGTCATATAGCATCTATGACTAACAATATATATTAGTTTAATGTATCATTTTATAATCAATGAAAACAACACCAATTGCACTGACAATTCCAGATGTAACGATACTAAGTGTTTTATCAACAAAGTTAGAATTTCATTTCTAGGTAGATGAGCGGCTGAGGTAGATGAGTAAGGTAAGAATGAAAAGGTAGCTTGACTCCTGTATTTATTTAAGTCCAAAGCGTTCCATCCCAAGACAGAGGAGGGTAGATAAATAGTGAACAGACAATTTATAAAGAGCTTTATATGTTATACAGAAGAGCTTGCACACGCACACTCAGACACACACACACACACACACACACACACTCCCTTGGGTGAACTTTTTCCTTTCCTAACCCGTTCTGCTGGCCTCTTGTTTCAGAGTCTAACCCAGGGGTCCTCAAACTTTTTAAACCGGGGGGGGGGTGGCAGTTCACTGTCCCTCAGACCGTTGGAGGGCCGGACTATAGTTTAAAAAAAAAACTATGAACAAATTCCTATGTGCACTGTGGGCCCGGGACGAGTCGGCTGCTAAGCAGGACAGGCAGCGGCACCCGGCGGGCTGGATAAATGTCCTCGGCGGGCCACATGTGGCCTGCAGGCCGTAGTTTGAGGACGCCTGGACCAAACAGCAGGGAGGGTCATTAGGGAAGGGGGAGCTTGCTGCCTGGACTTGGGGGTTTCTGAGTATGTGGGGAGGGCAGAGCTGCCTCAGGGGGTGGCTGTGCTTGGAGATGGTCTGTTCCTGCACGACCAACACTCGCAGCTCTCACGTGCATGCTGAACTCACCATTCGGGGAAGCCCACTAGGTAAGTCCCGCAGACCGTGCAACACGATAGCTCTGACGCCTGACGGCTTTGCGCAGGAAAGCTCTCAGGAAACCGCATGGTCAGGAGCCTGGTTCTTGGGACCACAGGGCTGCGAGGAGGCCGCCTCTCCCGCTGTGCAGCAGGCAGGACACAGGCGGCTGCCCCCTCTGAGCTGGCTCAGCAGACCTGCAGGGGCCCCGTGACTGGAAACGCCACGCTGGAGCCCAGGTGTCAGGGTTCATCACCAGCGACTAGGAGGCCACATGCTGTGTGTTGTTATCATATCCAAAATCCTGGCTGCTACTTTGTATCACATTCCCATGAAGGTACAGAAAACTAAATCATAGATAAATGTGGGGCTTATTTTATTTCCAACAGAAAAATTCTATTTCTGAGAAATACATTTGAGGAAGTTGGCCTTGACAAATATACAAATTAAAGATAGAAAACAAGCAATATATGTGCTCATTTAACTTATCCCCTTGCAGGGTGCTCTGATACCTCTCAAGGAGAGGAAAT